>NC_092148.1:47185233-47888566 GCF_045791955.1 Oncorhynchus clarkii lewisi | reverse complement strand
GCAATCGAGCCTCTCGCCATTGCACTACGCTCTAATGATGCCATTCAAGGTATAATCAGGGCGGGCTGGGAGCAGAAAGTCTCGCTATATGCTGACGACCTCCTTTTGTTTATCTCCAACCCTGATACCTCATTTCCACGTGCCCTATCTGTTCTTAAAAAGTTTGGATCAATCTCAGGGTACAAGCTGAATCTAGGCAAGAGTGAGCTTTTTCCGGTAAACAAGGCTGCTTTAAAGTGCTCTTCTACAAGTTCTCAGTTTAGGATTGTCTGGGATCAATTAACCTACTTGGGAGTTAAAGTGACAAGGAAATATTCAAATTTGTTTCAGGAAAACTTTGTTGCTCTAGCAGACGGTTTGAAACAATCTTTTACTTTTTAGAATTCGCAACCCCTCTCTCTTATCGGAAGGATTAATGTCATTAAAATGAATGTGTTGCCCAAATGTTTATATTTATTTCAATATCTTTTTTTATTTCACTGGATCAAACATTCATGCATTTTATTTGGAATGGCAAGGTACCACGGATTGGTAGAAAACATTTACAGAAGCCTAGGTGATTCGGGGGGTTTAGCTCTACCAAATTTTCAGACATACTACTGGGCTGTAAATTTCAGAGCCCTTCTGTACTGGCTGCAGACTGATCCTACTGGCCCTAGACCACTCTGGGTCCAGATGGAGTCTGAATCGTGTAAACCTGCAGCACTTTCCTCTGTGTTGTGCTCGTCTCTCCCAGTGTCCCTAGGCAAAAGGTGTGTCAACCCAATTGTAAAGCAGTCTCTTAAAATTTGGAATCAGTTCTGTTTAGCCTTTAGCCTCCGAGGCTTTTCTCTATCAGGCCCAATCAATCAGAACATTTTATTTCCTCCATCTTTGAATGATGGGGCTTTTGGCATTTGGCACTCACTAGGCCTCTCCTCGCTAGCCCAATTATTCTTTGATGATACATTTGCCTCTTTTTTTCAGTTCAATCTCCCCAATCCCACTTTTTCCGCTATCTCCAGGCTAGAAACTTTGTCAGAGCTAACACACCTGGATTTCCCCATAGGCCTGCGAATACAGCTATAGAGAGCATCTTGGAGTTGAACAAGCTTCCTGGGGGCGCAATTTCAGATGTATATGCAATCATTCACAACTTACATAACCCTTCTTTGGTGCCTTTAAAGACTCGATGGGAAAATGATTTGGGGGAGGAACTTGGGGAAGACGCCTGGGAATCTGTGCTGCACAGGGTGCACTCGTCCTCTTTTAGCACTAGACACAGCCTCATTCAATTCAAGGTGGTTCACCGTATCCACTGGTCGGGTTGCCAAACTTGGAAGAATATTCTCTGATTTTGATCCTACCTGTGTCAAATGTAAAGTGGAACCAGCCACACTGTTGCATATGTTTTGGGGCTGTCATAAACTGTCAGGTTTCTGGGAATTAATATTTAAATGTTTCTCTGATATATATGACACTGTTATAGATCTGTCTCCCCTTACAGCCCTTTTTGGAGTACTGCCCATGGGTACCCCCCTATCAAGAATCCAGTCGGACACTGTTGCTTATACAACTCTTTTAGCTAGACGGCTAATACTACAGAACTGGAAGATGGCAGCTCCCCCATCTTATAAATATTGGGTGTGAGATGTGTTGTGCTCTCTGAAACTATAAAAAATAAAATTCAATTTACGTGGGAACCCTAAACTGTTTAATGAGGCTTGGGCTCCATTCCGGTCTTACTTTAAACAGTCCATCCTCTGATGGCATTCCAATTAAAACTAAAATAAGTCTGTATTTGACCCCCCTGTGACTTAAGGGTTGGAGGAGCCTCTCTCTGTGTTTTTGCTGGGGGGGCATTAAGGTCCTGTGCTTATTGATTGTGACCCATGGATGCCTTGTTCATCTTGCCTGGGCAGAGACTGAAGTGTGAGCTTGTTTTTCCCAGTTATTTTTACATTTTGTTCACGCCTACATGAAAAATATATATATTTTTTTTTATTTTAAAGCATTGTAAACTTTATTTTAACCTCTTTGATCTCTAGGGGCGCTATTTCATTTTTGGATAAAAAACGTTCCCGTTTTAAGCGCAATATTTTGTCACGAAAAGATGCTCGACTATGCATATTCTTGATAGTTTTTGAAAGAAAACACTCTGAAGTTTCAGAATCTGCAAAGATATTGTCTGTAAGTGCCCCAGAACTCATTCTACAGGCGAAACCAAGATGATGTGTCAACCAGGAAATGAGCAGAATCTCTGAAGCTCTGTTTTCCATTGTCTCCTTATATGGCTGTGATTGCGCAAGGAATGAGCCTACACTTTCTGTCGTTCCCCCAAGGTGTTAGCAGCATTGTGACGTATTTGTAGGCATATCATTGGAAGATTGACCATAAGAGACTACATTTTCCAAGTGTCCGCCTGGTGTCCTGCGTGGAATTCGGTGCGCAAACGCCAGCTGCTTGTACTTTTCCATTTGATTGAGGGGAGAAACCATGCTTCCACGAACGATATATCATTGAAGAGATATGTGAAAAACACCTTGAGGATTGATTCTAAACAACGTTTGCCATGTTTTCAGTCGATATTATGGAGTTAATTTGGAAAAAAGTTTGCGTTATGAGGACTGAATTTTCGTTTTTTTTTTGGTAGCCAAATGTGATGTGCAAAACGGAGCTATTTCTAATACACAAAGAATCTTTTTGGGAAAAACTGAGCATCTGCTATCTAACTGAGAGTCTCCTCATTGAAAACATCCGAAGTTCTTCAAAGGTAAATGATTTTATTTGAAGGCTTTTATGTTTTTGTTGAAATGTTGCGTGCTGGATGCTAACGCGAATGCTAACGCTAAATGCTACGCTAGCTAGCCACTTTTACACAAATGATTGTTTTCCTATGGTTGAGAAGCATATTTTGAAAATCTGAGGTGACAGTGTTGTTTACAAAAGGCTAAGCTTGAGAGATGGCATATTTATTTCATTTCATTTGCGATTTTAATGAATAGTTAACGTTGCGTTATGGTAATGAGCTTAGGTCTGTAAATAGAATCCCGGATCCGGGTTTGGTAGACGCAACAGGTTAAAGCATTTCTCCACCCTTATCCCTTGACTGTTTACAGGAACAATGGTGAGGTGTTAGCTCTGTCCCTGTACTATAGATTGCCCTTTAACCTTTGTAGCCTTCTCCCTGGTGTGTTTAACTTGTCTAAAGTATGGTATCTTTAAAGCTATTTTTTTATTTGTATTTTTATTTGTATTTTTTTTTCTAGTTGAGTATATTATTTATATTGCTTTGTGTTGTATTGTATGTGTGTGTAAAACTTAATAAACAGAGAAAACAGAAAAAAAAGAAAAGTTCAAATCAATCCCAGAACAACAGCAAAGGACCTTGTGAAGATGCTGGAGGAAACAGGTACAAAAGTATCTATATCCACAGTAAAACGAGTCCTATATCGACATAACTTGAAAGGCCGCTCACCAATGAAGAAGCCATGCTCCAAAACCTCCATAAAAAAGCCAGACTGGTTTGCAACTGCACATGGGGACAAAGATTGTACTTTTTGTGGAAATGTCCTCTGGTCTGATGAAACAAAAATAAAACTGTTTGGCCATAATGACCATCATTATGTTTGGAGGAAAAAGAGGGAGGCTTGCAAGCCGAAGAACACCATCCCAACTGTGAAGCACAGGGGTGGCAGCATCATGTTGTGGTGGTGCTTTGCTGCAGGAGGGACTGGTGCACATCACAAAATAGATGGCATCATGAGGGAGGAAAATTATGTGGATATATTGAAGCAACATCTCAAGACATCAGTCAGGAAGTTAAAGCTTGGTCGCAAATGGGTCTTCCAAATGAACAAGGACCCCCAAGCATACTTTCAAAGTTGTGGCAAAATGGCTTAAGGACAACAAAGTCAAGATATTGGAGTGGCCATCACAAAGCCCTGACCTCAATCATATAGAACATTTGTGGGCAGAACTGAAAAAGCGTGTGCGAGCAAGGAGGCCTACAACCCTGACTCAGTTACACCAGCTCTGTGAGGAGGAATGGGTCAAATTTCACCCAACTTATTGTGGGAAGCTTGTGGAAGGCTACCCAAAACGTTTGACCCAAGTTAAACAATTTAAAGGCAATGCTACCAAATACTAATTGAGTGTATGTAAACTTCTGACCCACTGGGAATGTGATGAAAGAAATAAACGCTGAATTATATCATTATCTTTTCGAATATTCTGACATTTCACATTCTTAAAATAAAGTGGTGATCCTAACTGACCTAAGACAGGGAATTCGTACTAGGATTAAATGTCAGGAATTGTGAAAAACTGAGTTTAAATGTATTTGGCTAAGTTGTATGTAAACTTTCGACTTCAACTGTACATTTAAAAAAATAAACACCCGCGTAGCAGGTTGTGAACTCCTCAAACAATGTTTCAACTCCAAGAATGAGAATGTTAAATTACTGTACATTCATTCAATACATTGCATACAAAAGAAGCCATCCTACCCATGATGGGCTATTAGCAGAACAATAGACTCTTGCCGAGTAGGAGATCAAGAAGGAGGGTAGGAAAGGAGGGTAGAGGAGCATTGTATTTAAAGACACTCACCTCTCAGCAGCCTAATGAACATATACATTTTGAAATACATATATTTTTCAATCGAATTCAATAACATATTTCTACCCCAGTAAATGCTGTGCTTTTGTTTGATGGCCAATATTAAAAACAGTCAAATGCTGTCACGCCCTGGTCGAAGTATTTTGTGTTTATCTTCATGTATTGGGTCAGGCCAGGGTGTGGCATGGGGTTTTTGTATTGTGGTGTGTTTTGTCTTGGGGTTTTGGTGTGTATGTATTGGGATTGTAGCTAGTGGGGTGATCTAGCAAAGTCTATGGCTGTCTGGAGTGGTTCTCAATCAGAGGTAGGTGTTTATCGTTGTCTCTGATTGGGAACCATATTTAGGCAGCCATATTCTTTGAGTTTGTCGTGGGTGATTGTCCTTAGTGTCCTTGTTCCTGTCTTTGTTAGTTTACACAAGTATAGGCTGTTTCGGTTTTCGTTTCGTTCATTACTTTCTTTTGTTTTGTAGTGTTTGAATTAATTCATGTTTACGTTTGTTCATTAAACATGGATCGCAATCTACACACTGCATTTTGGTCCGATCCTTGTTCCACCTCTTCGTCAGAGGAGGAGATAGAAGAAAGCCGTTACAGAATCACCCACCACAACAGGACCAAGCAGCGTGTCAACAGGCAGGAGCAGCAGGAGAAGCAACAGCGGCTGCAGGAGATACGTAATAAGGAATTCTGGACATGGGAGGAAATCCTCGACGGGAGAGGACCCTGGGCTAAACCAGGGGAGTGTAGCCGCCCCAAGGTGCAGCAGGAGAGGAGGCAACAGGAGCAGCCCAAAAAGGAGTACAGTATGGACTATACTTCTTGGGAGGAGATAGACAGGTGGGCGGTCGACCCAGGGAGAGTGCCGGAGCCCGCCTGGGATTCGATGGAGCAGTGCGCGGAAGGTTATCGGAGAATGAGGTTGTCGAAGCAAACACAGCGGCGCGTAAGGAAGCCCGAGAGTCAGCCCCAAAAATGTCTTGGGGGGGGGGGGGGGCTCAGGGAGAGTGTGGCAGAGTCAGGAGTCAGACCTGAGCCAACTCTCCCTGTTTATCGTGAGGAGCCAAGGAGGAGACCAGAGCCGGTGTTGGAGGTGAGCGAAGCAGAGACTGTGAAGGAGTTAATGGGGAAATTGGAGGAGAGAGAAATGAGGGAGTTGCTGTGTTGGTGCGTTAGGCATGGAATTCGCCCGACGGAGCGTGTCGGGGATTTGATGGCACCTGGGTCAGCGATTCCCCTGTGACTTAAGGGTTGGAGGAGCCTCTCTCTGTGTTTTTGCTGGGGGGGCATTAAGGTCCTGTGCTTATTGATTGTGACCCATGGATGCCTTGTTCATCTTGCCTGGGCAGAGACTGAAGTGTGAGCTTGTTTTTCCCAGTTATTTTTACATTTTGTTCACGCCTACATGAAAAATATATATATATTTTTTTATTTTAAAGCATTGTAAACTTTATTTTAACCTCTTTGATCTCTAGGGGCGCTATTTCATTTTTGGATAAAAAACGTTCCCGTTTTAAGCGCAATATTTTGTCACGAAAAGATGCTCGACTATGCATATTCTTGATAGTTTTTGAAAGAAAACACTCTGAAGTTTCAGAATCTGCAAAGATATTGTCTGTAAGTGCCCCAGAACTCATTCTACAGGCGAAACCAAGATGATGTGTCAACCAGGAAATGAGCAGAATCTCTGAAGCTCTGTTTTCCATTGTCTCCTTATATGGCTGTGATTGCGCAAGGAATGAGCCTACACTTTCTGTCGTTCCCCCAAGGTGTTAGCAGCATTGTGACGTATTTGTAGGCATATCATTGGAAGATTGACCATAAGAGACTACATTTTCCAAGTGTCCGCCTGGTGTCCTGCGTGGAATTCGGTGCGCAAACGCCAGCTGCTTGTACTTTTCCATTTGATTGAGGGGAGAAACCATGCTTCCACGAACGATATATCATTGAAGAGATATGTGAAAAACACCTTGAGGATTGATTCTAAACAACGTTTGCCATGTTTTCAGTCGATATTATGGAGTTAATTTGGAAAAAAGTTTGCGTTATGAGGACTGAATTTTCGTTTTTTTTTTGGTAGCCAAATGTGATGTGCAAAACGGAGCTATTTCTAATACACAAAGAATCTTTTTGGGAAAAACTGAGCATCTGCTATCTAACTGAGAGTCTCCTCATTGAAAACATCCGAAGTTCTTCAAAGGTAAATGATTTTATTTGAAGGCTTTTATGTTTTTGTTGAAATGTTGCGTGCTGGATGCTAACGCGAATGCTAACGCTAAATGCTACGCTAGCTAGCCACTTTTACACAAATGATTGTTTTCCTATGGTTGAGAAGCATATTTTGAAAATCTGAGGTGACAGTGTTGTTTACAAAAGGCTAAGCTTGAGAGATGGCATATTTATTTCATTTCATTTGCGATTTTAATGAATAGTTAACGTTGCGTTATGGTAATGAGCTTAGGTCTGTAAATAGAATCCCGGATCCGGGTTTGGTAGACGCAACAGGTTAAAGCATTTCTCCACCCTTATCCCTTGACTGTTTACAGGAACAATGGTGAGGTGTTAGCTCTGTCCCTGTACTATAGATTGCCCTTTAACCTTTGTAGCCTTCTCCCTGGTGTGTTTAACTTGTCTAAAGTATGGTATCTTTAAAGCTATTTTTTTATTTGTATTTTTATTTGTATTTTTTTTTCTAGTTGAGTATATTATTTATATTGCTTTGTGTTGTATTGTATGTGTGTGTAAAACTTAATAAACAGAGAAAACAGAAAAAAAAGAAAAGTTCAAATCAATCCCAGAACAACAGCAAAGGACCTTGTGAAGATGCTGGAGGAAACAGGTACAAAAGTATCTATATCCACAGTAAAACGAGTCCTATATCGACATAACTTGAAAGGCCGCTCACCAATGAAGAAGCCATGCTCCAAAACCTCCATAAAAAAGCCAGACTGGTTTGCAACTGCACATGGGGACAAAGATTGTACTTTTTGTGGAAATGTCCTCTGGTCTGATGAAACAAAAATAAAACTGTTTGGCCATAATGACCATCATTATGTTTGGAGGAAAAAGAGGGAGGCTTGCAAGCCGAAGAACACCATCCCAACTGTGAAGCACAGGGGTGGCAGCATCATGTTGTGGTGGTGCTTTGCTGCAGGAGGGACTGGTGCACATCACAAAATAGATGGCATCATGAGGGAGGAAAATTATGTGGATATATTGAAGCAACATCTCAAGACATCAGTCAGGAAGTTAAAGCTTGGTCGCAAATGGGTCTTCCAAATGAACAAGGACCCCCAAGCATACTTTCAAAGTTGTGGCAAAATGGCTTAAGGACAACAAAGTCAAGATATTGGAGTGGCCATCACAAAGCCCTGACCTCAATCATATAGAACATTTGTGGGCAGAACTGAAAAAGCGTGTGCGAGCAAGGAGGCCTACAACCCTGACTCAGTTACACCAGCTCTGTGAGGAGGAATGGGTCAAATTTCACCCAACTTATTGTGGGAAGCTTGTGGAAGGCTACCCAAAACGTTTGACCCAAGTTAAACAATTTAAAGGCAATGCTACCAAATACTAATTGAGTGTATGTAAACTTCTGACCCACTGGGAATGTGATGAAAGAAATAAACGCTGAATTATATCATTATCTTTTCGAATATTCTGACATTTCACATTCTTAAAATAAAGTGGTGATCCTAACTGACCTAAGACAGGGAATTCGTACTAGGATTAAATGTCAGGAATTGTGAAAAACTGAGTTTAAATGTATTTGGCTAAGTTGTATGTAAACTTTCGACTTCAACTGTACATTTAAAAAAATAAACACCCGCGTAGCAGGTTGTGAACTCCTCAAACAATGTTTCAACTCCAAGAATGAGAATGTTAAATTACTGTACATTCATTCAATACATTGCATACAAAAGAAGCCATCCTACCCATGATGGGCTATTAGCAGAACAATAGACTCTTGCCGAGTAGGAGATCAAGAAGGAGGGTAGGAAAGGAGGGTAGAGGAGCATTGTATTTAAAGACACTCACCTCTCAGCAGCCTAATGAACATATACATTTTGAAATACATATATTTTTCAATCGAATTCAATAACATATTTCTACCCCAGTAAATGCTGTGCTTTTGTTTGATGGCCAATATTAAAAACAGTCAAATGCTGTCACGCCCTGGTCGAAGTATTTTGTGTTTATCTTCATGTATTGGGTCAGGCCAGGGTGTGGCATGGGGTTTTTGTATTGTGGTGTGTTTTGTCTTGGGGTTTTGGTGTGTATGTATTGGGATTGTAGCTAGTGGGGTGATCTAGCAAAGTCTATGGCTGTCTGGAGTGGTTCTCAATCAGAGGTAGGTGTTTATCGTTGTCTCTGATTGGGAACCATATTTAGGCAGCCATATTCTTTGAGTTTGTCGTGGGTGAGTGTCCTTGTTCCTGTCTTTGTTAGTTTACACAAGTATAGGCTGTTTCGGTTTTCGTTTCGTTCATTACTTTCTTTTGTTTTGTAGTGTTTGAATTAATTCATGTTTACGTTTGTTCATTAAACATGGATCGCAATCTACACACTGCATTTTGGTCCGATCCTTGTTCCACCTCTTCGTCAGAGGAGGAGATAGAAGAAAGCCGTTACAGAATCACCCACCACAACAGGACCAAGCAGCGTGTCAACAGGCAGGAGCAGCAGGAGAAGCAACAGCGGCTGCAGGAGATACGTAATAAGGAATTCTGGACATGGGAGGAAATCCTCGACGGGAGAGGACCCTGGGCTAAACCAGGGGAGTGTAGCCGCCCCAAGGTGCAGCAGGAGAGGAGGCAACAGGAGCAGCCCAAAAAGGAGTACAGTATGGACTATACTTCTTGGGAGGAGATAGACAGGTGGGCGGTCGACCCAGGGAGAGTGCCGGAGCCCGCCTGGGATTCGATGGAGCAGTGCGCGGAAGGTTATCGGAGAATGAGGTTGTCGAAGCAAACACAGCGGCGCGTAAGGAAGCCCGAGAGTCAGCCCCAAAAATGTCTTGGGGGGGGGGGGCTCAGGGAGAGTGTGGCAGAGTCAGGAGTCAGACCTGAGCCAACTCTCCCTGTTTATCGTGAGGAGCCAAGGAGGAGACCAGAGCCGGTGTTGGAGGTGAGCGAAGCAGAGACTGTGAAGGAGTTAATGGGGAAATTGGAGGAGAGAGAAATGAGGGAGTTGCTGTGTTGGTGCGTTAGGCATGGAATTCGCCCGACGGAGCGTGTCGGGGATTTGATGGCACCTGGGTCAGCGATTCATACTCGTCCTGATGTGCGTGTTAGTCGGCTGGTGAAGATGGTGCCAGTCTCACGCACCAGGCCTCCTGTGCACCTCCCTAACCTTGCACGTCCTGTGCCAGCCCTGCTCTCAAGATCTCCAGTACGCCTTCACGGTCTAGCCCATCCTGTGCCACCTCCACACACCAGCCCTCCGGTGGCAGCTTCCCGCACCAGGCTTCCTGTGCGTGTCCTCGGCCCAGTACCACCAGTGCCAGCACCACGCATCAGGTCTACAGTGCGCCTCGCCTCTCCAGCGCTGCTGGAGCCTTTCTCCTGTCCTGCGCTGTCGGAGTCTCCCGCCTGTTCAGCGCTGCCAGAGCCTTCCTCCTCTACAGCGCTGTTGGAATCTCCCGCCTGTTCAGCGCAGCCAGAGCTGCCAGTCTACATGGAGCAGCCAGAGCTGTCAGCCTGCATGGAGCAGCCAGAGCTGTCAGCCTGCATGGAGCAGCCAGAGCTGTCAGCCTGCATGGAGCAGCCAGAGCTGTCAGCCTGCATGGAGCAGCCAGAGCTGTCAGTCTGCATGAAGCAGCCAGAGCTGTCAGTCTGCATGGAGCAGTCAGAGCTGCCAGTCTTCATGGTGCAGTCAGAGCTGCCAGTCTGCATGGAGCAGCCAGAGCTGCCAGTCTGCATGGAGCAGCCAGAGCTGTCAGTCTGCAAGGAGCTGCCAGCCTGCATGGAGCAGCCAGAGCTGTCAGCCTGCATGGAGCAGCCAGAGCTGTCAGCCTGCATGGAGCAGCCAGAGCTGTCAGTCTGCATGGAGCAGTCAGAGCTGTCAGTCTGCATGGAGCAGTCAGAGCTGCCAGTCTTCATGGTGCAGTCAGAGCTGCCAGTCTGCATGGAGCAGCCAGAGCTGCCAGTCTGCATGGAGCAGCCAGAGCTGCCAGTCTGCATGGAGCAGCCAGAGCTGTCAGTCTGCAAGGAGCTGCCAGCCTGCATGGAGCAGCCAGAGCTGCCAGTCAGAATGGAGCAGCCAGATCCGTCATTCTGCCAGGATCGGACAGTCAGCCAGACTCTTCCAGATCTGCCAGTCAGCCAGACTCTTCCAGATCTGCCAGTCAGCCAGACTCTTCCAGATCTGCCAGTCAACCAGACTCTTCCAGATCTGCCAGTCAACCAGACTCTTCCAGATCTGCCAGTCAACCAGACTCTTCCAGATCTGCCAGTCAGCCAGACTCTTCCAGATCTGCCAGTCAGCCAGACTCTTCCAGATCTGCCAGTCAGCCAGACTCTTCCAGATCCGCCAGTCAACCGGACTCTTCCAGATCCGCCAGTCAGCCGGACTCGTCCAGATCCGCCAGTCAGCCGGACTCGTCCAGATCCGCCAGTCAGCCGGACTCGTCCAGATCCGCCAGTCAGCCGGACTCTTCCAGATCCGCCAGTCAGCCGGACTCTTCCAGATCCGCCAGTCAGCCGGACTCTTCCAGATCCGCCAGTCAGCCGGACTCTTCCAGATCCGCCAGTCAGCCGGACTCTTCCAGTGCCGCCAGTCTGCCCAGCGCCGCCAGTCTGCCCAGCGCCGCCAGTGCCGCCAGTCTGTCCAGCGCCGCAAGTGCCGCCAGTCTGCCAGTCTGCCAGGATCCGCCAGTCTGCCAGGATCCGCCAGTCTGCCAGGATCCGCCAGTCTGCCAGGATCCGCCAGTCTGCCAGGATCCGCCAGAACTGCCAGTCAGCCGGGATCCGCCAGTCTGCCGGGATCCGCCAGTCTGCCGGGATCCGCCAGTCTGCCGGGATCCGCCAGTCGGCCAGGATCCGCCAGTCTGCCAGGATTCGCCATTCAGCCAGGATCTGCCAGTCAGCCAGGATCTGCCGGAACCACCAGCCAGCCAGGATCTGCTAGATCCATCAACCTGCCGGAGCTTCCTCTCACTCCTGAGCTTTCTCTCACTCCTGAGCTTTCTCTCACTCCTGAGCTTTCTCTCACTCCTGAGCTTTCTCTCACTCCTGAGCTTTCTCTCACTCCTGAGCTTTCTCTCACTCCTGAGCTTTCTCTCACTCCTGAGCTTTCTCTCACTCCCGAGCTTTCTCTCACTCCCGAGCTTCCCCTCACTCCCGAGCTTCCCCTCAGTCCCGAGCTGTCCTTCAGTCCCGATCTGCTCCTCAGTCCAGTGGGGTTCTGGGTGAGGACTACTAGGCCATGGTCGGCGGCGAGGGTGGACTATCCAGGGACGCGAGGAGAGGGGACTAAGACATTGACTGAGTGGGGTCCACGTCCCGCGCCGGAGCCGCCACCATGGACAGACGCCCACCCGGACCCTCCCTATTGTTTTGAGGTGCGTTCGGGAGTCCGCACCTTAGGGGGGGGGAGGGGTTCTGTCACGCCCTGGTCGAAGTATTTTGTGTTTATCTTCATGTATTGGGTCAGGCCAGGGTGTGGCATGGGGTTTTTGTATTGTGGTGTGTTTTGTCTTGGGGTTTTTGTGTGTATGTATTGGGATTGTAGCTAGTGGGGTGATCTAGCAAAGTCTATGGCTGTCTGGAGTGGTTCTCAATCAGAGGCAGGTGTTTATCGTTGTCTCTGATTGGGAACCATATTTAGGCAGCCATATTCTTTGAGTTTGTCGTGGGTGATTGTCCTTAGTGTCCTTGTTCCTGTCTTTGTTAGTTTACACAAGTATAGGCTGTTTCGGTTTTCGTTTCGTTCATTACTTTCTTTTGTTTTGTAGTGTTTGTATTAATTCATGTTTACGTTTGTTCATTAAACATGGATCGCAATCTACACGCTGCATTTTGGTCCGATCCTTGTTCCACCTCTTCGTCAGAGGAGGAGATAGAAGAAAGCCGTTACAAATGCATTTTTTAATTCAATCGCTTTAGCCAACATGTTTATTGTTATAGTAGGATTTGAAGCAATTTCGCGCTGGTCTGAGACAAGCATGGGGACTGGTCTTGATAAATCAATCATCTTTTTATTTTCACTGAATCTCCGTTTGGGTATTGGTAAGCCTACAATTAAGGTGTGTTAGGATTATTTTGCTCTTCACTCGCTGTGTGGCGGATGAATCAGAATTAGTTGGGTAACATAGATAAATAATGTTTTATTTATATAATATGCTTATGTAAGATACTTGTCATTAGAATGAATCCTTTTGGACTATTGTGTGTGTGTTCCACTGAGGATGGGCCTCTATGAGATAGCACTGACAGAGGAGGTTTACGATGTCTTTAGGAAAAAAAGCCTAAAGAGCATTCCAGATAGTAAAGCTAATGTTTTTGTGCTATACCGTACCAGGGTAAGACGTGTTCCAGTTTGGAGTAGGAGGGGGCCAGACACTGGTTTTTACAATGAGAACTGTTGACACAGCAGTAACTGTCTGCTATGTTTTATAGATATCTTTCATACAAATCTTAACCTTTGTGAACTGTTCTTAAGATCTGTGGTTCGTCATGTAAGTTGAGAGGGGTGTATCTTGGCTATAAAATATATTTTTATATTCTTATGTCAGGACTCTCAGAATTCATTAAAGACACTGAATTGATCTGAGAGTCAAAGGGCTATTGTAAAGCTCATATTATTACAGATTAAGTTTAAGTATAACTCTGACTGGTGTGTGGTTTGTAACTCTCCTCATTTGGTAATACAGGAAATTGCCACGACAGCTGTCACTTAGTAGCCCAGGCCTACTCCCGACCGGTCACCTTGTACAGCGCCATATAGGCTACTGTAAAACGCATTTTAGTTTTACTTGGAATAGAAATACCATAATATTAATATTTAATTAAGCTACATTTCCAACAGTATAAACAGCACAACAAATAGTGTAAATATTGACCAAAGAAATACTATAATAATAAAAAACAAATTATAATCCATCCCATATAATCTGTTCTAACAAAAAAAAGTTAAGTCTCCAGTACAGCCAACATTAAAAACAGCCAAATGCATTCATGAATGCAATCACTTAAGCTGACATGTTGCGGTTTATTTATTGTTTAATTATTCAAGGCTCCCTTTGTTATTTATTTTATAACTAAAATTCTTGACTGTGTTTAAAGACATGGATGACTTGTATGCTTTATGTAGGCCAATAAAGTAGGCCTTTCTGCCCATTAGTAAGTTATGCTAAAACAGCCACAGTAAACAGGACACTTAGGCCTACAGCTCCATGTCATTTCAATAACTTCGCTTCTCAAAGATGTCCTCTGGTGGTCAAACTAGCATTAACGGCAACAATGGCTGACAGTTAAATAACATGCCATAGAATCCTGCGGCACTGTGAAAGAAATAAACGCTGAATTAAATAATTATCTTTTCTATTATTCTGCATTGTGACACAACTTTTAAAGGAAGAACCTCTGTAGTAACTTTAAAAATCATGTTAAACACTATTATTGCAGACAGAGTGAGTCCATGCAACTTATGTGATTTTTTTAAAGCACATTTTTACTCTTGAACTTATTTAGGCTTGCCATAAAGGGGTTGAATACTTATCAACTCAAGAAATTTCAGCCTTTCCTTTTATTGTATTTGTAAACATTTTGAAAACAATAATTCCACTTTGACATTATGTGGTATAGTGTGTAGACCAGTGACAAAATATCTAAATTAAATCCATAAATAAATTCAGGCTGTAAAACAACAAAATGTGGAATAAGTCAAGTGGTATGAATACTTTATGAAGGCACTGTACATATTCTTATATACAGTGCAGTGAAATACATTTTTTAGAAATAGGATAGGCGCTGTGATATAGTACTAAGCGATGCATTACTGTGAAGATACCCATAGTGGTGTGTCTGGTGGGGTATGCACAGTGCATTCGGAAAGTATTCAGACCCCTTGACGTTTACATTATGTTACAGACTTATTCTAAAATGTCCCTCATCAATCTACAATACCCAATAATGACAAAGTGAAAAATGTTTATAAGACATTTTGAAAATGTTTATGTATTATTTGTTTTTTTAAATATCACATTTACATAAGTATTCAGACCCTTTACTCAGTGCTTTGTTGAATCACCTTTGGCAGCGATTTCAGCCTCAAGTCTTCCTGGGTATGACGCTAAAAGCTTGGCACACCAGTGTTTGGGGAGTTTCTCCCATTCTTCTCTGCAGACCCTCTCAAGCTCTGTCAGGTTGGATGGGGAGCGTCGCTACACAGCTATTTTCAGATCTCTCCAGAGATTTTTGATCGGGTTCAAGTCCGGGCTATCGCTGGGCCACTCAAAAACATTCAGAGACTTGTCCCCGAAACCACTCCTACATTGTGTTGGCTGTGTGCTTAGGGTCATTGTCCTGTTGGAAGGTGAACCTTCACCCCAGTCTGGTGCTGAGCGCTCTGGAGAAGGTTTTCATCAGTGATCTCTTTTTACTTTACTCTGTTCATCGTTCCCTCTATCCCGACTAGTCTCCCAGTCCCTGCCGCTGAAAAGCATCCCCACAGCATGATGCCTCCACCACCATGCCTCACTGTAGGGATGGTACCAGGTTTCCATCAGACGTGACGCTTGGCATTCAGGCCAAAGAGTTCAAACTTAGTTTCATCAGACCAAAGAATCTTGTTTCTCATGGTCTGAGAGTCCTTTATGTGCCTTTTGGCAAACTCCAAGTGGGCTGTCATTTGCCTTTTACTGAGGAGTGGCTTTCTGTCTGGCCATTACCATAAAGGCCTGATTGGTGGAGTGCCGCAGAGATGATTGCCCTATGGACAGTTCTCCCATCTCCACAGAGGAACTCCGGAGCTCTGTCACAGTCACCATCAGTTTCTTAGTTACCTCCCTGACCAAGGCCCTTCTCCCCCAATTTCTCAGTTTGGCTGAGCGGCTAGCTCTAGGAAGTGTCTTGGTGGTTCCAAACTTCTTCAATTTAAGAATGATGGAGGCCACTGTGTTCTTGGGGATCCTCAATGCTGCAGAAATGTTTCGGTATCCTACCCCAGATTTGTGCCTCGACACAATCCTGTGTTGGAGCTCTATGGACAATTCCTTCGACCTCATGGCTTGGTTTTTGCTCTGACGTACACTGTCAACTGTGGGACCTTAAATAGACAGGTGTGTGCCTTTCCAAATCATATCCAATCAATTGAATTTATCACAGGTGGACTCCAATCAAGTTGCAGAAACATCTCAAGGATGATCAATGGAAACAGGATGCACCTGAGCTAAATTTGCAAAAATGTCTAAAAACCTCTTTTCACTTTGTCATTATGGGATATTGTGTCTAGATTAATTATGATTTAAAAAAAAATACATATTATTACATTTTAGAATAGTGCTGTAACGTAATAAAATGTGGAAAAACTCAAGGGGTCTGAATACTTTCCGAATTCACTGTGTGTCTGTTTGAATTGTAAGTGGTAAGGCATTGTAAACACACATATGTTTCTTTAAAATAAGAGAAGTAGTCAATTTCTCTTCAACCCTCAACCATGAAAGATTATCATGCATGTTGTTGATGTTAGTTCTATGTGTCCAGTTAAGGGGAAGGAGTGCTGCTTTTTTTTGAGCCAGCTGCAGCTTTGCTAGGTCTTTCTTTGCTCCACCTTACAATTTTACCGGACAGTAATCAAGATGGGACAAGATCAAAGACTGAACAATTAGTACAGTCGATCTTTGCGTGAGAAAGGCAGAACATCTTTTTTGAACAGACATTCTGCTCCCCATCTTCACAACAACTTTGTCAATATTACATGACTTGACCATCATAACTGCCCATCCGATATTTACTCCCAGGAGTGCATCTTCTTCAACTTGTTCAAATGTCACACCCTTTATGCACAACTCCAGTTAAAGTTTAGGTCTAAGAGAATGCTTTGAACCAAATACAATGCTTTTGGTTTTTGGATGTTTATTTTGCACTCTTGTGTAGTCTTAACATTCAGTATACTCCCTTTGTCCTAAGGGTAAAAAATGACCCGTCTTCACTAAACCCCTAAAATAAAGCAGCTTAATTGAATTTCAAAACCCAAATCTATTTTGCATGAAGAAACAACCCGTCATTCATCACAAACTTTGTGAATATATGGGTTTTCCCTTTCGCAATGCAGAAAGACTGCATTTAATCAGTGGACACCACTCGTTTTTATTACAACATACCTGCAATAATTGTTTTCTTTACTAAAGTAGAAGTTTATCGCTAATGGTACTGCATAGATGTAAACATTAACTTTTTAGCGAGAGAGAGCACTTGTATAGCCTAAGAAAGTAGCAGAAATGTGCAGAAATTAGTTTTGAATGCATTTTTTTTAAGGGAAACAATTACAGTCTTGAATTTTCTTGGCAACATAGTGATATATTATTATACTGTACAATGAGGAATTCAATGTAATGGTTTTTGTCTGTTGAAGGAGAAGAGGACCAAGGTGCAGCGTGGTAAGTGTTCATTTTAATAACCAACATAAACTGAACACTGAAATGACAAAAATAAGAAAGAGCGAAAACGAAACAGTTCTGTAAGGAATATGCACAAAACAGAAAACAATCACCCACAACAAAAATGGGGAAAACAGGCTACCTAAGTATGATTCTCAATCAGAGACAACGATCAACAGCTGCCTCTGATTGAGAACCATACCAGGGCAAACACAGAAATACAACATAGAAAAAAGAACAGACTACCCACCCCAACTCACGCCCTGACCAAACTAACACAAATACATAATAAAGGAACTAAGGTCAGAACGTGACATTCAACTACAAAATACTAGTTTTCTCCCATTTTTTAACCATTGCCCCCACCTACAAGGTGTATAAACAACAACAATAATAAAATCAGATAACAGATACAAAACACAAACGTGAAGAACATAAATCAATCAACTCTAATTAGCACATATAGGACAGTATACAAGTGTGTGTGCATGGACTTTGCAGATGTATTTCTCACATAGTATTTGTAGTCCTTCTTTGTGAGGCAGAATTGGCCTCAGGTGGATCAGGACAAGATTCAGCCCCCTAAACTGCTTTCACAAATGCTGTGGAGGCTGTTGTGCGGGGGAGATGCTCCTTTCTTTGAATGTGTGGGGTTACAAGTGCCTTTCCCAGCTGCTCTAGGAACATCCTCCTCTTGTTCTGCTTATCAGGCATCCAGGTAGGGTTGATCCTGTTCCATATCATGAAGGCATTGTATGAGGACACATCAATGATGTTATGGAAGATGACCATGGGCCAGCGGGCAGTCATCCTCCTGCAGCTGTAAGTTCAAATCAACTTGTCCAGGTTGTCCACGCCTCCATTGTTGTGGTTGTAGTCCAGGATGATGGCTGGCTTCCTGTCCTCACAATCATTAATCTCAGCCGTTTTGTGCAGTGTGCTCAGGAGGACCACATTCTTGTTCCTATTTGGGAGGTAAGAAACTAGAGTGGTGGTGGGGGTGAAGGCAAACTTTGATGAGAAGGCCTCTCTCCCCCTTGTTGTGAGGAGTGCAGGGGGGAGCTCAGGCTTGTTCTTTCTAACTGTGCCAACAATAGTGATCTTCCTCTTCAGGAGCTGCTGGCTGAGTTCAATCAGTAGCACACATAATCTCAATTTCTTATTGTGTTTGCCTTTGTGGTGTATAAATTATTTTAGAACTGCCTTGTCAAAAATTACTTTGTACCCTGGTGGTGTACAGCTTTCATGGAAATATGAACAACACAAGGGTTAAATACACATTCTGACACTGATTGTAACTCCTTGCTAAGAGTCTCAGTGAGCTCACTGATGTGTATGTGCTGATGTGTAGAATGTGCATCAGCATTCACAGTCATTTTAGCTTCTTGAACTCTGAGTTCTATTGGATAAATAAGTCTCCAACCATGTGATGGCAGGTGATATAAAGCCATAACAAGTTAGTTTTTTCAATAACAAATGATGATCAATAACATCAAAAGGCTGCACTTAAATCTAACAATACAGCTCCAACTATTATATTGTTGCCAATTGTCAGTCATCTTAGTCAGTGCACTACATGCTGAGTGTCCTTCCCTATATGCATGCTGAAAGTCAGTGGTTAACTTGTTCTTTCAAAAATAGCATTGTATTTTGTTGAAACACAGTTGTCTCTATTAGTTTACTAAGAACAGGCAGCAAACTGATCATGTGGCTGTTATAGCCAGCAAAGAAAGAGTGCTTTACTATGTTTAGGTAGTGGAATTACTTTAGCCTGTTCTTCCATGCCTGTGAACACACACTCCTTTAGGCTTTAGTTAAAGCCATGGCAAAATAGGGGTGGCAATACAATCTGCTACCATTCTCAATAGTTTCCCAAATAGGTTGTCTATACCTGGTGGCTTATAATGTTTTATGGATAATATTTGTTTTTCCACCTCTTCCACACAAACGTGACCAAATTCAAAACGGCATCCTTCCCTTTCATTATCAGATCTTCAATACACAAATATGATTGTTCACTGCTCAAAGTTTTCATTTCACTTCTCAGTTTGTCCACTTTACCGGTGAAATAGTAATTGAAATTATTGGCTAAATCATAAAGGTTTTGTTAAAATGACCCAACAGCTTCAATGAACAATGGAGATGAATTGAGTTTTCAACTCAAAATATTATTTAGGGTGCTCCAACGTCTTTTCCCATTGTTTTTTATGTAATTTATCTTGTTTTGGTGATATAATTTCTTATTTATTTCGTTAAGATTTGTCACAAAATGTCTAAATTGACAATATGTCAACCAATCAGCTGAGCAGCCTGACTTTTTTTGCATCCATTGTTTAAACCATACAAGTGTTCAATTCACCATCAATCAAGGGGGCTTTAAAATCTGTTTGGGATAGGGGGCAGTATATTCACATTCGGATGAAAAGCGTTCCCAGAGTAAACTGACTGTTATTAGTAGTATTGGATAGAAAACACTCTGAAGTTTCTAAAACTGTTTGAATGATGTCTGTGAGTATAACAGAACTCATATGGCAGACGAAAACCTCAGAAAAATCCAACCAGGAAGTGGGAAATCTGAGGTTTGTAGTTTTTCAACTCTTGTCTTTCCAAGATACAGTGTAAATGGGGTCATATTGCACTTCCTAAGGCTTCCACAGCCTTTAAAACCTTGTTTAAGGCTTCATATGTGAAGGGGGAGATGGGGCCTCGGATGGGGCCACAGTGTCTCCTGACCCCTCCTGTCTCAGCCTCCAGTATTTATGCTGCAGTAGTTTATGTGTCGGGGGGCTAGGGTCAGTTTGTTATATCTGGAGTACTTCTCCTGTCCTATTCGGTGTCCTGTGTGAATTTAAGCGTGCTCTCTCTAATTATCTCTTTCTCTCTCTCGGAGGACCTGAGCCCTAGGACCATGCCTCAGGACCACCTGACCTGATGACTCCTTGCAGTCCACCTGGCCGTGCTGCTGCTCCAGTTTCAACTCCAGTTTCCAAAAAGGGGGTATTTGGACATAAAAGATGGACTTTATTGAACAAAACAAACATTTATTGTGTAACTGGGATTCCTGGGAGTGCATTCTGATGAAGATCATCAAAGGTTAATGAATATTTATAACGCTACTTCTGACTTTTACTGACTCCACAACATGGCGGGTATCTGTATGGCTTGTTTTTGTGTCTGATCGCTGTACTCAGATTTTTTGAAATGTGACGAGCAATCCCGGATCCGGGATCGTAATCATAGCCTCAAACGAATTAGCATAACGCAGCGGACATCATGAAAATCGCAAATGAAATAAATATATTCAAACACAAGCTTAGCCTTTTGTTAACAACACTGTCATCTCAGATTTTCAAAATATGCGTTACAGCCAACACTAGACAAGCATTTGTGTAAGTTTATCATGGCATAATGCTATGCTAGGCTCTACTGGCAGCAGGCAACAGTTTCACGAAAATAAGAAAAGCAACCAAATTAAATCATTTACCTTTGAAGAACTTCGGATGCTTTCACTCAGGAGACTCCCAGTTAGATATCAAATGTTCCTTTTTTCCAAAAATATTATTTTTGTAGGCGAAATAGCTCCCGTTTGTTCATCATGCTTGGCTGAGAAATCGACCGGAAAATGCTACCACTACAACGCCAAACTTTTTTCAAAATTAACTCCATAATATCGACAGAAACACGGCAAACGTTGTTTAGGATCCATCCTCAAGGTGTTTTTAACATATATATCCGTCGAGGCAATTGTTTTCTCATAAGAATTGATTGGAAAAATGGCTACCTCAGTATTTTACGCAAGATTTTCTGCGGGAGACACCATGTGACCACTTGCTAAATATGGTCCCTTATGGCTATTCTTCAATGGAAATGCGTAAAAAGACGTCACAATGCTGTAGACACCTTCGGGAATACGTGGAAAACGTAAGCTCATTCGTAGCTCATTCACAGCCATAAGGAGTCATTGGCATGAGGCGGTTTCAAAAAATGTGGCACTTCCTGGTTGGATTTTTATCTGAGTTTCGCCTGTAACATCAGTTCTGTGGCACTCACAGACAATATCTTTGCAGTTTTGGAAACGTCAGAGTGTTTTCTTTCCAAAGCTGTCAATTATATGCATAGACGAGCATCTTTTCGTGACAAAATATCTTGTTTAAAACGGGAACGTTTTTCATAAAATTGTTTATAGCGCCCCCTAATGCATAACTGGTTAACAGGTGCATGTTTGTCAACAATTGCCAATAATAATTTGGCAACACTTTACTTTACACCCAGATTCATAAAACGTTATGACACGGTCATAACCAGATCATAATAGGTCATAACAGCTGACATAAGTTGTCGTAACCTGTCATAATATGGCCATAACACTGTTATGACCCATATTTACGCCTGTTGTGATATTACATTATTTTATGGCTGGTTATAACACCTATATAAGCGTGTCAAATTCCACATTTGTTCAAATGTTTTTTTCCTGCCAAGACGTTTGCTTTCATTTGAAAGTTTGTTTCTTAAGTCCCTTGTTGTTGTTATGTTTTTTTTTTCTCCATCATATTTTTAATAACTAGTAGAAAATACACTTTGACACTGTCGTTTGACACTGTCCTTCCTCACCATCTTAAATAAGTAGGCCCCATTCAAGACATTTAGAACCAGGAACAGATATTGGTTCTCTCCAGACCTGACTGCCCTTAACCAACACAAAAACATTCTATGGTGTTCTGCATTAGCATCGAACAGCCCCCGTGATATGTAACTTTTCAGGGAAGCAAGAAACCAATATACCCAGGCAGTTAGAAAAGCAAAGGGTAGCTTTTTCAAGCAGAAATTTGCTTCCTGCAACACTAACTCAAAAAAGTTATGGGACACTGAAAAGTCCATGGAGAATAAGAACACCTACTCCTAGCCGCCCACTGTACTGAGGATAGGAAACACTGTCACCACCGATAAATCCACTATAATTGAGAATTTCATTAAACATTTTTCTACGGCTGGCCTTGCTTTCCACCTAGCTACTCCTACCACAGTCAACAGCACTGCACCCCCCACAGCATCTCGCCCAAGCCTTCCGCATTTCTCCTTCTCCCAAATCCAGTCAGCTGAGGTTCTGAAAGAGCTGCAAAATCTGGACCCCTGCAAATCAGCCAGGCTAGACAATCTGGACCCTTTCTTTCTAAAATGATCTGCCAAAATTGTTGCCACCCCTATTACTAACCTGTTCAACCTCTCTTTCGTGTCGTCTGAGATTCCCAAAGATTGGAAAGCAGCTCTTCAAAGGGGGGGACACTAGACCCAAACTGCTACAGACCTACAGTGCCTTGCGAAAGTATTCGGCCCCCTTGAACTTTGCGACCTTTTGCCACATTTCAGGCTTCAAACATAAAGATATAAAACTGTATTTTTTGTGAAGAATCAACAACAAGTGGGACACAATCATGAAGTGGAACGACATTTATTGGATATTTCAACTTTTTTAACAAATCAAAAACTGAGAAATTGGGCGTGCAAAATTATTCAGCCCCTTTACTTTCAGTGCAGCAAACTCTCTCCAGACGTTCAGTGAGGATCTCTGAATGATCCAATGTTGACCTAAATGACTAATGATGATAAATACAATCCACCTGTGTGTAATCAAGTCTCCGTATAAATGCACCTGCACTGTGATAGTCTCAGAGGTCCGTTAAACGCGCAGAGAGCATCATGAAGAACAAGGAACACACCAGGCAGGTCCGAGATACTGTTGTAAAGAAGTTTAAAGCCGGATTTGGATACAAAAAGATTTCCCAAGCTTTAAACATCCCAAGGAGCACTGTGCAAGCGATAATATTGAAATGGAAGGAGTATCAGACCACTGCAAATCTACCAAGACCTGGCCGTCCCTCTAAACTTTCAGCTCGTACAAGGAGAAGACTGATCAGAGATGCAGCCAAGAGGCCCATGATCACTCTGGATGAACTGCAGAGATCTACAGCTGAGGTGGGAGACTCTGTCCATAGGACAACAATCAGTCGTATATTGCACAAATCTGGCCTTTATGGAAGAGTGGCAAGAAGAAAGCAATTTCTTAAAGATATCCATGAAAAGTGTTGTTTAAAGTTTGCCACAAGCCACCTGGGAGACACACCAAACATGTGGAAGAAGGTGCTCTGGTCAGATGAAACCAAAATTGAACTTTTTGGCAACAATGCAAAACGTTATGTTTGGCGTAAAAGCAATACAGCTCATCACCCTGAACACACACCATCCCCACTGTCAAACATGGTGGTGGCAGCATCATGGTTTGGGCCTGCTTTTCTTCAGCAGGGACAGGGAAGATGGTTAAAATTGATGGGAAGATGGATGGAGCCAAATACAGGACCATTCTGGAAGAAAACCTGATGGAGTCTGCAAAAGACCTGAGACTGGGACGGAGATTTGTCTTCCAACAAGACAATGATCCAAAACATAAAGCAAAATCTACAATGGAATGGTTCAAAAATAAACATATCCAGGTGTTAGAATGGCCAAGTCAAAGTCCAGACCTGAATCCAATCGAGAATCTGTGGAAAGAACTGAAAACTGCTGTTCACAAATGCTCTCCATCCAACCTCACTGAGCTCGAGCTGGTTTGCAAGGAGGAATGGGAAAAAAATTCAGTCTCTCGATGTGCAAAACTGATAGAGACATACCCCAAGCGACTTACAGCTGTAATCGCTCGCAGCAAAAGGTGGCGCTACAAAGTATTAACTTAAGGGGGCTGAATAATTTTGCACGCCCAATTCTTCAGTTTTTGATTTGGTAAAAAAGTTTGAAATATCCAATAAATGTCGTTCCACTTCATGATTGTGTCCCACTTGTTGTTGATTCTTCACAAAAAAATACAGTTTTCTATCTTTATGTTTGAAGCCTGAAATGTGGCAAAAGGTCGCAAAGTTCAAGGGGGCCGAATACTTTCGCAAGGCACTGTATATCTATCCTACCCTGCCTTTCTAAGGTCTTTGAAAGCCAAGTTAACAAACAGATTACCGACCATTTCGAATCCCACCATACCTTCTCCGCTATGCAATCTGGTTTCAGAGCTGGTCATGGGTGCACCTCAGCCATGCTCAAGGTCCTAAACGGTATCTTAACCGCCATCGATAAGAAACAATACTGTGCAGCTGTATTCATTGACCTGCCCAAGGCTTTTGACTCTGTCAATCACCACATCCTCATCGGCAGACTTGATAGCCTTGGTTTCTCAAATGATTGCCTCGCCTGGTTCACAAACTACTTCTCTGATAGAGTTCAGTGTGTCAAATCGGAGGGCCTGTTGTCCGGGACTCTGCCAGTCTCTATGGGGGTGCCACAGGGTACAATTCTTGGACCGACTCTCTTCTCTGTATACATCAATGATCCACTTCTACGCAGACGACACCATTCTGTATACTTCTGGCCCTTCTTTGGACACTGTTTTAACAACCCTCCAGACAAGCTTCAATGCCATTCAACTCTCCTTCCGTGGCCTCCAACTGCTCTTAAATACAAGTAAAACTAAATGCATGCTCTTCAACCGATCACTGCCTGCACCTGCCCGCCCGTCCAACATCACTACTCCGAAAGGTTCTGACTTAGAATATGTGGACAACTACAAATACCTAGGTGTCTGGTTAGACTGTAAACTCTCCTTCCAGACTCACATCAAACATCTCCAATCCAAAGTTAAATCTAGAATTGGCTTCCTATTTCACAACAAAGCATCCTTCACTCATGCTGCAAAACATACCCTTGTGAAACTGACCATCCTACCAGTCCTCGACTTCGGCAATGTCATTTACAAATTAGCCTCCAATACCCTACTCAATAAATTGGATGCAGTCTATCACAGTGCCATCCATTTTGTCACCAAAGCCCCATATACTACCCACCACTACGACCTGAAAAACTGTCAAACTCGCTGGCTGTATATAATCCATTTGGATGTTAGAGGAAAGCCAAGTCTCAGAAGAGAAGAGTATGTTGCATAATTTGATTTCCCTCTGGGACAATGATTAAACATTGGCGAGTTGTATGCTCGGTAATGGAGGATGGGTTGCCTGGCGTCTTAATCTCACTAATATCCCGCCACGGCTGGCTCTCCATCGGCGTTTCCTTTTCATTCACTCCGGTAGGACTCTCAGGCAACTGAGATCTCACCGAAGAGGCCAGCGCAGAAATTCGGGAAAGTCGGGTGGACAATGAGTACGCAGCAATTCATATTGCAATAGTTCTGAGTAAGAAAATGAGAGAGAACCACTATAAAAAGTAGAAACCTGCAATGTTTTGTAGGATCTAGAGGCGAGATGCTCTCCATCAACGTCATCGTAGCCATGTATGTCATGTTTATATGACAAATAAACAAACTTGAACTTGAACTTAGAAGGGAAGGGGGAGGGCAGCCAGAAACAGAGTGGAAAAGACCAGAGTGGTTAGATTGTATGTGAACATAACATTGAAAATGCGTAGGCCCTTAAATGTTATGTAATCTAAAAATATCACAGCTGGTAGAACTGAACAAGTTAAATGAATCATAGAGGCCTTATAATTCCACTTGACAGGTATCTCTTTATATTCATATAGCCTAGGGGCTATGTAGCTTCTTCTCTGTCATGTTTGGAGTTGTATTGCTCTGTTATGCGGACACAAGCATTTTTCTCCACAGTTGAGTTTCCCTGTCCGTGTCAGTGTACATTGACTTTAAAACGAACTACTGACATGTTGCACCTCTACCTTGCAGATGAGCCAAGGAGGAGGACAGATGAGAACAGCAGGCCAGTGGAGCACTTAGAGCTGCAGCAGTCAGGGGCAAATGGCAGGGAAGAGGATGAATTAGAGACAAACCAGACAGAGACAGAAACAGAAGAGTAGATGATGGAGAGAGAAAGACACCAGACAAGAGACAGAGACAGAAACAGAAGAGTAGGATATGATGGGAGAGAGACACAATAGACAAGACACAGAAATAGCAACAGAATAATAGGTTATGGAGAAAGACACACCAGACAAGACACAGACCACAACAGAAGAATAGAATATGATGGAGAGAGACAACAGAAGAACAGAAAAGGCCATAACAGAAGAGGATAGACAAAGTCAGTAACAAACAAGAACCTGAGATGGCAACAGACAACCCAAAGACAGCAACAGACGAGACAGAAGAGGGCAGATAGAGAGAACAGAGGTGGGTTGAGCACACAGTAGAATGTATCACTTCAAGCTGCTTTATACAGAGCTGTGGGAAGTAGGGGTGCTCAACACACCACAGCATCCACTGATAAATCGAAATTAAAAAGTAAATAATATGAAATAGATTTTTCTTTCACAAAATGTTCAACTAGGCCTTTATTACTCCTGTATTAGCAGAGAAAAAACTCCTCAGCACCCCCTATTCCTATTCTGTACAGGCTACCTTCTTTTCATGCTGTCAATTAGGTTAGTATTGTGTAACTGTGTTGATCCGTTCTCAGTTTTCTCCTATCATAGCCATTAAACTCTGTAACTGTTTTAAAGTCACCAATGGCCTCATGGTGAAATCCCTGAGCGATATCCTTCCACTCCGGCAACTGAGTTAGGTAAAACGTCTATCTTTGGATGGTGTATCAATACACAAAGTGTATTTTTTTTAAAATTGAACCTTTATTTAACTAGGCAAGTCCGTTTAAGAACAAATTCTTACTTACGATGACGGCCTACCAAAAGGCCTCCTGCGGCGACAGGGGCCTGGAATTAAAAATTAAAAATACAATATAAATATAGGACAAAACACACATCACAACAAGAGACACAACACTACATAAAGAGAGACCTAAAGACAACAACGTAACAAGGCAGCAACACATGAATAACATTAACAAAAAGCCGGCGAGAGGTAGTTAGAATAGGATGGGAGGCCAAAAGTCAGTGTAACTCTCAAAAGAGAGTCAGATTCCCAAGTGTGGGAACAGTTTGTCCCACAGTTGGGTAAAGAAAGTTTGTAGTCAACAAAGTATGCAGGAGTCATGAGGCGAAGAGCAAAATGCACAAGAAGAAAATAAAATATTTAACCGGAGAGATTACTGCTTACAAGGTTTTCTTTTTTCAAGCTATACGGAGGGTGCTCTAGCAAACAAACAGCCGAGACCTGAGGACACCAATTCAATTCAATTCAATTCAATTCAATTCAAGGGCTTTATTGGCATGGGAAACATGTGTTAACATTGCCAAAGCAAGTGAGGTAGACAACATACAAAGTGAAAATATAAAGTGAAAAACAACAAAAATTAACAGTAAACATTACACATACAGAGGTTTCAAAACAGTAAAGACATTACAAATGTCATATTATATATATATATATACAGTGTTTTAACAATGTACAAATGGTTAAAGGACACAAGATAAAATAAATAAGCATAAATATGGGTTGTATTTACAATGGTGTGTGTTCTTCACTGGTTGCCCTTTTCTCGTGGCAACAGGTCACAAATCTTGCTGCTGTGATGGCACACTGTGGAATTTCACCCAGTAGATATGGGAGTTTTTCAAATTTGGATTTGTTTTCGAATTCTTTGTGGATCTGTGTAATCTGAGGGAAATATGTCTCTCTAATATGGTCATACATTGGGCAGGAGGTTAGGAAGTGCAGCTCAGTTTCCACCTCATTTTGTGGGCAGTGAGCACATAGCCTGTCTTCTCTTGAGAGCCATGTCTGCCTACGGCGGCCTTTCTCAATAGCAAGGCTATGCTCACTGAGTCTGTACATAGTCAAAGCTTTCCTTAATTTTGGGTCAGTCACAGTGGTCAGGTATTCTGCCGCTGTGTACTCTCTGTTTAGGGCCAAATAGCATTCTAGTTTGCTCTGTTTTTTTGTTAATTCTTTCCAATGTGTCAAGTAATTATCTTTTTGTTTTCTCATGATTTGGTTGGGTCTACACCATCCAACCTGAAACTGAGCTCCCAGGCTTGAAAGGACAGACCAGATACAAATTCAATTAGCACTGAGGTGTGAACTAAAAGGGCTTTCGATCAACAAGTGTCAGGAGTCTTTGAAGCGTCCTCTGAATCCCCCTCCTGCTGTTCAAAGACCATTCACTGGCATTTTCTACAAGAAATCTGCCTCCAGAAATAAAAGATTCTTCCAAGTGGGTGTGACACCTACTCCCATTGCCTGCTGCATTGCTGCTTGGATTCCACCTGGCAATCTGTTCAACGTCTCCCCTGGCCTGTCTCCCCCTGTCTGGTACAGGTACCTCCACCACACTCACCCCTCTCTCCCGAGCTTTCGCTTGCCTCCAGCCCACCCATTTTTACCTACCTCATCCCCATACTGTTTTTATTTATTTACTTTTCTGCTCTTTTGCACACCAATATCTCTACCTGTACATGACCATCTGATCATTTATCACTCCAGTGTTAATCTGCAAAATTTTAATTATTCGCCTACCTCATGCCTTTTGCACACAATGTATATAGACTCTCCTTTTTTTCTACTGTGTTATTGACTTGTTAATTGTTTACTCCATGTGTAACTCTGTGTTGTCTATTCACACTGCTATGCTTTATCTTGGCCAGGTCACAGTTGCAAATGAGAACTTGTTCTCAACTAGCCTACCTGGTTAAATAAAGGTGAAATAAAAATAAATAAAATAAAACACTGTTGGGGTGTGTCACGCCCTGACCTTAGAGGGTCGTTTTATTTCTCTATGTGGTTAGGTCAGGGTGTGATTTGGGGTGGGCATTCTATGTTGTCTATTTCTTTGTTTTTTCTTTGTTTTTGGTCTCTGATTGGGAATCATACTTAGGCAGCCTTTTCCCACCTGTGTTTGTGGGTAGTTATTTTCTGTTTAGTCTCTTTTACCTGACAGAACTGTTCGCTTTCGGTTTGTTACTTTGTTCGAGACTTTTTTAATAAATAAATAATCATGAACACTCTACCGTCCAACCTGGCCAACATCTGGAAATTGCAGAGCGCCAAATTCAAAATATTAAACATTCACGAAAATACAAGTGTCTTACATTGTTTAAAAGCTTAACTTCTTGTTAATCCAGACACTTTGTCAGATTTCAAAAAGGCTATACGGCGAAAGCACACCATGTGAATATCTGAGGACAGCGCCCCGCATTCAAAAGCATCACATACATTTTCCAACCGAGCAGAAATAGCTGGCCAGCTAGCTCAGCCAGCTTTTAACAAGGTGTCATCAAAATATTTAACACTTTCCTGGAATATTGCATTATTAACATTAGATGACAAGTGAGAGACACAGTATATAAAGTATTATTTATAACAGAGCTAACATTAACCAAGTTTTGAGTTTATCTTACCAGCTGAGTGCATACGATCCATCAGTTCCCGAATAAGCTGCTACCCATTCCATCTGATCACCCTGGTCTTTCCACCACCTTCATCCTTGTCTTTCCAGAACCTTCATCTGACTTTTTTAGCAGATAGTTTGCTGTCAGGCTGCTGTTGAAAGCTGGTAGGTAGCAAATACTTTCACTGTAGCACCCCCATGTTTTCTTGGTTTGACTGGGGGTCCTCAAAGAGACCAGTTTTTACGCCTCGTATTAGGGATGTAATAATTCACCAATACACATCGGTCCCCGATTCAAATGTTTATAACACCAGTGCATCGTCTGCTCACCCCAAAACCAATCCAAATGTAGCATGCATCGGTCAGAAAATAAATTCATACATTAAAAATTGCTGGTTCCAATTGTTTTGTTGCTGCTCATATTACATTCTTTCTACCTTGCAAAAATACCTCTCATCTTTTATGACAACTGACGCATCCGCTCCTTCAGTGTTGAACTGAATGTACAGTGGGGCAAAAGAGTATTTAGTCAGCCACCAATTGTGTAAGTTCTCCCACTTAGAAAGATGAGAGAGGCCTGTAAAATTAGATTTTTTTTTCTCCAGAAAATCACATTGTAGATTTTTTTCTGACTTTATTTGCAAATTATGGTGGAAAATAAGTATTTGGTCAATAACAAAAGTTTATCTCAATACTTTGTTATATAACCTTTGTTGGCAATGACAGAGGTCAAATGTTTTCTGTAAGTCTTCACAAGGTTTTCACACACTGTTGCTGGTATTTTGGCCCATTCCTCCATGCAGATCTCCTCTAGAGCAGTGATGTTTTGGGGCAGTTGCTGGGCAACACGGACTTTCAACTCCCTCCAAAGATTTTCTATGGGGTTGAGATCTGGAGACTGGCTAGGCCACTCCAGGACCTTGAAATGCTTCTTACGAAGCCACTCCTTCATTGCCCGGGCGGTGTGATCATTGTCATGCTGAAAGACCCAGCCACATTTCATCTTCAATGCCCTTGCTGATGGAAGGAGGTTTTCACTCAAAATCTCACGATACATGGCCCCATTCATTCTTTCCTTTACACGGATCAGTCGTCCTGGTCCCTTTCCAGAGAAACAGCCCCAAAACATGATGTTTCCACCCCCATGCTTCACAGTAGGTATGGTGTTCTTTGGATGCAACTCAGCATTCTTTGTCCTCCAAACACGACGAGTTGAGTTTTTACCAAAAAGTTCTATTTTGGTTTCATCTGACCATATGACATTCTCCCAATCTTCTTCTGGATCATCAAAATGCTCTCTAGCAAACTTCAGACGGGCCTGGACATGTACTGGCTAAAGCAGGGGGACACGTCTGGCACTGCAGGATTTGAGTCCCTGGCGGCGTAGTGTGTTACTGATGGTAGGCTTTGTTACTTGTCTGGTCCCAGCTCTCTGCAGGTCATTCACTAGGTCCTCCCGTGTGGTTCTGGGATTTTTGCTCACCGTTCTTGTGATCATTTTGACCCCACGGGTTGAGATCTTGCGTGGAGTCCCAGATCGAGGGAGATTATCAGTGGTCTTGTATGTCTTCCATTTCTTAACAATTGCTCCCACAGTTGATTTCTTCAAACCAAGCTGCTTACCTATTGCAGATTCAGTCTTCCCAGCCTGGTGCAGGTCTATAATTTTGTTTCTGGTGTTCTTTGACAGCTCTTTGGTCTTGGCCATAGTGGAGTTTGGAGTGTGACTGTTTGAGGTTGTGGACAGGTGTCTTTTATACTGATAACAAGTTCAAACAGGTGCCATTAATACAGGTAACAAGTGGAGGACAGAGGAGCCTCTTAAAGAAATGACAAATCCTGCAATGTGATTTTCTGGATTTTCTTTTCTAATTTTGTCTGTCATAGTTGAAGTGTACCTATGATGAAAATTACAGGCCTCTCTCATCTTTTTAAGTGGGAGAACTTGCACAATTGGTGGCTGACTAAATACTTTTTTGCCCCACTGTAACTGTGTTGACTGTCATTGATATACAAGTCATTTGACATGCCAAACAACCCCAGGCAATATCAGTAGCCTAGTCAAACTGCATACTGTGCCCAGCTTCGCACGCTGATCTTGCAGCACCTTCAGCATTCAAATGTCAAAATTGCTTGCGTGATATTAGGCTCCCTTATGACCCAGCTCAGGTGCCTGCATACAGTACCACATACACCATAGACTTACATCATGTACACACACACACACACACACACACACGCACACACACACACACACACACACACACACACACACACACACACACACACACACACACACACACACACACACACACACACGTCAGACAGATCCAGCTCAGAGACGCCCAGCTCATGAGCTCCATCAGCAGCAGGTTTTAATTTAGAATGGAAAATGAATGTGCTTATGCAACAAATGTTAGTGCATTGAATTGTACTGCATCCACCGATTCGTCCTCCAATCAAACCGAACAAAGCGTTTCAAACTAAAATGTATTGTTTCTGTATCTTATCTCATCGTCTTGAAAGGGAAAGATGAACATGCCTACCTGTTACATATTGCATCCCTTTTCAGAGCATGCAGGCCAAATTTGCCAGGAAATTGTACCCAACCAGTGATTTTTCAGCTGCTGCCACAGAGACCAAACTGGGTTCTGGAATTATCTAATCTTCAAAGCATTACATTCTCTTGACACTTTATTATGTCCATTGAGTGCTTTCATGTAAACAATTCTTCATTTAAAGGTACATGATGGACCAATATGTACTCGGGCCAAATAGCTAGTATTATGCCGTATATACAGTACCAAGATGTTTACCTGCCAACTTTTTGCCACTTTTCCTTTATATCTGAAATGTATTGCCCGTAACAAAGCCTGCACTTACTTTTCCGCCAACCGACCTAGTCATGAATGCGACAAAGCAGAGGTAATCAAGGTATGAAATTGTTATTTTGAAATACAATCTCTTTTTGGCTTAGTGGTGGTAAATTTGCAGTGTAAAAATTATGATTATGTTCCGGCCCACTCACCATCCGCTGAGATTTTGTCAAAAATCAGCCTGTGTCTGAATCTAGTTGCATACCCCTGACCTACAGCTTAGTATGAAATGTAGCCGTAATGCTACAGCGGCATTGGCACGCTCAATGTAGAAAATATATAAAATATTGTCATCTTCAACCTAGGCTACGCTCTTATGCACTTGATGGTTGCTAGGCATCACGTTACTAGGCTGTTAACGTCTTTCGGGCAGTTCTAAACATGCGAGGCATGTCACTTCGCCCATCACTTCGTATAGCCCACCACATGCACTGTTTTCTTAACCACAACGGAATGGATTCATGAAGCATTACTGGGAATTAATACAATTGAATGAAAAAAATATTGGAATATAGTAGGCTAATGCAATTGAAGGCATGTATCAAATTGTTCCTTACTGAAACTCCTAAAGTTATCCAAACATTATTATCCAACACTATAGTGCCCACAAAGCTCATCACTAACCTAATGACCCTGGAACTATACACCTCCTTCTGCAACTGGCCACTCCCAGGTGGTAAGGGTAGGCAACAACACGTCAGCCAAGCTGATCCTCAACACTGGGGCCTCTCAGGGGTGTGTGCTTAGTCCCCGCCTGTACTCCCTGTTCACCCACAACTGTGTAACCAAACACGACCCCAACACCATCATTAAGTTTGCTGACAACACAACAGTGGTAGGCCTGATCACCAACAACAATGAGACAGCCTATAGGGAGGAGGTCAGAGACCTGGCAGTGTTGTGAGCAAGACAAAGGAGCTGATCATGAACAACAGAAAAAAGGCGAGCCGAACAGAGTTTCAAGTTCCTTGGTGTCCAACTGCTCAGCATCTGACCATAAGGCGTTACAGAGGGTAGTGCATATGTTCCAGAACATCACTTGGGCCAAGCTTCCTGTCATTCAGGACCTGTATACTCTGTGGTGTCAGAGGAAAGCCCCAAAAATGTGTCAAAGACTCCCGTCACCCAAGTCATAGACTGTTCTCTCTGCTACCGCATGGCATGCGGTACCGGAGCGCCAAGTCTAGGACCAAAAGGATCCTTTATCAGCTCCTACCCACAAGCCATACGAATGCTGAACAATTAATCAAATGGCCATCCAGACTATTTAAATTGACTCCCCCTCCATTGGTTTTTAATAAAATTTCTGCTACTCAGTTTATTATCTATGCATAGTCACTTCACCCCTACCTACATGTACAAATTACCTCGACTAACCTGTACATTGACTCGGTAACGGTATATACAGTGCCTTGCGAAAGTATTCGGCCCCCTTGAACTTTGCGACCTTTTGCCACATTTCAGGCTTCAAACATAAAGATATAAAACTGTATTTTTTTGTGAAGAATCAACAACAAGTGGGACACAATCATGAAGTGGAACGACATTTATTGGATATTTCAAACTTTTTTAACAAATCAAAAACTGAAAAATTGGGCGTGCAAAATTATTCAGCCCCCTTAAGTTAATACTTTGTAGCGCCACCTTTTGCTGCGATTACAGCTGTAAGTCGCTTGGGGTATGTCTCTATCAGTTTTGCACATCGAGAGACTGAATTTTTTTCCCATTCCTCCTTGCAAACCAGCTCGAGCTCAGTGAGGTTGGATGGAGAGCATTTGTGAACAGCAGTTTTCAGTTCTTTCCACAGATTCTCGATTGGATTCAGGTCTGGACTTTGACTTGGCCATTCTAACACCTGGATATGTTTATTTTTGAACCATTCCATTGTAGATTTTGCTTTATGTTTTGGATCATTGTCTTGTTGGAAGACAAATCTCCGTCCCAGTCTCAGGTCTTTTGCAGACTCCATCAGGTTTTCTTCCAGAATGGTCCTGTATTTGGCTCCATCCATCTTCCCATCAATTTTAACCATCTTCCCTGTCCCTGCTGAAGAAAAGCAGGCCCAAACCATGATGCTGCCACCACCATGTTTGACAGTGGGGATGGTGTGTTCAGCTGTGTTGCTTTTACGCCAAACATAACGTTTTGCATTGTTGCCAAAAAGTTCAATTTTGGTTTCATCTGACCAGAGCACCTTCTTCCACATGTTTGGTGGGTCTCCCAGGTGGCTTGTGGCAAACTTTAAACGACACCTTTTATGGATATCTTTAAGAAATGGCTTTCTTCTTGCCACTCTTCCATAAAGGCCAGATTTGTGCAATATACGACTGATTGTTGTCCAATGGACAGAGTCTCCCACCTCAGCTGTAGATCTCTGCAGTTCATCCAGAGTGATCATGGGCTTCTTGGCTGCATCTCTGATCAGTCTTCTCCTTGTATGAGCTGAAAGTTTAGAGGGACGGCCAGGTCTTGGTAGATTTGCAGTGGTCTGATACTCCTTCCATTTCAATATTATCGCTTGCACAGTGCTCCTTGGGATGTTTAAAGCTTGGGAAATCTTTTTGTATCCAAATCCGGCTTTAAACTTCTTCACAACAGTATCTCGGACCATCCTGGTGTGTTCCTTGTTCTTCATGATGCTCTCTGCGCTTTTAACGGACCTCTGAGACTATCACAGTGCAGGTGCATTTATACGGAGACTTAATTACACACAGGTGGATTGTATTTATCATCATTAGTCATTTAGGTCAACATTGGATCATTCAGAGATCCTCACTGAACTTCTGGAGAGAGTTTGCTGCACTGAAAGTAAAGGGGCCGAATAATTTTGCACGCCCAATTTTTCAGTTTTTGATTTGTTAAAAAAGTTTGAAATATCCAATAAATGTCGTTCCACTTCATGATTGTGTCCCACTTGTTGTTGATTCTTCACAAAAAAATACAGTTTTATATCTTTATGTTTGAAGCCTGAAATGTGGCAAAAGGTCGCAAAGTTCAAGGGGGCCGAATACTTTCGCAAGGCACTGTAGCCTTGTTTTTGTTATTTTATTGTGTTACTTTATAATAATTTTTTACTTTAGTTTATTTGGTAAATATTTTCAACTCTTTCTTGAACTGCACTTTTGGTTAAGGGCTTGTAAGTAAGCATTTCACGGTAAGGTACACCTGTTGTATTCAGCACATGTGACGAATAAAGTTTGATTTGATTTTCATTATAATACATTTGATGCAATTCTAGCGTGGGGTAAACTAGATGACCATTTCATTTGATTGGGAGAGAGCGCTATTACCCTGCTTTGAGGCAAGTGTGGGGAAATGTTAGCTAAATTGAGGTGAGCGCTGCTCATGATCATCTTTAGTCTAGTTGGCTCATCTATTAGCACTGATCAGAACATTTTGCTAGTGTGTTATGTAGCGTAAGTGAATTATTTTGCTCTTTACTCGTTCAGTAGGCTGACCTACTGCCGACCAAAAGCCTGCATGAGCTGTGTAACGTGAGGGATTTACACATAAATATACAATTCCTCTAGCCATACTATACCACCTATTTTTTATACTCGAGGTGAGGCCGTTTGGACTAATCGAAAATACATAGGTTCTTTACATCAAGGAGTGAAGCATGGGAATAAGAGACTAAAATAGGATGCAACAGTATTCCATGAAAGGCACAATAATCTCCATAGGCCTGCATCATTTCCATACGTCATCTTCAGCTCCAGGAGCTCCGTACAACTGTCCTACAAGTTTTATTCACATATCCAAAAGGACAATATTGCAACACTGAGGGAGGACATGCCAAGGGAGGAGGAGAGCAGGTCTAGGTGAGCCTAAAACACTATGTTTAAAATGGCTGCAGTACCATACTTACTTTTGCTAAAATCCCACAATCACCAGTCCAGTACGGCCAAGGCACATCAACCGTAACATGGTAAATGGTATCCCTGACTGAACAAACAGATCTGACTTAGGGTGTATTCGTAAATTCACTCTGGAGTGTCTGAGTGTGCTCAGAGTGCGCTCTGGAAATACGTACATTCAGACCGTTGTCAGTTTGTAAATTCAGAGCATTACACGCCGAGGAGTAGGGTGGATCCGAGCGTTCTGACCTCACAAAAGCTAACTGGCTATTGTTGGCTAGCTTGCTATCTACTTCCAGACACAAATGAGAGAACACCTCACTCTGATCATTTTACTCGTTTCTCATGGTCTGAGAGTCTTTAGCTGCCTTTTGGCAAACTCGAAGGGGGCTGTGATGTGCCTTTTACTGAGGAGTGGCTTCCATTTGACCTGATTGGTGGAGTGCTGCAGAGATGGTTGTACTTCTGGAAGACTCTCCGATCTCCACAGAGAAACTCTGGAGCTCTGTCAGAGTGAACATCGGGTTCTTGGTCACCTTCCTGACTAAGGCTCTTCTCCCCCGATTGCTCAGTTTGGCTGGGCCGGCCAGCTGTTAGGAAGAGTCTTGGTGGTTCCAAACTTCTTTCATGTATGAATGATGGAGGCCACTGTGTTCTTGCTGCAGAAATGTTCAATGCTGCAGAAATGTTTTGGTACGCTTCCCCAGATCTGTGCCTCGGCACAGGTGTGTTTCTTTCTAAATCATGTCCAATTATTTGAATTTACCACAGGTGGACTCCAATCAAGCTTTAGAAAAATTTCAAGGATGATTAATGGAAACAGGACGCACCTGAACTCAATTTCGAGTCTCAAAGCAAAGGGTCTGAATACTTACGTAAATAACAAAACAAAACAAAAACTTCTCGCTTTGTCATTATAGGGGTATTGTGTGTACTGTAGAATGACATGGATTTTTTTTTATTTAATACATTTTACAATACGGATATAATGTAACAAAATGTGGAAAAAGTCAAGGGGTCTAAATACTTTCCGGATTCACTGTATATTGTTAGTATTCTCTATCTATAGACTATCATGATGAAGATACTCCCAATATAAACACCCAACGCCTGGTCCCTAACAAAGCTGAGTGAGGGTATTCTATGGATTTACTAAAACCAACATCTGCAGAGCCCTACTTCCATTCTCTCGTCACCGGTGCCAGCATATTCATGGGAGATATAAAATGCTTATGTCGGCAATAACGTGGAAGAAATGGGCCTGTTTGAAAGGCGGTCATAGAAACATTGCCCAATTTACAGGCAACATACCGTTGTCACACCTGTCTTTGTGATTGTCTCCACCCACGTCCAGGTGTCACCCATTTCCCCCATTAGTCCCTGTGTATTTATTCCGGTATTCCCTGTCTGTTGCCAGTTCGTCTTGTCTTGTCAAGTCAACCAGTGTGTTTTTCCGTGCTCCTACTTTTTCTTATCTCTCTTTGCTAGTCCTCCCGGTTTTGACTCTTGCCTGCCTTGACTCTGAACCCGCCTGCCTGACATACTGCCTGCCCTAAACTCGAGCCTGCCTGCCACTCTGTACCTTCTGGACATGTTTAAGATCAGTTGGATAAAAAAGCAAGCACTCTATCATGTAGGAACTGTGTTCATTGAAGTGCAGTGAAAGCATTACCATGTTTATCTCTCAATACCACAAGGATGACGCAAGTGAAGTTTAGTCTAGTTTGTGTAAATTATTTAAATCTCAATTGGCACACTCCGCATTAGGGTTCCAAAATACTTCAATACACTCTCACCTCCGGTTTCAAATTTGTCTGAAAATTGAAAAACAATTCCACATTTCATCACATTCATACCACATAATAGGGTAATAGACCAACAATTAAGTGAAACTTTGCATCGTTTTCAAAATATATAACCTTCAAAATACAGAAATGCAACATCATATTAAAATTAAATAGAATTGTATTTGTCACATACACATGTTTAGCAGATGTTATTGCGGGTGTAGTGACATTCTTGTGTTTCTAGCTTCAACAGTGCAGTAAAATCTAAAAATTCACAACAATAGAAACAACCTAAAGGTAAAATAATGGATGTTGGCATGTGTAACATCCGTCATTAAATGAAGACCATTGTAGGCGTACATTTTCTTTTAATTATAAATGTTCCACCAAAAACAATAAACAACTCAACGAACGTAAAGCTCGGAGTGCTAACACATGCAACAACCAAAGACAAGATCCCACAACAGAAGGTGGGGGAAAAAGGGCTGCCTAAGTATGATCCCCAATCAGAGACAACGATAGACAGCTGCCTCTGATTGGGAACCATACTCGGTCATCGAAGAAATATAAACATAGATTTCCCACCCTAGTCACACCCTGACCTACCAAATAGAGAATTTAAAGGATATCTAAGGTCAGGGCGTGACAGCATGGTTGGCATGGCAATGTTGGCATGGCATAGACTAAAATACAGTAGAATAGAATACAGTTTATACATATGAGATGAGTAAAGCAAAAATATGTAAACATTATTAAAGTGACTGGTGTTTCATTATTAAAATGGCCAGTGATTTCAAGTCTATGTATATGGGGCAGCAGCCTCTAAGGTGCTGGGTTACATAACTGGGTGGAAGCCACCTAGTGATGGACATTTAACAGACTGATGGCCTTGAGATAGAAGCTGTTTTTTAGTCTCTCGGTACCAGCTTTGATGTACTGACCTCACCTTCTGGATGACAGTGGGGTGAAGAGGCAGTGGCGTGGGCGGTTGTTGTCCTTGATGATCTTTTTGGCCTTCCTGTGACATTGGATGCTGTAGGTGTCCGGGAGGGCAGGTAGCTTGCACCGGGGATGTGTTGGGCAGACCATACCACCCTCTGGAGAGCCCTGCGGTTGCGGGCGGTGCAGGCTGTATCACCGCCTGGTGATTGCAACTAACAGGATGCTCTCAATTGTGAATCTGTAAAAGTTTGAGGGTTTTAGGTGCCAAGCCAAATGTCTTCAGCCTCCTGCGGTTGAAGAGTCGCTGTTGCGCCTTCTTCACCACACTGTCTTTGTGGGTGGACCATTTCAGATTGTCAGTGATGTGTACGCCGAGGAACTTGAAGCTTTCCACCTGCTCCACTGCGGTCTCGTTGATATGAATAAGGGTGTGCTCCCTCTACTGTTTCCTGAAGTCCACGATCAGCTCCTTTGTTTTGTTGACATTGAGTGATAGGTTCTTTTCCTGGCACAACACTCCGAGGGCCCTCACCTCCTCCCTGTAGGCTGTCTCGTCATTGTTGGTAATTGGGTCTACTACTGTTGTGTCATCTGCAAACTTGATGATTGAGTTGGAGGCATGCGTGGCCATTCAATCATGGGTGAACATGGTGAGGGCTGAGAACGCACCCTTGTGGGGCCACAGTATTGAGGATCAGCGGGGTGGAGATGTTGCTTCCTACACTCACCACCTGGGGGCAGCCCGACAAAGTCCAGAACCCAGTAGCACAGGACAGGGTCGAGACCCAGGGTCTCGAGATTAATGACGGGTTTTGAGGGTACTATGGCATTAAATGCTGAGCTGTAATATATGACCAGCATTCTTACATAGGTTTTCCTCTTGTCCAGATGGGTTAGTATGTGGACCTATTGGGGCGGTAAGCAAATTGAACTGGGTCTAGGGTGTCAGGCAGGGTGGAGGTGATATGATCCTTGACTAGTTTCTCAAAGCACTTCATGATGACGGAAGTGAGTGCTATGGGGCGATAGTCGATTAGCTCAGATACCTTAGCTTTCTTGGGAACAGGAACAATGGTGGCCCTCTTGAAGCATGTGGGAACAACAGACTGGGATAGGGATTGATTGAATATGTCCTTAAACACACCAGCCAGCTGTACTTGTCCTCTTGCTCAGTTGTGCACCGGGTAGAAACAGACTTCAGTTTCTTGTCAATTTCTCGCATGGAAAGCCTTCATTTCTGAGAACAAGTAATGAAGAAAGGTCTTTGTTTCTGGCCAAAATTCCGCAAAGTTGCTTGGGAGCTAGAAGCAGACTTGCCCTATCTGTCGGCACCATCTTGCAAACATGTTAAACATTTTGGGACTATATCAAAAATTGACTGATGAAACAAATACCAAAACTTCTTTGGTGGAATATTCCTTTAAGCAAGGCAGGGGTTTTCAACTCTTACCCTATGAGGTCCGGAGCCTGCTTGTTTTTGGTTCTACCTGAAAAAAAACAGTGGAACTTGGCTTCGAGGTGTAGAGTAGAGTTTTAGGGCAATAAGGCATGAAAAGCCAAGGAGTATCGTGTGATAAAACCGTCCTTAGGAGGAAGTTATCACACAAGAATTCCCGGGTTTGAGGGCCTTACTGCTTTTGTAAAACGGTTGCTGTTTTAAAAATAATTAACATGTTTTCATAAAAAAAAAAAAATGTGAATGAGTAAATGAGTTTTATTTCATCCTTCCACCAGAAAGTCAGTTTTTAGTTCAGAGGTTCTGAAGTTTCTAACCAAACAGGCTGGTCGTTAATTCTATGGTAGACAAAAACTTAAATAAATCAAAATTAATAAATATTTTATGAATAGGCAACAAGAACATCAGCAAACAATGATTTAATACATCATTTATAAATAGGCAACAACTAGCTGATTGTTGAGTCTATAGGATAGTTATAGAGGATAGCTATGCTAACGTTAATTCTCCTTTGCTAGCTAATCAAACAAAATTACCATTTGTGATGTTTATGGTCCATATTGGACTGCCAACAAAAGAAGCTCGTCAAAGGTAAGGCATGAATTATATTTGTATGTCTGCGTTATGTGTCGCGCCTGCAGGGTTGAAATATGCTTTTATCTCTTTGTTTACTATGGTGCAATCGTCAGATAATAGCATCGTTTGCTTTCGCCGAAAAGCCTTTTTGAAATCTGACATGTTGACTGGATTCACAACAAGTGTAGCTTTAATTTGCTATCTTGCATGTGTGATTTCATGAAAGTTTGATTGTTATTGTAATTTATTTTGAATTTGGCGCTCTGCATTTCCATTGGCTTTTGACATATCCCAGAGAGGTTAACTGATTCTGTATGTATTATTTGAGAATTGTCATATTGTCAGTTTGTAAATTCAGACCGTTTTGCTCTCACGTTGTGGGGTTTATTTGAGTGTTCTGGTCTTACAACGGCAGTCAAGCGCCCAAGCTGACATTGGCTAGCTTTCTAGCTACATCCAGACACAAATGAGACCACTCTGACCATTTTTCGTGTTAACCAGAGCGTTGGTGTGTAACGCCCCGGGTGTCTTGGGTGTGGAGTCAGACGCAGGAAACAGAGAGTGCAATGCTGTGCTCTTTAATGCACAAACGCACCACAGGGTGCTCACAACCAAACGGCCCCAGCCAGGGAATCCCTAGCACCACTGGAAACGCAGGCAAATCAATAATATAAAGACTGATACGCTCCCTATGATTCCCCTGCATCACCATGTCCAGTGGAACCGTGGTCTGCCTGACCATCCCTGACCCTAATGGCCGGCTATCTAGGGAGTGCACGGGAAAAGGAGAATCTATCGGCACCAGCGGAACCCCTAATTTAAGGGCGAGTCCGCGATCCATAAAGTTCCCAGCTGCGCCTGAATCGACTAGCGCCCTATGCTGGGAAGAGGGAAAAAAGTGAAGGAAAAAGGTTAAGACAAACATGTGGCCAACAGGGGGTTCTGGGTGAGTTTGATGCTGACTGACCTGGGGTGATCGAGAAGCGTTCCACCTGCCATCTCAACTCCCGGACGGACCCCCCCCCAGCACCGATCGGCCGTGTGTCCTCTCCGACCACAGTTGGTGCAGGGAAGGCCTCCTCCTCCGGTACCCCTCATCACAGCCCCTCCCAACTCCATCGGAATAGGAGCGGAGGGGCTGGGTGGTGGAACACACAGGACCCTCTCCGAACGCCCGCGGGCAGCCAGCAGATTGTCCAGTCGAATGGACATGTCAATCAGCTCATCCAGGGAAAAAGCGGTGTCCCGACACTCTAACTCCCTGCGGACATCCTCCCGGAGACTACACCTGTAGTGGTCAATAAGGGCCCTGTCGTTCCACCCAGATCCTGCTGCCAAGGTCCGGAACTCCAGTGCGTAATCCTGGGTGCTCCTCCTCTCCTGACTGAGATGAAATAGTCGTTCTCCCACCGCTCGGCCTTCTGGAGGGTGATCAAACACGGCACGGAAGCGGCGGGGTAGTGCTCCTTCGCTGAGTCTGGGCCATTCCAGACTGCGTTCGCCCACTCCAGAGCAAGACCCGTGAGGCAGGAGATGAGGACACTCACCCTCTCCGCTCCCGAAGGAGTGGGTCTGACAGTGGCCAGATATAGCTCCAGTTGGAGTAAAAACCCCTGGCAACCCGCCGCCGCTCCATCATAAGCCCTCGGGAGCGTCAGACGGAGGGTGCTGGAGTCGGGAGATGGGGAGTCCGGAGCCGGGGGTGCCGAAGGTGGAGAGAGGAGACCACTACTCTCCCATCGGTCCATTCTCTCCATCACTTAAGCCATCGCCGATCCGATCCGATGGAGGACGGTGGTGTGGTGGAGAACCCGTTCCTCCATCGATGGGAGAGGGTTGGCTGCTGCTCCTGTTGACTCCATTCAATCAGGTGCGGGATTCTGTAACGCTCCGGGTGTCGTGGGTGTGGAGTCAGACGCAGGAAACAGAGAGTGCAATGCTGTGCTCTTTAATGCACAAACGCACCACAGGGTGCTCACAACCAAATGGCCCCAAACACGGGGGACGAAAATAGTACAACTGAAATACACGATCAGGAACAAACACATTCCTCTACTACAGAACCGAAGGTCACAATAATTAATCCCGCACAAAAAACAGGCGGGCCGGCTGTCTAGTAAAGCCCAACTAATCATTCACAAACAGGTGCTAACAATAAACATACAAGGAGGGGGAGGAAAGACAATCAGTGGCAGCTAATAGGCCGGTGACGACGACCGCCAAGCGCCACCCGACCGGGAAGGGAAGCCACCCTCGGTCGGACTTGTGACATGGTGACTGTAACTGTGCTGTTGAAAACTATTTAATTATGCTTTCTTGACAACGTTTGCTGACAACGGCCATATTCAATGGGTGTTGAGCGCTCGTAAATTCATTATTTAGCTAAGCTAAGAGTGACGAGAATAATCAAGTCTTTAACGTTGGGTTGATATATAGCCTAATATACTGTCAAGTTTGATGAATAGCTTCTAACGTTAGGTAGATATATTGCTGTAATGATATGTTATGCGTTTCGTAAGGACAGCGTAGCTAACAAATTGTGAGGTAACTTATTTGAAAAGTTGTTACTTTATTACATTGAGTAGCAATGACACGCTCTATCGACTCTGCGGCTTGAGCATGCTTTTGGTGCACAGTCGATAGCGCACTGGACTTCGGGAAATAATATTGAGGGTTCGAAACCTGCTCCCTGCTTGTTTCATTTGAAGTCGTGCACAGTTTATATTGCCCATTCATTGTCAGTTAGAGACACAGTAGTGCATTGGGACCCAAAAGCATAATCAGTGCTCTCACTCCCCCTTGGTCGTTAGGGCAAATCTGGTCTGTGATCGGACAGGGGGTTTTCACACCTAGCTCAGGTATTAGACTATTCTTTAGTAAACGTTGAATAGTTTATTGTTCAGCTTTTAGCCCCACTCCAACAACTTGCATCAAATGGATGTCTTTTTGAATAAACGTTTTTTATTTTCAATAAAAAATAATTGTTCTGAAAGCAAAAACAAGGCTTCAAAGTAAAAAAATTGTTTTGCACAATCAAGCATTTTGTAATAGAGCACAAAATTTATAAAAATATTTTGAGAACAACATTTTTACTTGAAAACAAAGTTAAATTTCGCTATCAACCACCCTCCATTTTGGCAATTTTTTTTAGTGTCAGTTTGGCTACAACAAATACTGTGCAGCCCTTCTTTCCGACATAAAGGAAGTCATTGCGGACACCTATGAAGAAGGACTGTGTGATGATGGCATCTCAGGTAAGCAACACTGGGCCTTCTTCCATTCAACTTTTAGATAGCTTGTAGTTAGCTTCTACGATTCAGTGTCAGTTCATAACATTCTACTATATTACATACATACAGTAGTGGCCAAAAGTTTTGAGAATGACACAAATATGAATTTTTACAAAGTTTACTGTCTTTAGATATTTTTGTCAGATGTTACTATGGAATATTGAAGTACAATTACAAGCATTTCATAAGTGTCAAAGGCTTTATTGACAATTACATGAGGTTGATGCAAAGTGTCAATATGTTGACCCTTCTTTTTTAAGACCTCTGCAATCCACCCTGGCATGCTGTCAATTAACTTCTGATGGCAGCCCATTCCTGTATAATCAATGCTTGGAGTTTGTCAGAATTTGTGGGGTTTTGTTTGTTCACCCGCCTCTTGAGGATTGACCACAAGTTCTCAATGGGATTAAGGTCTGGGGAGTTTCCTGGCCATGGACCCAAAATATCGATATTTTGTTCCCCGAGCCACTTAGTTTTCACTTTTGCCTTATGGTAAGGTGCTCTATCATGCTGGAAAAGGCATTGTTCATCACCAAACTGTTCCTGGATGGTTGGGAGGAGTTGCTCTCAGAGGATGTGTTGGCACCATTCTTTATTCATGGCTGTGTTCTTAGGCAAAATGTGAGTGAGCCCACTCCCTTGGTTGAGATGCAACCCCACACATGAATGGTCATCAGGATGCTTTACTGTTGGCATGACACAGGACTGATGGTAGCACTTACCTTGTCTTCTCCGGACAAGCTTTTTTCCGGATGCCCCAAACAATTGGAAACGTGATTCATCAGAGAAAATGACTTTACCCCAGTCCTCAGCAGTCCAATCCCTGTACCTTTTGCAGAATATCAGTCTGTCCCTGATGTTTTTTCCTGGAGAGAAGTTGCTTTTTTGCGGCCCTTCTTGACACCAGGCAATCCTCCAAAAGTCTTCACCTCACTGTGTGTGCAGATGTACTCACACCTGCCTGCTGCCGTTCCTGAGCAAGCTCTGTACTGGTGGTGCCCCGATCCCGCAGCTGAATCAACTTTAGGAGATGGTCCTGGCGCTTGCTGGACTTTCTTGGGCGCCCTGAAGCCTTCTTCACAACAATTGAACCACTCTCCTTGAAGTTCTTGATGATCCGATAAATGGTTGATTTAGGTGCAATCTTACTGGCAGCAATATCCTTGCCTGTGAAGCCCTTTTTGTGCAAAGCAATGATGACGGGACGTGTTTCCTTGCAGGTAACCATGTTTGGCAGAGGAAGAACAATGATTCCAAGCACCACCCTCCAGTCTGTTATTCGAACTCAATCAGCATGACAGAGTGATCTCCAGGCTTGTCCTCGTCAACACTCACACCTGTGTTAACGAGAGAATCACTGACATGATGTCAGCTGGTCTTTTTGTGGCAGGGCTGAAATGCAGTGGAAATGTTTTTGGGGAGATTCAGTTCATTTGCATGACAAAGAGGGACTTTGCAATTAATTGCAATTGCAATCACTCTTCATAACATTCTGGAGTATATGCAAATTGCCATCATACAAACTGAGGCAGCAGACTTTGTGAACATTTATATTTGTGTCATTCTCAAAACTTTTGGCCACTACTGTACATACTGTAGAAGGATAAATCATGCAATTATTATTCTCAAGCTAACCAAAAGCATTTAGCAACAAACGCCTGTACTTGCCAATTTCAGTTGAATTATTCTAACTTTCTTTCATAAGCAGTCCATGTCCTATTTGTTTCATAGTCGATATATAATCATATTTCATGACAGTGTAACAGTTAGCTTTTTTTACAGAAGGTTGAAAGAAAACAATGTGTCTGTCATATGTCTGGCAGGGAATGCTGTTCTGATATGTCAGATGAAGAGTTAGACCAGAAAGTCAGGGTCAATAAGGCAAAGATGCCCCATGCGGGCTTTAGAATGGTCAAAGGAAGTCTCAGAGCAATGGGCCATCGTGTACAATGGCGAAGAGTTAGGGAGTCTTTGCAGAGTGTAGATGGTGCAGGTATTATTGCCGTCTCTCGCCCACATTGATACAAATCATAAATTGATAAGGTACTAAGAATGTATTTACATTTTATATTCTTACTTATTCGTAGACAAATTTTCAATGATGTATGAAATTGGAGTTGTTCTTCATCTGGCAATGCATAAATAATGAAGCAGGTTAATAGGTTAAACATTTCACTTTTAATTCCACTGCTTTTTTTCAAGATACAACAGGTAAGTATTTATATTATTTTGTATACATACTGCATATTTCCCATCACCCAATGAACAACCACAATATCAGTCTGGTGTTAAGCTTTCTGTGCTGTTTTGACATATCCTGAAAATGACATCTGCTGCTTTAGATTGAACTGTCATATCTCAGTTATTGTTTTCATATCTACAAAAAATAAACTATTTTCTTTACTTTCAGAGTGCGAGCTGATCAAGGTGTCGGTAATATAGACATTGCCAGATGTTCACTGTCTGAGGAACAGGCCGTGAAAGCTTTATTGCTGGCAAAAGTATCCATAACCAGAGGTAATTAAACTGTTCTGTGTTCTTTCTCATCCTCTCTGCCTGTCTTGTTGTACATGGAACCTGTCTCACATGCACAGTTTGGAGGAAGAAGGATACCTTGACCTGTCGAATTATATCCACCTCTTCTGTGTGGGATATGTGTTCCTACCTCATCTGCGGGCAGATCTGCAGCATTTCACAGAGAGTTTGAATAATCACCCTTTAAGTACAGAGGTGAACCTGACACCTCACCAGCTGTCGCATATCGGAATGCTTCAAATACCTGTGCACATTTTAGTTTTTTCCTTAGTACTATACAGCTGATTCAAATGATCAAGTCATCATCGTCTAATAATGACATTATCTTCTATTGTTTGTCCTCATGTGTCTGTTTTTCAGCATAAAGTACTATATAGCCACTTAGTGTGGACACCAGGTGAGACCACACACACACACACACACACACACACACACACACACACACACACACACACACACACACACACACACACACACACACACACACACACACACACACACACACACACACAATAACAGTCTCTCCTTCACTTCATCCCTCTCCCCCTTCTCCCTAAATCCTCTAGGTTATATCAGCTATGTTGGTGAACCCCTCCAACATCTGAACTGGCTGACACAGAGGGCACAGCATGATCATAGGTGAGAGGTCACTTGGTCAGGTCAACAGGAAGTATTTTTAAAGAGATGCTTTGCATTGAAATACAGATAGAGATGTAGTAGTCCCAGAGTTAATGATCCAAGGTCAGTTTTGCATTTCACCTCCTGATGATTATGATGACTGACCATGTTAGAATAAAAGAAACAAGGCTTAATCATGCTCTCTCTCTATCCATCTGTCTCTCGTCTGCAGGTAAGTTTTGACGTGAGAGAGGAAGCCAGTCCCGTCATTGCCACCTTACCCACTCTTAAGATAACCTTCGGGTCAACTGGGGGCCCAAGGCTGGTTAGGAGACACCGCTAGAGACACTCTAATTGTGATGAACTGAGAGAACATTAGGGTAGCACTGTAATTCATTAATCATATGCTGTCAGCCTCTGTTCTTACCTCTTTCCCTTTCTGTCTTCTACACCTCTCACCCCACCTCGTCTTTCTTCCTCGTTTTATAATGCACACCATATGTGCATTGAAGTACAGATTGAACTTGTATTTATAATTGAATAATTACAATTATCATAATTATAATGCAAGTATTATGTGTTTATAACACCTGGATAATGAACTTCTTTCAATAAAGCATTTCACATTCTCCACTGGTTGAAATTAAGTATCTCATTGAAATACTATCCTGTGTCCACAGATTAATGCCTTTGAATGGGAATTAGATATGCATAGGTTTTTTTCTGTGTATATGAATTACAAATCAGCCATTACTTAAATAATGTTTCTAGTCTATTGCACAGTTACAACGTATAATCATTGATGTCCCAGGAGCAGGAGTGGTAAACACTGTTGAAGTGTATAATTGTAATACATACATGCAGACACAGCATCATTCAAATAATGGAGTTTGATACACCTGGTATTGGATTTGACTGAAAAATAATGTCTCACAGAGATTCATACTTGAACCACACCGTTATTTGCCAAGGAAGAGTACATGATCAGTGATGATTCATTCTACCGGCTACAATGTAGGGATTTCATGCATGGTAATAACTGCAGTACATGTATATAGGATGTGCATCCTTGGCACATTAAAGTTATTATATTCCACTCAATCCATAGGTTTCATTAATGCAATTCAGACTTGAAGTTGATACAACAACTATGATAGCTGAGGTTCATTGATTGGTATGAATATTAATTCAGAACCTAACATTTTGGATCCATACACAGATCGGCTACATACTGTGGCTAGCTACACATCCATAGACAGGAAGTTATTATTATCCTCCACAACAAGCAAGTAAGTAGTTAAGCAAGTAAGTAGTTAACTAGCTATGTTACTTCAGCTGCATTGCATGGCAAGGCAAGCTTACACAATTGTACAAACAATTTGCAGTAAATGCTTTAGCTAGCTAGATTCTTTACATCCACTGTTTCCCAAGACGACAGCCTGGTTTGCTGGTTCTCTCAGGAGTCCCTAAAACACTAAACAACACAAATTACAATATCAAACTCAAGTCATTACACCAGCTAGCTAGCTGGCTAATGTTAGCTAGTTTTTGTAAATTAACTTTATGACAAACAAATATGCAATCATTTGTCTCTACATTAACTAACATATTCCTCTCAATTGTACATTTTTAGCTTGACTCGTTATGACATTATAACTACTTACATTTGCATCCCCAGCCTTCTATGCAGAAGAAAGTCACCAGGGACGGGTGGCTCGCGTCAATGCCCTCCCGGACATCAGTGTGATTAGGTACGCTATCTTAGAGCAGTCAGAGGGGAAGGAGGAGGGCTGAAGCTCGAAGATGAGGGCACACTGAGCTAGAAATGCCCGACAGGTGCCCGGGTCTCCATTGAAGTGTGGGAGGTAAGCGGGGCTCCCGGGAAGTGTGGAGTGACCGGTGAGGCAACGCTGCTAACAGCTGAGTTACTGAGGGGCTGTGAGTACCGTCGTAGTAGGCTGCCTCCCAGCCAACCGATGGTATTGCTCCAGCAAGATGTCCAATGCCTGGTCATGCCGTTCGGCCAAGGTGTGGACCCCCTCCATAAGGCCACGAAGCAATTCCTCATTCCTACCAATGTGGCTCCTTGGGAGGAGATGGAGTTGCGCAGCTGGTCCGAGTCTGCTGGGTCAGTCATGGCCAGTTCGTACTATCACGTTTCAGGTAAGACCCAGATGCAGACAACGTCGAAGTAACAACAGTTTATTAATCGACCAGGGGTAGGCAAAAGACGGGTCAGGGCAGGTAGAGGTCAGTAATCCAGAAAGGTGGGGCAAAGGTACAGGAGGGCAGGTAGGTTCAGGGTCAGAGCAGGCAGAAAGGTCATCACGGGAAAACTAGGACACAGGAACAATAGAGAGACAGGAGCCGAAGGAAAAACGCTGTTAGGCTTGACAAAACAAAACGAACTGGCAACAAACAAACAGAGAACACAGGTATAAATACACAAGGGATAATGGGGAAGATAGGTGGCACCTGGAGGGGGGTGGAGGCAATCACAAAGACATGTGAAACAGATCAGGGCGTGGCAGTCAAGTTAGTTGTTTATCCCACCACTGGTGTGCATGGCCAAAGAGTTATTTTCAAGTCATCTGACCGTAGCACCGGTTCCAATCCAAGAGCCAATGCCATTTATCAAACTCCAGCCTTCATAATATTTAGTTCTGTTTATGTTTTTAATATTTTTTTAAAATATTTTCATTGAGCAATGTGACCAAAAACACAGACCACACAGACATTTCAGCTCAGATTATTCCACCTTTATGGCCTGGTTCTAAATTGGTTGGCCAGCTATTCTTTGTACTGGTTTAACAAAGGGTATGATAATATCGTACATTCAAGTTACTTTAGCTTGACCATAACAGTTGGAGCCTAAATTATAGAGCACAGGATGTGGCCAATTAGAAAGTGGTCAAAGCACTGCTTGAGACGATAAGCCTCATGCCTCTCATAATGGATCGATTGAACAACTGTATTTCTGGAGAAACTTAATTGGTGGGCTAGTAAATGGATAGACATTACATATCCCTTATTCTATATCTGTCCATTCTGTGGTGTATATGCTAAGCTATGTAAATAACATTTACATACTCATTTTCATGCTTCCCTACCTCTCAACTACTCTCCCCACTCCCTCTACCCTCTCTCTTCATCTCTGTCCATCAACCTTCTGTCTCTCACCGTTCATGTCAACAGATTGTGCTCCATTAGCTATTAGCAGCAAGATCTAAAGCTGTGTGGGCTGTGTCACTGTCCATTATAAAGATGCATGGGTAGGAGAGGGCTTTTCACTGTAGCTTAGTCTGAGCAGCCCTCAGAGACCTGGTGGTTTAATACAGACCCAACATGGCTGCCCTCAGCACCACTGTAACACATGGGCTTAGACGGCGACTGTGAATTGTCATTATGAAGCTCTCATGAAATCATTGCCTTTCAGTCCTTCACAGATGGGGAGCACTTATAATAACTACTTCAGTTGTGTTCTTCACTTACAAAATCTTTATATAAAATTGGAAATAATTGAACTGTTATCTTTCTTTTTGTGTCATCAATGTATGAGGATGCATTATCTACCACGTCAATGGAGTTGTGTAAAGATCTGTGCAACTTATTACGTGACTTGTTAAGCAAATTGTTTCCTGAACTTATTTAGGCTTGCCATAAGGAAGGGGTTGAATACTTATTGACAAAAAAGATTTCACACAGAGAGAGATACAGAGAGGGAGAACGAGACACACACAATGTTAAACATACCATATTTCTCCAGTGTGCCCCCTGTATTGCATTCATTTAAATGTAGTTGTGTTGTGGCAGAGTTGAGTAAAGTAAAGGTTGCAGGAGAGCAGTCAGTGATTATAGAGAAGCAGCTCCTCCAAGGGACCTTCATCCAACCTATTCCATAATTTGTCACATTTGTATCGTGACCTGCTGTGTGTACGCGCGTGCACATTTAAATTCTCACTGCATTTTCTGTATTTAGCATTTATTAGGATCCCCATCTTCCTGGGGTCCAAACGGGAATAAAACAATTACATCAACACAAAACAATAGCCTACATCATAAATAAAACACATCATACAAGACATTACTATATTACAAATGAACAAAATACAATTTTGTTGTGCAGGGGTGTGTTGTTTTATCTGTTTTTTAAATCAGATTTTGCTGCTCGCTTGAGTTATATTATGTGGAAGAGAGCTCCATGTAGTCATGGCTCTATGTAGTACTGTGCGTTTCCTAAAGTCTGTTCTGGACTTGGGGACTGAAGAGAACCCTAGTGGCATGTCTTGTGGGGTATGCATGGGTGTCTGAGCTGTTTGTTAGCTGTTTGAAGAGACAGTTCGGTTCTTTCAATACCTCTCACAAAGACTAGTAGTGATGCAGTCAATCAAAACTGTAATTTGCCTACATTCTTCTTTGTGGCACTTGACCATATAAATGGGCAGTAGTGAAGGTGTGATAAAACTAGGGCCTGTAGAACTTGTGATGTCAAGAAAGCAGAGCAGCGCTTTATCACGGACAGACCTCTCCCCATCTTAGCTACTGTGCATCTTAGCTATATATGGACTCATCTTGACTCATCTGTATGGACACATTTTGGTACTGTACATGTTTCTACTCACGGCCCAGTCTTTCCATTAAGAGCCACAAAGCAGTAGTGAGTCCCCAAACACAATCACACTATTTTATGACATTTTATGAAACACAACACTGTGCTATCTATAGCCTACTGCAGGACCAATCAGTCCCACCTTTGTGCAGTGTAATCATTGCATGATAGACCTATCTAAAACTCTGTCAACTCTGAAATAACTTGGCTGTCAACCGAACAAGTGCAATACTGAAGTCTAAAAATATGAAGTGAGATGTCGTGGTCGATATAGCACCAAAAAGGGATCTGCTATCATTACGAGCCAAATAACCCTTATTTGTGCCTTCAGAAACTACTAACTGACTTGTTCCACATTTTGTTGTGTTACAGCCTGAATTTAAATTGGATTAAATTGAGATTTGTTGTCACTGGCCTACAATATCATATGTCAAAGTGGAATTATGTTTTAAAAAATTGTTTTTACAAATTAATACAAAATTAAAATCTGAAATGTTTTTTGTCAATAAATATTCAACCCCTTCCTTATGGCAAGCCTAGATAAGTTCAGGTAACAATTTACTTAACAAGTCACAAAATACGTTGCACACACTCACTCTGTGTGCAATAATAGTGTTTAACACGAATTTTGAATGACAGCCTCACCCCACACATACAATTATCTGTAAGGTCCTCCCTGAGCAGTGAATTTCAAACACAGATGATTCAACCACAATGACCAGGGAGGTGTTCCAATGCCTCACAAAGAAGTGCACCTATTGGAAGATGGTTTATAAAAAAAAACAGACATTGAATATCCCATTGATCATGTTGAAGTTGATAATTACACTTTGGATGATGTACTGTATCAACACACCCAGTCGCTACAAAGATACAGGAGTCCTTCCTAACTCAGTTGCCGGAAAGGAAGGAAACCACTCAGGGATTTCGTCATGAGGCCAAAGGTGATTTTAAAACATTTACAGAGTTGAATGGCTGTGATAGGATAAAACTGAGGATGGATCAACAACATTGTAATTACTCCACAATATTAACCTAATTGACAGAGTGAAAATAAAAATGCCTGTACAGTAATACTCCTCAACATGTGGCAAAGACAAATGTGGCAAAGTAATTAACTTAAAACTATATATTTAAAAAAACTTTTTCCTGATTACAAAGTGTTATGTTTGGGGCAAATCAAATACAACACATTACTGAGTACCACTGAGTGTTTTAGTCCTGTGCGTTATGGTCATCGATAGTTGGTAGTGTGACCAGTCTGGCCACTGGATGGACATACTCTTGACCCTGTATTGAGATCTTTGAAGTCCGCACCCGGCCATACCACTCCAGGATATGTTTCAATGATTGTTTGTATATGTCATGAAGCCCGAGGCTGCTAAGGATCCACCATAATTGCAGTCTGGCCTACATCAAAGCTTGACCTATCAGTTTCACATTTTTGTTGGGTATGAAGAGAAGGAAGGTAGTTGCGTATGAATGCAGCCCAGAAGTTGTCGGGCATACACTGGCTATGATGCCATCATCCATGACCAAGGAGATCACTAGAGCAACAGATGGCTTGTGGGAGAGAGGAATCACACCACCCTATATTTGATGAAACTAGATCTGGGTCAGGCAGGCAAGAGGATACATGTGGTTAAGATTTCAGGATTCCCTCTACCTCCACCAACACAGTGTGCAAGACTGCTCCTGTTGTTGACTGGTTGACTAGCACCACACGAAGGGCTGTTTTTACTGATTTGATATCTCACTCCCAGCTTCCACCAAAGTGAGGAGCAGATGGATGTTGACCTGTTTGTTGGCTAGCTGCTTCTGCAGTTTTGGGACCATGGCCTAAAAGGCCGTCTGTAATTCAGTCTCTCCAACACGGAAATGTGTCCCTTGGTCGGACAGGACCTCAAAGGCCTTGCCTCGTCAGCAAGAATGTGTCAGCATCCATACCGTCCAGCAGCTCAAGATGGATGGACCATGTGGTGAGGCGTTTGAACAGTATACCCCATCATTTTTTCTGTACGTCGGCCTATCTTGACTTTGAATGTGCTGAAGTAGTCCATGCCCGTTGACCAGAAGGGGGATAAAGAGCCGTAGGCAAGTTGGAGGGAGCATGGGAAAGGATAGTTTTTTCTGACCCTTCATCCAGGATGGCATGTGTCTGGAGTGTTTTCTTACCATTGTGGAGAAGGATGTTGACAACTTTCAGCTTGACCTTTGCATGTAGAGTAGCTGTGAATGGGAGGCTGTTATCAGCACACTGGTGTGTTTTTGTTCAGCTGAGTCATGGAGAATGGTTAGGTGGAGTTCTTGTTGCATGGCTTCTTCAGCGTGCACACACCAGTCTTATGTATTCTCCCACACCTCCAGCTGAGCTCTTTCACCTGTATCCAGCAGACGACGTCCTTTATTGAAAGCTTTTTGAATTCGAGACAGGTCCTGTAATGTATCGACTTGACTCAGCCTGACGGGAATCATTGACTTGTACTTTATTCCTGGTCCCCCAAGCATAGCCTCCCTCCGTTCCTCACGTGATTCCTAGTGCCCCATTGGTATTGCTTCACTAGGTGTCGCTAATACACTACATCCCTCCTCTTCTTAGACATTTGACTGACCATTATGATAACACATCTCCAAACTGCAGATCTATGCATTGTATTGTAACAAAACATTATCTAGTACTCAAAATAAAGTATCTCTTGTATACAGTATTAACGTAGTTTCCAACAACAACATACTGTAATGTTTACTTCTACTTTCTTAAACAATGTTTATTTGAAAATAATTCTTGCCGGAACTTTTCTGTGATAGCTGGGGGTAGACTGCCCTGCCATTGAGACTGTGCCAGAGATTATTATTCTCCATTATGGCAACATGTCTATCTAACATAGTCCTTCAGATGCACAACTTGTTGTCTGAGTCTTCGGGTCGAGGCTGTAATTGAAAGGCCTCTTTAGGTGCAGGCATTTGTCTAGGCAGTGTGTCAGGCTCTGCCTGGTCAGTGTCTCTGTCACATGTATATTTTTTATTTATTTTATTTATTCATTATTTTACCAGGTAAGGTAACACGTTCTCATTTACAGCAAAGATGTAGTCCATTGTCCTGGCTGTGGTTGTACCCACAGTTTCACAAAAGAAACATGTCGCATGGCCCTCTTGCTAATCCTTTCCAGGATAATATAGTTCTCCTTCCTGTCCACAACTGTGTATGGCTCTGGTTTGAAGGTAGTAGACAACTTGTTCTGCTTTGGTTGCCGTAGCAGAACCATGTCACCTTGATGGATTGTGTTTTCAGTTGCTCTCCCAGATTTGTCAGCGTTCTGCCGGCCCTTCTCCTTCTTTTCAGAATCAGCAAGCCAAATGGCGTTGCCGTGTGGTTCAGCTGCTGGCAGCAAGTCGGCTAACAGCTCTGGCAGTTCGGTTCTAAATTGGCGGTTGAACAACAGTTCAGCTGGACTGCGGCCTGTGACTGTGTGTAGCATGAGAAACATCTGTAGTTCTGTGCGCCAATCCTTCCCTTCTGATTGAGCAGCGCAAATTGCTTTGACAAGCTCCTGTTCTGTCTTTCAACTTCGCCGTTGGCCTGAGGCCAGTATGGAGTGATGCAGAGGTGTCGGATCCCGTTTTACTCCACGTATGCTCGGAAGTCACTCACGGTGAGAGGAGCGCCATTATCCGTCACAATAGACTCAGGATACCCATTGACTGTGAATGTCACCCTTAGGCGTTTTATTATATTGGTGGTGGTGATGCGGTTTAGGATACTCATATCCACCCATCTTGAGTCTGTTGTTACGAGGAGCTGTTCTCCTGTTGGAAACGGCCCACACATGTCAATGGCTGCCAAGGATCTGCCATGGTTTAGCTGGTAGCTCTGTTCTGACTGTGTGGACCTGCTTTGGTGGTGTGCCATTGACTTGACATGCTGGACAGGACTTCACAAGCAGTTCAACCTCTTTATCAATGTTTGGCCACCACACTTTTGTGCACATTCTCTATTTTGTTTTTACTATCCCCTTGATGCCCTTCATGTGCTAACATCAAAGTCCATTTCTGAGCTGCTCGTGACATAATAATGTGGTTGCTTCTTAGAACTATCTGTCCAACAATAGAGAGTTCTTCTTGAACACGTCGGTATGCAGTGTCTCGTGTGCTCCAATCACCCTGTCTGATGCTTGTTCATAGAGTAGCTAGAACTGGGCCCTATGCTGACATTTGTTCCAGCTCTCATGGGGTGAATGCACATGTCACTGTGTGTTTGGCTATGTAGTAGATGTGGTCCTCCCCGGAGTGCAGAAGTGCTGGAGGGTTCAGAATCAACTGTGACAGTGAGTAGGCTGCATTCTGAGGCCCAGGCTTGTATGCAACCTTGAATCTGTAAGGCTGCATTCTAGGTGCCCATCTGTCGATCCTCGCTGGTGGATTTTGGATTTTGGAGAATAAATAGTCTCCAAAGGCTTGTGGTCGGTTACCATTACAAAGTCTTTGCCTTGGAGAAACATATGAAACTTCTCGCATGCCCAGACTATGGCGAGTTCCTCTCGTTCAGTCGGAGAATAGTGTCACTCTACATCTGAGAGCACCGTAGTACACTGGCCTGTGTGAAACATCTTTTTGCTTCTGACTCAAGATAGCCGCTAGCCCACTGCATCTTGATTGAAGTAGGCCATGTTGTGTGAACTGGCCAGTGCGTTCTTCAGCGCATTCAATTATGATTGTTGTTCATCTCCCCATGTCCATTTTCATGATGCTTTTGTAAGTCTCCTCATCGATTCAGATGTAGTTACCAGATTAGAGATAAATATGCCACAGTAGTTCACTAGTCCTAAGGAAATCATTAATTCAGCAGCATTTGTCGGGCTGCGTGTGTTCTTCCCATTGGAATCTAATCAGGACAGATTTTTGGGGTCACAACATCTCTCTGGAGAAAGGGAAATAGTTTGGTTGGGACAAGCAATCCATTTAGCCAATGAAAGACGAAAGAGTGGAGACGGAATTGAAACCGTGGGACTTTTCTGAAAGCGCACACCCACCCCACTGTAGACTGCACATTGCCTGTGGAGGTAGAAGTCGGCATGGTGGGGGTTCTCTAGGCAAAGGGGGTGACTGCTGAGTGAAGTCTGTAATTCAGCTACTTCTAATACAGAAAAAGGAGCTTTAAGCAAACCAGCCAGCCCAATTTTGTAATTTTTGAATTGACGGATAGCCACTCCAATACTCAGACAATTGACAAACAAAGCATTTGTGTTTAGGGAGTCCACCAGATCAAAGACAGTAGAGATGACCAGGGATGTTCTCTTGATAAGTGTTTGAATCAAATCAAATCAAATGTTATTGGTCACATACACATGTTTAGCAGATGTTATAGTGAGTGTAGCGAAATGCTTGTGCTTCTAGTTCCGACAGTGCAGCAATATGTAACAAGTAATCTTCCTTGGACACTGTGCTATCTAAGCTCCAAAAGAGCTTCAATGCCATACAACACTCCTTCCGTGGCCTCCAACTGCTCTTAAACGCCAGTAAAACCAAATGCATGCTTTTCAATCGTTCGCTGCCTGCACCCGCACGCCCGACTAGCATCACCACCCTGGATTGTTCCGACCTAGAATATGTGGACATCTATAAGTACCTAGGTGTCTGGCTAGACTGTAAACTCTCCTTCCAGACTCATATCAAACATCTCCAATCTAAAATCAAATCTAGAGTCGGCTTTCTATTCCGCAACAAAGCCTCCTTCACTCACGCCGCCAAACTTACCCTAGTAAAACTGACTATCCTACCGATCCTCGACTTCGGCGATGTCATCCACAAAATAGCACCCAATTTTACCAACCTCATCCCTATACTGTTTATATTTATTTACTTTTCTGCTCTTTTGCACACCAGTATCTCTACCTGTACATGACCATCTGATAATTTATCATTCCGGTGTTAATCTGCAAAATTGTAATTATTCGCCTACCTCCTCATGTCTTTTGCACACAATGTATATAGACTATTTTTTTTCTACTGTGTTATTAACTTGTTAATTGTTTACTCCATGTGTAACTCTGTGTTGTCTGTTCACACTGCTATGCTTTATCTTGGCCAGGTCGCAGTTGTAAATGAGAACTTGTTCTCAACTAGCCTACCTGGTGAAATAAAAAATAAAAAAATCTAACAATTCCACAACAGCCACCTAATACACACAAATCTAAGTAAAGGAATGGAATAAGAATATATAAATATATGGATGAGCGATGACAGAGTGGCATAGGCAAGGTGCAATAGATAAAATACAGTATATACATATGAGATGAGTAATGCAAGATATATAAACATTCTTAAAGTGACTAGTGATCCATTCATTGTCCATAAGTGGCCTGTATGTAGGAGCCTCTCTTTGTTAGTGATGTCTGTTTAACAGTCTGATAGCCTTGAGATAGAAGCTGTATTTCAGTCTCTCGTCTCAGCTTTGATGCACCTGTACTGACCTCGCATTCTGGACAGTAGCGGGTTGAACAGGCAGTGGCTCGGGTGGTTGTTGTCCTTGATGATATTTTTGGCCTTCCTGTGACATCGGGTGCTGTAGGTGTCCTGGAGGGCAGGTAGTTTGCCCCCGGTGATGTGTTGTGCAGACCGCAACACCCTCTGGAGAGCCTTGCGGTTGTGGGTGGTGCAGTTACTGTACCAGGTGGTGAAAGAGCCCGACAGGATGCTCTCAATTGTGCACCTGTAAAAGTTTGTGGGGATTTTAGGTGTCAAGCCACATTTCTTCAGCCTCTTGATGTTGAAGAGTCACTGTTGAGCCTTCTTCGCCATACTGTCTGTGGGTGGACCATTTCAAATAGTCTGTGTTGTGTACGCCGAGGAACTTAAAACTTTCCACCTTCTCAACTGCTGTCCAGTCGATGTGGATAGGGTGGTGCTCCCCCTGCTGTTTCCTGAAGTCCACGATCATCTCCTTTGTTTTGTTGACATTGAGTGAGAGGTTTTTTTCCTGTTACAACACTCCGAGTGCCCTCACCTCCTCCCCTGTAAGCTGTCTCGTCGTTATTGGGTGTCAGGGGAAATGTATGGAGTGAAAAGTATATTATTTTCTTTAGGAAGGAAGTGAATTAAAAGTAAAAGTTGGCAAAAATATAAACAGTAAAGTACAGATACCCCAAACAACTACTTAAGTAGTACTTGAAAGTATTTTTACTTAAGTACTTTACACCTCTACTAGCAAGCTAGTCAAAAAAGGTTAAAAAATAAATAAATAAAAAGGGATAAGAACCTTGCCAGTCAGTATATGCAATGGAACATTTAAAATTAATGACTGGGTCACGTCCATAGATCATTTTTACATTTTTTAAATGTAACCTTTATTTAATGAGGCAAGTCAGTTAAAATTCTTAGATACAGAACAGAAAGACTGAACGACTGTGTCGCCTCTCTGGCAACTGAACCGATAGAATGAACGACCAGCCGGCTTGGGTAGCAACCCTAGATTTGTGTCTGGACTATATATTGTGGAAGGATGAAATAGTATGAATAAATGTATCAAAATAACTTTTTGGATTAAAATATGTAAATCATTATTTCAATATGTTGGTAACACGTTGTATAAAAGTGATAATGCCATCGAAGCCATGCCAATATGTCCTCCAAACACCAGCTTCTCGGGCATTATCACTTAAATGAAATCACTTGTTTAAGTTAAATAATGCACCTATAGATAAATCCACTTTTTAAAACAATGCACTTTTATGAATAACCCACAAATATATTCTGTGTTTTGCAATGAAACAATACATTACACATAAATGAAGATACTCTCTAAATGTTCAGAATGTTTCTACCTCCTATCCAAGTGCTCTTTTGCTTGTTTGTTCATCTGAATGATTGTTTCCCTATCAAGGCCTGTACTATCCTACAGAAATCCTTCCTTTTTCTCCTTCTGTTGGTTTTGTGTTTATCTATTTCCTAAGTCTTCTTGTTGTCCTTGTTGGGTTTATAGTCCTATCCCATTCCTTTCTTGTGTTGTCTGATGATTTAGAAGATGAGTCTGGCAAGAACCAAGTCGATCAATCTCTCAACTATTTCCGCAAAATAAAAGTATCTTCCAATTCCTCTAGATGGGCAGAACACAGCAATTCACTAAAATAACTCGTATAATTATGTATTTATTTTCGTACAAAAATTGCAATTTAAGGAGGAGCTCTTAGGTGCTGCTGCGCATGAAATTGTTTGCTAGGATATATATATATATATATATATATATATATATATATATATATATATATATTGTTTTCTCAGCTGAGAGGTACACTGGGGTGTTTTTTTTTTAGCCTGGTTGGCGTTCTCACCTCACTGTTCTTGAGTAATCTTGTTGGTGCAGATCAATGGATCTGGATCTTTCAGATATCTGCTTGGCTCCAGACTTCACCTGCAACCATCTGGATAGATCTGAAAGGGAATCATGGGTGATGGGCTTGACCAGTCAAGATGCCTTTATTTATACAGTGTTCAACGAAGCCATTACGGTATGACGCAGGAATCTTACTCACAAGACAGTTAATTAACATGAGAACCCTACTTCAGCACGCAACCATTGGGACCTTCTAGAGAAAGCAGGATACCAACCAAAGCATGAATGGATAGAGAGAAGTCGTCAAAGGCATTTACATCTCCCATCCTAATGGGAGTAGAGTTCAAGATTGTTCTGATTTCACTCTGGACAAGTTCACGTGGTTGGCCGTATATGTCCTGCGGGGATTGAAGAGCAGTGGTATAGAGCAGTGGTTCCCAAACTGTCCAGCTTTCAATTTACTAATAAATTGTTATAGTAGAATGCCCAAGGTGCAATTTAGAAACTGGGTAGTGCATAATCAGTTTTCCTCTTGTAATGTCAGTCATTGCATACCTTAGAGAGCTATTTATAACTTGGCAGAAATGTCCAGATCAACTAGCCCAGTGGTCACCAACCAATCTCCAAGCATTCCGAGTTGAAAGCCACTGCGTTCCTCTTTATTATTTTATTTACCTCGTGCTGTTGAGGTTAGGTGAATCTGATTCAGCTGCCATGCGCACGTTCCCATTTAGAACCATTTCATATGTCTGAAGGTACAAACTCTGGCTTCCCAACAGACCAGGGGGGAGCAAATCAAGTGCACTATAGACCTGTTACTGGCCAATCAGATGGCTCAGATTACCGTGTCTGCTACAATGTAGCAGGTGTAAAAGAAAGCCACAGAAAAGCTAATACTGAGATTTGTAAACTTTTAAAACCATGACTAGAGAGAGACTGTCATGAATTCAGCAAAGAGTTTGTGTTTATGAGTGAGTTCATGTTTACTCAGCACTTTCTATTCAACACTTTTATAAGCCATAGAATGTGCGTTCTCCCAACTTCCACTCGTGCTACAACCAGCGCTGCAGCTGCAATTAAGGAGCTTAGGCCTGCATTATTATAGTTTCGCCATCAGCTGGGAGACGGTGTCCCTTTTTAGCCAGTGTCAGCGGAGAAAAGGGAGAGCAGAGGGATGTTGAGAGTCGGACTCTCAGTCTGCTTCCCTCTCCATCTGCTGAGACTGACCATCAGATGTGGGCTCCATCAGCGCAGTAAAACATTTTTAAAAGAGAATTGTGACCGACCGGCTTGATTCAGTCTTACGTAACAAAATTTGAAATTATGTTCTTTTACATCGGATAAAAGTAGAGACTCAGACCTAGAAAATGGTATATCATACACTACAGTTGAGGAACAATGGGAAAGTAATTCTGCTTTTGAGAAAATGGCCCTTGAATATTTTTGGGACCTACTGGAGAGCTCTTCTTTGTCTACACCCATTCAACATCATTCACACCCTCTTAAAGTATTTAGCCCCCCATCTCTTTAAGGATTCACATGTGAGGCCATGTACAAAACAACCAAATGCTGGCTTATACTACGGGTGTGTTTTCTAAATTCACTCTGGAGTGCCAGACTGTGCTCTGGGCGTTTGTAAACTGAGTGCCGTCAGATTGTCCGTTCGTAAATTCAGAGCGTTTCGCTCTCAGAGCGTTCAGAGCACACACTGGACACTGAGCGTTCTGACCTAACAATAGCAGTCAAGCACCCAAGCTACTGTTGGCTAGCTACTTCCAGACACAAATGAGAGAACAGCTCACTCTGACCATTTTACTCACCCTAGCTGTCACACCCTGATCTGTTTCACCTGTCTTTGTGATTGTCTCCACCCCCCTCCAGGTGTCACCCATCTTCCCCTGTGTATTTATACCTGTGCTTTCTGTCTGTCTGTGCCAGTTCGTCTCGTTTGTTCAAGTCAACCAGCGTTTTGTGTCTCAGCGCCTGCTTTTTCCAGTCTCTCTTTTTTCGCCCTCTTGGGTTTAATCTTTGCGTGTCCTGACTCTGAGCGTACCTGCCTGACCACTCTGCCTGTGCCTGAGCCTGCCTGTCGACCGGTACCTATGCCCCCCTCTGGATTACTGATCTCTGCCTGCCTGCCGTCTGGTACCGTCTCCCCACCTCTGGTTTTCTGACCCTCTGCCTGCCTTGACCTGTCTATTGCCTGCCCCTGTTTGGTACATTAAACTATTGTTTATTCGATGTGGTCTGCATCTGGGTCTTCCCTTCATACCTGATACTAGCAGAGCTGGTTAGGCTGTTTTTATGTTATCCAGACTGTTGGTGACTGCAACTGTCCTGCTGGCAACAATTTAATTACACTTTAATTTACTGACACTGACCATATTCAACAGGTGTTGAGCATTTGCGAATTCATCAGTTATTCTGCGCCCTGGCACACTCAGATGAGAGTGCTCTGAAATCTGAGTATATAGACGTAGCTGGTAAATTCGCTCTGGCTATCAACAGTTGTTGCAGTGGCATCAAACATTCTATTGAAATATTTACTTGCATAGTGGAGTCTTTTGTTTAGACATCTAGCTAAACAATGAACCATAATCCCAACACAACTTTACTACCGTGCATGAATCTGCAGGTAGCTAACCAACAAGGTTCAATATTATCTACCACACATTAGGCTATAACTAGCAATGCAAATGGCTCTGAGATACAAATAATATTACTACACAGATCATACATGTAATGTTAGCTAGCTAGCCAGCTAATATTAGCTAGCTAACAGTACACTTTAACTTGAAATGAAAACAACCTGACAAAATTATATCTGAAAATGTAGCTAGCTAGACTCTCTTAACCTATACATGGATGGACGCTTTCCCCTCCCTGTCACAGATGCCATGGTTGCCCTTAGTTTTAAGGTGTAATCCGGAGGCCGGTGTTTTATACAACAGCCTTCTGTGTGTTCTCTTTACCACTCCGTCTGCATATTTGCAATCAAGTGTCAGAATATTCTCCATCTCCTTAGCTATCATACTCAAAATTCAGTCCTCCAGAAAGTGGAGATCAACACTTATGCAGTTCTACTACATGATATCTTTCAAAAAAGCCTACATATACTGACCAGCTCATATTATAGACAGAAGAGTGCTACATGGCAGGCCAATCTGAACTCATCTCTCGGCATGTCCAGCCCACTCATATTCTCAGCAAATCATGGCTAGCGGGAAGGTTGCTCGCTTATTAAATGGCTAAAACAACTAGGCTTGTAATTTAACAATTTTATTTGCCTTTACAGATGGCATACAAGTTTGTTATTAAGGCACATTAAAGTTCACATGTTTCAGAAAGCATTTCTGCCGGTTGGTGGGTGGCGGGACACAATGTAGATAGCCCGGTTAGCCAATGTGCCTGAGCACTGGTTGGTCGGCCCAATTGAGGTAGTATGTACATGAATGTATAGTTAACCTCTTGAGTGTAGGGGGTAGTATTTTGATGTTTGGATGAAAAACGTACCCAAATGAAACTGCCTATTTCTCAGGCCCAGAATCCAGAATATGCATATAATTGTCAGATTAGGATAGAAAATACTTTTGTCTTTTGACATAGTTTCAGGCTTTTATTTTGACAAATGAGCAAGAAAGATCACATCGCGTCATTAGATGGCTGGGTGCCAGCAGCGTTTTGCATGCGCCAACAGAGTAGAGCAGACATTTTCTCTCTCTATCCTATTTTTTTCTTTTTTTTCACCATTATTTAACCAGGTAGGTTAGTTGAGAACAAGTTCTCATTTGCAACTGCGACCTGGCCAAGATAAAGCATAGCAGTATGAACAGACAACAACAGAGTTACACATGGAGTAAACAATAAACAAGTCAATAACACAGTAGAAAAAAAGAGAGTCTATATACATTGTGTGCAAAAGGCATGAGGAGGTAGGTGAATAATTACAATTTAGCAGATTAACACTGGAGTGATAAATGATCAGATGGTCATGTGCAGGTAGAGATACTGGTGTGCAAAAGAGCAGAAAAGTAAATAAATAAAAAAAAGTATGGGGATGAGGTAGGTAAAAATGGGTGGGCTAATTACCGATGGAATACGTACAGCTGCAGCGATCGGTTAGCTGCTCAGATAGCAGATGTTTAAAGTTGGTGAGGGAGATAAAAGTCTCCAACTTCAGCTATTTTTGCAATTCGTTCCAGTCACAGGCAGCAGAGAACTGGAAGGAAAGGCGGTCAAATGAGGTGTTGGCTTTAGGGATGATCAGTGAGATACACCTGCTGGAGCGTGTGCTACGGGTGGGTGTTGCCATCGTGACCAGTGAACTGAGATAAGGCAGAGCTTTACCTAGCATGGACTTGTAGATGGCGACGAATATGTAGCGAGGGCCAGCCGGCTAGAGCATACACATCGCAGTGGTGGGTGGTATAAGGTGCTTTAGTAACAAAACGGATGGCACTGTGATAAACTGCATCCAGTTTGCTGAATAGAGTATTGGAAGCTATTTGGTAGATGACATCGCCGAAGTCGATGATCAGTGATGAGGGGTGGTGAGGGGTGGTCTTTTGACCGCGGACCCGTAGCGGATACAGTCAATGGCAATAAGGCAGTGATCGCTGAGATCCTGATTGAAGACAGCGGAGGTGTATTTGGAGGGCCAGTTGATCAGGATAATGTCTATGAGGGTGCCCATGTTTACAGATTTAGGGTTGTACCTGGTGGGTTCCTTTATGATTTGTGTGAGATTTGTGATGATGATTTGTGTGTCACCTAACACAAAAAACTCTGAAGCTAGATGGGGGGCGATCAATTCACAAATGGTGTCCAGGGCACAGCTGGGAGCTGAGGGGGTCGGTAGCAGGTGGCAACAGTGAGAGACCTATTTCTGGAGAGAGTAATTTTTTAAATTAGTAGTTCGAACTGTTTTGGTATGGACCTGGAAAGTACAACGTTACTTTGCAGGCTATCTCTGCAGTATACTGCAACTCCTCCCCCTTTGGCAGTTCTATCTTGACGCAAAATGTTATAGTTGGGTATGGAAATCTCCAAATTTTTGGTGACCTTCCTTAGCCAGGATTCAGACACGGCAAGAATATCAGGGTTGGCAGAGTGTGCTAAAGCAGTGAGTAAAACAAACTTAACGAGGAGGCTTCTGATGTTGACATGCATGAAACCAAGGCTTTTTCTATCACAGAAGTCAACAAATGAGGGTGCCTGGGGACATGCAGGGCCTGGTTTTACCTCCACATCACCCGCGGAACAGAGGAGGAGTAGGATGAGGGTGCGACTAAAGGATATCAAAACTGGTCGCCTAGAGCGTTGGGGACAAAGAATAAAAGGAGCAGATTTCTGGGCGTGGTAGAATATATTCAGGGCATAATGCGCAGACGGGTATGGAGGAGTGCGTGTACAGCGGAGGTAAGCCCAGGCACTGGGTGATGATAAGAGAGGTTGTATCTCTGGACATGCTGGTTGTAATGGGTGAGTTCACTGCATGTATGGGAGATGGGAAAAAGGAGGTATCAGAGGTATGAAGAGTGGAACTAGGGGCTCCATTGTAAACTAAAACAATGTTAACTAACCTGAACAACAGTATACAAGGCATATTGACATTTGAGAGAGACATACAGCGAGGCATAAAGTAATCGCAGGTGTTGATTGGGAGAGCTAGCTAAAATAACAGGTTAGACAACAACAGCTAACACGGCGATGACTTTGCAGAGAGGGTCGGATTAACTACACACAGAGCCTGAGTTCGCGGCTGGGGCCGAAAGATAAAATAATGAATAAACAGAATGGAGTACCGTGATTAATGGACAGTCCAGCAGGCATCAGCTATGTAGCCAAGTGATCATAGTGTCCAGGGGGCAGCAGTAGATGGAACAGGGAAGCCGCCACTACGCTAGCACGCGGGCAACATGGCGTTTAAAGTTAGTAGCCCGGGGCTAGTAGGAGCGTCTGCTCCAACAGAGGCCGGTTGAAGGCACAGCGGATGGAGTATTCGTCGGCAGACCAGTCGTGGTGGTGCGGCGGGGAGCCGTGTCGACAGAGAATCCAAGCCAGATGGCGAAAGACTAATTGTAGAATTTAGTTTGCTAGCCGGGAGATGCGCCTGGTTCACGGCTAACTGGTGCTAGCTTTGTGGCAGTGGCATTAGCCACTATAGCCAATCGGTAGCAGCGGTGATCTGGTGCCAAGGTCCAGAGTTTACAGCAAGGATCCGGTGGTGTTATTGGGCTCTAGCCGTGTATGAGTGGGGTTCGGGTGAACAGCTGAGTAGGCCGGGAGGTGGGCCTCAGGGATAGCTTCTGTACTGGGTGCCACGGTGAGTGCAAGCTAGCTGTGAGCTAGCTAGCTGCAAGCTGTGAGCTAGATAGCTGCAAGCTAGCTGTGAAGATCAAAAGTAGTGGTCCAGGGATTCCGGCAGGAATCCGGCGTTGTTGTGGAGAGACAGTCCAATACTGGTAGACTGGCGAGTATTATCCAGGCTAAAAACAGGGCTGGTATCTGTGCAGAAGGTAAAAGCCGCTAGCAGTGGCTAACAATGACTAAATGGCTTGTAGCTAATTAGCTGGTTAGCTTCTGGAGGTTCTTGAATGTGTTCTAATATTGAAAATAATAGCGACTCCGTATCACATTGGGTGAGGCAGGTTACCGGAAGGTATAATCGAATTAAAAATCAAAAATAGATTGAAAATAAAATTGAAATGTGTATATATATATATATATATATATATATATATATATATATATATATATATATATATATACACACAAAAGTACACGAGAGGACGAACAAACACGTCTTCACTGCTACGCCATCTTGGATATTGAAGAAGCTACAGTCCGGTTGAAATATTATCGATTATATATTGTAAAAACAACCTGAGGATTGTTTATAAAAAACGTTTGACATGTTTCTACGAACTTTACGGATACAATTTGGAATTTTCGTCTGCCCAGTCGTAACCGCTCGAGCCTGTGGATTTCTGAACATAACGTGCCAACCAAATGGAGGTATTTTGTACATAAAAATAATCTTTATGGAACAAAAGGAACATTTATTGTGTAACTGGGAGTCTCGTGAGTGCAAACATCCGAAGATCATCAAGGTAAGCGATTCATTTTATTGCTTTTCTGACTTTCGTGACCAATCTACTTTGCTGCTAGCTGTTTGTAATGTTTTGTCTGCTGAGAGAGATGTCCTTACATAAACGCTTGGTATGCTTTCGTCGAAAAGCTTTTTTGAAATCTGACATGCCAGGTGGATTAACAACAAGCTACGCTGTGTTTTGCTATATTTCACTTGTGACTTCATGAAAATTAAATATTTTTGGTAATTTGAATTTGGCGCTCTGCAATTCAGCGGATTTTGACGAAAATTATCCCGCTAAAGGGATGGGTGCATCAAGAAGTTTTAAAGTGACTATGCATATATGATAAACAGAGAGTAGTAGCAGCAGCGTAAAAAGAGGGGGTGGGGGGGGCATACAATGCAAATTTGATTGCCTGTTCAGGAGTCTTATGGCTTGAGGGTAAAAACTGTTGAGAAGCCTTTTTGTCCTAGACTTGGCACTCCGGTACCGCTTGCCATGTGGTAGTAGAGAGAACAGTCTATGACTGGGGTGGCTGGGGTCTTTTACAAATTTTAGGGCCTTCCTCTGACACTGCATTTTGTAGAGGTCCTAGATGGCGGGCAGCTTACCCCCAGTGATGTACTGGGCCGTACGCACTACCCTCTGTAGTGCCTTCCAGTCAGAGGCCGAGCAATTGCCATACCAGGCAGTGATGCAACCACTGCTCTCGATGTTGCAGCTGTAGAACCTTTTGAGGATCTCAGGACCCATGCCAAATCTTTTTAGTTTCCTAAGGGGGAATAGGCTTTGTCGTGTCCTCTAAACGACTGTCTTGGTATGTTTGGACCATTCTAGTTTGTTGTTGATGTGGACACCAAGGAACTTGAAGCTCTCAACCTGCTCCACTACAGCCCGTCGATGAGAATGGGGGCGTGCTCGGTCCTCCTTTTCCTGAAGTCCACAATCATCTCCTTTGTCTTGGTTACGTTGAGGGATAGGTTGTTATTTTGGAACCCCTGGCCAGGTCTCTGACCTCCTCCCTATTTGCCAGCAGCATACCACCCTGCATACCACTGCTGGCTTGCTTCTGAAGCTAAGCAGGGTTGGTCCTGGTCAGTCCCTGGATGGGAGACCAGGTGCTGCTGGAAGTGGTGTTGGAGGGCCAGTAGGGGGCACTCTTTCCTCTGGTCTAAAGAAATATCCCATGGCACTTGTTGTAAGAGTAGGGGTGTTAACCCCGGTGTCTTGGCTAAATTCCCAATCTGGCCCTCAAACCGTCACCTAATAGTTTACAATTGGCTCATTCATCCCCCTCCTCTCCCCTGTAACTATTTGCCAGGTCGTTGCTGGAACGTGTTATATATAAATATATATAGTTTTTAAATAGGCTGTCTCGTCCTTGTCGGTGATCAGGCCTACCACTGTTGTGTCGTCTGCAAACCTAATGATGGTGTTGGAGTCGCGCCTGGCCATGCAGTCGTGGGTGAACAGGGAGTACAGGAGGGGACTGAGCACGCACCCCTGTGGAGCTCCAGTGTTGAGGATCAGCGTGGCAGATGTGGGAAAGGGCAGTGTGGAGTGCAATAGAGATTGCATCATCTGTGGATCTGTTTGGGCGGTGTGCAAATTGAAGTGGGTCTAGGTTTTCTGGGATAATGGTGTTGATGTGAGCCATTACCAACCATTCAAAGCACTTCATGGCTACGGACGTCATTTAGGCAGGTTGCCTTTGTGGCCTTGGGCACAGGGACTATGGTGGTCTGCTTGAAACATGTTGGTATTACAGACTCAATCAGGGACATGTTGAAAATGTCAGTGAAGCCAGTTGGGTTGAGGTGGGTGGGGGGGTTGAGGTGGGGCCAGCACAGATTGACCTGGGGCTAGCGGAGGTGAAGATAGCACGTCTTGATCTGGGGCTAGTGGAGATTGACCTTGGGCAAGCAGAGGTTGGGGTTAGCATAGCATGGCCAGGGGTCAGCGGTTGAGGAGCTAATATAGCATGGCCAGGGGCTGGCAGAAGTCAGAGATCTAGAATAGCATGGCCAGGGGCTAGCAAAGGTTGAGGAGGGTCTAGCATAGCATGGCCAGGGAATAGAAGAGGTTCGAGAAGGGAAGCTAGCTCATTGTCAGCTGGAGCTAGAGTAGCATGGCCAGGAACTAGCAGTGGTTGGAAAGGAAATAGCATAGCAGGATGAGTTAGCGTAGCATCTTGAGCAGGAGCTAATGAGGGAGTTAGTGAGGGCCTAGCTGGAGAGCTAGATTGATATGCTGATAGTCAAGGAGCAGTGGCTGCTTTATCATCCAAGATGTTATGTTGTATAAAGCTGAAAACAAGCTGTGCTGAAGAGAGTTTGAGTTCAGCTTGGCTGATTCAAAGTTTAGTCTCCTAGCAACCTTTTCCCTAGTTGCTGCCTCCTAGCGGCTTTGGCTTGATCATCAATCCGAAGGCATCCAATGTTTCCTACTCCACCATTTGTCTTTTCAGTATCCCTCTTGTTCCTCCCCTAGAATACTAGTTTGTACGTCACTCAGGGAGGCACAACTGCCTGTGAAGGAATGTCGACTGAAAGAGGTCAGCTTTGTGAAGTTGCAGTACTTTTTGCACTGCATGCTATTGGATGTTGTTAGACATCCTATTCCATAAGAAGTCAGGGGGGCGCCTAACCCTCTTAAGACACACCACCTGCTGTTGGAATCCCCTATTGCATGAGGAAGGGGGTCATCTTAGTGTACTGGTGTTTTGTTTTTTAAATGTTATTTTACCTTTATTTAACTAAGTCAGTTAATAACAAATTCTTATTTTCAATGATGGCCTAGGAACAGTGGGTTAACTGCATGTTCAGGGGCAGAACGACAGATTGTACCTTGTCAGCTCGGGGATTTGAACTTGCAACCTTCCGGTTACTAGTCCAACACTAACCACTAGGCTACCCTGCCGCCCCACAAAGGAAAGGCCATCCCGTCCAGCCATGTCCATTGTACTTTGGAGCACATCATTGGGGTCCGAACTCATGATCTCCATAGGTCACTCTGTGATTACTCTCTCTATAACGCCCGAAGGACCAGTTGAAGTAGATTTGCGGTTCAAGTATAGCTACGTAATCACACACACACACACACATACACAGGAGTTTTAGAGGAACCATGGTTTTATTTTCAAGTAATTTTCAGCCATGATTCCTAAAAGGGCCGAAAAAAGGGCAGTAAATAATGTAGGGGAGTAAAATTATTATATTTGATCAACAATAATTCAACAAAATTAACAATAATAATCCAGAGCTCCAACACATGTTTTATGTAAAGATGCAAATGTAGGCCAATCTTTGCTAAAAATGAATTGTATTTATTTAACAGAAAATAAACAGAAAATGCCTGCCCCGTTTGTTTTGGACGATGGATGCTATGGGTGCAGATTGGGCCATCAGCAGCAGTCCCCGCATTCCAGACCCAACATGGTGGTACCGTAGGTCTGTGATTCATACCAAACTGTCAATGCATAAATCATTCATCAAATTTGTGTTCTTATTGCAAGAAAATATTGTAATTTCACTTAACCATACCACAAGGTAGCTACTCTGCTTCATTTATGACGAGAAAACTAACTGGAACAATCTAGCTAGCCAAGTTGTTCGTTAGCTAGTTCGCTAAGTTAGCTAGCTAGCTTATATTAAGCAGTAATACAAAATACGCCTCAACGTTTTAAAACATTAGCTGTCACCTTGAGGCTTGATAGTGGGTCAAACATTTTCTCAGAAGGGAAGGCAATTTAGTTATATGTTAGCTAGCTAGCTATGCTACCAGTTAGCTTTAACCCCCCTATCAAGCGTAGCTGGTGATCGAGCTAGCCCTACAGCCCAAATTAACTAACGTTCTGGATTCTATACTAAGCAAATATAGAAATGCAACATCCAACAATTCCAAAGATTTTACTGAGCCATTGAAAATAAGAATTTGTTCTTAACTGACTTGTCTAGTTAAATAAAGATAAAATCTATGGATTTCATTTGACTGGGAATACAGATATGCGTCCATTCGTCACAGATACCTTTAAAAAATAAATTAGGGGCATGGATCAGAAAACCAGTTATGATCTGGTGTGACCACTCTCTCTTCCTTTGCATATAATTTATCAGGCTGTTGATTGTGGCCTGTGGAATGTTGTCCCACTCCTCTTCAATGGCTGTGCGAAGTTGCTATATATTGGCGGGAACTGGAACATGCTGTCGTATATGTTCATCCAGAGCATCCCAAACATGCTCAATGGGTGACATATCTGGTGAGTATACAGGCTACGGAAGAACTGAGACATTTTCAGCTTCCAGGAACTCTGTACAGATCCTTGTGACATGGGTGATGGCGGCGGACATGAGGTGATGGATGAATGGCATGACAATGGATCTCTTCAGGATCTCTTCACTGTATTTCTGTGCATTCAAATTGCTATTGATAAAATGCAATTGTGTTTGTTGTCCGTAGTTTATGCCTGCCCATACTATAACCCCACCATGGGGCACCCTGTTTACAATGTTGACATTTGCAAACTGCTTGCCCACACGACACAATACATGTGGTGTGCGATTATGAGGCCGGTTGGACAAATTCTATGAAATTACCTTGGAGAACATTAAATTCTTTAGCAACAGCTCTGGTGGACATTCCTGCAGTCAGCATGCCAATTGCACACTCCCTCAAAACTTGAGACATCTGTGGCATTGTGCTGTGTGACAAAACTGCACATTTTAGAGTGGCCTTTTATTGTCCCCTGCACAAGGTGCACCTGTGTAATGATCATGCTGCTTAATAAGCTTCTTGATATGCCACACCTGTCAGGTGGATGGACTATCTTGGCAAAGGAGAAATGCTCACTAACAGGTATGTAAACAAGTTTGAGCACAAAGATAAATAAGCTTTCTGTGCATGTGGAACATTTCTTGGATATTGTATTTCAGCTCATGAAACACGGGACCAACACTTTACATGTTGCGTTTATATTTTTGTTCAGTATAGTTACTAAGATAAATAAGCATGTCAACTACTCACTACTAGCATTCAAATATTTTAGGTATTTTCTGAAAAGCTTCTAACTTTTTTGTTTATCCAGTTGTCAGTTCAATCACACACCGTTTACACACTAATTTGTGATTCCCAAATTCAAAAATGACAGGTGGAACTCCACAGCAGAAAATATATGATTCTTGTTGCTAGGCTACCAGTTACAGAGCTTTTAACTTGAGTTTGTGCGTGCCTTTATGTAGAGGGAGTACAACAATTATAGCTAATGTCTGAAAGAGTGATATGGATTTATGTCCTCAAAACTCAAATAAGCCTTAGAAATTGTCCTTAATTTGCATAACAAAATACACATCAACATCCTGATATGGACCTCAGTCAAGAGCACATGCATTGTATCTGCTGAGAAAATATACTGTGTAGCCCTACTGCCAGTATTTGTCATCATATAGAGAAAATAAAATGTCCACATAACTAATGAGTCAATATACGGGCCATACCATGTATGATATCCGGAGGGAAACAAAAAATGATATTTGCATGAAAGAAAAATATGGATTTCATATTTGTGAAATTATTGAGCATATGCTGAAAACTCAGAAATGCATAAGAAATTGTCCTTATTTTCAGCATATCAAGATCCGGATATGGACCCCAGCCGAGAAGCATATCTCGAACCGATATACTGTAGCTTCATATCTTGAATGTGCTGAGAAAACACATATGTGATGTATAGTCGGTATTTGTCAACATGGAGAGAAAATAGGATGTCACGAAAAGTATCTCAGAATATTAAATGAGTCCATATCCAGACATAGGATATGTTATTCAAAGTCATCCCAATATCATATGTCTAAACGACACATCTGGATTCAGTTTTGTCAAGATATGGTGCACATCCACAAAACATGCATTGGAAATGGCCTATATTCTCTGGAATATAAAAAATGTGTCATGTAAAGATATCCCCTAATTTGGACCCATTTTTCCCAGTGATGCATAACTAATATTGCAAAAGGATCTAACAAAATCACCAAAAACAGAACAAATGATCAGATATATAGTTGAAGTCAGAAGTTTACAGACACCTTAGCCAAATACATTTAAACTCCATTTTTCACAATTCCTGACATTTAATCCTACTAAAAATTCCCTGTTTTAGCACAATTAGGATCACCACTTTATTTTAAGTATGTAAAATGTCAGAATAATAGAAGAGAGAATAATTTATTTCAGCTTTTATCTCTTCCATCACATTCCCAGTGGGTTAGAAGTTTACATACACTCAATTAGTATCTGTTAGCAATGCCTTTAAAATTGTTTAACTTGGGTCAAACTTTTCGGGTAGCATTCCACAGGCTTCCCACAATAAATTGAGTGAATTTTGGCCCATTCCTCCGAACAGAGCTGGTGTAACTGCAAGCCTCCTTTTTCCTCCAAATATAACGATGGTCATTATGGCCAAACAGTTCTATTTTTGTGTCATCAGACCAGAGGACATTTCTCCAAAAAGTACGATCTTTGTCCCCATGTGCAGTTGAAAACCGTAGTCAGGCTTTTTATGGTGGTTTTGGAACAGTGGTTTCTTCCTTGCTGAGCAGCCTTTCAGGCTAGGTCGATATAGGACACATTTAAAGTGGATATAGATACTTTTGTACCGGTTTCCTCCAGCATCTTCACAAGGTCCTTTGCTGTTGTTCTGGGATTGATTGACTGATTTCTTTTGATTTTCCCATGATGTCAAGCAAAGAGGCACTGAGTTTAATGGTAGGCCTTGAAATACATCCACAGGTACACCTCCAATTGACCCAAATTATGTCAATTAGCCTATCAGAAGCTTCTAAAGCCATGACATCATTTTCTGAAATTTTCCAAGCTGTTTAAAGGCACAGTCAACTTAGTCAATGTAAACTTCTGACCCACTGGAATTGTGATACAGTGAATTATAAGTGAAATAATCTGTATGTAAACAATTGTTGGAAAAATGACTTGTGTCATGCACAAAGTAGATGTCCTAAACAACTTGCTAAAACTGTAGTTTGTTAACAAGAAATTTGTGGACTGGTTGAAAAACGAGTTTTAATGACTCCAACCTAAGTGTATGTAAACTTCCGACTTCAACTGTATACAATTTATACATATTGCATATGTTATTGGACGTATGACATAAGTTTGATCCAGATTGGACATATGACATAGGTTTAATTGAGTTTGGATATGTGAAATAGGTTTGATTGAGCTTGGACATACAGTGAGGGGGAAAAGTATTTGATCTCCTGCTGATTTTGAATGTTTGCCCACTGACAAAGAAATTATCAGTCGATAATTTTAATGTTAGTTTTATTTGAACAGTGAGAGACAAAATAACAACAAAAAAATCCAGAAAAACGCATGTCAAAAATGTTATGAATTGATTAGTATTTTAATGAGGGAAATAAGTATTTGACCCCTCTGCAAAACATGACTTAGTACTTGGTGGCAAAACCCTTGTTGGCAATCACAGAGGTCAGACGTTTCTTGTAGTTGGCCACCAGGTTTGCACACATCTCAGGAGGGATTTTGTCCCACTTCTCTTTACAGATCTTCTCCAAGTCATTAAGGTTTCGAGGCTGACGTTTGGCAACTCGAACCTTCAGCTCCCTCCACAGATTGTCTATGGGATTAAGGTCTGGAGACTGGCTAGGCCACTCCAGGACCTTAATGTGCTTCTTCTTGAGCCACTCCTTTGTTGCCTTGGCCATGTGTTTTGGGTCATTGTCATGCAGGAATACCCATCCACGACCCATTTTCAATGCCCTGGCTGAGGGAAGGAGGTTCTCACCCGAGATTTGACGGTACATGGCCCCGTCCATCGTCCCTTTGATGAGGTGAAGTTGTCCTGTCCCCTTAGCAGAAAAACACCCCCAAAGCATAATGTTTCTACCTCCATGTTTGACGGTGGGGATGGTGTTCTTGGGGTCATTGGCAGCATTCCTCCTCCTCCAAACACGGCGAGTTGAATTGATGTCAAAGAGCTCCATTTTGGTCTCATCTGACCACAACACTTTCACCCAGTTGTCCTCTGAATCATTCAGATGTTCATTGGCAAACTTCAGACGGGCATGTATATGTGCTTTCTTGAGCAGGGGGACCTTGCAGGCGCTGCAGGATTTCAGTCCTTTGCGGCGTAGTGTGTTACCAATTGTTTTCTTGGTGACTATGATCCTAGCTGCCTTGAGATCATTGACAAGATCCTCCCGTGTAGTTCTGGGCTGATTCCTCACCGTTCTTATGATCATTGCAACTCCACGAGGTGAGATCTTGCATGGAGTTCTTTTGTGTTTCTTCCATTTGCGAATAATCGCACCAATTGTTGTCACCTTCTCACCAAGCTGCTTGGTGATGGTCTTGTAGCCCATTCCAGCCTGGTGTAGGTCTACAATCTTGTCCCTGACATCCTTGGAGAGCTCTTTGGTCTTGGCCATGGTGGAGGGTTTGGAATCTGATTGATTGATTGCTTCTATGGACAGGTGTCTTTTATACAGGTAACAAGCTGAGATTAGGTGCACTCCCTTTAAGAGTGTGCTCCTAATCTCAGCTCGTTACCTGTATAAAAGACACCTGGGAGCCAGAAATCTTTCTGATTGAGGGGGGGTCAAATACTTATTTCCCTCATTAAAATGCAAATCAATTCATAACATTTTTGACATGCTTTTTTTTTATGGATTTTTTTGTTCTTATTCTATCTCTCACTTATTCTATCTCTCACTGTTCAAATAAACCTACCATTAAAATTATACTGAATAGTTTTGCACGCCCAATTTTTCAGTTTTTGATTTGTTAAAAAAGTTTGAAATATCCAATAAATGTCGTTCCACTTCATGATTGTGTCCCACTTGTTGTTGATTCTTCACAAAAAAATACAGTTTTATATCTTTATGTTTGAAGCCTGAAATGTGGCAAAAGGTCGCAAAGTTCAAGGGGGCCGAATACTTTTGCAAGGCACTGTAGTTTCACAGACGTTACATTTTCTTCTGGTTTGTGCGAAATCGTTAAGAATAATGTTAAACCAGTCCGCACACCACCAAGGTGAATTGGTTTAGTTTTGACTCTTAGTTGACAGTGTTGGTGAATGGGTAATATATTGATGCTCGAGTGCCAAATCAACACAAATCTGGTTATTTTTGTCTTCGTTACTTCTCTTTGATATTTATGAATCTTGGTTTTTGTACATATTATATTTCTATAGTTTTAAACATGATTATTTGTGTTGTTCCAAATGTCTGAATGAAAATAACTTCTATTTTTTGGCGGGGGGAAGGCACTGAAGGGAGATCATCCAGCGAGCCATACAAGCTAGAACCACCACTGCCTGAGTTTATTTAATAGGCACAACTGTCATTAGCTTCTTTGAGCTTAAAGAAATCCTGATTGGCAGTACTTAAATCTCGATTGTATAGCAATTAAATGATAATTCCAGTGGTCTACACTTTGTAAACAGGAAAACACGAGTTGTGGTCCCGTCAATCAGATGGATCATTTTGCAAGTATCCAGGTAAATACAGAGTAAATAACAAACCCAACCTCGAAATAAAAACGTGTTCCTGGCATGTTTTTGAAGACTACCAGTATATAAGTGCTAAAAAAATACATCTCTACAATATAGGACCACATCCTTATTGGGGATAGAATGTTGAAGGTCACAGTGTATGTGTGTATGTTTTAACATGCTCCTGGTTGGGCTATTTATGGCCCTATTATTTCTGCAACTGCTTTTTAAAGTAGGGAAATAATATTTGATCATTCAGTGGCACACATCGCACACAAAGCAAGCAAATGCTGGAATGGAATATCTTATAAGACACATTTTTAGATATCTCGTAACGGCAGATTTCCTCTTCGTCTGAAGATGTGTAGCAAGGATCAGACCTATACGCAGCGTGGTAAGTGTCAATGTTCTAATAGAAAAGACTGACACTGAAATACAAAAACAATAAAGTGAATATAAAGGAACCGAAACAGTCCCGTGTGGCACAAACACTGACACAGGAAACAAACACCCACAAACCAACAGTGAAACCCAGGCTACCTAAGTATGATTCTCAATCAGAGACAACTAACGACACCTGCCTCTGATTGAGAACCATACTAGGCCGAAACAGAAACCAAACATAGAAACACAAGCAGACTGCCCATCCCAACTCACGCCCTGACCATACTAAATAAAGACAAAACAAAGGAGATAAAGGTCAGAACGTGACACATCTTGTGACAGGAGAAAACATGTTTTATTATCATGATCGAATTGATCCAGTGGTATTTCCCTGTGAATTATTCATTGGTTGGGTTTTCTTGAACACATTGGGTTTACACACATTACACACAATCCTGTGGTGTTTGCCAAGGGAGAAGCCCCAACACACAAACAGAAACACACACACACATACACGTATGATGAAATTAATTGGTAAACTTGGGGAATGAACCACAGGGTATCCAATCCTCACAGACATTTCTTCACAGGTATTTTTGTTTTCACGCTGTGAAGCCTGAGACAAAGACAATACCCCCAGAAGATACACACACAAGCAGCCAGGAATTGTGAAAAGACACGGCCCATTGTGCAAAGTGTGGGGGAGAGTGAGAGACAGGTAGAGAGGAAGAATGAATGATGGACAATGTCTGCAAGAGAAAAAGTGAAACATTATGTTGGACTGAGAGGGGGGGCTAGCAAAGAGAGGTCTGGTATTGGAGATAAACTGTAGGTGGTCATTTCCTTCAATTGTAAACCCCATGCAGATACTTCTCAGAGTTCCTGCTGGCATGTTTTGTTGAGTGAAAGAGACAGATGACTGTGGTTTTCATATTGCAGCTCCACTGGAGCTGGTGTACAGGAACTTGGCCGAAGGCTTGGCTAGCTTTTCAAACACAGGGTAAAGTCAGGTTGCGTTCTGTGACAGACAGAATTAAGCATCTTAGTTTATTGTAACGTGAACAGTGTTAGGTATTTCAACACATTATCAGGATTTGTGAAAGGATATGTTCAAGTTTTTATACTCACATACAGTATCAGTCAATACAAACTAAAATCTGTGAGTGTTTAGACAAAAAAACATGTCCAGCTATCTTAATAAAGACTTAAAGGGTTCATACTTGCGAACATTAGAAAAAGTCTTAAACTTTTTATCAATCTCAGAATCTGCATCAATCAATTAAAATTGTTGACGTAGTTTCACATGATACAACGCTACATTTTAGCTTTTCCTATTAGATAATCTGGCACACTCCGCCCTATGCTAATCTGACCAGCTGGCGATCATTATTTCCTGCAACAAATTATGCATCAGCCAATCAATGATCTTAGACTTTATATCCACCAACCAATGGCATTTCTTAAAATGTCAACTTGGCCACCAGAGGGATATTATAAACCTGCAAATACAAGATTTACGTTTGTTCCGTTTTGTCTGTCACAAGTGTTGTGTGCTAATATTGCATGATGCGTCCTTGACTAGGCTACGACCTACTAATGTTAAAATAAATTCAAAATGCACGTTTTCACATATATGACCAAATCCAACCTTTTTTGCTTATCCGTTTCACACACATCCATGTGCTTTTATGGAGAGAAAAAAAAAGATAAAGGAGGTTTTAATGACATTTACGTTGATAGTACATCGTAAGATAAAAATTTGAAGAGCCTCATGGTCAAATAGCTGCCATGTACCTCTACTACTGGTGCTTCCAGGTGGCGTGCACCACTACTGTAAGTCAGTAAATGTTTTACCCACAGTGAACGTGGGTTCGAGGACCACTTGCATCAAGCATTTTTGTTAAGGAAAAAACTTCACTGCCAGGTCCTCGATGCTCAATTCAAATAATGCATATGTGATGAAGTGGATGATTAGAATAATGCATATAAAGTGTTGTACCTGTAAGTGTTGCCTACACATCTATGTAATACGGCCCATATTGTAGCGACGATTTATAAAATCATGTAATATAAAATGATGTCAGGGACATAAGCATATCTTGTCAGATGAACAAGACTACAGACTATGGCATGGAGCATAGCCAGATAGCATACAGTAGGCCAACTCATATTCTATTATTATGAAATACATTGAGGTCAGGGCTTTGTTATGGCCACTCAAATACCTTGACTTTGTTGTCCTAAAGCCATTTTGCCACAACTTCGGAAGTAAGGTTGGGGTCATTGTCCATTTGGAAGGCCCATTTGCGACCAAGCTTTAACTTCCAGACTGATGTCTTGAGATGTTGCTTCAATATATCCACGTAACTTTACTCCCTCATGATGCCATCTATTTTGTGAAGTGCACCAGTCCCTCCTGCAGCAAAGCACCCCCACAACATGATGCTGCCACCCCCATGCTTCACAGTTGGGATGGTGTTCTTCAGCTTGCAAGCGTCCCCCTTTTTCCTCCAAACATAACGATGGTCATTGTGCCCAAACAGTTCTATTTTTGTTTCATCAGACCAGAGGACATTTCTCCAAAAAGTACGATCTTCGTTCCCATTTGCAGTTGCAAACCATAGTCTGTCTTTTTTTATGGTGGTTTTGGAGCATTGGCTTCTTCCTTGCTGAGCAGCCTTTCAGGTTATGTCAATACAGGGCTCGTTTTACTGTGGATAGACACTTTTGTACCTGTTTCCTCCAGCATCTTCACAAGGTCCTTTGCTGTTGTTCTGGGATTGATTTTCACTTTTCCCACCAAAGTATGTTCGTCTCTAGGAGACAGATCGCATCTCCTTCCTGAGCGGTATGACGGCTGCGTGGTCCCATGGTGTTTATACTTGCGTACTATTGTTTGTACAGATGAACGTGGTAACTTCAGGTATTTGGAAATTGCTCCCAAGGATGAACCAAACTTGTGGAGGTCTATAATTGGCTGATTTATTTTACATTTTTCCATGATGTCAAGCAGAGGCACTGAGTTTGAAGGTAGCCCTTGAAATACAGCCACAGGTACATCTCCAATTGACTCAAATTATGTCAATCAGAAGCTTCTAAAGCCATGACATCATTTTCTGGAATCTCCAAGCTATTTAAAGGCACAGTCAACTTCGTGTATTTAAACTTCTGACCCACTGGAATTGTGATACAGTGAATTATAAGTGAAACAATCTGTCTGTAAACAATTGTTGTAAAAATTACTTGTGTCATGCACAAAGTAGATGTCCTAACCGACTTGCCAAAACTATAGTTTGTTAAAAATAAATTTGTGGAGTGGTTGAAAAACGAGTTTTAATGACTCCAACCTAAGTGTATGTAAACTTCTGACTTCAACTGTATGTGGCAGGGACTACAGGAAAACAGCCACGTCATGGAAACCGACGTCAAGCTTCCAGACAAACTAAACATCTTTGCCTGCTTTGATGATAATTCAGTGCCACCGTCGCGGCTAATTAACAGAGACTGTGTACCCCCTCTCCTTCTTCGTGGCTGATGTGAGTAAAACATTTACATTTGTTAACCCTCGCAAGGCTGCTGGCCCAGACGGCATCCCTAGCCGCGTCCTCAGAGCTATATTTGTTGTGAGAAGTGCTGCATAGCAAAAGCATCTCTGCAGGCTTGTCCATTTCTGTCATTGTCTTCCTCAACCATGGAACCATCTAGGTCATCCTCATCTTCAATGCGAGAATCTGGGTAGCCATGCTGATTGAGGTATGTGTGCAATTGATGCAATTATGGCAATGTGTTTCTGAGACACTGTAAACAACTCTTCCATACACCAAAAATGAGCTTGGTTGTACTGTTCTTGCTCAGGTCCTATTGTATGAAGATACAGGGTGAACAAGACATTGGTTTGTGCATACCCACTGTCACCAAGTATGATTCCACTATGTTGTACACTAGGTTGTTCTCACACTTCACACTGAGCATAAAAAGAGGAGTTTTGGAAAATCCTTGAGTCAAGAGTTGTACCTTTCCAATGTGCAACAATGTTAGAGAACTGCGTATTGCGAGTGCACACTTTGTATATTTATTGAGAAGCAGGGAGGTGACCAAGAACCTGATGGTTATTCTGACAGCACTCCAGAGTTCCTCTGTGGAGATACAAGAACGTTCCAAAAAGACAACCATCTTTGCAACACTCCACCAATCAGGCCTTTATGGTAGAGCGGAGAGACAGAAGCCACTCCTCAGTAAAAGACACATGACAGCGCGCTTGGAGTTTGCCAAAAGACTCTCAGACCATGAGAAACAAGATTCTCTGGTCTGATGAAGCCAAGATTGAACTTTTTGTCCTGAATGCCAAGTGTCATGTCTAGAGGAAACCTGGCACCATCACCATGGTGAAGCATGGTGGTGGCAGCATCATGCTGTGGGATGTTGTTCAGCGGTAGGGACTGGGCGACTAGTTAGGATTGAGTGAAATATTAACTGAGCAAAGAACAGAGAGATCCTTGATGAAAACCTAATCCAGAGCGCTGAGGATCTGACTGGAGGGAAGATTCACCTTCCAACAGGACAACGAGCCTAAGCACACAGCCTAAGAAACACAGGAGTGGCTTCAGGACAAGTCTCTGAATGTCCTTGAGTGGCCCAGTCAGAGCCCGGACTTGAACCTGGTCAAATATATGTGGGGAGACCTGAGAATAGCTGTGCAGCGACGCTCCCCATCCAACCTGACAGAGCTTGATAGGATCTGCAGAGAAGAATGCGAGAAACTCCCTAAATACAGGTGTGCCACGCTTGTAGCTTCATACACAAGAAGATTCGAGGCTGTAATTGCTACCAAAGGTCCTTCAACAAAGTACTGAGTAAAGGGTCTAAATACTTATGTAAATGTATTATTTTAATTTTATATTTTTAATAAATGTGCAAAGCAATATGTTTTTGCATTGTCATTATGGGATATTGTGTGTAGATTGATGAGGGAAATAAACTATTTAATACATTTTTGAATAAGTCTATAACGTAACAAAATGTGGAAATAGTCAAGGAGTCTGAATACTTTCCGAATGCACTGTACATTTAATGACTCCAGGGAAGTTACTATATTGATAAAATATTACCTTGTAGTAGGCTTGGGCAGCACCATTAGGGAAGTTAATGTAATTGTCTTTCAGATCAGATATAGCATTGCAGACTTTGTGGACTATTCTGCATACTGTCGGTTCACTTACAGTGCAAAAGTATTCATCCGCCTTGGCGTTTTTCCAATTTTGTTGCATTACAACCTGTAATTTAAATTTATTTTTTATTTAGATTTCATGTAATGAACATACACAAAAAAGTCAAAATTGTTGAAGTGAAATGAAAAAAATAACCATAAAAGTGGTGCGTGTTTTCACCCCCTAAATAAGATCTGGTTCAACCAATTATCTTCAGAAGTCATAATTAGTTAAATAAAGTCCACCTGTGTGCAATCTAAGTGTCACATTATCTGTCACATGATCTCAGTATATATACACACCTGTTCTGAAAGGCCCCAGATTATGCAACACCACTAAGCAAGGGGCTCCATGAAGACCAAGGAGCTCTCCAAACAGGTCAGGGACAAAGTTGTGGAGAAGTACAGATCAGGGTTGAGTTATAAAAAAATATCCAAAACTTTGAACATCCCACGAAGCACCATTGAATCCATTATTTAAAAAAATTGAAAGAATATGGCAACACAACAAACACGCCGAGAGAGGGCCATTCACCAAAATTCACAGACCAGGCAGGTAGGGCATTATTCAGAGAGGCAACAACGAGACCAAAGATAACCCTGAAGGAGCTGCAAAGCTCCATAGCGGAGATTGGAGTATCTGTCCTTAGGACCACTTTAAGCCTTACAATCCACAGATCTGGGCTTTACGGAAGAGGTGCCAGAAGAAAGCCATTGCTTAAAGAAAAAAATAAGCGAATATGTTTGGTGTTCGTCAAAAAAAGCATGTGGGAGACTCCCCAACCACATGGAAGAAGGTACTCTGGTCAAATGAGACTAAAATGGACCTTTTTGGACATCGAGGAAAATGCTATGTCTGACGCTAACCCAACACCTCTCAGCACCCCAAGAACACCATCCCCACAGTGAAGCATTGCGGTGGCAGCATCATGCTGTGGGCATGTTTTTCCATCAGCAGGGACTGGGAAACTGGTCAGAACTGAAGGAATGGTGGATGGCGCTAAATACAGGGAAATTCTTTCAGTCTTCCCAGAGATTTGAGTCTGAGAAGGAGGTTCACCCTCCAGCAGGCCAATGACCCTGAGCATACTGCTAAAGCAACACTTGAGTGGTTTAAGAGGAAACATTTAAATGTCTTGGAATGGTCTAGTCAAAGCCCAGACCTCAATCCAATTGAGAATCTGTGGTATGACTTAAAGATTGTTGTACATCAGCGGAACACATCCAACTAGAAGGAGCTGGAGCAGTTTTGCCTTGAATGGGCAAATATTCCAGTGGCTAGATGTGCCAAGCTTATAGAGACATACCCCAAGCGACTTGCAGCTGTAATTTCTGCAAGTTTTCAGTTTCAGTTTAATTGCTGCAAGTTTTCAATCGTATTTCTTGTTTGTTTCACCATAAAAAATATTTTGCATCTTCAAAGTGGTAGGCATGTTGTGTAAATCAAATGATACAAACTGCCCAAAAATCTATTTTAATTCCAGGTTGTAAGGCAACAAAATAGGAAAAATGCCAAGGGGGATGAATACTTTCGCAAGCCACTGTACATCACATGGATGACCCATCGCATCTGGAAGGTGCGATGGGCCTTCCCCAAAGAGAGTCAGATGAAAAGCTTAAGCAAACAAATGCCTGCTGCATTTTCTTTGTACATACGGAAACAGTCACGGAAATTGATTTAATCAAAATCATTCAGTGGGTTGCTCCTGTTTTATAACCATCCTTATGTCTGGCCTTGGTGGTGCTCTTTGAACATAATTGAAATAGTCCAGGTATTCAATTTTTCTCCATTGCCAACATTAACCTGGAGGCCAGAATCCATTATTCAGAAGTTAAACCTGCCTTTGGCAAAATTATTCAGCCCCTTTACTTTCAGTGCAGCAAACTCTCTCCAGAAGGTCAGTGAGGATCTCTGAATGATCCAATGTTGACCTAAATGACTAATGATGATAAATACAATCCACCTGTGTGTAATCAATTCTCCGTATAAATGCACCTGCACTGTGATAGTCTCAGAGGTCCGTTAAAAGCGCAGAGAGCATCATGAAGAACAAGGAACACACCAGGCAGGTCCGAGATACTGTTGTGAAGAAGTTTAAAGCCGGATTTGGATACAAAAAGATTTCCCAAGCTTTAAACATCCCAAGGAGCACTGTGCAAGCGATAATATTGAAATGGAAGGAGTATCAGACCACTGCAAATCTACCAAGACCTGGCCGTCAGCTCTTTCAGCTCATACAAGGAGAAGACTGATCAGAGATGCAGCCAAGAGGCCCATGATCACTCTGGATGAACTGCAGAGATCTACAGCTGAGGTGGGAGACTCTGTCCATAGGACAACAATCAGTCGTATATTGCACAAATCTGGCCTTTATGGAAGAGTGGCAAGAAGAAAGCCATTTCTTAAAGATATCCATAAAAAGTGTTGTTTAAAGTTTGCCACGAGCCACCTGGGAGACACACCAAACATGTGGAAGAAGGTGCTCTGGTCAGATGAAACCAAAATTGAACTTTTTGGCAACAATGCAAAACGTTATGTTTGGCGTAAAAGCAACACAGCTGAACACACCATCCCCACTGTCAAACATGGTGGTGGCAGCATCATGGTTTGGGCCTGCTTTTCTTCAGCAGGGACAGGGAAGATGGTTAAAATTGATGGGAAGATGGATGGAGCCAAATACAGGACCATTCTGGAAGAAAACCTGATGCAGTCTGCAAAAGACCTGAGACTGGGACGGAGATTTGTCTTCCAACAAGACAATGATCCAAAACATAAAGCAAAATCTACAATGGAATGGTTCAAAAATAAACATATCCAGGTGTTAGAATGGCCAAGTCAAAGTCCAGACCTGAATCCAATCGAGAATCTGTGGAAAGAACTGAAAACTGCTGTTCACAAATGCTCTCCATCCAACCTCACTGAGCTCGAGCTGTTTTGCAAGGAGGAATGGGAAAAAATGTCAGTCTCTCGATGTGCAAAACTGATAGAGACATACCCCAAGCGACTTACAGCTGTAATCGCAGCAAAAGGTGGCGCTACAAAGTATTAACTTAAGGGGGCTGAATAATTTTGCACGCCCAATTTTTCAGTTTTTGATTTGTTAAAAAAGTTTGAAATATCCAATAAATGTCGTTCCACTTCATGATTGTGTCCCACTTGTTGTTGATTCTTCACAAAAAAATACAGTTTTATATCTTTATGTTTGAAGCCTGAAATGTGGCAAAAGGTCGCAAAGTTCAAGGGGGCCGAATACTTTCGCAAGGCACTGTACATCTCTTTAACATTGCTGCCCTGAATTTATCTGGTGCTATCAACAAAGTTGATAGCGGCAGGGTAGCCTAGTGGTTAGGGTAGCCTAGTGCGTTAGAGCGTTGGACTAGTAACCAAAAAGTTGCAAGTTCAAATGCCCCAGCTGACAAGGTACAAATCTCTCGTTCTGCCCCTGAACAGGCAGTTAACCCACTGTTCCTAGGCCGTCATTGAAAATAAGAATTTGTTCTTAACTGACTTGCCTAGTTAAATAAAGGTCAAATAAAAAAGTTCAGTGGGAGAAAGTTTAAGTAGAAAGATTACTTTCTGAAGGACAATGCCATGCTGACTCACATGTGTTTACATCTGAATTCTTAAGGAGATGAATGGGGCTAAGGCTTAAGAGGGCGTGAATGATGCTGAATAGGCATTAACAAAGAAGAGCTCTCTAGCAAGTGTGAAATTCTCAGCAAAATCTTCCAATGACTTTTCTCCAACTTGTCTTCTTAGTGGTTTTACAAGTTCATCAGCTTTCAACGCATGTTTCCTCCAACTACAGTGTACGGTTTGCCATTCTGAAGCTCTGGATCTGTATGTAGACTGAAAAAAACAATAAGCAACTAATCCCTTTGAAAATAGCCTATATGGCATCGATACGAATCAGAGACATTTATCCTAGTGTCAAAATTGACTACAGAGTGTAAATAGGTCAGTCTCGTCTAAAACTGAGCTTGGAACCTCAGTGCGTCACAACAAGTAAATGACGGTTGGGTCTGGATAAAAATTATGCCAACAAATCATGCCCCCTTTTGCCAAGCTCAATGTGCAAATCGCCCCTCTGCTCACTTAGCTTCCCTTCATTGTTTCATCGCCCCCAATTAACATGTTCAAAAGATCACGGCCGTTTGAGACTGAAAAGTCCTATACGGATTGACCATGCAATGCATGCTTCCAGCAGGCTGCACAGCCAACAACTATGATTTGCATGCCCTTGCAGAAGGACCCTATCATGCAGAATAGGTGGTTGGAGTTCGTTGGTCCCCAGTGTTGGTGAGTATAACAGTAGCTAGACCATAGACTGTTGGTTATGTATATGGTTTAATACAACAGGTGTGTCTAATCCTGAATGCTGATTGGTTAAAATCGCATTCCAGACGGTGTCTAATTCACAATTTACCACCGGCTAAATCTATGATGTTAAAATGCCTATTTACTGGGCAATCCACTGTCTCATCAACACAGCCTGGCAATTTATAAACTCCACTCTAAAAAGCCTCGAGACGTGACTGTAAGTTAGCTGTAGTTGGCTAGCTAGCAAGCAAGGCATAAGAATCGAATGTTGGTAACCCGTTGTATAAAAGTGATAATGCCGTTAACAAGCTAGCTAGTTAACATAATTATGCAAATAATTAGTGGGGAAACCTTTTGTCATGATTGTGATGTTGACACAGATTGATGCAGTATAAAAAAAACAGATTGGCTAGATTGGAAACATACACTCGGCCCTCTGATTGGACCAGCAAAGTGTCAATCAACACAGGTCGGGTGAGCTTGCAAACAACTTGCTGATTTCCTGTACAGCTATAGGATTGGATGCAGCTCAAACGTCAAATTGTGGGGATAGAGGATTTCCATAATAAATAAATATGCAGCTCTAAAAAAAAAATGGTGATTAAGAATATTAACTGTTTACTTTACAAGCTCACCAGCAATGGGGTATGAAGCAACAATTACTATCATAGCATAATTCATAATTTACTTATGAAGCATTCATTTATAATTTTTTGTTAAAATGAATTATTACTGTGGCAAAGACCTACTATAGGCGCGTCTCTCCACTTGCGCTCTCCCTACTCCCGCCAGTGGAGAGCGCCTTTGTTCTCTTGTTTAAATTGTTGGTTAATCTATACTTAATCTTACAATAATTAGTAGTGTTGCATCATTCCATCCCCTTACCGTTTACTGCAACACTCATGCTTGATATGACATATTTTAATTGACCGTTTCTGACCCTCTGAGTGGGCACAATGTTTATTGTGCACATGAGGTAGAAGTTCTGTTTGTTTAATTCAATTCAGTGTTTCCTTTGTTTATATTTACCAGGTTATGTCAGAGGTCTGTGTCCTATGTCTGTGTCATTCTGGTTGTGTGTAAAAGGAGCGCGAGCACCGTGGTGTGCATAGAAATAGGTTTGTGACACTTTGGAGTTAGAAAAGTATTAATCCACGTATGAATGGTGATGAAATCATGAATAATCATTAAGTCTGATTATGACAAATGTACCAATGTAACAATGGATGTACAATTTTACATTGTAGAACCAGTGTGGTGGTTGTAATTGCCAATTGGGTCATTCTATGGCCCTGGGAGGGGCCTAGTGCTTATGGGCACATTCCTCTGCCCAGGCTTTGCTGACCCCTGCCAGATCTTACAATGCCTGGATAGGTATTTTACACATCAGCTAATCACATTATATCTTATAGCAATCTGTCAGTCGATGACACAGTCGATGACGGTGGCACGCATGCAATGTCTGAGCAGGGGAACACAACCTTTATGTCGGCTACCTGTTTGAGCTCCAGTTAGACAGATTCGATTTGGTTTCTCAAGTGGATGCTGTGCAGTCTTGCCCTCTGCCTGTGCCCGTTCAGATCGGACAGGTTAATTTATGTCTGCAGGGGCAGTATTGAGTAGCTTGGATGAAAAGGTGCCCATTGTAAACGGCCAGCTCCTCAGCCTCAGTTTCTAATATATGCATATTATTATTAGTATTGGACAGAAAACACTCAAGTTTCCAAAACTGTAAAAATATTGTCTGTGAGTATAACAGAACTGATAAGGCAGGCGGAACCCTGAGGAAAATCAAAACAGGAAGTGGCTTCTATATTGAAAACTCCATGTTCCATAGCCTCCCTTTCCTGCAGGGATATGAACCAGATTCCTCAAGGTGTCAACAGTCTTCAGACACAGTTTCAGGCTTTTATTTTGAAAAATGAGCCAGAACGATAACATCGCATCAAGTTGTCACATGAGTTTTGCTCGCGCAACAGAATTTGGACAGCCATTGTTATCCCCTCTCCTACTGTGAAAGACATTTGCGGTTGATATATTATCGATTGTATATTTTAAATACATCCTAAGGATTGATTATAAAAAACGTTTGGCATGTTTCTGTGGAAATTATGGAAACTATTTGGAATTTTTGTTTGCGTTGTCGTGACCGGTATTTTGGATATAAAAATCATCTTTATGGAACAAACGGAACATTTGTTGTGTAACTGGGAGACTGTAACTGTGAGTGAAAACATCCGAAGATCATCAAAGTTAAACGATTAATTTGATTGCTTTTCTGATTTTCGTGACCAAGCTTCCTGATGCTAAGTGTACTTAATGTTTTGTAGTGCGATCGATAAATTTACACAAACGCTTGGATTGCTTTCGCTGAAAAGCATAATTTCAAAATCTGACACGACAGGTGGATTAACAAAAGGCTAAGCTGTGTTTTCCTATATTGCACTTGTGATTTCATGAATATAAATATTTGTAGTGATATTTATTGAATGTAGCGCTGTGCTATTCAGCGGTTGTTGATGACACTTATCCCGATATCGGGATTGCAGCCATAACAAGTTAAGCATGATACAGGCTTCTATAGCTAGAGGACTCTTGATATCTCCAGGAGGGATTCTATAGCTAGCCTCTTGAAACGAGCAATCCCGTATCTGGGAGCGTAATTATAGCCTCAAGCTCATTACCATAACGCAACGTTAACTATTCATGAAAATCGCAAATGAAATGAAATAAATATATTGGCTCTCAAGCTTAGCCTTTTGTTAACAACACTGTCATCTGAGATGTTCAAAATATGCTTTTCAACCATAGCAAAACAAGCATTTGTGTAAGAGTATTGATAGCTAGCATAGCATTAAGCCTAGCATTCAGCACGCAACATTTTCACAAAAACAAGAAAAGCATTCAAATAAAATCATTTACCTTTGAATAACTTCGGATGTTTTCAATGAGGAGACTCTCAGTTAGATAGCAAATGTTCAGTTTTTCCAAAAATATTATTTGTGTAAGAGAAATCGCTCCGTCTTGTTCATCACGTTTGGCTAAGAAAAAACCCAGAAAATTCAGTCATTATAACGCCAAACTTTTTTTCAAATGAACTCCATAATATCGACAAAAACATGGCAAACGTTGTTTAGAATCAATCCTCAAGGTGTTTTTCACATATCTATTCGATGATATATCATTCGTGGAAGTTTGGTTTCTCCTCTGAACGACATGGAAAAATGCATGCAGCTGCATGCACCAATTTCGACGGAGGACACCAGGCGGACACCTGGTAAATGTAGTCTCTTATGGTCAATCTTCCAATGATATGCCTACAAATACGTCACAATGCTGCAGACACCTTGGGGAAACGACAGAAAGTGTAGGCTCATTCCTGGCGCATTCACAGCCATATAAGGAGACATTGGAACACAGCGCCTTCAAAATCGGGGACATTTCCTGTTTGAAATGTCATCTTGGTTTCGCCTGTAGCATCAGTTCTGTGGCACTCACAGATAATATCTTTGCAGTTTTGGAAACGTCAGAGTGTTTTCTTTCCAAAGCTGTCAATTATATGCATAGTCGAGCATCTTTTCGTGACAAAATATCTTGTTTAAAACGGGAACGTTTTTCATCCAAAAATGAAATACTGCCCCCAGAGTTTCAAGAGGCTAGAGGACTCTTGGTATCTCCAGGAGTGATGAGTATCATTTTTGTTGTCGTCTAGTACTATCTTTTTGCCAGCTAGGGTCATCTACTTTAAGTGACGCCTGTCTTCCCAGTAGCCTACTTGGTGTGTGAACTGCTGACTGCTGTTAACTTGCAGATGATTGCTGACACATCAACCGGGATTAAGGGGCAGGGCAATTTGTAACTGTTATTGTATTCATAATCAGTGGCTGCATTGGAGGCGGAGTGGTTGTTCCTCTACTAGACAATCAGCAATTATTACTGGGAGGTGTGCTCTTCAGGCCATTAGCAATTAGTATTTGTACTTCAGTCTCCCCTGTTTTCTCAGTGGCAGCTGTAAACGGCAGTCTTGTTGCAAAACAAAGACGGTTCTGACAAGTTTTTCAATGAAGAAACGAGAGGAAGGCTCCATACCACTCTCCTCACTTTAGAATCTTACCTAGATATTTTCTGATTATCTCATTTGGCTCTTTTGTAACTTTGGCAACTATGTGTGTGTTTTCTATCCCAGTTCGCTCCTCTCCCTGTAGGCTTTTCAGACGCTCCCTTCCCCTTGACTGCAACCCTTCTAATTTACTGTACCCTGCATGCACAACCCATGCGGAATTCCTGGTGTCTGGCATTGTCATGCTGGAGCAGTATGGCTGGTGACATTGTCATGCTGGAGGGTCATGTAAGGAGGAACCTGCAGGAAGAGTACCACATGAGGGAGGAGGATGTCTTCCCTGTAAAGCACAGCGTTGAGATTGCCTGCAATGACAACAAGCTCAATCCGATGATGCTGTGACACACCTCCCCAGACCATGACGGACCCTCCACCTATCAATCAATCAATCCCGCTCCAGAGTACAGGACTCGGTGTAACGCTCATTCCTTTGACGATAAACGTGAATCCGACCATCAGTAAAAAGGCCTCTTTAGTGTCCTAAGTTTTCATAACTGTCACCTTAATTGCCTACCTTCTGTAAGCTGTTAGTGTCTTAACGACCGTTCCACAGGTGCATGTTCATGAATTGTTTATGGTTCATTGAAGGAGCATGGGAAACAGTGTTTAAAACCTTTACAATGAAGATCTGTGAAATATTTTTATTTTTACGTATTATCTTTGAAAGACAGGGTCCTGAAAAAGGAACGTTTCTTTTTTTGCTGAGTTTATTACTGTAAGCTACTGACCTTTTCAAAGCGTCCTCTGGCATCTCGCCGTACATCTGCCTGTAGTTACTGAACTCAACCTGCAGGAGGCTTGTTTGCTGAGGGCAAGCTTCTGTCTTGGTGGCGGCAAGGACACATCCAAGAAACACCCACGTTAAACCACACCCCTAAGCCAACTCACATTTGGCTTCTGTGATGGGTACCAACATTTCTTGAGGAGCAAGCCAAATAACAAGGCCAAATCAGTGGGTGCGGTTCCTCTTGAAGCTCACATACTGTAGAGCTGTGACGTCACATATATTCTGTAGGTGTTTGTACTTTTTGGTGTTCCTTCTTCTCCTCTATGGCTTTGCAGGGATCATAACATCCTGTTCTATTCTTGCATTGGGAACGAGTTCCATTTCAAGGAGTGACTAACCACAGTGTACAAAATGGTCACACATGCTCATTCTAAATGGACAGTTAATTTGCTCCTACATGTGTTTCGACTCCTGGAGTTTAACAAGGAAGGAAAGTGTCAGGGTTATGATTAGGTGGGAACATGTAAAATGGGAAGTAGAAAAACCATTCAATTACTTGGAGAGATCGGACCTCTGCAATGAAAGCCTGTATGTGTTTATAGAGTCAACCCAATATAGAACATGTCTTTGTGGAAGACAGTATGGAATTCAAGGCTCTCCATAGAACCACATACATACTTTTAGCCTTTAGCTCTAAGGCTAATGACGCTGGGTTTCTTTGTTAGTAGTTGTTAAAGGGATGAGTCACTGCAGAGGCCATTAAATCTCTCTAGTGTACAGGTTGCCTCCCACAATGTACCAATGTTCCAGCATACACCAGTGGAGGCTTCTGAGGGGAGGACTGCTCATAATAATGTCTTGAACGGTATGATACCATTCCACCTATTCTGCTCCAGCCATTCCACGAACCCATCCTCCCCAATTAAGATGCCAACAACCCCCTGTGGCAAACCATGTCTGTACAAGTACCTGTGTCAGTTGGGACAGAGAGGAGGTGGAAATTGGATGCGTGCCGTAAAAACTGTTCAGAGCCCTATCCATTCATGTCTTGCCGTAAATATTCCCAATAGCTAGCTAGATGGAGCTCACGGAGGACATATTCAATTAGCGTATTTTGAGAGTAGTTTGCATGCATTGGGAGCCTGAAGACGACCCTCCTTCGAACAACTTTTTTTCCCCTTTCGAAGTGTCTAAAGAGAATCCAGCATGATTCCCAGACCTATTGCCTTTGCTCTAGGTCAGGGAATTCCGATGCTAGAGGTCAGTCATCTTGCATAATTCGTGGGTTCAAAGTGCAGGTTGATGTTTATTGTCATGAATCTTGCCATGGAGGCAGAACTGAGCAATTTCTGCCAGATGGGCCAGCTGCAAAGACAAAATTGCCTGTATCGTAAAGAATGTATTAAAATAAATGTATTAGTTTAAGGTTAGAGTTAGGCAATAGGGTTATCCGTTGGTTAAGGTTAGTGTGAAGGTTATGGTTAGGTTTTATGACTTTGTGGCTGTGCCAGCTAGCGACCACTGCAGTGCTGCCTCCAGGGCAATATTGATGACAATAAATGCAAACCTGCATTTAAAGGGATGTACTTGCACAATCTTTTTTTGGGTGCTTCATTGTTCATTAGTCATAATTGGGCTCCACACAGTGCCACAATATTATCGTTGGTGTTGCCGTGTAAATGGCTGGCTAAAAACAATCGTATCTTAACAACATCCTGTAAAAATGGGATACAGCGGCATATTACTAGGTAACAGAGTATTGAAGGTAGTCAGCTAACAGCAATATTGAGCAATATATCACTAAACCCCTAAAATAAAGCATCTTAATTTAATTTTAAACCCCAAATATATTTTGCATGAAAAAACAACCTGTCATTCATCACAAACGTTGTGAATATCTGTGTTTTACCCTCTTCACAATGCAGAAAGACTGCACCACTCATTTTTATTACAACCCACCTGTCATAATTGGTTTCTTTACTAAAGTAGATGTTTATTATTATTATTATTATTATTATTGCTAAAGGCACTGCATAGGTGTAAACATTAACTTTTTAGCAAGAGATAGCACTTCTACAGCCTAAGAAAGTAGCAGAAATGTGATTGAAAAGAAAGGATAACAGTCTTGAACTTTTTTGGCAACATTGTGATATATTCTTATATACTGTACAATGAGGAATTCAACTACAAAATACTAGTCTTCTCCCATTTCTTTTAACCATTGCCCCCACCCACAAGGTGTATAAACAACAACAATAAATAAGAATAAAATCAGATAATAGATACGAAACAAAAACGTGAAGAACATAAATCAATCGACTCTAATTAGCACATGTAGCACAGCATGCAAGTGTGTGTGCATGGACTTTGCAGATGTATTTCTCACATGTGCAGTACATAATATTTGTTTTACAGTTCTTCTTTGGGGGGTAGAATTGGCATCTCCTCCACTTGCCTGCCCCAGCTGCAGCCTCAGGTGGACCAGGACAAGATTCAGCCCCCTGAACAGCTTTCACAAGCTCTGCAGAGGCTGCTGTGTGGGGAAGACACTCCCTTCTCAGCTGCTCCAGGAATCTCCAGTGATCTTCTGCTTATCAGGCATCCAGGTAGGGTTGATCTTGTTCCATAGCACAAAGACATTGTATGAGGACACATCAATGATGTTATGGAAGATGACCAGGGGCCAGCGAGCAGTCATCCTCCTGCAGCTGTAAGGTTTAATCACCTTGTCCAGGTTGTCCACACCTCCTTTGTTGTGGTTGTAGTCCAGGATGATGGCTGGCTTCCTGTCCTCACAATCATTAATCTCAGCCGTTTTGTGCAGTGTGCTCTGGAGGACCACATTCTTGTTCCTCTTTGGGAGGTAAGAAACTAGAGTGGTGGTGGGGGTGAAGGCAAACTTTGAGGCCTCTCTCCCCCTTGTTGTGAGGAGTGCAGGGGGGAGTTCAGGCTTGTTCTTTCTAACTGTGCCAACCATGGTGATCTTCCTCTTCAGGAGCTGCTGGCTGAGTTCAATCAGTAGCACACATAATCTCAATTTCTCATTGTGTTTGTATGTGTGTGTCTGTGGTCAATCTTAGTCCCTGGTGGTGTACAGCTTTTATGGAAATATGAACAAAGGCGATGTTTCTCTTTTTCTAATGTTGGGGTCACTGTAGGAAAAGTCATCCAATTTCAATTGAGTTTTTCTCTGCTGTTAAACATAGTTGCAGGTCATTTTTGACACCTTAAGACAACACAAGGGTTAAGCACAATGGCACAATGTAGGCTACTACATTAGATGGCAGGTAGCCTAGCAGTTATAACGTTGGGCCAGTAATCTACAGATCACTCAAATCGCCGACGAAGTGAAAAATCTGTCCATGTAGTCTTGAGCAAGGCGCTTAACCCTAATTGCTCCAGGGAGCAGGACAATTCCGAGGGTGTCTCAGGGGGAGTTGGGAAAGGCAGAAAACTCACTTCCAATTCACGTGTGAAATGGGACAAATATAAGCACCCACCAAATTATTTTGTATTTACATACCAAGGATACCAGTGCAATCTGTTAGCTCCTGACAGAACATTTCTCCAATGCCACAATAGCTCTGAATCTAGCATTCAAAAACAGGTGTAAAAACCGCACATTAGAGAAAACAGTACCGTTTTTACTCTTTTTTTCTACTTGTTCCTGTCAAAGCAGCACCTGAATCTAGACGCACTGATGTAAACACTGTTTCTCTTTCCTTTTAGTCCTACATTTATTGTCATTATCTACATTCAGATAGGAGCTAAAAGAATCAGAAATGTGGTGAAAAGTTACTTTTCATAATCAAGGAAGATATGTGACTGTTTCCTTTCAGAACTGTGTTTACACGGTGGTTCGCTGCCTCTTTTGCACGTGTCAGGCACTTCACAAACTGTTCTTGGACACACGCACAACCTCCTAACCCTCTCAGCCCTCCGGATGTGCCCTGCTGGCTTGCCTACAGCGGAAGGACTCCCCAAGCTTATCTCCTCCCTGCAGGCTCTGAAATAATACCTCTTATTCAGGAGGATAAACACACACTGAAGTCAGCACTAGAAAACCCAGTATTGCTGCAGTCTGATAAATGACAAGCGTGAAATGTGCTTTAGCATTGTTTTGTTTTTTCCTCCCTCTTGCATTACTTAACTACTTAAGAATGTTCATACCTCCATGGACATTGTGGTTGCCATCGTTGCCATGGTGCTACGAGGTAGCCTAGGCAGAGGACTCTGTAAATATTGTACATATTTGTATTATTTCTAAGTGTTTTTTTGTCTGTGAATTTTTGTATTTATTTTTGGGGGGGGTTTGACTGCTATAGGGTTTGATCACTATATCCTGTGGTCTTGACTCCCAGAGTCGCAAGATCGTGATGAAATGTCTATCTTTTGGCTTGATAGCTAGCCGTGGCATCACCCAGGTGGGTGCTACATTCCTGGCAATGGAGGACCAGTACCAGAGGAGTGGATCCAATGGAGTGACCATTCAGAGAAGCAGGTGTGGAACGCTGTTGAAGAGCTCCGGGCCTGTTTTTGTTTCATCCTTGGCTGTCCCATTGATGCCCCCCCCCACTGAACCTACACTGCCTTTCCAGCCCAAAGTGCACAGCTTCATCCCAAGCCAACTGAGACTTTCATTCCCCATCATTTTTGTTTGTTGTTTTATTTTATTTTCTCATAAACATCATAATATAAACTCTGAGGCTTAGAACACCTGCTCTTTCCATGACATAGACTGACCAGGTGAATCTCGGTGAAAGCTATGAACCCTTTTTGAATCCACTTCAATCAGTGTAGATGAAGGGGAGGAGACCGGTTAAATCATCCTTTTAAGCCTTGATTCAATTGAGACACGGATTGTGAATGTGTGCCATTCAGAGGGTGAATAAGGCAAGACAAAAGATTGAAGTGCCTTTGAACGGGGTATTGTAGTAGGTGACAGGCGCACCGGTTTGCGTCAAGGACTGCAATTTTACTGGGTTTTTCACACAATTTTGCTGGGTTTTTCTTTGGGTGGTGGACCACCCATTCAGGCAACTTGACACAAATGTGGGAAGCATTGGAGTCAACATGGGCCAGCATCCCTGTGGAACGCTTTGAGTCGATGCCACGACAACAACAAAAAACCACTTTGTGATAAATAATCTGAATCAGAAGAAAATACTGTATATATTTTACATTTACAATCTGTAGAAATTATGAGAACAGAAAGGTTCAGAACTTTTGTCAAATAAATATATGGAGAGGTTGAGGAAGGACATGAGTAAAAACAAACTAAATATAATTATTGTAAAATAGACTGTGCCCGTAAAATGTATATAGTATGTATAAACTGGAAGTTTAAGCCTAAACATTGTTGTTTACTCCAATTAGAGGAGGGGTGGTAGGGTTAGAAAGTATTTAAGGAAAATATATATATTTTTAAGTGTATATATATATATATGTATGTATTTGTATTTATATGTACAGTACCCATCAAAAGATTGGACACACCTACTCATTCAAGGGTCTTTCTTTATTTTTTACTATTTTCTACATTGTAGAATAATAGTGAAGACATAAAAGCTATGAAATAACTCAAATTGAATCATGTAGTAACCAAAAAAGTGTTCAACAAATCAAAATACATTTTACGTGAGATTCTTCAAAGTAGCCACCCTTTGCCTTGATGACAGCTTGGCACACACTCTTGGCATTTTTTTCAACCAGCTTCACCCGGAATCTATTTCATGCTTTCACCATTTCCGATCTTACTGCTAAACAATGTACAACATTGGGATTAAACCATATGAAAAAGAGAAAATAAAGCTAAATAGAAGAATCTCACCTTTTTTGAAACATTCATTGTTGCCGTCGGAGCATGCCCCGATGCACTGGTCCATTTGGGAGGGCTCCGGCGTGCCAGGCACCCCTCCCGTTGCCTTAATGCTGCGGTTATGTACGGCTATTATTTTTTTCCCCTTGCAGTTTAAGGTCAGACCATTTATTTTTCACATCAGCCACAGTTCTGTCTTGCTACCCCACCTCATTCACTGCAGCGGTGACACTCTCAAGCTACCTGTTTTTGGCTTTGTTTGTCAACGAATAATACGTGTTGCCTGTCTTCAATCTCCTCTCCCATCGCCACGATCTCGTCTTCCAAAAAGTTTGCTTTTCTCTTTTTGTCCATGGCTATTCCTGACTAAACTCTCATTTGTGATAGCATTCTATACGGGGGAATTTGCTGATTGTAAGGCACGTTCAGGTGCTGTTAATTTGATATTTATAGATCACAGGTGCATAAGTCACAAATGGGCTTCTTAGAGCCTGCGTAAGTAAGGTTTTTTATGCCTAGTATCTTTTATAAATCGAACGGAAGTACACCGTCGGAAATGATCTTACGACTAAGTTGAAGTATAAATCTAAGAACATTTTTATAAATAAGGCCCCAGGATTTTGCAATATTTGCCCATTATTCTCTGTCAAGATGGTTGTTTAGAAAGCCATTTTTAAGTCTTGCCTTGGGTTTTCAGGCAGATTTAAGTCGAAACTGTAACTAGGCCACTCAGGAACATTCACTGTCTTCTTGGTAAGTAACTCGAGTGTAGATTAGGCCTCGCGTTTTTGGTTACTTTCCTGCTTAAAGATACCAGTGTCTAGTGGAAAGCAAACAACAGGTTTTCCTCTAGGATTTTGCCTGTGGTTAGTTCCATTCTATTTATTTTTATCATGAAAAACTCCCCAGATGTTGCCGATGACAAATATGAAGAGTGGTACTCAGTGACGTGTTGTGTTGGACTTTGTATTCAGATAAAAACTATGAGCTGGCACACACCCAGAGAAAATTATTTTACGTAGAGATGCTGACTAGTGGCAAATAAACCATAAGCTATAATAATAATAATAAAAAGAGTTGAACACTCTAAACTCCCAGTAATTTATTGGGTAAATCACCAACGTTTCGGCATCACTGTGCCTTCTTCAGGGTCAGGACTTCGCATTCAGGACATAAAAGTTCATTTCTTTGCCACATTGTTTGCTGTTTTACTTTAGTGCCTAATTCCAAACAGGATGCATGTTTTGTTATTCTGTACAGGCTTCCTTTCACTCTGTCATTTAGGTTAATATTGTGGAGTAACTACAATGTTGTTGATCCATCCTCTGTTTTCTCCCATCACTGCAATTCAACTCTGTAACTGTTTTGAAGTCACCATTATCCTCATGGTGAAATACCTGAGTGGTTTCCTTCCTCAACTGAGTTAGGAAGGACGCCTGTATATTTGTAGTGTCTGGGTGTATTGATACTCAAAGGGGTATTCAGTGTCAGCCTTTCTTTTTTTCACATCTACCAATAGCTGCACTTCTTTGCAATGCATTGGAAAACCTCCCTGGTCTTTGTGGTTGAATCTGTGCTTGGAATTCTCGATTGCGGGACCTTGCAGATAATTGTATGTGTGGGGTACAGAAATGGGGTAGTCATAACAAAATCGTGTTAACCACTAATACTGAACAAAGAATGAGCCCATGCAACTTATTATGCGATTTGTTAAGCACATAAGGGTTTGAATACTTGACTCAAGAGATTTCAGCTTTCCATTTATTTATTTGTTAAAAATTCTAAAAACAAAATTCTACTTTGACATTATGGGGTATTGTGTGTAGATCAGTGACAAAAAAAATCTCAATTGAATCTATTTTAAATTCAGGCTGTACCACAATACATTGTGGAAAAAGTAAAAGGGGTGTGGATACTTTCTGAAGGCCGTCTCTCTGTCCAAAATGCCATAGCCGTGATGAATTGGAGACACCTGCACTTTGTTCACTGTCCTTAGTTGACCGGTGTCAGCAGCCACCAGTGTCTCGTTTTCAAGATGAGCACAGAAAAGGAAAAATGTCACTTAGAACAGCAGAAAAATATGCTCTTGATCTTTTTTTTAGAATAACAGATTAAAGAGTATGTCAAATAATACCTGTGTATGGTAATGATTCTATTATATACCTTTATCTACATTTTGGACTTCCGTTAATTGTACTCTCATGGCCTGTCAGTCCCAGTTGCAAGGACTGCCCCCTGGCCTTGTCGTGGAATATTCAAATCAAGTGAGAGACACTGTCATTTCTTTAAACAATCATCTTTATTTAATATTAATTACTGCAATAATGAAGCTGGTCGATCCCACGCTCTGAAGTGTGATGCCGAGAGCTCCCAGAGCAGAACTGAGACAATATTTTATAGTGTAAGAATATTTAGAAGATAAATACACAATACAGAGACAAAGGACGAGAAGTCAATAGAGTACTAGCGATCAATGGAATTGTGTTTTTTCTGTAATAGGGACTTAATGAGAAATGGGTCAGAGACATGGCAGGAATTTGTCTATGCAGTGAGCTTGAAATAGGATACTTGCTGTTTGGCCATTAGCCCAGTTTTATTGCAAGGAATTCTAATTGGTCAACCAACAGCTAGGGCTGGATTATAAACTACATCCTGTCCCTTTGTTCTGTGGAGAGAATCACTAGGAGAGAATCACTGAGGACAGGGAAGGAACAACCATCTTCCATCTACCTCCCAGCATAACATCTATGATTTATCCTCTTTGAATAAACCTATTTTCCTCCCCCTGATTGGCTTTGGGGTCTGCGTTAACATCAACTGCTAACATTTGGTGCCGTGACCTGGATGAATTGGTCTGAACAACAAGAAAAAACTCAACTGTGTGTTGATCCTGAAGAGAGAAGGCTGAGCGCAACCCACCAAGGGAGTTACCTCTTAATCTCCTGATTGATGGCATAATTGCTGGGTGAGTCTAGACCAATATCATTTTAAAAGAACCAAATCAGGTTAAAATGAGTGCATGTGTAACGGTTTTCTTGATGAGAAGGAGAGTCGGACCAAAATGCAGCGTGTAGATTGCGATCCATGTTTTAATGAACAAACGTAAAACACGAATCAATGCAAACACTACAAAATAAAGAACGTGATGAACGTAGCGAAAACCTAAAACAGCCTATCTGGTGAAAAACACATAGACAGGAACAATCACCCACAAACACACAGTGAAACCCAGGCTACCTAAATATGGTTCCCAATCAGAGACAATAACGAACACCTGCCTCTGACTGAGAACCATATCAGGCTGAACATAGAAATAGACAAACAAGACCTGAAACATAGAATACCCACTCAGATCACACCCTGACCAATCAAAACATAGAAAATACAAAGTAAACTATGGTCAGGGCGTGACAGTACCCCCCCCCCCCAAGGTGCGGACTCCGGCCGCAAAACCTGAACCTATAGGGGAGGGTCTGGGTGGGCATCTGTCCGCGGTGGCGGCTCTGGCGCTGGACGTGGACCCCACTCCATGACAGTTTTAATCCCCCTCCTAAACGTCCCTAAATAGGTTACCCACCACAATGATAACATGGGACAGAGGGACAGCTCGGGACAGAGGAAGCTCAGCACTGAGAGGAAGCTCAGCACTGAGAAGAAGCTCAGCACTGAGAAGAAGCTCAGCACTGAGAAGAAGCTCAGCACTGAGAGGAAGCCCAGGCAGGTAGTAGAAACTACCAGAACCTGGCTGGCTGGCGGTTTCAGCAGATCCTGGTCGACTAGCAGATCTGGGAGAATCTGGTCGACTGGCGGATCTGGGAGAATCTGGTCGACTGGCGGATCTGGGAGAATCTGGTCGACTGGCGGATCTGGGAGAATCTGGTCGACTGGCGGATCTGGGAGAATCTGGTCGACTGGCGGATCTGGGAGAATCTGGTCGACTGGCGGATCTGGGAGAATCTGGTCGACTGGCGGATCTGGGAGAATCTGGTCGACTGGCGGATCTGGGAGAATCTGGTCGACTGGCGGATCTGGGAGAATCTGGTCGACTGGCGGATCTGGGAGAATCTGGTCGACTGGCGGATCTAGGAGAATCTGGTCGACTGGCGGATCTGGGAGAATCTGGTCGACTGGCAGATCTGGGAGAATCTGGACGACTGGCAGATCTGAGAGAGTCTGGACGACTGGCAGATCTGGAAGAGTCTGGACGACTGGCAGATCTGGAAGAGTCTGGTCGACTGGCAGATCTGGAAGAGTCTGGTCGACTGGCAGATCTGGAAGAGTCTGGTCGACTGGCAGATCTGGAAGAGTCTGGACGACTGGCAGATCTGGAAGAGTCTGGACGACTGGCAGATCTGGAAGAGTCTGGACGACTGGCAGATCTGGAAGAGTCTGGACGACTGGCAGATCTGGAAGAGTCTGGTCGACTGGCAGCTCTGTCTGCTCCATGCTGACTGGCTGCTCCATGCTGACTGGCAGCTCTGGCTGCTCCATGCTGACTGGCTGCTCTGGCTGCTCCATGCTGACTGACTGCTCTGGCTGCTCCATGCTGACTGGCTGCTCCATGCTGACTGGCTGCTCCATGCTGACTGGCGGCCCTGGCTGCTCCATGCTGACTGGCGGCCCTGGCTGCTCCATGCTGACTGGCGGCCCTGGCTGCTCCATGCTGACTGGCGGCCCTGGCTGCTCCATGCTAACTGGCAGCTCTGGCGGCTCCTTGCAGACTGGCAGCTCTGGCGGCTCCTTGCAGACTGGCAGCTCTGGCGGCTCCTTGCAGACTGGCAGCTTTGGCGGCATCCTGCAGACAGGCAGCTCTGGCGGCTCCTTGCAGACTGGCAGCTCCATGCAGACTGGCAGCTCTATGCAGACTGGCAGCTCCATGCAGACTGGCAGCTCCTTGCAGACTGGCAGCTCCTTGCAGACTGGCAGCTCTAAGCTAACTGGCAGCTCTATGCTAACTGGCAGCTCTATGCTAACTGGCAGTTCTGAACAGGCGGGAGACTCCGGCAGCGCTGTAGAGGCGGAAAGCTCTGACAGCGCTAAACAGGCGGGAGACTCCGACAGCGCTGGAGAGGAGGAGGGCTCCGACAGCGCTGGACAGGCGAGGCGCACTGTAGGCCTGATGCGTGGTACTGGCACTGGTGGTACTGGGCCAAGAACACGCACAGGAAGCCTGGTGCGGGGAGCTGCTACCGGAGGGCTGGGGTGTGGAGGTGGCACAGGATGGGTTAGACCGTGAAGGCGTACTGGAGATCTTGAGAGCGGTGCTGGCACAGGACGTGCAAGGCTAGGGAGGTGCACAGGAGGCCTGGTACGTGAGACTGGCACCATCTTCACCAGCCGACTAACACGCACCTCAGGACGAGTATGGAGCGCTGACCCAGGTGCCATCAAATCCCCGACACGCTCCGTCGGGCGAATTCCATGTTTAAAACACCAACACAGCAACTCCCTCATTTCTCTCTCCTCCAATTTCCCCATTAACTCCTTCACAGTCTCTGTTTCGCTCACCTCCAACACCGGCTCTGGTTCTGGTCTCCTCCTTGGCTCCTCACGATAAACAGGGAGAGTTGGCTCAGGTCTGGCTCCTGACTCTGCCACACTCTCCCTGAGCCCCCCCCCAATAAATTTTTGGGGCTGACTCTGGGGCCTCCGTCCGCGCCGCCTTGCTTGCTTCGCAAACTCCATTCTCCTATATCCTTCCGCGCACTGCTCCATCGAATCCCAGGCGGGCTCCGGCACTCTCCCTGGGTCGACCGCCCACCTGTCTATCTCCTCCCAAGAAGTATAGTCCATACTGTACTCCACTTTGGGCTGTTCCTGCCTGTTGACACGCTGCTTGGTCCCTTTGTGGTGGGTGATTCTGTAACGGTTTTCTTGATGAGAAGGAGAGTCGGACCAAAATGCAGCGTGTAGATTGCGATCCATGTTTTAATGAACAAACGTAAAACACGAATCAATGCAAACACTACAAAATAAAGAACGTGATGAACGTAACGAAAACCTAAAACAGCCTATCTGGTGAAAAACACATAGACAGGAACAATCACCCACAAACACACAGTGAAACCCAGGCTACCTAAATATGGTTCCCAATCAGAGACAATAACGAACACCTGCCTCTGACTGAGAACCATATCAGGCTGAACATAGAAATAGACAAACAAGACCTGAAACATAGAATACCCACTCAGATCACACCCTGACCAATCAAAACATAGAAAATACAAAGTAAACTATGGTCAGGGCGTGACAGCATGCAATGAGTGATATGTATCTGTGATGTATAAGGGTTCAAGTCCTTTGTTCTATTACAGACTTCCTTTGTTTGCTCAGTTACGGGTTTGAGTCCTCTGTTACAGATTTGTTCTCTATTATAGGGGTTCAAGTCCTCTATTAAAAGGTTAGTCATTTATTTTTGTGAAACCTTCTTGTTGCATACAAGTGAGGTGCTAGTTGAGTAGGATTTTTTTCACGTGTGGTTAATGTAAGCCTTCAAGAAGCTTTTTGAAGGGAACATAAGTTTTATGGGTAGCCAGGCCCTACAGAAACAATGTGTTCTAGAAGAGATTTGAGTCCTCAAAAGGGGATATATTTTGGGGTTAAATAGAAGTTTTAAAGTTAATGTAATGCCATTGTTAAGTGAGAAAACCACTCTGGAAAAGGGGTGGAACATCTCCTCTGAATGTGAGCATAAAATAGATTTTAAATTCACTGTCTAGTGATATGAAGAACCATTTCAAAGTAGAGAAGTGTGGGCAAGAGATAATAAAGAAATATTCCTTCATTGTTGACAAAGATGGAATCTGTCTGATATACAAAAAGCTTGGGGGAAAATACAGAGGATGTCTAATTCCTTGACACGATGGTCTTTAACTGTATTAGCCGAAGTAAGAAAACAGGATGAGAAATTCTTTCTGTAGAATCATGACAGGACATTGAAGAGAGATAAAGGATAGTTTGAAAGCTCTTGGTGAACAGATCAAAACCTTGAAAGATAAAATTCAACAATTACAGGCAAGGGTCGTAAAATCAGACTTGACCCCTACCTGTGGACCAATTGTTCCCTCAATCTACCCTCACACTGAGTTGTGCAAGGTGTGATCGGGTTTCCAGCATCTGGTCAGCATGGCCTGGCTTTGAGTCAACAGATACTGACAGCGGTGACGAACAATGTCTTGGGCCAACACAGGCTGTAAAAGGTCATAAATACAAACCTCCGGTGACAGTAATCCCACATAAATCAGCATCTCCAAAACAGTTGGATGAATGGTCAAAAATGATGAAACTTCCGCGAGAAGTTGGTATGAAAACATGGGACCGTTTGAAGCGTTAAGAAACTCTACAATCTACATCCTTATGATGGGTTACAGTTTTTAGCCTTTGTTTTGACTGTGAAGATGGTGTAGTTGAAGAAAAGGTTAATAGAGCTGTGGGTGGTGAAGCACAAGATGTGGCTGATGGATGGAGAGCCATACATGTTTTCCTTAAAGGTCTGACCAATGCAACCACCAACTGGGGAGAGATAACCAAACGTGTTCAAAAACCAAAAGAACCATTTGTGGAATTTGAAGAAAGGTTTAGAGCAGAAGTGGTTAGACACAGAGGGTTCCCTGACATAGAAGATGAAGATGCCCCATTTTTGGAGGAATTCAGTGTAATCATTCATCAGCTGATGCAATCCATACATGATAATTTGCGGAAAAACCTTTGTTTCTGCAACTTATGACTGGGAGAGACAAAACTACGGCGACATCATCGACAGGTTGTCACGACAGGACAGAGACATCCATCAGCATAATAAACCGGCTGTTATCAGAGATGTCCAGGTTCCGAGTGAAACCAATAACATTATTAGTTCAGTAAAAGAGAAACCTGGTGAACTGCAGGATTTCTGGTCACTGGCAGCGAGAATGTTGGAAAAGAAAACGTGTTCTTATGGTTTCCAATTGTATAGAAACCAGAGTTTGGCCCCTAAGACAAGGTTCCTCCCATCAGCTGTCCACACCAGAGACATCTCCTCCCTGGTACCTCACAGTTTACAAACACCAACTAATTTTATGGAATGCAGGCAGTAGTTTTTATCACAAAGCCGTCATAGATAAATTGCTAGCGCAAAGCCCCAGAGGCCCAGCTCTGTCCCACAGCCACAGATGAGAGAGTACTCATCAAAGCTATTCAATACATAAACAGTATTAAAGCATAATCTAGTCATTTTTCTACCATAACTGATGTTTTTCTTTGCTTATTTGAGCTGTTCTTGACATAATATGGACTTGGTCTTTAACCAAATAGGGCTGTCTTCTGTATACCACCCCTACCTTGCCACAACACAACTGATTGCCTCAAACGCATTAAGAAGGAAAGAAATTCCACAGATGAACTTTTAACAAGGCACACCTGTCAATTGAAATGCATTCCAGGTGTCTACTTCACAAGCCGGTTGAGAGAATTCCAAGAGTTTGCAAAACTGTCATCAAGGCAAAGGGTGGCTGCTTTGAAGAATTTCAAATCTAAAATATATTTTGATTTGTTTAATACCTCTTTGGTTACTACACGATTCCACCACTTTCCTTCAGAGTTCTCTATTGTGAGCGACAAGCTATTCTATTTATGTGAATTCACAGGATTAATATCTCAAATTGGAATGTTGTGAAGAAGAAAGTCAAGGTGACATCCAATGGTGACGTCTCAAATTTGAACCTTGTACAGCAAATCAATATAGACGCAAATTGACAAATAATAGATTTCTATTTCACCCTGCTTCAGACATATAAGATTGCAATCAAGCCATGTCAAAGGACAAATCTGCTCAAAATGGAAGTGATGATTCCATTGCAGAGCAAAAGCCACTTCACGTTACAGTATGTATCACTATATTAGATCCCTCCAATATGGTATCCATCTGCTCGGCAGGATACACTTCGTGTAATAATTTCAGATTAGTCCCGTGTACTGGGTAGTGCTGTGGCTGACCCCCTTAAATAGCTGCTGCTGCGCTACTCCCAACTGTTCCTTTTCTCTGCTCATTCTAGAGAGGATTCACTTGGTAGGAGCTCTGTGTTAGTGTGTAAAGGTTTGTCCTATTTGTCTGTGTCTTGTCTGTCAACCGGAACCCTCAAGGTTAGCCTTCAGGCTCGGGATCACCCTTACAAGCCGCGGCACGCGGCTAAGAAGGATGGGCCCTGTCAGTCCTCCTGAGGTGCTGGCGGACGCATGACCCCCCCATGGAGTGGCAAGCACATTAATGTGCTGGAGCTCAGGGCGGTTCGCCGGCTTGGAGGGGAAGCATGTCCTGGTCAGATCAGACAACACTACGTGGTGTATTTCAATCACCAGGGTTGACTGAGATCACGGCACCTCCACGAGATGGAAAGTGCTTTGCAGCCATTCATCTCTTACTCTTTCGGGTCCTGGTTTGAGGTGAGGCACCTTGCCAACTATCTCCTTGTCAGGGAGGATCATGGCAGCCACCATGTCATCCATCACCAGATAGTGGTCTAGCCCCAAGGACTCTGCATCCATTAGGAGAGTCAACAGCCTGGTATGGTTGTCGCAATGGATGCGCCCTCCCATCTTGCTCCAGTATTCACGGATCGCTAAGGCGAACTTGGGGCTGATTGGTATAAGGAGCTGCTCAGATGGTGCTTCTTCCAGCTTGATATCGAGAGCGGTAGCCCCCGGTGTTGCTTCCGTCACCACCCGTGTCCTCCGTAGTGGTGCTCCCACCTACAGATGGTGCTGTGGACTGGGTTGATCGCTGATATGCTCGGAACACTGAAGCACTGTCATACAACTACAACTCGTCTCCAGCATGGCGAGAGAGGGCATTGTCGTGTTGGCTTTCCGCCTGACGTTCGAGGTGGATCAACTCCTCAGCCAAAATTAGTTTGGAGGGGGTGGCCCCACAGCGGCCGAAGGGGTGCTGCCACGACGATGCATCACCCCAGAGGGGGGAATACAGTCATCAGATGGGGAGGACTGTACTGTGGCCCTCATCTCCTCCAGGCATGCTTAGCGCAAGCTTTTTCTAAAGGCGGTGCAGGCCAAACAACTACTGTGATCTAACCCAAGACAGGCCATGCAGGCAGAGTGTGCATCTCTCATAGGTAGCGAGCGGTACCCCGCATCTCTCACAATGAAACACCATAAAAGTTATGTAGTTTCTCTGTGAAATTGAAGCTAAAAGTGCTACTTCCGGCGCCGACAGAGATGGCCGCCTCGCTTCGCATTCCTAAAGTGTGACATTACCACGTGTCTATAGTATACACTGTGCAATACTGTAAAAGTTAGATACTACAGACCTACAGTACCAGCCTTAGTCTCATCTGAAGGAGAGGAGACGTGAACTGCCTGATCGTGGGGGGAGCACACAAACTCACATGTTAGCTCAATCTTTGCTTATACATGTGGGTCGGCTGTAAATCACGCCACGTTATAGTTTATTCTACTATACGCGGGTGTGTCTGCTCTTGTTAAGCTAGCTACTTCATAGCTCATTTTCCGTGGAACACACGAGTCTGGGCAAGATGGTTACACCCTGTGAGCGATGAAAAGTGGTGCACCTCGAAACACATGACTCATTCTCCGGGGAGAACTGCAAACTTACCCGAAGTGAAAAATACAGACTCCCTATCTTACGGGGTTAGGAGCGGTCCCAAGCCTGAAGGCTAACTGGGAGGGTTCCGGTTGACAGACAAGACACAGACAACTAGGACAAACCCTCAGCACCACAATACTGGTCGACCAAACTGAGTATCGCCCACACTGTCACAAGTAATTAAATACAAGGACAAAACCCACACGAGATGGCACAATCCAAACTGAGTGGGGGGACAGCAGAGCTAGCTAGCTGCTCCAAGCTATTGAATAACTGTGGGGATACTTCTACGCTTACACACTCTAACATAGAGCTCTTACTAAGTGATGTTTATCAATCGCCAGGGTTGACTGAGTTCACGGCACCTCCACGAGATGGCTCGGGAGCTCTTGCTGTGGGCTCAGACCCGCTTAGCATTACTGTGGGCCGTGCACATTCTTAGGGTCTTGAACTGGGCAGCAGACATGCTTTCGAGAATTGGCCCATATTGAGCAAGTAACTGGTACTTCCTTCCCCCGAGTTGTTTAATGTACAAACTGTTTTACACTTTTTACAATCACTGCTTGATGCCAGCCGAATGGCATCTACTTTGAGAGTGTATTTGGCATCAATTTCGGTGTGCCATGACGATGGCCCGGAAGGACCCATGGGTGGCCACCCATTGCTCTCCAAGTTTATGAAGGCAGTCAGACGTCTGCGTCAGCAAAAGCCTGTACCCAAACTGGGTCCTTGAAGTGGTGCTGTTAGCCCTTCTAGGCCATCCTTCGAGCCCCTGGGTTTAGGGTCTTTGAAGCACCTATCCATGAAGTTGGTATTCCTCTTGGCTATTACCTCTACTAAGAGGGTTACTGGACTTCATGCTCTTTCAGTGAGTGCTGAATGTTTCCCGAATGGGTGCAGACAAGGGGAGTGTTATCCTCTGGCCTAACCCCTTTTTCTTCCCGAAGGTCCTGTCTGACAGACATGTGAACCAACCCTTACATTTGTCCGCATAAGCACATCCAATGGCTGCGAGTGGGCTGGGTTTTTCCCCAAGTGTGCTGTGCCCGATGAGGGCACTAGAGATTTACGTTACACGGACTAAGATAATACAACAGTCGGATCAGCTGTTTGTGTGTTATGGTCAGAGAGTTCTGGGGAAGAGCCTATCGAAACAGAGACTCTTACATTGGATTGTGAAAACTATTACCACAGCATATCAGCTGGCCGGACGGCCTTTGCTGTCTGCTGTGGTGGCGCATTCTACTAGAGGAGTAGCTACATCGCTACTTGGAAGAGTTCCCCTTGATGAAATGTGTGCCTCGGTTGGGCATCGTCTAGCACTTATGCTAGGTGCTATCGAGTCAATATTGCTGCCGTCAACCAGGTCGGGACTGCCGTGTTGGGTGTTGCCTCCAATTTCCTGGAGGGGATGGAGAGACACCGCAACCATGACTGCCCTGAGCTCAGTCCTATGGTATTTTGCTCTCGTCTCGCCATGCCTAGTTCACCGATTAATCTGGTATTGTGCTACCATGTTGAAATGATTCAAAACAGTGCTACCTAACGAAGGTTACATATGTAACCACGGTTATATGAGATATTGGATAACTCCAATCCTCTTTGTCAGTGATCTACGGCGCATCGAAAAGGACACAAGGTGGGAGTAGTGTTGCGGCTGCTATTTAAGGGGGTTAGCCGCAGCTCTACCAGGTACACAGGGCTACTCTGAAATTCTTGCTCGAAACGCATCCTGCCGAGTGGAAGGATACCATATTGGAGTGATCCAATAGCTCACATAACCGTGGTTACATACATAACCTTCGTTTGAAATTCTGGGTAATCTTTTAACACTACAATGTTTTCCTTGTCATAACCTAAATATTTCCTCATCACAAAGAGGAGAGCACAATGCAGGTGCAAAAAGGGAACTAATGCATTTCACCTTGGGATGGGATGTTCAGTCATTCGGGAAAGTGTATGCATTCCTTATGCTTTGTATTTATGTAAGAAGTAAATAACATGGCATCTGAAAATCTCTAAAGATAATGAAATTCACAAGGACACTGTCACGCCTATGACATCACTGGTCTACTAACCACCGGTCCTGGCAACCCACATTACGCACACCTGGCAAACATCACATTTATTACGTTCCCTTTATTTAGCCCTCAGTAGCCTCAGTCTTCAGGCAGTATTGGTTTTGTTTTCATGTCCAGTACGCTTCTCTTGTTTTGTATATCTTCATGTTCCTTGTTATTAAACTCCCCAACTGCACTTGCTTCCTGACTGGGGAGCACCATGGCCTCAATTTGAATTGTGTTATCTTTTTCTTATCACACAAATGCCATTTAGCTTGTTGTGCATTCATAACGGTGGCACACAAGTAAGCATTCACTACATAATTCTCACGTGGCAGGCTAGGTACTAAGACCTAGTGGTTACAGCTTGTTACTTTTGTAGCCTTGACAAAGCCATGGAGGAAGTCATGTGAGGCATGAGCAGTTAACAAATTCACCTTTTCCAAAGGCTTGTTTATCAACTGCAATGGGTATCAGGATTGGAACATGCTACACTTGATTGATATTAGTTTCTCGTTGAAATACTTATAGTATTCCGACTGTTTTATGGAAAGGAAAATAAAAAAGTTGAATGACAAGATTATCGGTAGCTTAAAATGTTTCAAAGGCAGAGAAACCCAGAGTTTAGAGTTCAGTGCACCTGGCGTGGAAAGTTTATAGTCTTTCTCGCAAGCCCCAAATCCAACAGTTGAGTTGCAGAATTATTGTATTTATTGAGGATGACACAGGCCTTGAACCAGTGACCCTATGGATAATGGGTACGTGCAATACTGTACTACTGTAAGTGTATTACTGTACCATAAAAATACAGGTCTCATGGCTAAGGCAATAGTAGGCTGAACACATGTACAAGAAAGCTACACTTTTATCCCTCTCCCTAGAAGAGTTCCATGCACAACAACCAATGCAAACAAGGTAACACGGCCTGAGAGAGGACTATCCCACTACTCCCACCAATGTAGTGATTAAGAGAGAACTGCCAGGGCGAGACCCTGTGGTTAAGGGGAAAGTGCACCAGGGCCATTAAATCCTGGGACCTTTCCTGTACACTAAATGTATATTCACTGACTCTACAATGCCACTGTCTAGGAAAATAACTAACAGAAATAACAGGTTTGAAACAGGTTGAAAGAATCCATCAAATAAATGGCAGCTATACTACAGCAGCTATACATCAGGGGATAATGGGATATGTTTGCCTACCCCCGACTGTATCTGTCATCGGCGAAAGATCCTGGTTAGAATGGGGGATAATGTTTGCATAACGCCAAAATGTGACAGCTGGTATATTTGCATGTCTAGTCTTTCACGTAGGCAGTGAAATATTACTGTGAAATTGAAACTGGAGATCGCATACCCATTGGAAAGACTATAATAAGCTCCACAATCCACCCTCTACGGCTGCACTAACAAAGTATGGAATTTCATAAATCATAAAATAGATTATGCTTCTGCACAAAAAAAGTGTTGGTGTTTTTTTTCTTCAAATACATTATTTTCCCACAATCCCTTATTTACTTTTTTACTCAATTATATATGCATAGGAGTACAGATCTGACTTCTCAATAACTTAAAAATACACAATTAACAAAAGGAAGATTGGTTATTAGGCTAATCCGATTATTAGAACACTTAAAATGCACTCTGCGATAAAGGCTACCATCCTTTGTGAAAAGATTTAGCCTGTTCAATAAGCCTATAACATCCTCACTGTCTGGTGCTCAAAATCAAAAACATTTTGAAGCTGCTTTGTGGTGGAATGTCGACGTGTGCGTGCGCTGTCCTTTCAGCACCTGAGCGTGACTACACGAGGAAAATCATGCCATCAAGGAGCTGGTTTAATTCAGCGTTTGTAACCCAGTTGATCCATACATAATTTTCAACTCCACGTCATGTTAGTTGATACGGTTTGGACCCTGATTAAATGCTAAAGTATGCAGTGCCTTAGACCGCTGCGCCACTCGGCAGGCCCTGGCCATTGAAATATAATGCCGATTCTGATCCAACCATTAATTCATGCAATGTTGTGCCCCTGTCCTGAGAGGACGGAAGTTCAATATGTATTTAGGATGTAGAAGGCTAATGTTAATTAGCTAACGTTGCCTGTGAATGGAAGTTAGGCTAACGAGCAAGCATTTTAGCCAGGTAGCCTAAGACAACAAAAAATGAAAGTGTGTACTGTTTCGTCAACATGAAAGAGATGAGGATGGCATTGGTGTTCTCTACAAGTAGGGTGAGTCAACACGTTTTTCTACATGCACAAACTCGCATGCACACACACACACACACACACACACACACACACACACACACACACACACACAGGCACAATCCCCCCACATTCTGTAATTGCATTTTGACACCCCCAGTTTAATCATTGGAATGTGATACAAAATACGGCAACGGTGTGCTTTAGGATGCCGCTGAGCAGTCGGGTGGGTTGTTTGGAGTGTTTACCTGACTGGATTTAGGACACATGGACACCACAGAGTGGGCTGACAGGCTGTGTGAAGGCAAAGCTTCTGGAAGGCTGGCTGAAGCAGCATGGGAGAGTTAAACATAGTGTGTAAGTGTTGCGCTCTTTCACCGAGTTGTTAAAGGAACCAGAACTAAAACTGGCTACTCTTTAGTTGACTGATGTAGCTGGCATTATGCAACGGGTGGGTCTAATCCTGAATGCTGATTGGTTAAATGAGCAATCCACTGTCTCATCAGCCCAGCCAGGCAAATTGTAAACTTGATCTCCACTATAAAAAGCATCTCGACATTATCTAACATTTAGTTTAGACTAACATTCAGTTTTCAACACTGGATCTGATCTGACGGATTCACTAAACACACATGCTTCATTTGTAAATAATGTCTAAGTGTTGGAGTGTTGACTATCCATAAATAAAATTAAAAACAAGACTATTGCGCTGCTTGGATTGCCTAATAGAAGTAATTTGAAATGATTTATACTTTTGACACTTAAGTATATTTAAAACTGAATACTTTTTGTTATTTACCCAAGTAGTATTTTACTGGGTGACTCACTTTTACTTTAAAAATAATAATAATTTAAAAAAACTTTTTAAAAATTTGTATAATATGTTAATTATTTTCCAATAAATAATAAAATGAAAAAGACAGCAATACTAACAACGACATTCATTATACTGTTGAATGGGATGGCCAATTTAGAGGACAAAACAAAAAACTTAACTCACACATACACAAAATAAAACAAAATCCTATTAGGTGGTACATGCATAAGAAGACAGCATATAGTCATGACAAGCAGTGTAGTTAAGCCCAAAATAAATATTGAGTGGAGTACAGCACAGAGTAGCAGCAGATCGTCAGTTATGAAGCGGGACTAGACCATTTATCCAGAATCGGCTGCCATATTTTGTAAAACATTGGACTTCTATTGGAGGTATTGTATCAAATCTTTTCCATATGTATTACATTCCCTAAATCCCGTAACCACATTTCAAAGGTAGGTACAGTCTCCAATTTCCAAAATTGCAATATGAGCCTTTTGGCTAATAGAGTACAAAGAGAGATAGCTTTTCCTTCGTGGTTATTCCCATCAACTGTACCAAACAGAGCGATCAATGGTCTGGGGCTAGAACTCTATCAAAGGCTCTAGATAAGTAATCAAATATGAGAGCCCAGTAAACATGTAACTTAGGACATGTCCAGAATAAGTGGGTCAACGTCCCCTCATCCTGCTTGCACCTCTCACACAGTGGTGAGGTGTCCGGGAATATTTTATGCAGTTTCACTTTTGAGTAATGTAACCTGTGTATCACCTTAAACAAGGTTGTTTCTGGCATTCACTGAACTGTGGTTTATATTCCTGAGAGCTTCTACCCAGTCATCTGAGATTTCTGACCAAAGTTCTTGTTCCCAAGCCCTTTTAATGGTGTCTGTGGATACCTCTATGTGGGCCTGTAGCACATCATACAGTCTAGAGACCGAACCTTTTGAATGGGGTTTGACAAGGATCAAGCTATCTAATGTAGGACTATTTGGCTTCATGCCATACTGTGGGATATGTGTCCTTACGAAATTCCTGATTTGGAGGTATCTGAAAAAATGTGTTGTTGTCATGTTGAACGTTCCCTGTAATTGTTGAAATGAAGCTAACTGACCATCTATGTATAGATTACCAATTGTTGTCCCTCCACTGTGAATGCACCACATCATCCAATGCGGGGTGGAAAGCATGATTCAGGCAAATCGGGCTGTCAATATATGCAGTGGGTATGTTAAGAAAATACCTAATCTGTTTCCAGATCCTAAGCGTATGACAAATGACTGGGTTAGAGTCATAAGTGGATTTTTTCACATATGATGGGTTATTAACAAGTGCAGGGAGTGAGGAACGTTGACAGGAGGCCTGCTCAATCAAAAGCCATGAAGCCATATCCTTCTGTCTCATCGCAGGTAAACTTTCCCTCCAGAAAGACACAATGTCCAGATTAGCAGCCCAATAATACAGTTTAAAGTGAGGAAGGCCAAAGCCCCCCTCTATCTTGTACTTGCATAAATGCTTCTTTGAAATTTTGGCTGCCTTGTTATCCCATAAAAATTGAGTTACTATTGAATCCAGTTTCTTAAAATAGCTTTGTGGTATGAAATTGGGTCGACATTGGAAGAGGTAAAGAAACCTGGGTAGGACAACCTTTTTAATAGCGTTTATACGACCAACCAAGGAGATAGGCAGAGTTTTCCAAAAATCTATATTGTGTTTAAGCTGATATATTTTCATGTCCCAATTCGCTTTCAATAGCTGATCAAGGTCTGTTGTCACTACAATGCCAAGGCTTGTGAACTTGTCCATCACTGTTCTAAATGGGGTAGATTGCAGAAATTGCATATCCACAGGCCGTGATATTGGCATCAACTCACTTTTTTGCCAGTTTATCTTGTAGCCAGAGAAGGAGCCAAATGTGTTTATAAGGTTAAGTAAGGGTGGAATAGAAGTTTTAGTCTTGGACAAAAACAAAAGAACATCGTCTGCATATAGGGAAATGTTGTGCTGTGTGTCCTTTATTTTACAGAAGCTATATCGGCACATGCCCGAATGCGAGTAGCAAGGGGTTCCATGGCTATAGCGAAGAGAGCAGGCGAAATAGGGCACCCCTGTCGGCACCCCTTGAACAAGCGGAATGACTGCGACATTTGGAACCATGGACGCCATTGGGTGTGCATAAATAATTCTTATCCAATTAATTAATTCCTTTCCGAACCCAAAGTGCTCCAGAACCGACATCATATACTTCCACTCAATCCAATCAAACGCCTTCTCTGCATCAAAAGCTATTACCACTGCCTCAACCTTATGATCGTGATACATTACGTTGAAAAGGTGTCTCAAATTGTAGTATATATGTCGGCCCGGGATAAAACCCGTCTGGTCAGGGTGTATGATGTCGGAAATACATGTTTTCAATCGGTTTGCCAATATCTTTGTCAACACCTTGTTTTCTATGGGGAGTAACGACACGGGGCGATAAGACGACATCTCCATGGAATCTCTATTTTTTTTCAAGATCAGTGCTCTTGTAGCCTCATACAGTGTTTGCGGGAGTTTGGCATTTTCTTTGGATTGTTTAAACATTCGCAGCATAAGTGGAGATAGAATTCTATAAGAAGTACTGCGCCAGTCTATTACATATCCATCGGGCCCAGGGGCCTTGCTGTTTGGAAATTGTACTATCGCTGTGTTACTTTCCTCTGAAGTTATCCCTGCATCGAGTGCAGCAGCTGCCTCCCTGTCTAGTTTAGGAAGTTCACATTCAGCGAGAAAGCGTACCATAGTTTGTGGATCAGTAGCATCGCATTTTGATTGGTATAGCTCTGAGTAAAACTGCGCAAAGCATTTATTAATATCCTGCGGATCTGTTACTATTTTACCCTTCTTGTCTTTTATTTTGTGAATAGCTCTAGATGCCTGTACATGCCTTAGCTGTCTTGCTAATAATTTATGTGGTTTGTCACCCAGTTCAAAATAACTTTGTTGCGTTCTAGCAAGTAAAGAGCCCACCCGTTTCGAAAGGATGGTATTCTATTCATATTTTAACTTTGTGATCTTCTCAAGGACTGTATACGAGGAATTCGTCCTAAAAACGATCTCCTGTTCCCCTAAATCTCTTTCAATTTCTTCCAGCCTAGTATTGGCTCGTTTCTTCCTCTCTGATGTATAAGAAATAATGTAACCTCTAATCACAGCCTTTAGAGATTCCCAAAGGGTGGAGTCGTCAACATCCCCCGTGTCGTTAGTTCGAGGAAAAAGGCAATCTGCTCCTTCAAATACTGACAAAAAGCCTCATCTTTCAGCAGGTATGCGTCTAAGCGCCACGGTCGCCGACCTGTCGACATATTGTTGAGTTTCAGCACCATGGACACAGGACAGTGGTCCGTAATTAGAATAGGGTGATAGGTAACCGACTCAGCTGCTGAAATTAGTTTGGAGTCCAACCAAAAATAGTCAATTCTGGAATATGATTTATGAACTGATGAAAAGAAAGAATAATCCCTGTCTGTTGGGTGCGTCAGTCTCCAAATATCGACAATGTTAAGGTTTGTCATCAATGTATTTAGACAGACACTGGCATTTGATTGTTGAAGTGACCTTGATAGCTGTTTATCTAAAAGAGGATCTAACGTACAGTTAAAGTCCCCTCCAACAATAACATTTGTATCTGAGATATTTGGTATGTCCTTAAATACCCTTTGAAAAAATAATGGATCATCGAAGTTGGGTCCATATAAATTGACCAAGGTTAGTTAGACTGGTATATCTGACCGATCCAGCCAACTCGTAGCTTGGCCTGAGCGGAGCGTTTAATATGAGTTTCTTGAAGAAGCACTATGTCAGCACCCAGTGATTTAAGATGAGAAAAAACCTTAGCTTGTTTCACCACATGCCCTAAGCCATTACGGTTCCAGCTGACTATCTTTATTCCACCTGGTCTACTCTGTGCTCTGTCACTATGTGGCATTTCTTATTTTAGAGCAAATTGTTGCTGTCATACAAAACTCAGAAGAAAAACGTCCCGCCGTGCGGGAGCTTGTCATGCCACCTGTACTAATAATAAGCTTGAACATAAAACACAGACCCCATCCCCCCTCCCGTCCCTTTACTGAGTGACTTCCCCAAACAAAGCACTCCTTGGCTAACACACAAACCTTAGGGTGTCTAGACATACAGCTTGAACTAACTCGTCGTCTATAGATGCTCCGCATATGCGCTAATATTAAATAACACTTAACACTTAACTCTCACGTTAAAACATGATGTGCTAAACAATGCTATATTAGCCACAACATCTCACCTATCATATAAGTCCCAATTTCTGGTCTTCTAATCGAAAAGACATAGGCCGGAATTTCAAACACATTCCTGGCCTGTATTTGGTCATTCAGCCGGCTGACACAGCCGTTCTGTATCCTCAACCAGGGAGCTTGCTTGTCAAGAACAGATCGGCCTCTTTTGGGTTGTCAAACGTACGTGTTGATCCTTCAACTGTCACCTTAAACTGGGCTGGGAAGAGGAATCCATATCGAATGTTGACCTCCCTGCATTTGTTGCGTACCTCATCATACTCTTTCCGTTGGTTCCTCACCTCCAAGGTAAGATCTGGGTAGAAAGACACCCTGGCTCCGTTGAAGTTAAGGGGGAACTTTTGACTAGCCAGCTTGAGGATAAGATCCCTGGTCTGGGGATAGTGCAGCTGTACAATGAATGGCCTTGGTGGCCCACCTTTGGCCGGCTTCGTTGCCTGAGATCTGTGTGCGCGGTCGATCAAGATGACCGTTTTGAAGTGTTCATTCCCCAGCAATGCCTGTATCAGCTCCGAGACAAATTCAGTGGGTTTCCCTTTCTCAGTGTCCTCCTGGATCTCACATATTCGGATGTTCTGGCGTCTTGAATGCGACTCGAGCATTTCCAGTCGGGCTTTCAGGGTTTTGTTGTCATTTTTGAACGTTGCGCACTGTTTCTCTATGTCCTGTAGCCTGGCCTCGTGATCGACTGTCGTCTGCTCAACCTCATGCACCCTTCCCTGAGTTGCCTTCACAGTTTCGGCCAAAGTCCCAATACTCTTTGAGATATCAGCCAACCTTGTGTCCACCTTCTTGCTTAGTGAGTTTATGGCAGCCAGTATGTCACTTTGAGTAGGCTCTGTGGGGAACTCTTGGAAGCTAGCCTCTTCAGCTAACTCCTCGTGGGTCGGCGACATTGAAATTGGTTCGTTGTCTATCTCATTCAAATGATCTTGTTTAGCGCTCCCTTTTTTGGTGCCTTTTCCCTTTGTCATATATGTTTGAAGTTATAGGTTGTGAAAGGTTAAGATAAATACTACTTTGTTTCAAAATAGAGCGGAGCTCTAGCAAAGCACGTCTACTCCATAGCACGCTCTCTAGCGCCCCCCGAATCACTTTTACTTAAGTCATTTTCTATTAATGTATTAATGTCTACAAGTATGACAATTGGGTACTTTTTCCACCACTCTAACTAATGTAAGCCAACTTTTGGCCAGCTCTCGCTATAACGGTTCATCAACTGGCGAAAGCTTGCCAGGTTCATTTACTTCTGAAACGGGACAAAACAAAGGTTACAAACATGTCCATACAAACAACTACTGTTAGATAGCGATATCAGGTGGCAATTATCACTATCTGACAGATAACTAGAGGCCAGAGCTGACCTGGCTGTTGTAGCTACTCACTAGCGTAGCGTATTCATTCACCTCAGTTGAGAGGGGATGAAACATTAGCTAACATTTCATGTTAGTTACAATACTAGCTCATCACTACAAATAAACACTAGGTTATTTTTTTTCTGTTCAGTTAAACAGCAGTTACCTTAAGTGATAATGCCCGAGAAGTCGTGTTTGGAGGATATATTGGCACGTTGTTCGCCGAGGAAACAAACCAGGGTCTGTAGTGGGTTCTGTAGTGACGCCTCTAGCACTGAGATGCAGTGCCTTATACCCCTACGCCACTCGGGAGCCCCTTGATTTTTTTTTCACATTTTGTTATACAGCCTTATTCTAAAATTGATTAGATTCTATTTTCCCCTCATTAATCTACACACTACCCCATAATGACAAAGCAAAAACACATTTTACCTTACTCTTCACTCAGCGCTTTGTTGAAGCACTTTTGGCAGCGATTACAGGTATGACACTACAAGCTTGGCACACATGTATTTAGGGAGTTTCTCCCATTCTTCTCTGCAGATCCTCCCAGGCTCTGTCAGGTTGGATGGGGAGCTGCACATCAATTTTCTCTCCAGAGATGTTCGTTCGGGTTCAATTCCGGGCTCTGGAGGGGCCACTCAAGGACATTCAGAGACGTGTCCAGAAGTCACTCCTGTGTTGTCTTGGCTGTGTGCTTAGGGCCATTGTCCTGTTAGAAGGTGAACCTTTGCCCCAGTCTGAGGTCCTGAGTGCTCTAGAGTAGGTTTTCATCAAGGATCTCTCTGTACTTTGCTCCCTTCATCTTTCCCTCGATCCTGACTAGTCTCCCAGTCCCTGCCGCTGACAAAATTCCCACATCATGATTCTGCCATCACCATGCTTCACCGTAGGGATGGTGCCAGGTATCCTCCAGACGTAACGCTTGGCATTCAGGCCAAAGAGTTCAACTAAAATGCTGCAGACATTTCTTGGTACCCTTCCCCAGATCTGTGCCTCGATACAATCCGGTCTCGGAGCTCTATGGACAATTCCTTCGACCTCATGGCTTGGTTTTTGCTCTGACATGCACTGTCAACTTTGGGACCTTATATAGACAGGTGTGTGCCTCATGTCCAATCGTTTGATTTTACCACAGGTGGTCTCCAATCAAGTTGTCAATACGTCTCAAGAATCATTAATCGAAACAGGATGCACCTGAGCTCAACTTCGAGTCTCATAGCAAAGGGTCTGAATACTTCTCGGCATTTCTGTTTTTTATTTTAAATAAATTTGTCAACATTTCCACAAACCTGTTTTTGCTTTGTCATTATGGGGTATTGTGTGTAGATTGATGAGGAAAAAAATGAATTTCATCAATTTTAGAATAAGGCTGTAACGTGACAAAATGTGGAAAATTACTTTCTGAATTCACTGTATGTGCGCGTTGCGCCTTTTCCTTTTCAATAGTGATTTTAAAAAATGGATTCCACTTTGACTCACGTTGGTTGAGCCCCCTCCACTTCCTTTCATGATCTATATTTATTTACAGACTGTGTGGTAAACTACAGTTTAATCATATTTAAGTCAATTTAATATTCAAGTTAATTAACTGCCACGTGATTATCTGCATCGTGTAGGCAGGCTACTCTATTTCAATGAGACCGTACTAGGCGCACTCTCATGCCCAACTAGGAGCGTTAGGCTACTGAAGTTGAAGCAGTGAATTCTGAGTGTGTGAATAATGCAAAAAATATGTATTTTTAATATGCATAACGCATACAAAGCAGAAAGAGGACCGTTTCAAAATAATCTGTGGGACAACAAAAATATTTGAATTGTCCGTCTGACCGCCCGCTCCCACCTGTAGCGTGAAGAATGAAGACCGAATGATCTCTGTCGAGACCCGCTTGTCTCGCAGGCATCCTGTGGGAAAGCAGCCCTCTAATGCAGTTAGTACACAACACTATGCTCATCGTGTTTTAGAAGGATCAGATGGTGACAGGGGTCCCAGCATGGTCAGACAGCCAGGGAAGACTAGTCTACGTAGCTCAGGTGAATTTTGCAGTATGTTCAGTGAATGACACAAAGTTCCATCTTGAATTGATGGGTAGACCTACAGTAGCTACATGATAGCAGCTTAAGCTTCAGTCTGGGATCTGAGAAAAATTTTAATTTCAATTATTTAACCATTGATTCTATTCTTGGATAATATAATGTATAATAGTACACCAAGGTAATTCTTTGTCATGCCTCATTTTAGAAGGATCAGATGGTGACAGGGATCTCAGCAGGGTCAGGCAGCCAGGGAAAACCAGTCTGTGACTGAGGTGAATTATTGCAGATGCAACACTTTATTCTCTCTGTTCACCAAACAATGGACAAATCAGATGCTATTTTAAGGCCGTCTGACAAACCTCCAATGTTTATTTCCAAACTGTATCAAGGGTTGATAGAGGCTTTTCCCAATGACACAAAACATGTAAAACAAAAATGTGAGGAAGACCCGAGAGACGGTATTGATGTTGATGAATGGATACACATATTATTGAAATGCCCAGTCATGTTCATATAATCTCAGGCATGAATTAATGCAGTTTAAGACCATCATAGAATGTACTATATGCCAGTGAAACTGAATATCGTGCACTCAGAATTTGTAATATTCTGCTGGGGGTGTAAAGCACAAAATAGGACATATTTGCATGTGTTGTGGTCTTGTGAAGGTTGGCTGAACTCTGACAAAGTGTATATTCTTTTATCTCAACATGTCTATAGATTCTCCTTTTTCCCCAGTTTTTGTTTGCTTGGAAATGTTGATACTGGAGACTGTTATAAGAAGAATGTGTAACCTAGCATTTATAGTGGCTAATAAATGCATTGCCATTAATTGGAAGGTTGGTCATCCTCCCACAATGTTTTGAAGAAATGTCAAGTTATGTACAGTATCACCAGTATCACTTTGTTTTTAGATTAAGGGTGATGCTATGCAACTTTCATAAAGTCTAGCTGAATACCTTATATGGAATACAGTACGACAAAAGGGGTCTGTATTGAAAACATGCCCCTGAGAGATACAGTGCCTTGCGAAAGTATTCGGCCCCCTTGAACTTTGCGCCCTTTTGCCACATTTCAGGCTTCAAACATAAAGATATGTTACACACAGGTGGATTGTATTTATCATCATTAGTCATTTAGGTCAACATTGGATCATTCAGAGATCCTCACTGAACTTCTGGAGAGAGTTTGCTGCACTGAAAGTAAAGGGGCTGAATAATTTTGCACGCCCAATTTTTCAGTTTTGGTTTTGTTAAAAAAGTTTGAAATATCCAATAAATGTTTTTCCACTTCATGATTGTGTCCCACTTGTTGTTGATTCTTCACAAAAAAATACAGTTTTATATCTTTATGTTTGAAGCCTGAAATGTGGCAAAAGGTCGCAAAGTTCAAGGGGGCCGAATACTTTCGCAAGGCACTGTACCTATTTAGGCAATCCCTAGTTGCTGGGCTGCAAATCTGCAAGGGGGTCTGGCCCCCGAAAAAAAATGAAATTTGTAAACTAATTTCCTGCCATTCTAAAACGTTTCAAAATTCACTCACACATGGTATGAACTTTTTATTTATTTTTAGTTTTTTACAATAATGCCTAATTGTGTATTGAATTACATTGCTCTGTTTTTGGCAGAGATTGGCAGAGATTAGGGATTAATAAAGTACAACTATAACCATAATCATATAAACAGAAATCTACACATTGTTATATGAAGACAAGTCCAGATATTTTGGCCAAGGTTTAGCAAATTGTTGTTTATATTTACATATTTACAAGTAAACTTGGGTGGGCAACAGGGGCGTTTGCTCTGCTCTGCTCTCCTCTCCTCTTGTCCTATCTTCTCCTCTCTTCTCTCCTGCTCTCCAGTCATCTCTTCTCTTTTCCTCTGCTCTCTTATCCTCTCATCTCCTCTCCAGGCAACGACATGTTTTGACTTGCCATTCTTCAAGCTAAGGATCCATCGTTGACACCGATAAAAGACTGGCATATTCCTTCAAGGTCCAGTCTGTCCAGTTTCTCCTGGTCCCTGTTACACATGGCCACATTGTTCAGCCTTGTTTGACTCGTCGAAGATCTAAGCCATGTCTTAAGCCTCCTCAGGGCACTACAACTCCTCTCAGTCTGTACTGAAGAGACCTTTCACCTCTGGCACCATTTCCCAAATAATGCTAGCAACATCTGAGCTCGTTTGATATGTGTAATTAGCCCCAAACATGGCCAACTGCACCTGCAGTAGTTTTGAATTCAAGTCAGGATAGTCGTCTACCACCTTGTCCATGTCTCTGCGTAGCAGCACATTTTCAAGCTGCTGCAGTTTGTGGAATCCAGCTTAATCAAACCTCTCTATGAATTGAGTATTCACTGTGTCCAAGGCATTGTAAAATTGGGCTCTGTACAAAGACTGGGCATCCGGATGGATATCGGCTGCTGCCTGACCGGTGTAACGCCTTGTAGGTTTGAGGATATGAGGCATCTGAATAGGTTGTAGGTCCAACTTTGTTGCCATAGCAGTTGCTTTTGTGAACAAGACATCAAAGTGCTCCTCCGTTCGCTTGTCCTGCATGCTTGTTTTGACATGGTCCACAGCCTCCAACATGACTGAAACGGTCTGTTTCCTAAGCTGCATGGAGGTGTTAAATCCCCCATCACGTCTTCAGCCATTACAAGGCTGAGCACAGTGTTCCCTTTTAGAAATGTTCCATGAAGACCAATAGCCTTAGTTCTTCAAGGACTGTCAGCACTGATTCATACTGGCTGAGAACTGAGCGGATGGCAAAGGTGCGAACAGTCCACCTGGTGTGACAGAGAGGTTTCAACGAGTTGAAATCATGCTTTGATTTTGCGATTTCTTGGAAAAACAACTTGAACTTGCCAGATTGATTAAAGAAGCCCCCCAATTCATGAACCAGACCCATTGAATCTCTTACTATTGGAGAGGCTACACAGTACACTAAGTTCACACAGTCTGGACCACAGTGACAATACATAGCCAGCGGTCGTTCTTTCCTTAAAATGGCTTGCACCCCCTGCAATCGTCCTGCCATGTTTGCGGCACATTCATAGGTTTGTCCTCTAACTTGGGACAGAGGAAGCCCTAGACGCATCATCACATCACATGCCATCTTGGCTATATTTTGCCCTGTCGTTTAAGACACTTCGTAGAGTCCCATGAATTCTTCCATTGTTTGTAGATCTGCATCTACAAATTACAAACATATTGACTCCTGCTCAACTCCTGATATATCCTGGTTGCCATCAAACATATTGACTCCTGCTCAACTCCTGATATATCCTGGTTGCCATCAAACATATTGAGTCCTGCTCAACTCCTGATATATCCTGGTTGCCATCAAACATATTGACTCCTGCTCAACTCCTGATATATCCTGGTTGCCATCAAACATATTGAGTCCTGCTCAACTCCTGATATATCCTGGTTGCCATCAATAATAAGTGCAAACCGGACCACTGGCATTGATGGTATTTCTGTTACAATTTCTTTGACGATTGTATTTCCCTGGCTGAAGTTCCCACTCTCCTTATCAACGCTTCGAAAAGCCTGACCTTGCTGTGCCAACTACTTCACACCCCCAACAATCTTCATAAGATTTCTCCTCGCTTGTTGCTGCTGTCTTTCAAGCTCAAGTGAAAGTTGCACATTAACAGGCTTTGGCTCCTGAATCTGAGTCAACACAGCTAATTTGTGACACTGGCTGTCTTTATGCGCTCTAAATTTCTCCAGTGTCGCCTTCCAATTTTGAAAGCCAGTCTTGACTGAAAGCTGAATCTTCTTTGACACAAGCTTAGACTTTTGTGTTGCAAAGTATTTAGCATAATAGAAACAGAGAACCCCCTTTAACTTCTTATGGGAAGGTGGGATGGTAGCGTCCCACCTGGCCAACATTCGGTGAAATTGCAGAGCGCAAAATTCTAACTGCAGAATAATAAATATTTAACTTGCATAAAATCACAAGTGTAATACATCAAAATAAAGCTTAACTTGTTGTTAATTCAGCCGCTGTGTCAGATTTCAAAAAAGCTTTACAGCGAAATCACACCATGCAATTATTTGAGGACAGCGCCCTGCATACAAAAGCATGAAAAACATATTTCAACCAGGCAGGTGCGCCACGAAAGTCAGCAATAGCGATATAATAAATGCCTTACCTTTGATCTTCTTCTGTTGGCACTCGAAAAGGTCCAAGTTACATCACAAATGGTCCTTTTGTTTGATAATGTCCTTCTTTATATCCATAAAAACTCAGTTTAGCTGGTGCGCTTCAGTCAATAATCCACCCAGTTTCCCTCCATCAAAATGCATACAAAATTAATCCCAAACGTTACTAATAAACTTTTCCAAACAAGTCAAACAATGTTTATAATCAAACCTTAGGTACCCTAATACGTAAATAAAATATAACATTTAAGACGGAGAATTGTTATTGTCTTTACCGGAGAAAAATAGCAAAGAACACGTTCTCTTCCACGCGTTATGTAACACTACAGCCAAAATGGGAACCACCTAGAAAAACTACAATTTCTGGCTCATTTTTCCAAAAAACAGCATGAAACTCTTTCTAAAGACTGTTGACATCTAGTGGAAGCCCTAGGAACTGCAAGCTGGGAGGATTTCGCCTTATAATAAAAGTGACAGCCATTGAAAACAGTGGTAGGCTGAAAGATTTTTGGGGGGTATGGTTTGTCTTCGGGGTTTTGCCTCCCATATCAGTTCTGTTATACTCACAGACAATTTGAACAGTTTTAGAAACTGTAGAGTGTTCTATTGTATGCATATCCTAGCTTCTGGGCCTGAGTAACAGGCAGTTTACTTTGGGCACGCTTTTCATCCGCATGTGAAAATACTGCCCCCTACCCAAGAGAGGTTAAGGGGAGGCTGTAATGGAGCGAAGTATAATCTTTAAACCATTTCTCCTGAAAGTAGAGTGTCTTATTTGATAGGGAATCCCACCATACCTTCTCTGCTGTGCAATCTGGTTTCCAAGCTGGTCACGGGTGCACCTCAGCCACGCTCAAGGTACTAAATGATATCATAACCGCCATCGATAAAAGATTGTACTGTGCAGCCGTCTTCATCGACCTGGCCAAGGCTTTCGACTCTGTCAATAATCATATTCTTATCGGCAGACTCAACAGCCTTGGTTTCTCAAATGACTGCCTCGCCTGGTTCACCAACAACTTCTCAGACAGAGTTCAGTGTGTCAAATCGGAGGGCCTGTTGTCCGAACCTCTGGCTGTCTCTATGGGGGTGCCACAGGGTTCAATTCTCGGGCTGATGAATTCTCGGGCTGACTCTTTTCTTGGTATATATCAATGATGTCGCTCTTGCTGTGGGTGATTCCCTGATCCACCTCTACGCAGATGACGCCATTCTGTATCTGGCCCTTCTTTGGACACTGTGTTAACAAACCTCCAAACGAGCTTCAATGCCATACAACACTCCTTCCATGGCCTCCAACTACTCTTAAACGCAAGTAAAACTAAATGCATGCTTTTCAACCGTTCGCTGCCCGCACTGGCCCGCCCGACTAGCATCACTACTCTGGACAGTTCTGACTTAGAATACGTGGACAACTACAAATACCTAGGTGTCTGGCTAGCCTGTAAACTCTCCTTCCAGACTCATATTAAACATCTCCAATCCAAAATTAAATCTAGAATCGACTTTCTATCCCGCAACAAAGCCTCCTTCACTCGCACCGCCAAACATAAATCCTGTTTGGGATAGAGTAAACTGCCTCCTTCTCAGTCCCAGATGCTAATTTATGCATATTATTAGTATTGGTATTGGATAGAAAACACTCTGAAGTTTCTAAAACTGTTTGAATGATGTCTGTGAGTATAACAGAACTCACATGGCAGGCGAAAACCTGAGAAAAATCCAACCAGGAAGTGGGAAATCTGAGGTTTGTAATTTTTCAAAGCTTGGCCTACTGAATACACAGTGCGTATGGGGTCAAGTTGCACTTCTTAAGGCTTCCACTAGATGTCAACCGTCTTTAGAAACTTGTTTAAGGCTTCTGCTATAAAGGAGGGGGGAATGGGAGCTGAATGAGTCAGTGGTCTGGCAGAGTGTCTCATGCTCGTGACGTGCGGTCCTAACAGAGTTAGCTCTTGTTCCAGTGCTTTTCAACAGACAATGGAATTCTCCGGTTGGAACATTATTGAAGTTTTATGTTAAAAACATCCTAAAGATTGATTCCATACATCATTTGACATGTTTCTACGACCTGTAACATAACTTTTCAAGTTTTTGTCTGGACGTAGTGCTCGCGCCTCATGAAGATGGATTACTGGACCGAACACGCTAACAACAAGTGGCTATTTGGACATAAATTATGGACTTTATGGAACAAATCAGTAATTTATTGTCGAACTGGGATTCCTGGGAGTGCATTCTGATGAAGATCATCAAAGGTAGGTTAATATTTATAATGTTATTTCTAACTTCTGTTGACTCCAACATGGCGGATATTTCTTTGGCTGGATTGGGCTCTGAGCGCCATACTCAGATTATGCTTTTTCCGTTCTTTTGAAATCTGACACAGCGGTTGCATTAAGGAGAAGTCTATCTTTAATTCTGTGAATAACACTTGTATCTTTTATCAATGTTAATTATGAGTATTTCTGGGATTTGATGGCTATCTGCAAAATCACTGGATGTTTTGGAATCAAAACATTACTGCACGTAACACGCCAATGTTAACTGATATTTTTGGACAGAAATATGCACATGTATTGTGTGTATTGTGTAACATGATGTCCTACGAGTGTCATCTAGTGAAGATCATCAAAGGTTAGTGATTCATTTGATCTATATTTCTGCTTTTTGTGACTCCTATCTTTTGCTGGAAAAATGGCTGTGTGTTTCTATGAGTTGGCTCTGACCTAACATAATCATATGTTGTGCTTTCGCTGTAAAGCCTTTTGGAAATCGGACACGGTGGGTAGATTAACAAGAAGTTTATCTTTCATTTGCTGTACTGTACTTGTTAATGTGTGAAAGTTACATATTTCAAAACAATATTTTTGAATTTCGCACCCTGCCTTTTCAGCGGAATGTTGTCGAGGGGTTACGCTGGCGCTAGAAAGGATAACCAAGTAAAACTGACTATCCTACCAATCCTCGACTTTGGCGATGTCATTTACAAAATAGCCTCCAACACTTTACTCAGCAAACTGGATGCAGTCTATCACAGTGCCATCCGTTTTGTCACCAAAGCCCCATATACCACCCACCACTGCGACCTCTATGCTCTAATCGCCTGGCCCTCGCTACATATTTGTTGCCAGACTGGCTTCGGGTCATCTACAGTGGGGAGAACAAGTATTTGATACATTGCCGATTTTGCAGGTTTTCCTACTTACAAAGCATGTAGAGGTCTGTAATTTTTATCATATGTATACTTCAACTGTGAGAGTCGGAATCTAAAACAAAAATCCAGAAAATCACATTGTATGATTTTTAAGTAATTAATTTGCATTTTATTGCATGACATAAGTATTTGATACATCAGAAAAGCAGAACTTAATATTTGGTACAGAAACCTTTGTTTGCAATTACAGAGATCATACGTTTCCTGTAGTTCTTGACCAGGTTTGCACACACTGCAGCAGGGATTTTGGCCCACTCCTCCATACAGACCTTCTCCAGATCCTTCAGGTTTCAGGGCTGTCGCTGGGCAATACGGACGTTCAGCTCCCTCCAAAGATTTTATATTGGGTTCAGGTCTGGAGACTGGCTAGGCCACTCCAAGACCTTGAGATGCTTCTTACGGAGCCACTCCTTAGTTGCCCTGGCTGTGTGTTTCGGGTCATTGTCATGCAGGAAGACCCAGCCACGAACCATCTTCAATGCTCTTACTGAGGGAAGGAGGTTGTTGGCCAAGATCTCGAGATACATGGCCCCATCCATCCTACCCTCAATACGGCGCAGTCGTCCTTTCCCATTTTCAGAAAAGCATTCCCAAAGAATGATGTTTCCACCTCCATGCTTCATGGTTGGGATGGTATTCTTGGGGTTGTACTCATCCTTCTTCCTCCAAACACGGCGAGTGGAGTTTAGACCAAAAAGCTCTATTTTTGTCTCATCAGACTACATGACCTTCTCCCATTCCTCCTCTGGATCATCCAGATGGTCATTGGCATACTTCAGACGGGACTGGACATGCGCTGACTTGAGCAGGGGTACCTTGCGTGCGCTGCAGGATTTTAATCCATGACGGCATAGTGTGTTACTAATGGTTTTCTTTGAGACTGTGGTCCCAGTTCTCTTCAGGTCATTGACCAGGTCCTGCCGTGTAGTTCTGGGCTGATCCCTCACCTTCCTCATGATCATTGATGCCCCACGAGGTGAAAACTTGCATGGAGCCCCAGACTGAGGGTGAATGACCGTCATCTTGAACTTCTTCAATTTCTAATAATTGCGCCAAGAGTTGTTGCCTTCTCACCAAGCTGCTTGCCTATTGTCCTGTAGCCCATCCCAGCCTTGTGCAGGTCTACAATTTTATCCCTGATGTCCTTACACCCTCTCTGGTCTTGGCCATTGTGGAGAGGTTGGAGTCTGTTTGATTGAGTGTGTGGACAGGTGTCTTTTATACAGGTAACAAGTTCAAACAGGTGCAGTTAATACAGGTAATGAGTGGAGAACAGGAGGGCTTCTTAAAGAAAAACTAACAGGTCTGTGAGAGCCAGAATTCTTACTGGTTGGTAGGTGATCAAATACTTATGTCATGCAATAAAATTCAAATGAATTACTTAAAAATCATACAATGTGATTTTCTGGATTTTTGTTTTAGATTCCGTCTATCACAGTTGAAGTGTACCTATGATAAAAAATGACAGACCTCTACATGCTTTGTAAGTAGGAAAACCTGAAAAATTGGCAGTGTATCAAATACTTGTTCTCCCCACTGTATAAGTCATTGCTAGGTAAAGCTTTGCCTTATCTCCGCTCACTGGTCAACGATAACAACACCCACACGTAGCACGTGCTCCAGCAGGTATATCTCACTGGTCATTCCCAAAGCCACTATTTTTTATATCAATATATTGGGGAGTTGCATTTTGAGCATATTTGATGGTGATGTCCCCCCCTAATATATATTATAATTACTGCCCTGCTTAAGACAAAAATAAAAAGATGGAAGGAAGTTGTGTTGGGGAGAGAGTTTAGTTATAGACTAGACTGTTACGGGACGGGTGTGCAGGTGGCTCGGGTTTGCTGAAATTTGATATAGAGGATGTCTTAAAGACAATCAAAAGTTGTCTTTGTACTTTATTTGTAAGAGTTGTTCATTTGTTAGGCTATTGGTTATAGGTGTATAGTCAATTGATCGATAATATAATAACACTCTTAACTAAAAAGTTTATTTTTTAAATGTACACTATGTAAAATCTATGAGAATAGAAAGGTTCAGAACTTTTGTGAAACTTAACAGCACAGTTGAGAAATATATGGCAAATCGAAATCAAAACTGGATGGTGTTCAGAGATAGATGGGAGGGGTTGAAGGAGCTGAAGGATGGGACTAAAAAACAAACAAAAGATAACAATTGTAAAATATACTGTGTCCCCCCACTTCTAAAACCAAAGTTGAGCCCCTGGACACACACGCACACGGAAATCAGAAACATGGACAGCCACATCATATTTAGCTTACCTTGCTTGCACTAAATAGTTTTTGGTATCTTTAGTTGTCACTGTATTAGACTTGGCCGGGGTTATTTCATGAAGTTGAAATGCTGAAGTTGAAATGGTGCTGGAATAGTGGAGGCGGCTCCAGTTTTCTTTGCGACTTGCAGTAACTCTCTGTTGTTCTAAATCAATAATTGTTTAGTGGTCTGAAAATGTTGGAAACGTTAACTTGCTTGACTATGCTCTAGGTCATGTAATTGTTTGTTACTGTACATGCAATATGCTTTGTGAACTTCACTGGACAGAGTTTGCTATCCGGTTTTGTGATAAAACAAGGTGTGGATGAATTTATTCTGCCACTGTGTCTTCTTATTATCTCGGCATTTAGATAACGATTGCAAGGCATATGAATTAACAGGTCATAGATCAAACAAGCAATTATCACAACACATAGGTTGTGTGTGTGTGTGCGTGGGCTGGGGGGGGGGGGGGGGCTTTCCCAGTAATTTTACCCACGAACGGGGGTTTACATTTGAGTTAGGTGGGGGTTAAGTGCCTTGCTCAAAGGCACATTGACATATTTTTCACAAAGTAATCTCGGGGGGCTCGAACAAACCACCTTCCGGTTACTGGCCCAACGCTTTTTTGCTAGGCTACCTGGTTGAATTTCCCCCAGTCCCTTGTGATACGTTGTGTTCCTTGCTGTTCCTTTTACCTTAGCAGGCTTGAAACACCCATGTCAATCAGCAATCAGAGGAACGTTAACCAATTGGTGCCTATGGGGTGACGCTTCCACTGGCACAGTAGGCTATTTAAAAGCCAGTTTGCGGTCAGAGCGCACGGACCATCATTACATGAGAAGATGGAGACTTTCAGGTATCTGTTTTGAACGTATGAAAAGTTTATGCTACCATACGATGTTTGCAACTATGTATCGTTAATTTTTTTGGGAACATATTTTAAGTCTGGAACGAAATAGTGGATATGCAAACGGCACTGGGGGACACTTGGAACCATAACATCAGCTCTTATAACCGGTCCTCTACGGACCCAGACCGCTTCAGCAGCCTGGAGGACATAGATATGACCGCGGACGGCAGTCCAGCGCTTCGAATCATGATATCAATCGTGTATTCCGTGGTTTGCGCAGCGGGTTTGGTGGGGAATTTGTTAGTCGTTTTCTTAATGAAAGTGAGACAAGGAAGAAAAAGGTCCACCATACACTTTTTTGTTCTTAATCTGGCCATGACGGACTTCCAGTTTGTCCTGACCCTGCCTTTCTGGGCTGTGGACACTGCTCTGGACTTCAGCTGGCCGTTTGGGAACGCGATGTGCAAGATCATTCTCTCCGTTACTGTTATGAACATGTACGCGAGTGTGTTCTTCCTCACTGCTATGAGTGTTACGCGCTACTGGTCCGTTGCCTCGGCTCTAAAGGACCGCACTAGACACAGATATTGTTCGGTGAGATGGGTAAGCGCAGTGCTCTGGGTCTTTGCCACTGTGGCCACCGCTCCAACGGCTATTTTCTCCAATATGACAAACATCGCTGGGGAGAAGCTTTGCCTTTTGCGGTTCCCGGAGGGCCAGCACTGGCTGGCTTTATATCACTTACAAAAAATCATAATTGCCTTTGTTTTCCCCATGCTCATAGTAACAATTTGCTATTTGATGCTCCTACGATTCGTTCGCCTGAGGAGTATGAACAACAACCACCCTAAACGGAGTAACAGAGTCACTAAATCCGTTACCATTGTGGTTCTTTCATTCTTTTTGTGTTGGATGCCAAATCACGCCATCACTTTCTGGGGCGTCCTGGTCAAATTTAATGTGGTGAACTGGGACAGGTCTTATTATATGGTTCACACCTATGTTTTCCCTGTGACCGTGTGCCTGGCACATGCCAATAGTTGCTTGAACCCAGTTTTATATTGTCTCATGCGAAGAGAGTTCAGGAAAATGCTGAAGGATTTATTCTGGCGGGTTTCCTCACCTGCGAACAGCTGCCAAATACGTCCCTTTTCTGCAACTCGAAAAGCCTCTGTCCACGGTGACACACAAATACCTTTGAATGTCATAGACACCGACCTCTGTCAACTATCCATTGTAAATGGGCAATGTGACGCATTAGCGGAGGACAGCCAACCATAAAGGTAACTTAATGCGTAAAACCACACCTCTAAGCCGCTTCGTAAAACAATTCGTTTTTTTACTATCAAAAGAGTCAAATATTACGAAATGTATTATCCTCGACTCAATGCATAGGACTAAGATGAGAACATTAACTTTTCTTAATTAACAGTATTTAAGTTTATAAATGATGATATTCTATCATGTAGCCTACCAAATTGCGCATAAGATGCCAGCTGCGCCAAGCAAATATTTGTCTCCGTGACTGGCCTCAGCCCCTATGGGACTTCAAAATGATTTCTACCTATGTACATAGCGTACTACCTAACATAATTTAAGTTGAGGCCTACTTTGGGATCTATTGAATCTGTATCGCGGAAGTTCAGCGTTACAGCTTGATTGAAATTGATTAAGGCAATATTCCCGCATTAACAGACTGCATTCATAGTAAACGCAGTATATGTCGGCTCAATCGGGAATTACCTTTACATTTCTGTCGCAGAATGTGTAAAGCTTCAACAATACAGATGATTGAAAAGCCCTTGACCTTGCTAAATCAATGGTATATTGTCGTTACATTGCGCTTTTGGGCTGTTTTTAAATCGAACAAAAATGTTGGCTACTGCCTGAACGCCTGGTGTGATTTCCATGGCTATTGGTTGTCGTAAGTGTGTAAGTGTGGTATAGTAAGTGTGGTATAGGCCTAGGTGTATTTTGAGAAAAATATTGTTATTTCCATTTTGCAAAGTAAAATACAAGTGTCAGTAATTTTCAGTAATTCACAGTATTTCATTAACAGATACTTTGCAACTTTGTGACTAGGGAACGCGATGTGCAAGATCATTCTCTCCGTTACTGTTATGAACATGTACGTGAGTGTGTTCTTCCTCACTGCTATGAGTGTTACGCGCTACTGGTCCGTTGCCTCGGCTCTAACTTTCAGTACCGGGGATACTTCATATGTATCCCTTGAGTCCCAGAAAGTACGGCGAAAATCGAAAGTGCCCAATTCAAAGCGTTTAAAACCAAGATATGGCCACTATGCCAGGGTTCTGCCCAAATAAAAAGGGCGCTGTGCCACCTTGTCGACTGGGCTGCACCACTATGTAAAGATTTCAGAGCAAATTAAACTGATATTTAGTAATGAACTATCTTTGATCTCCAATGACACTGTTGTGAATTAAATTCCATAAATTCCGAGCATTATCATGTTCCTCAATTAATGTAGTGCATATCTCGATACAGAGCGCGCTCAGGACGCACAGAGCGCACCCCGAGTATAGCGTTGTCGAATCATGCAAACTTGCTACGCTTGCTAGATAACCTCCTTCAACTAATGACATAATATATGATATATTTGGCAAAATCGAGTTGATGATTATACAGATAGTATATCAGGAAATTAACAACAGGGAGATTTAAGAGTATAAATAGTTAAAAATGTCAAGGTATCCAACTCTAAAAATATCCATATCTACTTTCATACGGTCTGTTTATCACGCGTACCGAAGCTCTCTTCTGGGCAGCAACTATACAGTAAATTGTTAACAGACTGTGACAGAGATGCCTATATAAGGAATTGTGCACAGGCCTATCAAATTTGTGACTGTCTGGAGAGCCACAATGACAGCTCAAATAGGCACACGTTATTTTACAGGCTCTATTGTAGGGGTTTCCTGTATGGCAGAGCTCTCCTTCCTGGAGAGCCACCAGGATAGGATGTATGTTTTCACTTCTAGCGCACCTGATTCTAATAATTATCTAGTTGATAAGAATCAGATTAGTTACAACTGGAGTTGGAGTGAAAACCTAAAGGAGGGTAGCGGTGTCAATTATGTGTGTGCTCTGAATTTATGGCAACTTTGTGTGAAGTAAATACCTAGGCTAAAGGCTTCCATGTGACAACCTGTTTGGATAATGTGTTTTAAAATTTTTCGCTAATCTGCATGTTGTGTGTTTTGTGTAATTTCATTAGTGCGACATTGGCTATTTTCCCGGGTCTTGTCATTTTTTTTTTTTCTGGAAATATAAAGAGGGTACCTGGGACAGTCCCAGGAAACAGGTTACTTCTTAGTTGTGACTGTAGCCTATGCCCATTCCAATAATTTATATAGTCTATACACTAGATTACTAATTTGGTGGCACTGTGTTGATGCCACTGTGCCTCCATCTTGAAAGTCCCCCACCGTTGTAAAAAAATATATTTTGTAAGCTATATCAATGCATTTATTAATGTCTACATTTGTTTTTGCCACATTTATTCTATTACAGACAACTTGATGCATACAAAATGAAAAAAAAACAACTTTTCCCCCCTTAAGGTATACATTTTTTGAGATTGCTAATGTTGCTGTCCCCACTACAACAACAAAAGAATATGATCCCGAAGACACCGATCTTTGAGCTAACGTAGGCTAATGCGATTAGCATGAGGTTGTAAGTAACAAGAACATTTCCCAGGACACAGACATATCTGATATTGGCAGAAAGCTTAAATTTATGTTAATCTAACTGCACTGTCCAATTTACAGTAAGTATTACAGTGAAATAATACCATGCTATTGTTTGAGAAGAGTGCACCATTTTGAACATGAGACGTTATTAATAAACAAATTAGGCACATTTGGGCAGTTTTAATAACATTTTTGAACAGAAATGCAATGGTTCATTGGATCAGTCTAAAGCGTTGCACATACACTGCTCCATCTAGTGGCCAAAATCTAAATTCCACCTGGGCTGGAATAATACGTTATGGCCATTCTCTTGCATTTCAAAGATGATGGTACAAACATTTTTTCAAAATAACGTTTTTTTCTTTCTTTGTATTATCTTTTATCAGATCTATTGTGATATATTCTCTTACATTCCTTTCACATTTCCACTAACTTAAAAGTGTTTCCTATCAAATGGTACCAAGACTATGCAAATCCTTGCTTCAGGGCCTGTAATTGTGTCCTGGAAACATTTAATTGAAATACTGCATAATTCCATTAATTCCTGTGGACTGTGGAGGACTGCTCCTACTAGGGAGTGCCAATATGGCCAATCGGTGGCTTCAAAGCCTCTCAATGGCCAGGGTTTATTTACATCATTGACTTGTTTTATTATGAACTACAAGTAGACCTTTGGAAACGAGTGCTGTAAATATTATAAACGTTTCTGTGACTGATGCCTGTGAAATACATGTACTCTTCGCTAAACAAATGTAACGACTGATATGTCAACCAATACATTTGCATAATACAATTATTTCTCATGGCCATTTTTTGTCTTATTTAGAAGTGATGTTAACAAGTTTGGCACTAAACAAAAATAAGTGGAAAATCATCAACACAATATAAAATACACATTTTGGAAAACCGTCAGTGCCAAGGGTAAGACAGAACTGGCAGGAGCTAATATACGATAAGTGAATTTGTCCAAATACTTATGACTTCTTCAAAAGAATGGACTAGATACATAAGGTGCTTTCATTTCTGAATGGTAAAAGCAGTGGTGTAAAGTACTTAAGTAAAAATAGTTTAAAGTCCTACTTAAGTCATTTTTATGGGGATATGTACTTTACTATTTATATTTTTGACAACTTTTACTTTTACTTCACTACATTCCCAAATAACATTATGCACTGTTTACTCCATATATTTTCCCTAACACCCAAAAGTACTCGTTACATTTTGAATGCTTAGTAGGACAGAAAATGGTTCAATTCGCACACTAATCAAGAAAACTTCCCTGGTCATCCCTACTGCCTCTGATCTGGCGGACTCCCTTTACACAAATGCTTTGTTTTTAAATGATGTCTGCGTGTTGGAGTGTGACCCTGGCTATCCGTAATTCAAATAAAAGTGTCTGGTTTGCTTAAAAAATAATTTTACATTATTCATATTTTTACTTTTACTTTTCTTCCGGCGCCGACAGAGATGGCCGCCTCGCTTCGCGTTCCTAGGAAACTATGCAGTTTTTTGTTTTTTTTACGAGTTATTTCTTACATTGGTACCCCAGGTCATCTTAGGTTTCATTACATACAGTTGAGAAGAACTACTGAATATAATAGCAGCGTCAACTCACCATCAGTACGACCAAGAATATGACTTTCGCGAAGCGGATCCTGTGTTCTGCCTTTCACCCAGGACAACGGAATGGATCCCAGCCGGCGACCCAAAAAAACGACTTCGTAAAAGGGGGAAACGAAGCGGTCTTCTGGTCAGACTCCGGAGACGGGCACATCGTGCACCACTCCCTAGCATACTTCTCGACCAATGTCCAGTCTCTTGACAACAAGGTTGATGAAATCCGAGCAAGGGTAGCATTCCAGAGGGACATCAGAGACTGTAACGTTCTTTGCTTCACGGAAACATGGCTCACTGGAGAGACCCTATCGGAGTCGGTGCAGCCAGCTGGTTTCTCCACGCATCGCGCTGACAGAAACAAACATCTTTCTGGTAAGAAGAGGGGCGGGGGCGTATGCTTCATGGTTAACGAGACGTGGTGTGATCACAACAACATACAGGAACTCAAGTCCTTCTGTTCACCTGATTTAGAATTCCTCACAATCAAATGTCGACCGCATTATCTACCAAGGACATTCTCTTCGATTATAATCACAGCCGTATATATTCCCCCCCAAGCAGACACATCGATGGCTCTGAACGAACTTTATTTGACTCTTTGCAAACTGGAATCTGTATATCCTGAGGCTGCATTCATTGTAGCTGGGGATTTTAACAAGGCTAATCTGAAAACAAGACTCCCTAAATTGTATCAGCATATCGATTGCGCAACCAGGGCTGGAAAAACCTTGGATCATTGCTATTCTAACTTCCGCGACGCATATAAGGCCCTGAGCGAGTTCATTAGAACGTGCGTTGAAGATGTCGTTCCCATAGCAACGATTAAAACATTCCCAAACCAGAAACCGTGGATTGATGGCAGCATTCGTGTGAAACTGAAAGCGCGAACCACTGCTTTTAATCAGGGCAAGGTGACCGGAAACATGACCGAATACAAACAGTGTAGCTATTCCCTCCGCAAGGCAATCAAACAAGCTAAGCGTCAGTATAGAGACAAAGTAGAATCTCAATTCAATGGCTCAGACACAAGAGGTATGTGGCAGGGTCTACAGTCAATCACGGATTACAAAAAGAAAACCAGCCCCGTCACGGACCAGGATGTCTTGCTCCCAGGCAGACTAAATAACTTTTTTGCCCGCTTTGAGGACAATACAGTGCCACTGACACGGCCCGCAACCAAAACATGCGGACTCTCCTTCACTGCAGCAGACGTGAGGAAAACATTTAAATGTGTTAACCCTCGCAAGGCTGCATGCCCAGACGGAATCCCCAGCCGCGCCCTCAGAGCATGCGCAGACCAGCTGGCTGGTGTGTTTACGGACATATTCAATCAATCCCTATCCCAGTCTGTTGTTTCCACATGCTTCAAGAGGGCCACCATTGTTCCTGTTCCCAAGAAAGCTAAGGTAACTGAGCTAAACGACTACCGCCCCGTAGCACTCACTTCCGTCATCATGAAGTGCTTTGAGAGACTAGTCAAGGACCATATCACCTCCACCCTACCTGACACCCTAGACCCACTCCAATTTGCTTACCACACTGCACACTGCCCTAACCCATCTGGACAAGAGGAATACCTATGTGAGAATGCTGTTCATCGACTACAGCTCGGCATTTAACACCACAGTGCCCTCCAAGCTCGTCATCAAGCTCGAGACCCTGGGTCTCGACCCCGCCCTGTGCAACTGGGTACTGGACTTCCTGACGGGCCGCCCCAGGTGGTGAGGGTAGGCAACAACTTCTCCACCCCGCTGATCCTCAACATTGGGGCCCCACAAGGGTGCGTTCTGAGCCCTCTCCTGTACTCCCTGTTCACCCACGACTGCGTGGCCACGCATGCCTCCAACTCAATCATCAAGTTTGCGGACGACACAACAGTGGTAGGCTTGATTACCAACAACGACGAGACGGCCTACAGGGAGGAGGTGAGGGCCCTCGGAGTGTGGTGTCAGGAAAATAACCTCACACTCAACGTCAACAAAACTAAGGAGATGATTGTGGACTTCAGGAAACAGCAGAGGGAACACCCCCCTATCCACATCGATGGAACAGTAGTGGAGAGGGTAGTAAGTTTTAAGTTCCTCGGCGTACACATCACAGACAAACTGAATTGGTCCACCCACACAGACAGCATCGTGAAGAAGGCGCAGCAGCGCCTCTTTAACCTCAGGAGGCTGAAGAAATTCGGCTTGTCACCAAAAGCACTCACAAACTTCTACAGATGCACAATCGAGAGCATCCTGTCGGGCTGTATCACCGCCTGGTACGGCAACTGCTCCGCCCACAACCGTAAGGCCCTCCAGAGGGTAGTGAGGTCTGCACAACGCATCACCGGGGGCAAACTACCTGCCCTCCAGGACACCTACACCACCCGATGTCACAGGAAGGCCATAAAGATCATCAAGGACAACAACCGAGGTCAGTACAGGTGCATCAAAGCTGGGACCGAGAGACTGAAAAATAGCTTCTATCTCAAGGCCATCAGACTGTTAATTTAAACAGCCACCACTAATATTGAGTGGCTGCTGCCAACACACTGACTCAACTCCAGCCACTTTAATAATGGGAATTGATGGGAAATGATGTAAAATATATCACTAGCCACTTTAAACAATGCTACCTAATATAATGTTTACATACCCTACATTATTCATCTCATATGTATACGTATATACTGTACTCTATATCATCTACTGCATCTTTATGTAATACATGTATCACTAGCCACTTTAACTATGCCACTTTGTTTACATACTCATCTCATATGTATATACTGTACTCAATACCATCTACTGTATCTTGCCTATGCCGCTCTGTACCGTCACTCATTCAGATATCTTTATGTACAGTGCCTTGCGAAATAATTTGGCCCCCTTGAACTTTGCGACCTTTTGCCACATTTCAGGCTTCAAACATAAAGATATAAAACTGTATTTTTTTGTGAAGAATCAACAACAAGTGGGACACAATCATGAAGTGGAACGACATTTATTGGATATTTCAAACTTTTTTAACAAATCAAAAACTGAAAAATTGGGCGTGCAAAATTATTCAGCCCCTTTACTTTCAGTGCAGCAAACTCTCTCCAGAAGTTCAGTGAGGATCTCTGAATGATCCAATGTTGACCTAAATGACTAATGATGATAAATACAATCCACCTGTGTGTAATCAAGTCTCCGTATAAATGCACCTGCACTGTGATAGTCTCAGAGGTCCGTTAAAAGCGCAGAGAGCATCATGAAGAACAAGGAACACACCAGGAAGGTCCGAGATACTGTTGTGAAGAAGTTTAAAGCCGGATTTGGATACAAAAATATTTCCCAAGCTTTAAACATCCCAAGGAGCACTGTGCAAGCGATAATATTGAAATGGAAGGAGTATCAGACCACTGCAAATCTACCAAGACCTGGCCGTCCCTCTAAACTTTCAGCTCATACAAGGAGAAGACTGATCAGAGATGCAGCCAAGAGGCCCATGATCACTCTGGATGAACTGCAGAGATCTACAGCTGAGGTGGGAGACTCTGTCCATAGGACAACAATCAGTCGTATATTGCACAAATCTGGCCTTTATGGAAGAGCGGCAAGAAGAAAGCCATTTCTTAAAGATATCCATAAAAGTGTTGTTTAAAGTTTGCCACAAGCCACCTGGGAGACACACCAAACATGTGGAAGAAGGTGCTCCGGTCAGATGAAACCAAAATTGAACTTTTTGGCAACAATGCAAAACGTTATGTTTGGCGTAAAAGCAACACAGCTCATCACCCTGAACACACCATCCCCACTGTCAAACATGGTGGTGGCAGCATCATGGTTTGGGCCTGCTTTTCTTCAGCAGGGACAGGGAAGATGGTTAAAATTGACGGGAAGATGGATGGAGCCAAATACAGGACCATTCTGGAAGAAAACCTGATGGAGTCTGCAAAAGACCTGAGACTGGGACGGAGATTTGTCTTCCAACAAGACAATGATCCAAAACATAAAGCAAAATCTACAATGGAATGGTTCAAAAATAAACATATCCAGGTGTTAGGATGGCCAAGTCAAAGTCCAGACCTGAATCCAATCGAGAATCTGTGGAAAGAACTGAAAACTGCTGTTCACAAATGCTCTCCATCCAACCTCACTGAGCTCGAGCTGTTTTGCAAGGAGGAATGGGAAAAAAATGCAGTCTCTCGATGTGCAAAACTGATAGAGACATACCCCAAGCGACTTACAGCTGTAATCACAGCAAAAGGTGGCGCTACAAAGTATTAACTTAAGGGGGCTGAATAATTTTGCACGCCCAATTTTTCAGTTTTTGATTTGTTAAAAAAGTTTGAAATATCCAATAAATGTCGTTCCACTTCATGATTGTGTCCCACTTGTTGTTGATTCTTCACAAAAAGATACAGTTTTATATCTTTCTGTTTGAAGCCTGAAATGTGGCAAAAGGTCGCAAAGTTCAAGGGGGCCGAATACTTTCGCAAGGCACTGTACATATTCTTTATCCCCTTACACTTGTGTCTGTCTATAAGGTAGTAGTTTTGGAATTGTTAGCTAGATTACTTGTTGGTTATTACTGCATTGTTGGAACTAGAAGCACAAGCATTTCGCTACGCTCGCATTAACATCTGCTAACCATGTGTATGTGACAAATAAAATTTGATTTGATACTTAAGTATATTTTAGCAATTACATTTACTTTTGACACTTAAGTATATTTAAAACCAAATACTTTTAGACTTTAACTCAAGTAATATTTTACTGGGTGACATTCACTTTTACTTTAGTCATTTTCTATTAAGTCGTCTTTACTTTTACTCAAGTATGAGAATTGAGTACATTTTCCACCACTAGGTAAAAATAGATATGTATTAAAATACCCTCAAATAAAAGGTGACATTCTGTATTGTCGCCTCATATGAAATATTTTATCTCAAATCCAAAATGCTGGAGTGTAGTCAAATTAAGTGCAGCTTGTAACCCAGTATGTCCACTGAGGGGCCACTATAGTCAATAAATAATTCATTGAATCTCAACGTGTACTTGACAAGACAACAAAACCGTCTAAATATTTAGGAGAAAACCAAGGGAATTATTGGGCCATACATGATGTGTTTAAAGTATATTTTATGAATATTCTAAAATAAACTAAAAAGCAAGTCATCACAGGTTATTTCCAGTTTCAACCCACATGGGTGTTGTTTTCCAAGTTAATGTTATCCTGATCTCTAACAAATGACTTCACATTTTATAACCCTTTTATAACCTGTCAATCTCTACAAAGTCAAACGCCATAACCTTAATAATCTACCACACACCAGTTTACCTGCCTCTATCGATTCACTTTAGACATAATCACCGAAAGGGTCTACATGGCTGAGGGGCTATAATGTATATGCTATAGAAATCCCTATGGTATTTGTGAAATGGAGTAATGGGGAAGATCATGAAACTATTGACAACCTTTTATGAGATTATTAAGGGCCATAGAGATCCTCAGGGCTACGCACACACACTATTGTACTGCTCAAGGCACATTACTGTAACATCACTGTGTACACAGTCAGTGTACCAAGTCCGCTGAAATTTCTCTATAGGTTTCAATGTCATAGCTCTTTTACTGCCATCTCCAAGTCTGAATATGCTAGTTTGCATTGCCTAGGAGTAAGCAATACTCAGTGGAAAGGCAAATGCAAGATGGTAGCCAATCAGTCTGTCCGTTTGTGTGTGATCCTTGAGATCAGAGTTTAGGAGTTTTTATGTTTTAATGACCCTGATCCTGTTTACAGAAGCAAATACTTTTCTATGTGAAGGTGGATGCTGTATATAACAACTATTATTTTTAGATCTCAGTCTCTATTTTACATTTCGGATTGAGAAGGCATTTATTTTTTTATACACCTTTCTGGAGTTGGTTGCTCACGGAGTCAGGAGGTCTCTCTGCGCCCAAGGCCTGCTACACGAGCACAGGTGCGCACTGAAGGCTAGGAGAGGAGAAGCGCTTAATTAGATTGGAAAACCTGATGCACCGTGGGCGGTGGGAAAATATAGGTTGTTCTACACAACGTCTACTGATCGTTGGACACCTGTGCTGAAATACCTATAAAAAGCGGCATTATGTATCTGTCACTGTGCCTGCTCTTTACTCAATGCCATCCTGGATTAAATAGGCTGAATGATCAATGGTTGAGTGAGTTATCTTCGCTTTATGCCCTACAATTTGCAAACACTCCGACGAGACCATCATGTCAATACCACCAGGAACTTGGTCTCTCTGCAATTACATTTCTACCATTCTCAAACGCAACTGGACCTACACTTGATGGCATACTTCCAAAATCTCAAACTATTGAATTACTTTTTTTCTGTGTCGAAAGACTCAGTTCGTTTTATTGACAATGGTGCTGCTCCACCAAGAAGTCCTCACGCATTGGGCAACAGATATATTGTTATGCTTTTATTGTTGGTCTCTGGTAAAGTGCAACCAAACCCTGGCCCGGAAGATACTATGCAATCTCTACCGAATCCCTATGATTTTAAAAACAGAGCAGGTTTTGGCCTCTTGTATGTTAATGTCAGGAGTCTATTTCCAAAAATAGACATGATTAGAATATGGGCCAAAACGACAAAAGCAGACATAATGGTTTTATCAGAAACTTGGCTAAATAAATCTATGTTAAATAACTCGATTTCTATTGATGAGTACACGGTCTTTAGAACGGGTTGGATGAGTAAAGGAGGAGGGGTTGCAATTTATGTGAAATCCGACTTTAACACCTCTGAAATTCCCTCGATTACCAAAGCCAAACATTTTGAATTGCTTGCGGTTAAAGTGAACTGTAGTCGGCTGCCATAGACCGCCCTCAGCTTCAGAGACGCACATCTTTCTGATGTCTTGCACAAGTTAAATTACTCTGAATTCATTATTTTAGGAGATTTGAACTGGGACATGCTTACATTTGTATCGGATTCTTTTGAAGAACTGTGTGACTCTCTGAATCTCGCTCAATTAATTCCTGCGCATACAAGACCGAATCCCCGACCACCTAACAAATCAACGCTATTGGACATTATTTTAACGAATACCCCTTACAAATACACATCGACTGAGATATTCTGTAATGATGTCAGTGATCACTGTGCAATTTCTTGTTTTAGAAATACAAAAATGACCAAATCCAAACCCCATTATATTTTTAAGAGACATTTATACAGTTTGACGAGCAAGCGTTCTTACATGATCTGTACCATACTATTGATAGAGTAAGTCTGATTCTTGATGTTGACACTGCCTGGGACTATTATTATATGAAATGTGTGTCGATTTGTGATAAGCGTGCCTCTGTGAAGAAATGTAGAATCAGTGGAAGTGACAATCCCTGGTTTTCAGAAAACTTGGCAGAATTAATTAGAAAGATATATCTAGCTCAAACTAGACGTACAAACGCTCCTGTTGACTGGGCCTCCTTCAGAGCGCTAAGAAACAAATGCACAGGATTGATCAGGAAGTCCAAATCAGATTACTATTTAAATGCGGTCACAGAGAACCTAAACAACCCTAACAAGTTCTGGAAGGTAATCAAATCAGTGTCAGGTCCTAATGTATCCTCTGGCCTTCCTGACCATTTAATGATGGATTCTAATGAAGTGAAGGATAACGCCAATATTGTAAGGGTTTTTTAACAAGCACTTCATATCTGCTTGTTCAGTTTTTGATAATGGTGGGGCCCAGGCCTCTAATGTAAGCTCGGTTATACTCAACTATGATATAGGCCCTCATGTGAACCATTTTAACCTTGAGCCTGTTTCTTATGCGGAGGTCTATAAAGCACTAAAGGCTATAGACACTAAAAAATCTGCAGGTCCAGAGCCCTACCTCTTAAAGATAGCAGATGATATTAGTACTGAACCTGTGACTCACATTTTCAACTTGAGTTTCTTGACCAATTCCATACCCAGCATTTGGAAATCAGCTTATGTCCTCCCACTGCTAAAGGGTGGTGATCCCTCAGATGCTAATAACTATTGTCCTATCTCTAAACCCCCTATCCTGGCAAAAGTCTATGAATCCCTAGTGAACTCACAGTTAAAACACTTCTTAATTGAAAATAACATACTGAGCGGGGTTCAGTCTGGCTTTAGATCGGGGCACAGCACCATAACTGCAGCTATGGCAGTGGCAAAATACATCATTAATGCACTAGATAAAAAGCAATGTTGTGCTGCTCTGTTTGTGGATGTTGACCATGAATTGTTGCAAGCTAGACTCTGTTTGTGGAAGTTGACCATGAGTTGATGCCAGCTAGACTCTGTTTGTGGAAGTTGACCATGAATTGTTGCTAGCTAGACTCAGAAACATTGGTCTCAGTGAAGGGGAAGTAAATTGGTTTAGGACCTATCTTTCTGAAAGAACAAAATGTGTATATACTGACAATCACAAGTCTAGCTATCTTGAGATTAATAAAGGTGTGCCCCAGGGTTCCATTTTAGCTCCTGTGTTCTCAATTTTTATGAATTATTTGGGAAATGGGATGCAACCGGCAAAATTACATCTATATGCAGATGATACAGTCATATATACATGTGCTCCTTCTCTGGTTCAGGCTTTTGAAAAGCTCCAGACTGCTTTTCAGTCACTGCAGGCCTCCCTTTATGGTCTCAAACTGGTCTTGAATGTACAAAAAACAAAATTCATGACCTTTACCAGAGCTAGAACTTTTAGCATTGTCACATCTGGTGGCTTATCCCTTGAAAAAAGTGTCATCCTACAAATACCTAGGTATTTGGTTGGATGACAAGTTGTCCTTTACAGTTCATGTGGATAATCTTGTGACAAAGCTTAAATTGAAATTGGGTTTTTATTTTCGTAATAAGACTTGCTTCCTGCTTATGGCTAGAAAGAAGCTTGTTCAGGCCACCTTTCTCTCTGTAATTGATTATGATGACTTGTTATATATGCATGCAACCTCCTCCATCTTACAAAGACTGGACTGTTTATCATGCATCCTTGCGCATTATTACAAATGCCACGTCACTCAACCACCATTGCACATTGTACAAATGATAGGTTGGACCTCACTTTATATGCGCAGAAAGATACATTTGTATGCGTTCATCTTACAAAGCCATTTTGGGTAAACTCCCTATTTACCTCTGTAGTCTGTTCTCCTTCACCACCAGTAGTTACCATACCCAGTCTGCTAGGTGGTTGCTACTTAAAGTCCCCAGGACATTCACAGTATTAGGCAACACTGCCTCCTCTTCTTGTGCACCAGACACATGGAATAGTCTACAATCCATGCTTCATCTAGATATGTTAGTGCCACTGAATTAATTTAAAATATTGATGGGAGACTCTGTTACAGAGGAGTGTAAATGCTTTTTTTAGGCTGGATCATGTTGCTGTATTGTTGTATGTGTCACACCCTGATCTGTTTCACCTGTCCTCATTATTGTCTCCACCCCCTCCAGGTGTCGCTTGTCTTCCCCAGTGTATTAATCCCTGTGTTTCCTGTCTCTCTGTGCCAGTTTGTCTTGTATGTTCCAAGTCAACCAGCGGTTTTCCTGTACTCCTGCCTTTGCTATTCTCTTTTTTCTAGTCCTCCCGGTTTTGACCCTTGCCTGTTCTGGACTCTGTACCCGTCTGCCTGACCATTCTGCCTGCCCTGACCACGAGAATTTCTGCTACTCTGTACCTCCTGAACTCTGATCTGGTTTTGACCTTTTTCCTGTTCATGACTATTCTCCTGCCTACATTGTTCTCTTGCCTACATTGTAAGACTCCAACCACCTGCTTCCTGTGTCTGCATCTGGATCTCGCCTTGTGTCATGATAGTATGTTTTAATTATGTACTGTATTGATTGTTGCTGCCTTCTTGGCCAGGTCTCCCTTGAAAAATAGACTCTGGGTCTCAATGGCTTTTCCTGGTTAAATAAAGGTGAAATAAAAAAATATATGTTGTAAGGCAAATAAATTATATTGGCAATAAAAAATGTTTACCATTTACTCAGCTGTATTCACAATTGCAAAAGGAAAATCTAAGTAAGGAATGGCTAGTTGTACAATAATAGTAACTGAAGCCATTTCTTATCTAACTTTATTTTCATCAATTTGTGAAAGTTAACTTTACAGACATATTACCTAATAAGATTAGGTAAACAGTTGCAATACTGACCTCTTTCTGCCTCAAGTTAATGTATCTGTTTGGGTGGTTATGAAATCCAAATACACCTAAATTCAGCAAAAAAAAACGGCCCTTTTTCAGGACCCGACCTTTCAAAGATAATTCGTAAAAATCCAAATAACTTCACAGATCTTCATTGTAAAGGGTTTAAACACTGTTTCCCATGCTTGTTCGATGAACCATAAACAATTAATGAACATGCACATGTGGAACGGTCGTTAAGACACTAACAGCTTACAGACGGTAGGCAATTAAGGTCACAGTTATGAAAACTTAGGACACTAAAGAAGCCTTTCTACTGACTCTGAAAAACACCAAAAGAAAGATGCCCTGGGTCCCTGCTCACCTGCGTGAACGTACCTTAGGCATGCTGCAAGGAGGCATGAGGATTGCAGATGTGGCTAGGGCAATAAATTACAATGTCCGTACTGTGAGACGCCTAAGACAGCGCTACAAGGTGACAGGGTGGACAGCTGATCGTCCTCGCAGTGGCAGACCACGTGTAACAACACCTGCACAGGATCGGTATATTCGAACATCACGACTGCGGGACAGGTACAGGATGGCAACAACAACTGCCAGTTACACCAGGATGCACAATCCCTCAATCAGTGCTCAGACTCTCCGCAATAGGCTGAGAGAAGCTGGACTGAGGGCTTGTAGACCTGTTGTAAGGCAGGTCCTCACCAGACATGACCGGCAACAATGTCGCCTACGGGCACAAACCCCCCATCGCTGGACAGGACAGGACTGGCAAAAAGTGCTCTTCTCTGACAAGTCGCGGTTTTGTCTCACCAGGGGTGGTGGTCGGATTCGCGTTTATCGTCAAAGGAATGAGCGTTACACCGAGACCTGTAATCTGGAGCGGGATCGATTTGGAGGTGGAGGGTCCATCATGGTCTGGGGCAGTGTGTCACAGCATCATCGAACTGAGCTTGTTGTCATTGCAGGCAATCTCAACGCTGTGCGTTACAGGGAAGACATTCCTCCTCCCTCATGTGGTACCCTTCCTGCAGGCTCATCCTGACATGACTCTCCAGCATGACAATGCCACCAGCCATACTGCTCATTCTGTGCATGATTTCCTGCAAGACAGGAATGTCAGTGTTCTGCCATGGCCAGCGAAGAGCCCGGATCGCAATCCCATTGAGCACGTCTGTGACCTGTGGGATCGGAGGGTGAGGGCTAGGGCCATTCCCCACAGAAATGTCTGGGAACTTGCAGGTGCCTTGGTGGAAGAGTGGGGTAACATCTCACAGCAAGAACTGTCAAATCTGGTGCAGTCCATGAGGAGATGCACTGCAGTACTTAATGCAGCTGGTGGCCACACCAGATACTGACTTTTACTTTTGATTTTGATCCCCCCCTTTGTTCAGGGACACATTATTCAATTTATGTTAGTCACATGTCTGTGGAACTGGAACTTATGTCTCAGTTGTTGAATATTATGTTCATAGAAATATTTACACAGTGAGAGGACATTTCTGTTGTGCTGAGTTTATAATATAGTTAGCCACAAGATTTTGTCACAATACAAATCTATGTTTTCTTAATCACAGTTAACCCAGAAATAAAGTATTTTTGATTTGTCCAAAGCACTTGAACTAATGCTGCTCGTAATCTCACACATCACGTTGTGTCAAATGAAATCTACGATACCATTTATTTTTTACGTCAGAGCCGCCGGAAAACGTGTGGCGAAACAGCATTTTGCCTGAGTACTTTTCAAAGTCTGGTAAAAGCGTTTTCCAGACATATTCTTAGTTCAAGTCATAGAAATCATAGAAAAATGTTTAGCATCAGAAAATAAAGCAGGTGTTATTTATTGGACAAGTTGACATAGTACCTTCCCCAATTTCAGCCCATTTGTTTTATATAGTGAATACAACCCTGTCCACGGGATTTCACACATTAATCCCCATGCTCGATGTAACAGGTGGATTCACTTGTCAGTCACAGGGGTCTCATCACAGCACCTTATCAACCACTACAGCGCCTTATCAACCACAGCTGTCAACAACTACATTTGCACCAGCTCCTCTCCTGCCTGCCTGGTTGCCTGCCTCATGATAGAGCGAAAACAAATTTTCATGGAAAACAAGGTATGTGTTGAAGGGATACTTTGGGGTTTTGGCAAGCAGGCCCTTTATCTACATCCCCAGAGTCAGATGAACTCGTGGATACCATTTTTATGTGTCTTCGTCCAGTATGAAGAAAGTTAGAGGTACTTTTGCAAGCCAATGCTAACTAGCGTTAACGCAGTGCCTGGAAGTCTATGGGTATCTGCGAGCATAAAATGGTATCCACAAGTTCACCTGACTCTGGGGAAGTAGATAAAGGGCCACATTGCAAAATCCTGAAGTATCCCTTTAATTAAGCAGTTTAGTCGTCCTCTAAAATTAGCTAGAATGATCCAATCTGTAGCTAGCTAACACAACTATAAATGTAATTTAAGTAGCTTAGCTAGATATCTAACATTAGCTAGCTAGGTTGATGCAATCATGCCACCGGGAGTTTATAATTTAGACTCTCTAACCAGGTATACATCCAACCTTTTTATGTGGGTAAAGTACATGTCGGTTTAAAAAATGCTATGAAAGGCCTTATGGAAACATCATTTTTCAGTAAACTTGACATTTCTCGAGAAAACAAAATACTTTAAACAAGGTCTGATCTTTTTGTGTTGCTTAAAATTAATAATGTGAGAAATGTCGATGGAAGCGCTTTTATGAGGAAATATTTATTTAATAACCATCATATCGAAGTAAATTTGGAGTCACGCGATTACATGTTGTGTGGTCCTCCCACTACGACGCCCCAGGAAAGCATGCAGTTTATTAGGCTAAAGATTAAATAAATTATGATCAACTTCACAGGGTGGTGAAAGTGCAAGGTGATGAGCTTAATGCTCGTTCCAATAATTATCAAGGGTTTTATTCGAGTGACATGACCGTCGATGCTTGGTGGCCGTTTGACAAATAAAAATGATCTTGCTCTTTAGTCCATAATAATCTCATCATGTATCTGCCGCTGCTGGCTCGTGCGCAAGTGCCAATACCAGAGTGAGCACACTCACTACATGTATATAACACATTTGTTTTGAGAAAACCATCAGCAGAGTTGAAAATGCAATGGAAACCCATTCAACTTTTATTTGTTATTCGATACATTTGGGAATTTATCTGGATAAGGTTTTTTTATGTGCACTATGTCATCACACACAGTCTTTTATCTGCAACAAGTCAATTTGATGGAAACATCTCTGGTGGGAAAAATTTGCATATTGTTTTTAATATGCACATGTCGCCAATTGGATGGAAACCTAGATTCTTAATAAATGTTTTTGGCAGAGGATAAAGAAGATGAAACAATCTGTTGCTGCTACCAAATGACAAGGGATTCTCAAGTTATTGAAGATGTTAGTCAGCCAGTTTGTTGATCCAGTAATGTTGGCATATTTTTTTTTCCCCACTGCTGGTGATTATTCACAAATGTTTGTGGTGAAAATGTCACTGTCTTAAAAGTAAAACATCTACAAATTCCACCACAGAGCATTCTAAACAGACAACATGAACACGTTTCTCCAACCATAACAGATAAATGGCTAATGCAGAAATAAACAATTTATGGATTCTCGCACTACCATCTTTTACAAATACAGAGACAGGCAGCCATCATGGCATCAGTCTTTTTCAACTAGCTAGTGCATAGTGTCACCTACTGATATGAAGTGGTAATGCAGGTTTGGTTAGAATATAGTACAACAGAAAAAGTGGCATTCAATAAAATCTACTTCATGAAAAGGGGGATATTATTTTCAATGAAAATGTTGAAAGTAGTTGATTTAATGATTGAATATATGGATTTGACATGCAATCAGTTCCTACAGTGAGTGCCAGAGAACCAACCATCTGGTGGGCCAGATGGAGGCCAGGACATCAACACAAGGTTAATGGTTTTATGATTTACACATTTTAAAAAATTGTTGCAAAGTCACTCGGGCTCCCGAGTGGAGCAGCGGTCTAAGGCACTGTGAAGAGGTGTCACTACAGTCCCTGGTTGAAATCCAGGCTGTATCACATCTGGCTGTGATTGGGAGTCCCATAGGGAGGTGCACAATAGGCCAGGGTAGGCCGTCATTGGAAATAAGAATTTGTTTTTAACTGACTTGCCTAATTAAATAAAAGGTTAAATTTAAAAAAAGTATAACAAAGTCTACTGTGTAAAGCAGGGTTCCCTAATTGGTGGCACTCTGACACATTTTATTTTGACACCCAAGTTTTCTGAGCATTTTTTTTGTTGTTGTTATTTGCTGGACATAATAGACTAAAAACCAGGAAATCAGCTCCAAGTGGTTTTAATTTAATAAATGTATTCCCAAATATTCCCACGCATAATAAAGAGAAAAATGTGATCGTATACAAATGTAAGCAGTTTGAAATGATTCACATTATATTGATTTCGGCTCTTGAGGTCAATTTGCTGTCTATAAATGATTTGTAATTATGTTCCAGACCCCCGATCATCTGCTCAAGAAACAATCATCCCGCAGCTGAATCTAGTTCATGAAATCTGGTGTATAGTGTTAAATGAACCCTTGCAACGAACAACCATATATGTGTGAGAAATTCTGATATTGTCAAATATTTATCTTTTTTTAATCTGTATATGACATCAAAAGTGTAAGTATTGAAAGATCACCATCATCTTTCAATTATAGTTGCTAGTTTTTGATTTCATACTTACAGCATTTTCCATACTTTTTATGAATCATAAAATCAATTTCTTTCAAAAAGCACTTTTTAAATGGTTCTACGTCTGTAGGTTTCAAATGTAACCCTGCCTTACATAAAGCTCACATAATTAATTTCAGAAGAGCACTGCAGTCAGATGAACAAAATAATCGGTTGTGACAAAATTAAAATAGTTTTCTACAATGCAACCTGTCTTTTAAAAAAAAATGTAAAAGTCCATTGCTTAAAACTTCTTGATCGGTGTACCGTCCACGGGACAGTTGAACTAACGCAGGCTAATGTGATTAGCATGAGGTTGTAAGTAACAAGAAAATGTTAGGACATAGACATATCTGATATTGGCATAAAGATTAACAAGAATTTAAGCTAACTGCACTGTCCAATTTACAGTAGCTATTACAGTGAAAGAATACCATGCTATTGTTTGAGGAGAGTGCACAATTTTTAACATAAAGTTATTAATAAACAAATTAGGCATATTTGGGCAGTCATGATACAAACTTTTGAACAGAGATGCAATGGTTTATTGGATCAGTCTAAACTTTGCACATATACTGCTGCCATCTAGTGGCCAAAATCTAAATTGCAGCTGGGCTGGAAAAATGCTTTATGGCCTTTCTCTTGCATTTCAAAGTTGATGGTACAAAAAAATGTAAAAAAGAACGGTTGTTTTTTTTTCTTTGTATTATCTTTTACCAGATCTATTGTGTTATTCTCCTACATTCCTTTCACATTTACACAAACTTCAAAGTGTGTCCTTTCAAATGGTACCAAGAATATGCATATCCTTGCTTCAGGGCCTGAGCTATAGGCAGTTAGATTTGGGTGTAATTTCAGGCAAAAAAAATGTAAAGGGAAGGGGTACTTTTAAGAGTTAACATTGTGTGTGTATAGATATTATAATATTTAAAGACATTGTAAGCATAACGCTCAGCCCTGCTATAATAGTTACTAAACTACAGGGTATGTTGTCCATTGACGTTGTTGTCTCTGGCTCTTTTGATATCAGATTCGGAATGAATAACAACAAGGTTTGTGGTAGTTTGAAAGGTCCACCTTAGGTCAGCAGTGTTTCCAATTCACATGACCTGACAGGAAAGAAAACAGCCCTATAGTCATAGCACAGACGAAAAGGGAAGCTATCTATAATAATGCTATTTTGTCATAGCCTACGAATAGGACCCAGAGTTTTACCTGACCAGGACATGAAATCAGGAAAAACTCCAGGCCCCAGAAAAGACATATTCATTTTGCCACACCACTTTTGAACCACACCACGTAAACTACCTCTGGTTTACAAATTTTCTCCATGAGAGATTGTTTGATCCAAACCTACAAAGCTTTTTCACATTTACATAAAAACAATTTTACAGCAAGTTTGGACCCAAAATGATTTGTCCATTTATTATCAAGAAATCAAGTTGCTCTTTATATCAATAAGAACAATGCCATTACTTTGTGAAAATGTCAGTAGGCTTTTTAGTGATTACTTGGTAATAGTGATAAGCTATAACAATGCCAGTTAGTATTAGCTATATATTTAAAGTGCAGATATTTCAACCAGGCACACCATTGCTTCCTTCAACATACAAATCTATATAAGGGATACATAATAGAAATATAAGGAAAACGTAATAACTATAGAAACACATACCTCAGAAAGCTAATAAAGAAAAAAACGTATCATCTCAACATGTTGTTAGTGGGCAGCCAGCATGCAGATGCTTTGAATCAGTGCACTTTTGTTGTACAGTATGATCGTATCCGGCGTGATGGCTGCTCAGCAGTTTGTAGAAGGAAGGGTCATTGTTTTGGCAAACTCCTCGTAGTGGACACATCCGTCTGGTCCCACGCCAGTCTCTTTCAGCAGCTCGTCAACTGCAGGGAAGTGAGAAGATGACGCCCACACAACTTAATTATAACTCATCAAATCTAGTAATTTCATCACTGGTCTTTGAATGTTTTAAGACGTTTTATGACTACTGGTCATAAAATCATACAATCATCGGTCATACAATCTCTGCCACACATGAAGTACCAGTCAAAAGTTTGGACACACCAACTCATTCAAGGGTTGGTCTTCATTTGTACTATTTTCTACATTGTAGAATAATAGTAAAGACATCAAAACTATAAAATAACACATAAGGAATCATGTAGTAATCAAAAAAGTGTTAAACAAATCTAAACATATTTTAGATTCTTCAAAGTAGCCACCCTTTGTCTTGATGACAGGTTTGCACACTCTTGGCATTCACTCAACCAGCTTCACCTGGAATGCTTTTCCAACAGTCTTGAAGGAGTTCCCACATATGCTGAGCACTTGTTGGCTGCTTTTCCTTCACTCTGCAGTCCAACTCATCACAAACCATCTCAATTAGGTTGAAGTTGGGTGATTGTGGAGGCCAGGTCATATGATGCATCACTCCATCACTCTCCTTCTTGGTTAAATAGCCCTTACCTAGCCTGGAGGTGCGTTGGGTCATTGTCCTGTTGAAAAACAAATGATAGTCCCACTAAGAGCAAACCAGATGGGATGGCGTATCTCAGTAGAATGCTGTGGTAGTCATGCTGGTTAAGTGTGCCTTGAATTCTAAATAAATCACAGACAGTGTAACCAGAAAAGCACCCTCACACCATCACATCTCCTCCTCCATGTTTTACGGTGGGAACCACACATGCAGAGATCCTCCGTTCACATACTCTGCGGTTGGAACCAAAAATCTCAAATTTGGACTCATCAGACCAAAGGACAGATTTCCACCAGTCTCTTCTTCTTATTAGAGTCATATAGTTGTGGTTTCTTTGCAGCAATTCGACCATGAAGGCCTGAGAGGTGTCTGTTACTTGAACAACGTGAAGCATTTATTTGGGCTGCAATTTCTGAGGCTGGTAACTAATGAACTTATCCGCTGCAGCAGAGGTAACTCTGGGTCTTCCTTTCCTGTGGCGATCCTCATGAGAACCAGTTTCATCATAGTGCTTGATGGTTTTTGCGACTGCACTTGAAGAAAGTTTAAAAGTTCTTACTTTTCCGGATCGACTGACCTTCATGTCTTAAAGTAGTGATGGACTGTCGTTTCTCTTTGAGCTGTTCTTGCCATAATATGGACTTGGTATTTTACCAAATAGGGCTATCTTCTGTATATCACCCCTTCCTCGTCACAAGACAACTGATTGGCTCAAATGCATTAAGAAGGAAATATATTCCACAAATTAACTTTTAAACAAGGCACACTGTCACGAATATCACCGAAGGTGGCTCCCCTTCCCGTTCAGGTGGAGCTCGGCGGTTGTCGTTGCCGGTATACTAGCTGCCACCGATCCCTTTTTTTCCCCTTTTCGTTTGGTTTTGTCTAATTGGTTTCACCTGTTCCTTGTTGTGGTTATTTAAGTTTGGTTAGCCCGCCTGTGTTTGTGCGGGCTTGTTGCTGTGATGTCAAGAGGTGTTCATTATTATTGTTGGTTTTTTTCGCTGTCCGGTGAGGTACCAGTTTGTACTTGGGTAGAATGTATTACGCCTGTGTTCGGCGTCACCCGTTGTACGCTATTCTGTTGGACATTAAAGCATTTTTCCCTAATCCTCTGCTCTCTCCGCCTGACTCCACTCCCATCACTTTTCAAGCGTTACACACACCTGTTAATTGAAATGCATTCCAGGTGACTACCTCATGAAGCTGGTTGAGAGAATGCCAAGAGTGTGCAAAGCTGTCAAGGCAAAGGGTGGCTACTTTGAAGTACCTCAAATATAAAATATATTTTGATTTGTAACTACATGATTCCATATGTGTCATTTCATAGTTTGATGTCTCCACTATTATTCTACAATGTAAAAAATAGTAAAAATAAAGAAAAACCCTGGAATGAGTAGGTGTGCCCACACTTTTGACTGGTACAGTATGTCAAGTGTTTTTCAAGTGTTCAAACAGAATATACAGTATTGGTGTAATAAAGTAACAAAGTAATTCAATTACATTTACTACCATAGAAATGTTGTTAAGTTGGTACAATAATGCACACCCTTGATTCTGGATGTGCGTGGTTTGAACAAACAAACACAATGCACATACATACACTCTACAACTCTCTCGTATACATGTGGCATGTGTGTTTTATGACCCTTACCTTCTTTATCAGTGAGCTTCTCTCCCAGCCCGGTGAGCTTGGCCCGGAGCTCCGAGGACAGGATGTAGCCCTTCTTCTGCTTGTCTGTCATCCTCATGGCCTCCAGAATCTCTGCTCTGGGGTCCTCCTGCTGGATCTGCTGGTGCATCATAGTTAGGAAGGTGGAGAAGTCCAGCTCTCCACACTTATCTAGTTTTATGGAGGGAGAGTGATTGATTGAATGATCGATCAAATGATTGGTTGATTTAGAAAATTGATTTATTGAAAGGGATAGTTTAACATTGAAAGACATACATGCAGGCGGGCAGACAGACAGGTGGGAGGACGGGCAGACAGACATGCGTACCAATCTTGGAGATTTGCAGGTGTCTGTCCACCTCAATGAAAGTGGGGCTGACCCCCAGGCAGCGCATGACTATAATCAGGTCCTTGGCCTCAATTTTACCCTTGTGCTTCTTGTCATAGAGTGAAAAGCATTCCTTGAATTCTGTGAGAAAGAAGAGGTTGTCACATTTCCTCAGCTCTTCTAGGTATGTTTATGTATGCTTCTAATGGCTATTCCCTTGAGGTCAAATCATAGAAATAGAATGAATAGAACAGACATCCCCATACAGGTCAATTATGACATAATAGATGGACTGTCAGACATGTTTTGTGTACCCATGAGTTTACCTGTCAAATTTCTATGGTCAGAGGTTTCAAGAGCATTCTAATCCCTCTAATTCAATAGGTTTTGTTTAGTTTATTAAGATCACGATTAGCTACTGCTCATTGCTGACGACAACAGTGGTAGGCCTGATCACCAATAACGATGAGACAGCCTATACAGTGGGGTGCCAGGACAACAACCTCTCTCTCAATGTGAGCAAGACAAAGGAGCTGATCGTGGACTATAGGAACACACACACCAATTAACATCAACGGGACTGAAGTGGAGCAGTTTGAGAGTTTCAAGTTCCTTGGTGTCCACATCACCAACAAACTATCATGGTCCAAACACACCAAGACAGTTGTGAAGAGGGCAAGACGACACATTTTCCACCTCAGGAGACTGAAAAGATTTCGTATGGGTCCCTAGATCCTCAAAAAGTTCTACAGCTGCACCATCGAGAGCATCCTGACCGGTTGCATCACTGCCTGGTATGGCAATTGCTCGGCATCTGACCGTAAGGCGCTACAGAGGGTTGTGCGTACGGCCCAGTACATCACTGGGGCCACGCTTCCTGACATCCAGGACCTATATACTAGGCGGTGTCAGAAGAAGGCCCCAAAAAAATGTCAAAGACTCCATTCAACCAAGTCATAGACTGTTCTCTGTTACCGCACGGCAAGCGGTACCGGAGTGCCAGGTCTAAGACCAAAAGGCTTCTCAACAGCTTCTACCCCCAAGCCATAAGACTGCTGAACAACTAACCAAATGGCCACCCAGACTATTTACATTGATCCCCCCTTGGTTTTACACTGCTGCTACATGCTGTTTATTATCTATGCATAGTGGCTTTACAAATTACCTTGACTAACCTGTACCCCCGCACATTGACTCGGTACCGGTACCCCTTGTATATAGCCTCGTTATTGTTATGTACATTTCTTGTGTAACTTTTTGATTCATTTGATTTTTTCACTTTAGTTTATTTAGTAAATATTTTATTAACTCTATTTCTTGAACTGTTGGTTAAGGGCTTGTAAGTAAGCATTTCATGGTAAGGTTTTATTCTGCGTATGTGACAAATACAATTTTATTCGATTTTAATATTCCTTCTCATGGTCTGAGAGTCATTTAGCTGCCTTTTGGCAAACTCCAAGTGGGCTGCAATGTGCCCTTTACTGAGGAGTGGCTTCCGTCTGGTCACTCTACCATAAAGGCCTGATTTGTGGAGTGCTGCAGAGATGGTTGTCCTTCTAAAAGGTTCTCTTATCTCCACAGAGGAACCCTTCAGGTTCTTGATCACCTCCCTGACCAAGGCCCTTCTCCCCCGATTGCTCAGTTAGGCCAGGTGGACAGCTCTAGGAAGAGTTGGTGGTTCCAAACTTCTTCCATTTAATGATGGAGGCCACTGTGTTCTTGGGGACCTTCAATGCTGCAGAATTTTTTGGGTAGCCTTCCATAGATATGTGCCTCAACACAATCCTGTCTCGGAGCTCTACAAACAATTACTTCAACCTCATGGCTTGGTTTTTGCTCTGAAATGCAGTCAACTTTGGGGCCTTATATAGGCAGGTGTGTCACTTTCCAAATCATGTTCAATCAATTGAAAATACCACAGGTGGACTCCAATCAAGTTGTAGATACATTTCAAGGAAGATCAATGGAAACAGAATGCACCTGAGCTCATTTTCAAGTCTCATAGCAAAGGGTCTGAAAACTCATTTTAAGTAAGGTATTTCTGGTTTTATTTTTAATAATTAGCAAAAATGTCAAAACTTCTATCACTTTGTCATTATGGGGTATTGTGTATAGATTAATGAGGAAAACAAATAATTTCATTCATTTTAGAATAAGGATGTAATGTAACAAAATGTGGAAAAATTCAAGGTGTCTGAATACTTTCCAAATGCACTGTAAGTACAGAACAGTTATAGACAAGAACAAAATAAGATAGTATATTACATTTTAAATAAAAAATAGAAGTTAGACATTAAGAACACCTTTCTAATATTGAGGAATTAATGGTAAATAATATATTGTCTTTTTGGTTGTGTTTCAGATGATTTTGTGCCCAATAGAAATTAATGGTAAATAATGTATTGTGTTATTCTGGAGTCGCTTTTATTGTAAATAAGAATAGAATATGTTTCTAAATACTTTTACACTAATGTGGATGCTACCATGATTACGGATAATCCTTAATGAATCGTGAATAATGATGAGTGAGAAAGTTACAGATGTACAAATATCTACCATGTCTTGGGGGTATGATATTTGTCTAACTTTCTCATTCATCATTATTCACGATCCATTCAGTATTATTCGTAATCATGGTAGCATAACAGCCACATTAATGTAGAAGTTTTTAATTTATTTAATTAACCTCTTGGATCTCTAGGGGCGCTATTTCATTTTTGGATAAAAAACGTTCCCGTTTTAAGCGCAATATTTTGTCACGAAAAGATCCTCGACTATGCATATTGACCGTTTTGGAAAGAAAACACTCTGAAGTTTCAGAATCTGCAAAGATATTGTCTGTAAGTGCCCCAGAACTCATTCTACAGGCGAAACCAAGATGATACGTCAACCAGGAAATGAGCAGAATCTCTGAAGCTCTGTTTTCCATTGTCTCCTTATATGGCTGTGATTGCGCAAGGAATGAGCCTACACTTTCTGTCGTTTCCCCAAGGTGTTTGCAGCATTGTGACGTATTTGTAGGCATATCATTGGAAGATTGACCATAAGAGACTACATTTTCCAAGTGTCCGCCTGGTGTCCCTGCGTCGAAATTGGAGCGCAAAGCCAGGTCCAATTATTTTTCCATTTGAGAGCAAGGAGAAACCAGGCTTCCACGAAGGATATATCATCGAAGAGATATGTGGAAAAACACCTTGAGGATTGATTCTAAACCACGTTTGCCATGTTTCAGTTGATATTATGGAGTTAATTTGGAAAAAAGTTCGCGTTTTGAGGGCTGAATTTTCGTATTTTTCTTTTTTTTTTTGGTAGCCAAATGTGATGAACAAAACGGAGCTATTTCTAATACACAAAGAATCTTTTTGGAAAAACTGAGCATCTGCTATCTAACTGAGAGTCTCCTCATTGAAAACATCAGAAGTTCTTCAAAGGTAAGTTATTTTATTTGAAGGCTATACTTGTTTTTGTGATAGTTGCCTGCTAAATGCTAACGCTAATGCTAACGCTAAATGCTACGCTAGCTAGCTACTGTTACACAAATGATTGTTTTCCTATGGTTGAAAAGCATATTTTGAAAATCTGAGATGAAAGTGTTGTTAACAAAAGGCTAAGCTTGAGAGATAGCATATTTATTTCATTTCATTTGCGATTTTCATGAATAGTTAACGTTGCGTTATGGTAATGAGCTTAGGTCTATAAATAGAATCCCGGATCCGGGTTTGGTCGTCGCAACAGGTTAAAAAAATATATATTTCACCTTTATTTAACCAGGTAGGCCAGTTGAGAACAAGTTCTCATTTACAACTGCGACCTGGCCAAGATGAAGCAAAGCAGTGCGACACAGACAACAACACAGAGTTACACATGGAATAAACAAACGTACAGTCAATAATGCAATAGAAAAGTCTATATACAGTGTGTGCAAATGAGGTAAGATTAGGGAGGTAAGGCAATAAATAGGCCGTAGTGGCGAAGTAATTACAATTTAGCAATTAAACACTGGAGTGATAGATGTGCAGAAGATGAATGTGCAAGTAGAGATACTGGGGTGCAAAGAAGCAAAAAAAATAATAATATGGGGATGAGGTAGTTGGACAGCCTATTTGCAGATGGGCTATGTATAGGTGCAGTGATCTGTGAGCTGCTCTGACAGCTAGTGCTTAAAGTTAGTTGGGGAGATATGAGACTCCAGCTTCAGTGATTTTTGCAATACGTTCCAGTCATTGGCAGCAGAGAACTGGAAGGAAAGGAGGCCAAAGGAGAAATTGGCTTTGGGGGTGACCAGTGAAAAATATCTGCTGGAGCGCGCGCTACGGGTGGGTTCTGCTATGGTGACCAGTGAGCTGAGATAAGGCGGGGCTTTACCTAGCAAAGACTTATAGATGACCTGGAGCCGGTGCGTTTGGTGACGAATATGAAGCGAAGAGCATACAAATCAAATCAAATTTTATTTGTCACATACACATGGTTAGCAGATGTTAATCTGCTCAGCAGCAAGAGCGGCATCATTGATGTATACAGAGAAAAGAGTCGGGCCGAGAATTGAACCATGTGGCACCCCCATAGAGACTGCCAGAGGTCCGGACAACAGGCCCTCCGATTTGACACACTGACACACAGGTCGCAGTGGTGGGTAGTATATGGGCTTTGGTGACAAAATGGGTGGCACTGTGATAGACTGCATCCAATTTGCTGAGTAGAGTGTTGGAGGCTATTTTGTAAATGACATCGCCAAAGTCAAGGATCGGTAGGATGGTCAGTTTTATTAGGGTATGTTTGGCAGCATGAGTGAAGGATGCTTTGTTTGCGAAATAGGTAGCCGATTCTAGATTAATTTTGGATTGGAGATGTTCAATGTGAGTCTGGAAGGAGAGTTTACAGTCTAACCAGACACCTGGGTATTTGTAGTTGTCCACATATTCTAAGTCAGAACCGTCCAGAGTAGTGATGGGCTGGCAGGTGCGGGCAGCGATCGGTTGAAGAGCATGAATTTAGTTTTACTTGCATTTAAGAGCAGTTGGAGGCCACGGAAGGAGAGTTGTATGGCATTGAAACTCGTCTGACGGTTAGTTAACACAGTGTCCAAAGAAGGGCCAGAAGTATACAGAATGGTGTCGTCTGCGTAGAGGTGGATCAGAGAATCACCAGCAGCAAGAGCGACATCATTGATGTATACAGAGAAAAGAGTCGGGCCGAGAATTTAACCATGTGGCACCCCCATAGAGACTGCCAGAGGTCCGGACAACAGGCCCTCCGATTTGACACACTGAACTCTGTCTGAGAAGTAGTTGGTGAACCAGGCGAGGCAGTCATTTGAGAAACCAAGGCTATTGTGTCAGACGATAAGAATGTAGTGATTGACAGTGTTGAAAGCCTTGGCCAGGTCGATGAATACGGCTGCACAGTATTGTCTTTTATCGATGGCGGTTATGATATTGTTTAGGACCTTGAGCGTGGCTGAGGTGCACCCATGACCAGCTTGGAAACCAGATTGCATTGTCACAAGGAATGACACTGGAGAGACAAAGCAGGTACGGGGAGTAAAACATTTAATTATAACGGACAGAGACTAGACAGGAACAGCGTCAGAAACAAATTCAAAAGACAAAAACAATACAATGCAGCAGCAGGGAACAGAGCAAGGGAACAGACAAGTATAGGGGAGGAAAAGAACATGTGATAAGTGAGTCCAGGTGAGTCCAATAATGCTGATGCGAGTGACGAGGGACGGCAGGTGTGCGTGATGGATGGCAGGAGTGCGTGATGCAGGGTAATCTGGCGCCCTCAAGTGCCAGGAGAAGGGAAGAGTGGGAGCAGACGTGACATGCATAGCGGAGAAGGTACGGTGACATTCAAAATGGTCGATGATCTGTTTGTTAACTTGGCATTTGAAGACTTTAGAAAGGCAGGGTAGGATAGTTATAGGTCTGTAAGAGTTTGGGTCTAGAGTGTCTCCCCCTTTGAATAGGGGGATGACCACGGCAGCTTTTCAATCTTTAGGGATCTCAGACGATAAGAAAGAGAGGTTGCATAGGGGTTGCAACAATTGTGGCGGATAATTTTAGAAAGAGAGGGTCCTGATTGTCTAGCCCAGCTGATTTGTTGGGGTCCAGATTTTGCAGCTCTTTCAGAACATCAGCTGTCTGGATTTGGGTGAAGGATAAATGGGGAGGCTTGAGCAAGTTAATGTGGGGGGTGCAGGGCTGTTGACCGGGGTAGGGGTAGCCAGGTGGAAAGCATGGCCAGATGTAGAAAAATGCTTATTGAAATTCTCAATTATCATGGATTTATCGGGGGTGACAGTGTTTCCTAGCCTTAGTGCAGTGGGCAGCTGGGAGGAGGTGCTCTTATTCTCCATTGGCTTTACAGTGTCCCAGAACGTTTTGGAGTTTGTGCTACAGGATGCAAATTTCTGTTTGAAAAAGCTATCCTTTGATTTCCTAACTGGCTGTGTTTATTGGTTACTAACTTCCATGGAAAGTTGCATATCGCGGGGGCTATTTAATGCTAACGCAGGATGTTTTTGTGCTGGTCAAGGGCAGTCAGGTCTGGAGTGAACTAAGGGCTATATCTGTTCCTGGTTCTACATTTTTTGAATGGGGCATGCTTATTTAAGATGGTGAGGAAGGCACTTTTAAAGAATAACCAGGCATCCTCTACTGAATGAGGTCAATATCCTTCCGGGATACCCGGGCCAGGTCGATAAGAAAGGCCTGCTCGCTGAAGTGTTTTAGGGAGCGTTTGACAGTGATGAGAGGTTGTCGTTTGACCGCAGACCCATTACGGACACAGGCAATGAGGCAGTGATCACTGAGATCGTGGTTGAAAACAGCAGAGGTGTATTTGGAGGGCAGGTTGTTCAGGATGACATCTATGAGGGTACCGGTGTTTAAGGATTTGGGGTTGTACCTGGCAGGTTCATTGATCATTTTGTGTGAGATTGAGGGCATCTAGCTTAGATTGTAGGACGGCCGGGGTGTTAAGCATGTCCCAGTTTAGGTCACCTAACAGTGCGAATTCTGAAGATAGGTGGGAGGCAATCAATTCATATATGGTGTCCAGGGCACAGCTGGGGGCTGAAGGTGGTCGATAGCTTGCGGCAACGGTGAGAGACTTGTTCTGGAAAGTAGAAGCTCGAATTGTTTGGGCACAGACCTGGATAGCATGACAGAACTATGCAGTAGATTGCAACTCTGCCCCCTTTGGCAGTTCTATCTTGTCAGAAAATGTTATTGTTAGGGATGGACATTTCTGGATTTTTGGTGGCCTTCTTAAAGCCAGGATTCAGACATGGCTAGGACATCCGGGTTGGCAGAGTGTGCTAAAGCAGTGAATAAAACAAATGTAGGGAAGAGGCTTCTAATGTTAACTTGCATGAAACGGAAACCAAGGCTTTTACAGTTACAGAAGTCAACAAATGAGAGAGCCTGGAGAATGGGAGTGGAGCTAGGTGTTGCAGGGCCTGGATAAACCTCTACATCACCAGAGGAACAGAGGAGGAGTAGGATAAGGGTACGGCTAAAGGCTATAAGAACTATTGTTTAGTTCTTTAGAAACATATTCTATTCTTATTTACAATAAAAGTGACTCCAAAATGACACAATACATTATTTACCATTAATTTCTATTGGGCACAAAATCATCTGAAACGCGACTAAAACAAACAGCAAATGCATCAAACAAATGTGTAAAGTCACAGGCTTGATGTAGTAATTGCGGTGCTTGTCACGCCCTGACCATAGAGAACTTGTATTCTCTATGTTGGTTAGGTTGGGTGTGATTTAAGGGTGGGTCATCTAGGTGAATTATATTTCTATGTTGGCCTAGTATGGTTCCCAATCAGAGGCAGCTGTTTATCGTCTCTGATTCGGGATCATATTTAGATAGCAATTTTCCCATTGTCCTTTGTGAGATCTTGTCTATGTATAGTTGCCTGTGATCATTAGATTAGAGCCATGTTTCGTTTGTTCGTTTGTTCTTTTGTTCTTTAAAGTGTTCTATTCAAAAAATAAAGGATGGAAACATACCATGCTGCATCTTGGTCCACTCCTTATAACGAGCGTGACAGTGCTTTGAATAAGGGATCAAATACTTAACTTTTTACTACTTTAACACACATATAAGTGAGTTTGTCCCAATACCTTTGGTCACCTAAAATGAAGGGACTATGTACAAAAAGTGCTGTAATTTGGAAACGGTTCAACCTATACGGATGAAAATACCCTCAAATTGCACTTGACAGTCCAAACCCATAGTCATTGTACATTTCAAATGCTGGGGTAGAGCCAAAACAACAACAAATATGTCACTGTTCCAATACTTTTGGAGGTCACTGTACAGATTCATATTCTTATGTACAGATAAATTAAATATTTAGAAAGATAGAATATGTTTATCTGGGTTTAAAAAAAAAGTTAAATCTGTTTTTGGTTTGGGTACCGTGATGAAACCCATAGTGGCGTGTCTGGTGGGGTATGTATGTCTGTTTGAAGTGTATGCAAATAGATTACACAAGTGGTTAGGCATTTCCAACACACAAATGTTTCTTAAAAAGACTGGAAGGGAAGTTGTCTTTCATGGTTGAGGGTTAAAGAGAAATTGACTATCATGCATGTTGTTGATGTTTGTTGTGTGTGCAGTTAAGGGCAAGGCATGCTGTTAAACTCACTGTGTTAAGAATAAGGCCCGTTCATCTCAGACTGAACTAGCCAACAGATCCCCAAGCTTCCTGTGTAGATTAAGACACCACAAAGCCAGCGTGAGACAAGGTTCGAAAAACGGACCTCAACCCAGGTATGAGAAATGTGTTGTACTCCGAATTGTCCCATTATCCAAACTGTTACACTGAGAAAATTATCATGCTAGCTAGCAGATAACAGTTGTTCAATCATCTCTGTGTAACAGTTGTGATAATGGGACAATTCAGAGTACAACGCAGTTCTCATCCCTGGAATGAGGTACGTATTCCGAGCCATAGTTTGTCTTAATCTACACAGGAAGCCTGTCCAACCTTAGCGCAGTTGTAAGCAAGCAAATTGGATCTGCTGGCTTAAACTGAACTAGAGCATTATACTCTTCAATGGGAGTTACAGGTCAGTCTTAATCGAGGCAGTATCTGCAGTCACCGCTCATTAATCTTTGATGAGGGATTACAGCCGTCAGGATCTGCTTCAATCACACAGAGGAGAACACAGGCTGCCTACTGAAAGGCAAAGAGAAGGGCCATAGAAATATATATGGGTTTCATGGTGCACTGTATACTAGCCCTTGATCATGACTCTCGGTTCCATTACATTATACATTATACATGGATGAAGGCGTCTTCTGTACAGGGGAGTTTTGTTAAGAGCCCCAAGCCTGGGTTTGAACATTAACATGAATCGCTTGCAGTATGGTTTTGGAAGCATAAGGATCTGATCTTTCATATCAGCAAAACATTATATATATTTTTTTTATAAAGTGAAATTGATACACACCTTTATAAATAAGGTTAGGGTTAATGTTCCCACACGGCCATAAATTAATGTTACAGGGCATGTTTATGGAAGACAGAGGGACCACCTGTGCTAACTAGCTATCTAGCATGCTTGGAACACCTGTGTGTAACGGAAGTAGGCCGCCAGAAACGTGTTGTCACTGAAAAATACTGTTGGCTGCAACTGTGATGAAGCTGGTTAAAACACTAAGTGTATATTTTGCATTTGTGAAATTATTTTAATGTGAGATGTTTCTAGAACCGTATTGCAAACAAGTATCAATTCACATTTAGTTGGAGTATTTGGCTGTTTTGTGTGCCAGAGTCAGTCTACCTCTGAAAATAACATGTCCTTGGACCTAAAGATAACATTAGGAACCTTAAGAGTACATCTTGGGCTAGGTGCATATATGATGCATGATAGCACCAATCTGACATAGTATTGTATATTAGTAGGCTATATATTGGTATACATAAACTAGTCCTCCACAGTCTGTAATATCCTATTCAAAATATTGTTGAGCAGTTTTATGATCTACATTTGCCAACAACAGAAGAAACTATCAAAAGACTGGTGATATAAGTGATGCATTGTGTGTGTCTTCTCAACAGGAACGTTGACACAAATGGGGTGCATTGTGTTGTGGCAGGCACACGGAAAATTTCGTGGAATAAAAGCCTGTTCATATCAACATCCAGCAATAAGAAGTAGTCCTGTAATGTAGGCTCTGTGAACTTAGTAGTTTTCATTTTATTCGCCAATTTCTTGAGTATAGATCAGAGACTATCCAAACTGCAATCATCAAGATAGTGGACATTCTCAGACAGTGACGCAAAACAAAACGATTAATAAACAGGTTGTGCATACGAGGAATTAAATTAAACGAATACCCACGATTATTTTGACATGTGATAAACAATCCTGCCTTGTGCCGTACTCGCCTAAAATGATCACTTTTATCAAATTCAACATAGCGTGCGCAATATGTGCACACAGTCTAACGCGTCTTACCATTTATTTGGTCTTGAGTCAGGAACTTTGCCTGTAACAAAACAAGAGAAGCACGTCACTTTTATATTCAACTAAGTATTTATAGTGGATGCTACATCTAACTATGAGCCAACTATTGTACATAACAACGATTTCACTGGAATAACTTGCTTACCATCGTGGTTACGCTCAGTCAGTGCTCCTAGACACACTCGACGTGTCAGGTCCGCTTGTTAAACCTGCGTGAGTAACCTTTATTTTGAAGTTTGCATTATTGATACAGTGTTGCCATGAGCACATGGTGAACTAGACCCCACACCAAACTATAGGTTACTATGCTATTTATCTCCGATCACCATGAAACGGTCTGTCACAATAAAGGCACAATCCTTAATTTATGTATTCGCCGAAAGACCCACCACTTGGTTTGCTGTAGGGCTGGATAAATGTAGCCCAGCCTACTAACGTTACTCTCAAATTCGTAACTGGAAGAAGCTATGGATGCAGAATAGCATCACGTTTTTATATAGTTTTCAACTTTTACCGTTTATATTGTTTGGTTACAAAGACAAAGGATTCATAAGTAGTTTATGGACTATAGATTGTTTATAAATCAGTAATAATAGTAGCCCAAACAGCAGCAAGATGGCAGTATTAGGCTATTCGTTTTACATTGTTTTTCATTTTACGTCCGACTTCTATGTGCACAGCCGGAAATACACTGGTGTCCGCCGTGGACCGGCTCGTAAATAAAACATCCTGCATTCAGGCTGAAAATGCGTCAGTTTCATCCATAACTCGACAAGGCCATTTTATTGCCTGCCAAAATTCTCTCCCTCCCTCTATTTTGGGATTGTAATGCCTGGCACACTTCAGAATCGTTTTGGTAGCTCATGTTGACCACAGAAAGTAGTGTGTGTGCCACAGAAAGTATTTGACTCTAAGTACAAAATTAAGGAAATTAGAAGGGGGGGGAGGGGGGGGGGGGGGGGTTCGGCAAGGCCATTTTCTTGCATATATCCATAATTACAGTAAACTGTTATAATAATTTTTTGAAAAGTAAAATATAAATAAATGTATAATATTATAATAAACAAAACTATGACTGAATGTGCCTCCACGAAGAATCTCCTCCCCAATAGGTCCCTTCGCCCTAAATAGGAACCCCCCAGCACCTCCACTATACCCATCAACCTCCCCCCACCCCTCATCCACAAAACACAATAATGATAATAATAATTTAAAATAAAATGTAAAAAAATATACCAAGATATATATACATATAAATGTGTTCCCCCTTTGGCTTTTTCCCTATTTTGTTGCATTGCAACCTGTTATTTAAATTGATTTTTATTTGGATTTCATGTAATGAACATATACAAAATAGTCCAAACTGGTGAAGTGAAATGAAAAAAAGAAAAAAAAGAAAGTGGTAAGTGCATATGTATTCACCCCTTTTGCTATGAAGCCCCTAAATAATATCTGGTGCAGCCAATTACCTTCAGAAGTCACATAATTAGTTAAATAAAGTCCACCCGTTTGCAATCTAAGTGTCACATGATCTGTCACATGATCTCAGTGTATATACAGTGCCTTGCGAAAGTATTCGGCCCCCTTGAACTTTGCGACCTTTTGCCACATTTCAGGCTTCAAACATGAAGATATAAAACAGTATTTTTTTGTGAAGAATCAACAACAAGTGGGACACAATCACGAAGTGGAACGACATTTATTGGATATTTAAAACTTTTTTAACAAATCAAAAACTGAAAAATTGGGCGTGCAAAATTATTCAGCCCCTTTACTTTCAGTGCAGCAAACTCTCTCCAGAAGTTTAGTGAGGATCTCTGAATGATCCAATGTTGACCTAAATTACTAATGATGATAAATATAATCCACCTGTGTGTAATCAAGTCTCCGTATAAATGCACCTGCACTGTGATAGTCTCAGAGGTCCGTTAAAAGCGCAGAGAGCATCATGAAGAACAAGGAACACACCAGGCAGGTCCGAGATACTGTTGTGAAGAAGTTTAAAGCCGGATTTGGATACAAAAATATTTCCCAAGCTTTAAACATCCCAAGGAGCACTGTGCAAGCGATAATATTGAAATGGAAGGAGTATCAGACCACTGCAAATCTACCAAGACCTGGCCGTCCCTCTAAACTTTCAGCTCATACAAGGAGAAGACTGATCAGAGATGCAGCCAAGAGGCCCATGATCACTCTGGACGAACTGCAGAGATCTACAGCTGAGGTGGGAGACTCTGTCCATAGGACAACAATCAGTCGTATATTGCACAAATCTGGCCTTTATGGAAGAGTGGCAAGAAGAAAGCCATTTCTTAAAGATATCCATAAAAAGTGTTGTTTAAAGTTTGCCACAAGCCACCTGGGAGACACACCAAACATGTGGAAGAAGGTGTTCTGGTCAGATGAAACCAAAATTGAACTTTTTGGCAACAATGCAAGACGTTATGTTTGGCGTAAAAGCAACACAGCTCATCACCCTGAACACACCATCTCCACTGTCAAACATGGTGGTGGCAGCATCATGATTTGGGCCTGCTTTTCTTCAGCAGGGACAGGGAAGATGGTTAAAATTGATGGGAAGATGGATGGAGCCAAATACAGGACCATTCTGGAAGAAAACCTGATGGAGTCTGCAAAAGACCTGAGACTGGGACGGAGATTTGTCTTCCAACAAGACAATGATCCAAAACATAAAGCAAAATCTACAATGGAATGGTTCAAAAATAAACATATCCAGGTGTTAGAATGGCCAAGTCAAAGTCCAGACCTGAATCCAATCGAGAATCTGTGGAAAGAACTGAAAACTGCGGTTCACAAATGCTCTCCATCCAACCTCACTGAGCTCAAGCTGTTTTGCAAGGAGGAATGGGAAAAAATGTCAGTCTCTCGATGTGCAAAACTGATAGAGAAATACCCCAAGCGACTTACAGCTGTAATCGCAGCAAAAGGTGGCGCTACAAAGTATTAACTTAAAGGGGCTGAATAATTTTGCACACCCAATTTTTCAGTTTTTGATTTGTTAAAAAAGTTTGAAATATCCAATAAATGTCGTTCCACTTCATGATTGTGTCCCACTTGTTGTTGATTCTTCACAAAAAAATACAGTTTTATATCTTTATGTTTGAAGCCTGAAATGTGGCAAAAGGTCGCAAAGTTCAAGGGGGCCGAATACTTTCGCAAGGCACTGTATACACCTGTTCTGAAAGGCCCCAGAGTCTGCAACACCACCAAGCAAGCGGCACCACCAAGCAAGCGGCACTATGATGACCAAGGAGCTCTCCAAACAGGTCAGAGACAAAGTTGTAGAGAGGTACAGATCAGGGTTGGGTTATAAAAAATATCAGAAACTTTGAACATCCCACGGAGCACCATTATTTCAAAATGGAAAGAATATGGCACCACAACAAATCTGCCAAGAGAGGGCCGCCCACCAAAACTCACATACCGGGCAAAGAGGGCATTAATCAGAGAGGCAGCGAAGAGACCAAAAATAAGCTGCACAGCGAAGATTGGAGTATCTGTCCATAGGACTACTTTTGGTCGTACACTCCACAGAGCTGGGCTTAACGGAAGAGTGTCCAGAAAAAAATAAGCAAACATGTTTGGTGTTCACCAAAAGGCATGTGGGAGACTCTCCAAACATATGGAAGAAGGTACTCTGGTCAGATGAGACTAAAATCGAGATTTTGGGTCATCAAGGAAAACACTATGTCTGGTGCAAACCCAACACCTCTAATCCCCACAGTGAAGCATGGTGGTGGCAGCATCATGCTGAGGGGATGTTTTTCATCGGCAGGGACTGGTCAGAATTGAAGGAATGATGGATGGCGCTTAATACAGGGAAATTCTTGAGGGAATCCTGTTTCAGTCTTCCAGAGATTTGAGACTGGGACAGAGGTTCACCTTCCAGCAGGACAATGACTCTAAGCATACTGCTAAAGCAACACTCGAGTGGTTAAAGGGGAAACATTTAAATATCGTGGAATGGCCTAGTCAAAGCTCAGATCTCAATCGATTTAAGAATCTGTGGTATGACTTAAAGATTGCTTAAAGATTGTGGAACCCATCCAACTTGAAGGAGCTGGAGCAGTTTTGCCTTGAATAATGGGCAAAAATCCCAGTGGCTAGATGTGCCAAGCTTATAGAGACATACCCCAAGAGACTTGCAGCTGTAATTGCTGCAAAAGGTGGCTCTACAAAGTATTAACTTTGGGGGGGGGGGGTGAATAGTTATGCACGCTCAAGTTTTCAGTTTTTTGTCTTATTTCTTGTTTGTTTCACAACATTTTTTATTTAGCATCTTCAAAGTGGTAGGCATGTTGTTTAAATCAAATGATACGAACCCCAAAAAATCTATTTTAATTCCAGGTTGTAAGGCAACAAAATAGGAAAAATGCCCCCCCCCCACACACACACACACACACACACACACACGTACATATACATATTCACAGGACACTCAACTTATCTCTTTTCCTACATCAGATATACAGGTGACATTTCCACCAGGATGACAGCACATAATCAGCCAGACGAAGATGCTCTTCATCCGAGGGAATGCCTGCCCATTCTCAGATGTTAGATCATCCGAGATGATCACGTCATTTACATTCCTGCCCTAACCTGAATGTTCTGCTTCTTCCTCCACACTACACGCCATCCCCCAATATGCTAAATCAGAGCTTTGTCAGCTCCAGATTTGACTACTTCAACTCACACCCTGCTGGAATCCCTGTATTCTCAGATTCCCCTCTGTTATTAATCTCTATATTGTAATCAAGAAAGTGTTTCAAAATGTTGTACTTTTATTAACATATATGTGCAGATCATTCCTACGAGAGAAGTGGTGTAATATCTCCAGATGGGTGTGTGGTATCTTGCCAACAAGATGTTACTTCTTGTGGGGTCTTTGCCTTGAAAGTAAGTATGAGAGTATAAGTAATGTACAATTAACCTACTGAAAGTATACTGACTAAAAGGCAAAACATACTGTAACTGTCAAATTATATTTTAGCTGTGTCGTTGTATACTTGCGAATTTGAATCTTAAGTGTAACAATTTTGTTGGGGAAACCTGAAATGCCCATCAATTTTTTTCTCCCAGTTTGCTGAATGTGTTCTGAAGGAGGACTTGATTGTCTTTTCAAATACGGACAAAGATGTTAAAATCACGAAAGATGAAATAGCAGTCACTCTCCTCCAAAAAACTGCTATGTTCAATTTCTAATTTAAAATAATTGTAGATAAAAAAACATTTATATGGAACTTTCAAGGTTATCTTTGATCCAACTTCTGACTAGTAAGCACCACCTTTATTTTTTAAACAGACCAGGGGTGAAAACAGACTGATGCAACACCATTGGCTGAATGTGGTAAGCAACATCCCTGTGTAGCATTAGCCACTCTATCATAGTGGTGGAAAATTGTGTTTTATTAAGACAGTATACATATTTTCTGGTTCTTTCCATAGACAAGCCATTAAATTGATTTAAGGAGGATACTGATGCCATTGTAGCCTGAATGGTGGATGCTTTATTTACGAGCCGGTCCATGGGGGAAATGAGTGTCTTGCCGGCTGTGCACATTCAATTCGGTGATAAGATGACAAACAACGTAAAAGGAATAATACAGTACCGCCATCTTGCGGCCATTGGGCTATAATTAACCAATAAGGCCAGAGGGGGTGTGGTATATGGTCAATATACTGCAGCTAAGGGCTGTTCTTAAGCACAACGCAACGCAGAGTGCCTGGATACAGCCCTTAGCCGTGGTATGTTGGCCATATACCACAAACCCCAGAGTTGCCTTGTTGCTATTATAAACTGGTTACCAATAAATGTTTTGTCATACCCGTGGTATACGTTCTGATATACCACAGCTGTCAGCCAATCAGCATTCAGGGCTCAAACCACCCAGGTTATAATAACAGCTATGTCTAACAGTTTGAGTTTGCCACATTTCAGACCTTACAATCTGTACTTGTGTGAGTGAGCATACAACACAAACAAAACATAATTCATTATTTATGGCTTTATATAGGCTACAACAATAGTTTGGACAAGGACAGTATAGAATATATACATTGGAATATAGGAAAATAATTAGGCAATATTTTCCTCTCTTAAAGGTAGACTCAGCGATATGATGTAGATGCAGAAATTAAACAGCATAGTGGGTCAATTTCTGCAAACAACTAAAAGCGATGAGGCTCAACTTTGGCTGTTTTGGTGCCCAGGTTACCACACTGTGAACAGTGTGAACTGAATCTGAACACATGCGCAGATACTGTGTGTGACTGTGTGAGAGCAAAGTGTTGCATCTCGCTCATCTCTGGTGCTGTCATTTAGCTGAGTGTACCTTTACATTCTACAAAAACACAGTATGAAACAAGGTGGAAAAGATAAAGGTAAACATTGAAAAAATATTTTAAATGAGTCAAGCCATAATAAAACATTGTCAGCTAAAATGTCCTCACAGTGTTGGTGGTGCACATCATAATAAAAGCTAAGATGACTTCATATCATCCAAGGAACTACATCAAATCTGCTTCTGAACATTGATAAAACTATAATGATCTTTTCAACCCTGATAAAGGGTATAGAGTGAGTGACAGAGTTTGGGTCAATTCTATTCCGTAGCTTTTCAACAAGGAAAATCAGTGTACTTCCTGAATTGACTGGAAATGGCATTGACCCCAAAATGGAATTGACCCCAACCCTGGTGAGTGTGTGTGATCGAAAAGCATCTCTGCAGGAATCCCAGGAGAATCATACATTCAGTTTCTCCAGTCTCCATTCAGTGTTGCCAGATGGTGCTGGCTCAGCTCCACTGTTCTGAGCTCTACTGTTCTGAGACATATGACACAATCAACAGGGCTTGCATTGATTACACCACATCACTTCTCTGTAAAAATAAGCAATGGAGGAATTTCATATCTGTATACGCAATCAAGTTAATTTATCTTAGGTAACTTAAACCTTAATAAAAAAAAAAAGTTACTTCACTTCGGAGATAATTCAAGTTCTTGACACAGTCCCAAGAGTACAGTACCCCTCAACATCTCTTACTTTTGTATTTTTGTTGCATAGTAGGTAAACTCGTGCTCTATCCCTCTTTCTTTTCCTCCCAGCACACATGACTAGAGTGAGTAATTTGAGCAGCTAGTGATTGTGCGTTTTGGAGATCGACTGCATTGCAGTCGGAATGGGAAAAATCTACAAATCACCTCGCATCCCAGATAGCTACTCATATTATGGGTGATCAAGATAAGTGATTCTGTGCCTCGCTTGCTCAAATTGATTCCATCCAACACGCTGATTGTCTCTGCTGTGCACCTGCATCCAAAGTAGCTACTCATTATGTGATCAAGATTACCGATTCTGCAATTCGTCTTGCTCAAGCTGATGCCCCCTTGTCTCTGATGTGCAGAGTGTAGAAGGCCCAAGGCTCCGGTATGTAGATGACCCCGCGGTATTTCTTGCGGAGGACCTGGTCGCTCCAGAGACAAGCCACCCAGATGCTGACCAGACCCAGGGCGATGGAGAAACTGTCAAGTCAAGTTTATTTTAAAATGCATTTTGCTCAGGTCAATTCCCTTTAAATAAAGGGGTGGTTTCTCATACACGGATTAATCCTAGTCCATGGTTTTTAGCCTAGGACTAGGCTTAATCTGTGTCCGGGAAATCGCCCCAAATATTCTTAAAGAAAAACAAGGAACAAACAATATCGGAAACAGTATTATTATTATACCTGTAGAGCAAGAAGAGCCCATTGCTATCAGGGACAAAGCCTTTACGTTTCTGGTGCATCACTGTGGCAGTCATGGCGAAGAAGGTGAAGATGAAGAGGATGAAGATCTGGCCCTCTGTGATCAGGTACCTGTACAGAGTAGAGCTGTGTTCAATTTAGCGCATGTGATGGACGACAAAAATTGGGTTACTTAAGTCCCCTCCCTGTTACACAGTTTTCTTCCGCTTGGCACCTTGAACATGACACAGTCAAGGTACCTGGATGGAGGTGGAGGTCTTATGCTGCTGCCTTTTTGGTATCTGTCTCAATTGGCACTGATACCCTAAGATCAATGCACTTGTAGAGATCTGAGAGTATTTAATTGATGTAAGCATGGGGACATTTCCACCTATCCTATCAGAGTGCACGGTGGATCTATTATTATTATCCTTACACCAGTCAAATCCTCTCAGATCTCCACAAGTCTACAGGTCGATTTGGGATTGGGCCATACTCTCTCTTTGCCTCGTTCATTGAAATGGACCCACAGTATCAAACTACTTTGGAAACAATGGATGAAATCCTTTCCTGTCAACTCCTACATTTCATATTCGCACATAGGGGAGGTTTCCTCAACACATATTAAGCCTAGCACTAAAAAGTACTTTCAATAGAGATTCTCCACTGAGCTTGCTTTTTAGTCGAGGACTTGGCGTAATCTGTGACCTTGACTGCGGAACCATCCCATACAGTTGACATAAAGGATAAAAGCCATTCAAAATGTTGCCGAAAAACATTTGGTGCCTTTTATTTGACCTGATAACTCTTCCATCATGTTACATTTTAGTAGCATCAAGGAGACCTCTGAAGGGAAATACTGTAACTCTGCACCACCTGTGTGACCTTGTGAACGCAGCCCATAAAGAACTCTACAGATAGAGGGCAAGTCTCAGGAAGTCAGTTTTGCTGTGGTGAATAATGGACAAGAGCCCATTGGAATCAGAACGTACGGTGCATCCTTCGCTCCCTCCCTCCCTCCCTCCCTCCCTCCCTTACAAACACACACAATACACTGACGTGTCCTGCCCTTTGCCCAGGGCTAAGTCATTGCGTTCAATCACAGTGGATTCGGACAGAAACAAAACAAACATTGTAGCATTACAGGCTGTGATAGTATGATGTGTCACTAAAGAGGCTGACCAATAGTAGACGGCGCTGGGAGCGAGAAGAAACCAAGCAGCGAGCGGCATCCTCTTCTCCTCCTTGATGTGTGTGAAGCAACCAGTGAAGTAGAGGAAGAGGATGAGGAAGAAGGGAACATACCTGTGGAAGAGAAGAAAAAAGGCACATTTTCAATCATGTTCAATTGTGTTTTTCCCAGGGAAGATTAAATAATTGAAAGTGATTAAAATGCTGGTAAGCTGCAAACACTGCACATCATGTCAATGTATCTATGACAGTCTTCACGTAGATGTAATCTCATATGACATTCACAGTTTGAATGGTATAAATTCATGTATAGCTATGGGCAAGGTGAAATGACCTTTTTCATCTGATTCAGTCATTCAGTACAGTAAAGTAAAGATACACTACTGTTCAAAAGTTTGGGGTCACTTAGAAATGTCCTTGTTTTTGAAAGAAAATCAATTTTTTTGTCCATTAAAATATAATCAAATTGATCAGAAATACAGTGTAGACATGGTTAAGGTTGTAAATGACTATTGTAGCTGGAAACGGCTGATTTCTTAAGGAATAAGGCCAGCATCCCAGAGTCACCTCTTCACTGTTGATGTTGAGACTGGTGTTTTGCGGGTACTATTTAATGAAGCTGCCAGTTGAGGACTTGTGAGGTGTCTGTTTCTTAAACTCGACACTCTAATGTACTTGTCCTCTTGCTCAGTTGTGCACCGGGGCCTCTCACTCCTTTTTCTATTAGAGCCAGTTTGCGCTGTTCTGTAAAGGGAGTAGTACACAGCGTTGTACAAGATCTTCCATTTCTTGGCAATTCCTCGCTTGGAATAGAACAAGAATAGACTGATGAGTTTCAGAAGAAAGTTTTGTTTCTGGCCATTTTGAGCCTGTAATCGAACCCACAAAAGCTGATGCTCCAGATACTCAACTAGTCTAAAGAAGGCCAGTTTTATTGCTTCTTTAATCAGAACAACAGTTTTCAGCTGTGCTAACATAATTACAAAAGGGTTTTCTAATGATCAATTAGCTTTTTAAAATGATCAACTTGGATTAGCTAACACACCGTGCCATTGGAACACCGGAGTGATGGTTGCTGATAATGGGCCTCTGTACGCCTATGAAGATATTCCATAAAAAGTTTCAAGCTACAATAGCCATTTACAACATTAACAATGTCTACACTGTATTTTTGATCAATTTGATGTTATTTTAATGGGCAATGAATGTGCTCTTCTTTCAAAAACAAGGACATATCTAAGTGACCCCAAACTTTTGAATGGTAGTGTAGTTTCGAGCAAACATGCTCCTTACCACATAGAATGGCCAAGCTTTTCATCATAATAGTAAAGTAGCTCAAAGGAATCTATCTGTGGGAAGAAGAGGACAGTAAAGGTATAGCATTTCTGCTATTACCAAAATAGAATCCAATCAAATCATGCTAATGAGTACTACAATTTCATGTTTGGTCTTTATACAAAAAGAAGCCTATCCAATAAGCAAAAACAATGTAAAAAGTTACACAGTATAAGTATAGCAGTTACACACAGTTTTCAGCAGAGTATGGCAGTCCTTGACTTTCACAGCTTTTACATTCAGCTTTCACAGTGTTATTGACTATGCACAATGTAGTAGGCAGATATTGGTTTGTTATTGTGTGGGGTAAGGGTGGGGAGGACACTCATTTTCTCCACCCAGCGGTTTACGGCTGAACTGGATGAAATGACTTTGTTACAACCTTGTAATAACATCCTGGAAAAACTGATTGAAATTACATAATTCCACATAAGCCTTAAACTGGTTGTAAAGGTGTAATTAAAACCCGCTTGCGCGCTGGTCAAGACAAGTGCTCCTGAATATGAGAGAGGTATAGAGGGGGTCATGGTGGAGTACCAGAGAGGCAGGCTGGAGGTTCTTGATGATGGGGTTCTCTCTGACAGACAAGTGGAGCTGGTAACCACTCAACAGGAGGCGATGGTTAATGGAGTCACCCACCAGGTGGATGCTGGCGCCCATCACAAAGGTGATGATGCACAGGTACACAGCGGCGTGGGGCAGGGTCTTGGGGCTACGCTCGATCAGCTAGAGAGGAATGGGAGATAATTGGGCAGTGAAATTCCTTCTGGAGACAATTTCAACAGGGGGGTTAGTGGGAGATGGCAGGCCAGCAGGGACATAAAGGTTATGTTCTCTGTTCAACTTGACAGCGATGATCTTTCAGCTTCCTCAGTCCAACGTGTGAATGGGTTTTATCTGAGACAGGACAAATCAAATTGTATTTGTCTCATGCGCTGAATACAACAGGTCTAGATAGACCTTACAGTGAAATCCTTACTTACAAGCCCTTAACCATCAATACAGAGTAAGAAAATATTTGCTATATAAACTAAAGCAACAAAAAAAGTAACACAGTAAAATAACAATAACGAGGCTATATACAGGCGGTACCGGTACCAAGTCAATGTGCGGGAGTACGGGTTAGTCGAGGTAACTGAGGTCATATGTAGGTACGGGTAAAGTGACTATGCATAGATAATAAACAGCGAGTAGCAGCAGCGTTACAAAAAAGGGGGTCAATAAAAATAGTCAGAGTAGCCATTTGATTAAGTGTTCAGCAGTTTTATGGCTTGAGGGTTGAAGCTATTCAGGTGCTTTTTGGTCCCAGACTTGTCACTCCAGTACCGCTTGCCGTGTGGTAGTAGAGAGAACAGTCTATGACTGGGGTGGCTGGAGTCTGACAATTTTTAGGTCCTTCCTCTGACACCGCCAGGTATAGAGATCCTGGATGGCAGGAAGCTTGGCCCCAGTGATGAACTGGGCCGTTCGCACTACCCTTTGTAGCGCCTTGCGGTCGGATGCCGAGCGGTTACCATACCAGGTGTTGATGCTATCGATTGTGCAGCTGAATAACTTTTTGAGGATCTGAGGACCCATGCCAAATCTTCTGAAGGGGAATAGTTGTCTTGCCCTCCTGAGGGGGAATAGGTGTTGTCTTGCCTTCTTCAGGACTGTCTTAGTGTGTTTGGACCATAATAGTTTGTTGGTAATGTGAACACCAGCTCTTGACCCGGTCCACTACAGCCCCGTTGACGTGAATGGGGATGTGCTCGGCCCTTCTTTTCCTGTAATCCACGAATCAGCTCCTTTGTCTTGATCACGCTGAGGGAGAGGTTGTTGATCTGGCACTACACTGCCAGGTTTCTGACCTCCTCCCTATAGGCTGTCTCATCGTTGTCGGCGATCAGGCCTACCACTGTTGTGTCGTCGGCTAACTTAATGATGGTGTTGGAGTCGTTCTTGGCCACGCAGTCATGGGTAAACAGGGAGTGCAGGACTGAGCATGCATCCCTCTGAGGTGCCCCCTTGTTGAGGATCAGCGTGGCAGATGTGTTGTTGCCTACCCTTACCACCTGGGGGTGGCCCGTCAGGAAGTCCAGGATCCAGTTGTAGAGGGAGGTGTTTAGTCCCAGAGTGCTTAGCATAGTGATGAGCTTTGAGGGCACTATGGTGTTGAATGCTGAACTGTAGTCAATGAACAGCATTCTCACGTAGGTGTTCCTTTTGATTAGGTGGGAAAGGGCCATGTGGAGTGCAATAGAGATTGTGTCATGTGTGGATCTGTTGGGGTGGTATGCAACTTTGGGTGGGTCTAGGGTTTCTCAGATGAGGGTGTTGATGTGAGCCATGACCAGCCTTTCAAAGCACTTCATGTCTCAGACATGAGTGCTACGGGTCGGTAGTCATTTAGGAAAATTACCTTGGCGTTCTTGGGCACAGGGAATATGGTGCTTGAAACATGTAGCTATTACAGACTCAGTCAGGGAGAGTTTGAAAATGTCAGTGAAGACACTTACCTTACCAGTTGGTCAGCGCATGCGCTGAGTGCACATCCTGGTAATCCGTCTGGCCCTGCGGCCTTGTGAATGTTGACCTGTTTAAAAGTCTTACTCACATTGGCTACAGAGAGCGTGGTGTTCCATTAAACGAGTAAATGACCGTCTGACCTTCCCGTTACTGGCCTGGCTGAGTGGAGCTGGCATCTGCTTTAGCAAGTTAATGTCAATGCCTTCAAAGTGTCCCTTATAAACTGCCAGAGTGCCTGCAGAGAAGCCAATGTTGGAGGGACAGCAGCGGGCCCTCATCATGTAGCATTCAACTGTGTTGTCGTGCCTTGTGTTCATTAGGCACCAAGAGGAAGAAAACTAACTAGAACAGGAATGTACTACCCGGACTTGTCCAACAAGAAACACTTGTTTTCGTATCAGTTTTGAAACGTATCGCTATGGTGTGTCTAATGAACACCACCCTGTCTCTGTGTGCCATGATTGGTTACCTTGAGAAGCAGGAAGGGTGTGATGATGTTGTAAGCCATGTGGAAGTAGTCCCCAGCACTGGGTCTGTTCAGGGGGAACCACTCTAGAGGGAGGATGATCTGAAGAGATACAGTTTATCAGTTAGAGGAGGGGAAAACAATACACCATAGGGACATGTATTAAGCATTGAATATACTCAGAAATGACATGGTAGTATGGTAATTGTTACAATGACCTAATAATTACTGTGGTTTCTGGGGTGTTGTTGAACATTTGAACATTACTTGACATTTGATACTAGGTACCTGTAGTTATTTTATTTGTGTGTCAAAGTTACCATAAACCACTCATTGTGACCAGATACTGTTTTAGAACCAGTCTGGACGTTTAAGATGGAATAGGCCATATTATGAAAGTGCTACTGCACAACCTCCGACAACCAATTGAGTTGTAGTCATATAAATAGAATTACTAGACCGGACATTGCCATTCAAGTCAATAATACTTTTTATTTTTATTTCACTCACCATGACAATGGGCCTCCCGAAGTCCAGCAGCCAGTTCTGGATGGTGAAACTGACCCACAGGTCCAGGTGGAATTTGGGCTTCAGCAGAGATGAGTCCATGTCTTTGGACCCATGCCTATTGTGTATAAGGATGACAAAATAAGATCCATATGGACCCATGCCTGTTGTATGTTAGGAGGACAAGCTCATTAAAGTTAAAAGGATTATGTGCTCTGACTTTAAATTTGAACTCTTGCATTGACATGAATAATGACCCTGAAGCTAGGTGCACAGCTTTACTCTCTGCAGGGTGCATTAGGTCTCAAATATGTTTTTGTTGGTTAAACAAAGTATGTATAGTTCAGAAACAGCGTTGAAAGAGTAGGAACCTCAACAGGCAGAGTCAGGTTGTTGGAAAGGAGAGATGTGTGTTCAAAGACAGAGAGTCCCGAGGGAGGGAGGGTGGATACACAGTATATACACAGGGTTGGGTGGCATGCCTACTCTACAGTCTTAAGTAGTAGGTCTGCACAGGCTTTCTCTGCTGTAAGATATTAGGCTTTACACATCAGACCATCTTCTGGCATTTTTGAATCCCAGCTGTTCCTCCTGGCCCCAACATTAACAAGGCCAACAAAAGAACAAAACAACAACGCTGCTGTCATCTCTCTCTCTCAAGTGTATTGTCTTTATTTGGTCATTAAACAAGACACATGCAGTTGAGAGAGAGATCCACTGCTGGCTCCACACATTCCCTAGCAGAACCCATTTGGCCTTAGCTTCCATCCAGCTGCGTGTGTTGGAAGTCGGATTATGGGAGCCTCTGTGCACACTATGTGGAGCATCAGCAGTGGTTGGGGTGACAAATGAGTGCCTGTCCTGATCCTGTGGCAGAGAGGACCTCTTCCCTTTCCCAATCCTGGCACGGCCTGGAGAATCAACTCTAATCTCATCCGATTTGTCTCTTTCAAATCCCGACAGAACAAGCTCTTCCTGCACACTGGTTTCATAAGGTCAGTACTCCTGAGTGGCGCTAAGACAGGAGAGGCAGCAGCTGCACTAGGCAGGCCATAGTATCACCTTTCTGTGGGCTATATTTCAGACTAATGTGACACATTCACTCATGGGGACTGACCCTGTTAATCCCACAGAAGGAAAGGAAACGCCTGGTAATGGACATTTGAGCACTTACTTGCAGCATGCACAATAGGGGAACTATACCTTGGTTAGATAATGTATGATAATACACATACAAAAAGAAAGGTTCTTAAATGGTTATTCCTCAGCTCTTAAGGTTCCTTGGAGAACTCTTGCCCCCAAAAACAACATTTGTGAAGTGTGGGGTTCTTGACATGGCATCTATGATTCTTCATAATTCTAAAAGGTTCTTGAAATGTATGGAAGCCTGCAGATGTGTCCCTTTCATATCACCCAGAAAATTGGCCAGTGTCAACTTGTGTTGATTTTTCAGTGTAACATTTCTAGTGTTGATTCAGGAGTTAAATTAACACTCAGTGTAAAATAACCCCAGGGAAATATGATAATGATGGGTGTGGTTTTGGTTAAACTCTGGTTATTGACACAAAACCAGACCCATCATTAACTATATTTTCCAGCATGCTCTATTGCAGGTTGTTTCTAAGAATTGTTTGTTTCAATATCTTGTTTCATACATTTTTCTAAACTATTCCAATCTCCTACTTGGTCGTATTGCACCCGTTCCTGAAATGGTTGTTCCAGTTAGATGTTTAAGGTAGTCTCATATCTTAGTTTTTCCAACCTGGCAAACATTCTGAATGCAGGTTGTGGGTGAATAAAAATAAAAAAATGTTGGATATCCCCACTCTGGCTGGATGCCAATACGAATTACAATTACAATCACTTTGCAAGCCAGCATAACGTAACTTGCAGGCCCGATGTGGCCTGTAAACTATGAGTTTTAGGCCATTGTATTAGGGTAAAACTATGTCCTCAAAATAAATATGAAATATACATTTTATTGTCTTAGGACCCGATTCCAGCTTTCTTACACACGCCTTTCCTTTGCACGTCACAGTGTTTGGTATTCAACCTTACCTTATTCAGTCGCGTAATGCCCTCTGAAGGTGCGGGTACCTTGCGCACTCTGAATACATTTAATTCAACCACAGAAAACCCTCCCACTTGCCGGCCAACAGATTATCTCGTGGAGATTTTATTCAGTAGGGTTTTCAGTACATTTATCTTAAGCCATCCCTTTAAATACGGTGTACCTTTAAGTTTGAATTTCATCGACAGACTTGAATATATCGAGAGAACGGGTTCAGAATATTAGGCATCAATGAAAGAAAGCCAAGTATGCATATTCGTCTCTGTTTCATCACCAATTGGTAGATTTAAAAAAATAAAAATAAATATTTTTTTTTGATTATTTAGGTTTAGGGAACCATTTAAGCACGAAAGAATGGATAGGGTGGTTTTATTCATTCATAAATTTGCCACATTCAGTTCTTCAACCCATGGTAATGTTGGAAGATTAGTTTTCATAGAATTATTGTAGGGCGAATAGGTTACAAAAGTAGGCCTCCATTGCCTCCACTAACCATGGAACTGCGTGATGACACGGTCAAATATTGCGCCATGCGTCAGGTTAAAACTTAAGGCTTGGATCTCCGCTCCATAACGATTTAATTAGCCTCCCTGTCTTTTTAAAATATTATCAACTGTTAATAATGATCCTCAGCAACAACCACGCGGCCGTGACAGCGTTTACAAAGGAAGCAAATGAAGGTAAACTAAACAATGTAATTATATTAAATGATAATGTAGGCTATACCAACCGATGGAGACTAACAGTACATTGGCAGTTGAATATGCGTGGTTATTAGGCCTACTGATGGCTGATACTGATAGTGGCTAATATCTAACGTGATATAAGTAGGAAACAGAGAATGTCGGGGTAGCCTATCATTAATACATTAAGACAGTCAAGTTCTAAATTACAGTGCATGGAGAATTGTGTTATTTCTATCGTAAAAAATACAGTAGATGCTTTTTCCACTTGGAACCGGTAGATTCGCTAGACCTTATTCATGGTTTCCTTGCGCTTAAAGGTGGTGGAATTATTAGTGAATTAAGTCCAGGTCAGAATATGGTGAATCTGTAGACAAACCTCCACCCGACATTAATTTATTTGATTTCCACCCCAAACGAATAGCGGGTGAATAGCATGCTATCCTCATGCTTAGGTTCAAGGTCAGAATACCCATAGAGAAAAGTGCATAAAAAAAGAATTGTTTTTAATTTACGTGTGCTTATCGCTGATCAGAATCAGACCCTTAAAGAATAAAATGAATAACAACATATTCAGTTAGGCTCTCATTTGGTGAAGGCCACAGGACTGAAAATGAATGAATGCAACAACCATATTTCTGTCACTAGCAAACAGTCATGGGTGGTACTGGTAACTAACATTCACTCAAAAGGCACCCTGGGAAATATGCAAATAAGGCTTAAAACCCTACAGCAGGGCTATTCAAATCTGGTCCTGGAAGGCCAAAACATTTCTGGTTTGGGATTTTTGTCTGATTCTTTAACGAACCATCACATGTATGGTTCTTCAGAGACCCTAAAATGGTTCCATTATGGCATCGCTCTCAAGAACCTTATTTGGTTCTAACTTTTTAAGAGTGCACTGTATGGCATTATTTACAGATACATGGTGATGATTAGGCTTTAATATGTCTACTTATGGAATTGTTATTAATCGTAATGTTGACATTAACATTTAAGGTGTGAGGGGGTCATGCATATGAAAGGTAGGGAAGGCCAGTAAAGGGCAGACAGTTCAATTGGATGGATATGAGTTGGTTAGGTATGGCTAGTTAAATTACGTTTTTCGAATGCTATATTAAAAAGTTGTTTTTCAAACCTAGAGAGAAAAGTTGACGACTGCATAGCATAGCTCTGCCGTTTCCGCATTGACGCGTGCATCCCCCTTCCAACAGAACCATGAAGATTCTCCTCGATATCACTTCTTTCAGACCCGACTTGGCAGCCACCGGTCCCTTTAAACTTGGTCAAAGAACTAGTTGATAAAATAAGATTTCACAAAGGAAATAGCCATTTGTAGATCTGTGTTGAATAATTGACTAGTCAACAATCCGAATAACAATGCCGACCTCAAAACCTCTTCTTTCGCTCACCGCTACTCTCCTTGCAAAGTGGCGCAACAATAGAGATTGACAGGCTCGGTGACAATCTGTAACATAATAGCCTTTGACGAGATGGGAGTCCCACACACTCCAATAGTTTACACGATATTCCTCTCCTCAGCATTAGTTGACACAGGCTGTGATTGCCCTCAAAGTCTAACCCGTGTCTTGGAGAGAGTTCTGAAATATTATCACACAGTTCAGGCTGAGTGAATCTATTTTGAAATTGCGTGTTTCAGTTCTATGAGTCTGTGTGAGTCTAAAGGGATATTGAAATGAAATGGTTCAGTAGCCTGCAGATTAACCGTTAATCTGTTTTCCCCATCCCCTTTTTATCAGGGGCATAATCTCTGATTTTGGCAGAGTAGAGCAGATAGGATGCAATTTAGGCCGGCCCGGTACACATATATAGCCGGCTCCCATCAAACCAAGGTGCCCTCATGTACAAGAATGATCAGTAAAATTCTCTCTATTAAACCTCTTATCTCTGCATTATTATAATATCTATATCATCTCTATTATACTGATTATACTATAAAGGGGAGTAGTGGAATCCAGGCTGTGAATGGGACATGTAGCGAGATACTCACAAAATTGTGCAAACATGATATTAAGGTCAAATTGTGGGTGCTCATAGTTGTTCTGTTTCACACATTTACAACTGGAAATGTTTTTTTTTGTTTGCATATCCCACTCCTGAGACACCCTCGGAGAGTGGGGTCATGGATCAGCCATTATTGATAGCAACACTGGAGCAATAAAGGTGCCTTGTTCAAGGGCAGATGGATAGACGGTTCTTTGTCAGCTCGGGGATTTGAACTAGCAAACATGCTAACCGCTGGGCTACATCAATAAGAAAGACAGTGCCAAACCTCTGCCAATAACAGCTAGCATTCAGTTGTCCCCTCCCCACTCAGACCACTCCCAGACAGTCCTAGAAAATGTATTGCTTGAGAAATTGCTATTTGCTAAGAACTTTTTTTAAACCATTTCCAGTGAAGGACAGGTTTGTGGTCCGTCCACACGACGAAGGGGAGAATAGAACCCTCCAGCCAGTGACGCCATTCCTCAAGAGCTAGCTTCGCTGCCAGGGGTTCCCAGTTACTAATGTCATAATTTCTCTGCAGATGAGAGCTTACGGGAAAGGAATGCACATGGGTGGAGCTTCTGATCACAGGGGGGAACGTGGAGACAGAACAGTACCTACCCCGGTGTCGGAGGCATCCACCTCCACGGTGAACTGGAGTTCTGGGTCTGGCTTGGTGAGGATCGGAGCGGAAGTGAAGCGGCATTTTAGTTCCAGGAAAGCTGCCTCTGCCTCAGGGGTCCAGTGGAACGGAGTGGAGGTGGCGGTGAGAGGTGCTGCCAGACGGCTGGGGTTGCGGATGAATCATCTATAAAAATGTGCAAACCCCAGGAAATGCTGAAGCTGCTTCAGGTTTAAGGGTGCAGGCTACTCTGACTGCCCTGACCTTGGCGGGATCCATACGTAACCATCCCTGTGCAATAATATAACCCAGGAAAGACAGGAAGAATGGAATTCACATTTTTCAGCTTTAACAAAAATATTATTCTCCAACAGCCGTTAGAAAACGTGTTGCTGGTGAGCCTCAGAGTCCTAAGAAAGAAAATCAAAATGTCATCCACACAAAAAAACAAAGCATCAAATCACATCCCTCAGTACATCACTGACTAGGTTCTGGAAAACAGCAGGGGCGTTAGCGAGGCCAAAAGGCATGACCAAATACTCAGTGGTGTGTTGAACGCCGGTTTCCACTCGCGGACAAGGTGGTAGACATTCCGGAGGGCGAGTTTGGTGAACACCGTGGCACCATGGAGAGGGGCAAAAGCAGAGCTGATGAGTGGCAAGGGATACTTGTTCTTCACAGTGATGTTATTCAGCCCACAGAAGTCTATGCACGACCTCAGCATCCCATCCTTTTTTCTTTACAAAGACAAATCCAGCACCTACCGAAGAGGAAGAAGGCCTGATACTGTTTGTCCTACAGCCAGGGAATCCTGGATGTACACCTCCATAGCCTCCTGCTCGGGGCGAGAGAGGTTATACAACAGGCTACAGGGGAGAGGAACTCCAGGCTGGAGGTCAATTGCGCAGTTGTACGGCCGATGAGGCGGCAGCGACAGGGCGTGGTGCTTGCTGAACACAGAAGCTAGATCGTGATACTAGAGAGGAACTCATGACAGGTCCGGAGGTTGTGGAAAGGACTGGGGCACAGACAAGGCAGGGGAAAGTGCAGAACAAAGGCAATTTGAGTGACAAAATGAACTCCAAGTGGTTACCTTTCTGGTGGTCCAGTCAATTTGTGGATTGTGCAGCTTTATCCAAGGATGGCCAAGATCCAGGGAAGAGAGGGCAGTTGATTATGTGGAGACTGATCCTTTCCTGGTGATTCCCAGAGAGACGCAGGATGACAGGGACAGTTCTCTCAGACACGGGCGAGGAGCTGTCCGTTGAGAGCATTGGCATCAAGGGGTGAATCGAGTGGAACAGTGTCCAGGTCCAACTGGATAACGACACCTCGGTCCAGGAAACTCTCGTCGGTGCCCGAGTCGATAAGCGCAGGCAGAGGAAAAGCCTGGCTCTGCCACACAAGGGTGCCGTCTAGCAAGGGAAGATGGGCTGGCGATTTGGTTACAGTATATCCCCCACAACTAACGAGCCACCTTTTGCTGGCCGCAAGGAACGAGTGGAGACAAAGTGACCAACCTGGCCACAGTATAGGCAGCTCCTAGTGATGATTCGCCGCTGCCTCTCCTCAGGTGAGAGACTTGGGAAGGGAGGCAGTCAGAGGAGAACCAAGCAAAGAAGCAGATGTCGTGATGGGGCATGCAACCCTACCTGCCCTCTCCCTCCAACGCTCATGGAGACAGCTGTCGATGCAGATGGCGAGAGAGATGAGCTCCTCGAATCCATCTAGCTCATCCCTGGACACCAACTCATCCTTGATGGTCTCAGTGAGAGCTTACTGAAATGCTCCCTAAAGGGCCTCCTCATTCCAGCCGCTCTCAGTGGCGAGGGTGCGAAACTCGATTGCCATCTCAGCGACACTATGGGAGCCTTGACGGACGGACAGGAGTCGCTTAGCGGCATCCTTACCGCAGACACGGTGGTCAAAGACTCTCCTCTCATCTCCTTTGTGAAGCTGAAGTAGGAGGAGCAGATGGGGGACTGTCTCTCCCACACCGCGTGGCCCAGGAAAGCGCTGCTCCACAGAGGCTGCCGATCAGGAAGGAAATCTTGGCCGGCTCGCTAGCGTAAGCGAAGGGCTGTTGCTCGTATACTAGTGAACATTGTACCAAAAAGGCTTTACAAGCTCCGAGGTTGACATCGTCAACCAGACGGGACCGGAACTGTAGCAGATAAGAATACAGCGTCAGGCAAGGGAAAACAGGCACAACACGAAAACAGTATCTATGCAGGAACAAACGTCTAAAACCGCAGACTGACTGAGCAGAGGTTACAATCTGGTAGAGTGGAAGTGGCAGGGCTGAGTATTTGTAGAGGTCTTGATTATGGAACAGGTTGCAACTGGTGGGGATCTGCTCTACCTCCAGCACACCTGTCTCCACCCACACAATCACACAGCAAGAGAGCACTGGGGGAGGGGCGACAGGTTAGGGAGACAGAATGAGCAGTAGAGGGCGTGGCAGGTGCAGATGTAACACTTTGGATGTACACAGAGATATAAAAATGAATATGTCAATCTCTCCTGGCTCAAAGTGGAGGAGAGATTGACTTCATCCCTACTTGTATTTGTAAGAGGTGAAATGTTGAATGTACCAAGGTGTCTGTTTGAACTACTGGCACACAGCTCTGACACCCATGCATACCCCATAAGACATGCCACCAGAGGTCGCTTCAAGTCCCAAGTCCAGAACAGACTATTGGAGGCACACAGTACTACATAGAGCCATGACTACATGGAACTCTATTCCACATCAAGTAACTCATGCAAGCAGTAAAATTATGTTTAAAAAACAGATATAAATAAACCTTATGGTACAGCGGAAACTGTGAAGCAACACAAACACAGGCACAGACACATGCATACACACATGATAACATACACACTATACACACGTACACATGGATTTTGTGTTGTAGATATGTGGTAGTGGAGTAGGGGCCTGAGGGCACACACGTGGTGTGTTGTGAAATCTGTTGTGAATGTGTTGTGAAATGTGTTGTGAATGTATTGTAATGTTTTTAAATTGTATAACTGCCTTAATTTTGCTAGACCCGATGAAGAGTAGCTGCTTCCTTGGCAGCAGATAATTGGGATCCATAATTAATTAATTAATTTTAAAAAGTAATTTATCAAATTCAGCAGGCTATGGTGTGAAATAGGCTTTTAGAAGTGCCATCTTAATTTGATTACTTATCGTTAATGGTGTATTTGGCGTGCTTTGGTGTGCTTATTAATGCACAAGCATACCTACTCTTACGATACAATTATTTAATAAGTCATCCAAAAGTTTTACAGTGCGTGAAGTTTCAAATGCAGTTATCACTACATTTGCAATGTGATAGGTATTTTATTTTAAACACACAAAAAACATTAAGAAAATAATGTCTGTCACTGCGGATCTGACTTTTCCGGGATCTTCAGTTTTATGTACTAAATATCACCTGCGCATGTGAATACGTTCAGCACGTGTATATTCTCTACTATGCGTAGAGACATGCTACTCGGGCAAATTGTGCTCGTTTATTAAAGTTAGATGAAAGCTGAATCAATGTCTGCAAGATCACATAATGATAGTATTCTACATAACAGTACCGAATATAATAGCATTGTATAACGTTACTGTATGACAAAAAAAACTACCGCATTCAATCGTGAATAATAATTCTTGAAGTTTTACCGGTGAAAAGTCCGTGCAACATCTGCATGTCAACCATTTGGTCACAATCAGTTAGAAGGGGTTTCCGCTAGCGTCTATATCCACTAAATCAGATTCCACAGTCACAAAGTCAGATTTCACAGTCACAAAGTCAAGATTGGCTACACAATTTAATTGTAGGTCAGGAATAAGGTTAGCAGTGTGTTTAAGGTTAGTAAAACGGTTAGGATTAGGTTTTAAATCAAATTTGAAGAAGATACCTTTTAGAAATTGGTTAGGTTTATGGCTTTCTGGGTATAGAAGCTGGTGATCTTCTTGAGTTATACAGTGTTGCTTCGAAGTAGCCTACAGCGTTGTTTTGAATGATGTACAGTGAACTCTTTTTTCGAGAAGATTGTGTTAAACTATAGCATAGCCTCTGTGTATTTTACCTGGTGACGTGCGCTGTTGAATTTTGGCCACATGAGAGAAACATCTGTTGGTGTTTTTGTCTTACAGTAACATTATACCATGCTATAACATTCTGTTATGTCGAACACTGTGATCATTATGTTGATTAAATATTTTTCCTTTATTTAAATAGGCAAGACAGTTTAGAAGAAATTATTATTTACAATGACAGCCTTGTAACATTGGGTTGACTGTCTTGTTCTGAGACAGAACAACACATTTTTATCTTGTCAGCTCGGGGATTTGATCCAGCAACCTTGCGGTTACTGATCCAACGCTCTAACCACTGGACTACCTGCCGCCCCTAAATTTGAAAACATATGAATTGTTGTATCATTATTAGTGTTTGGACAATACATTTTCATATTAACAATAAATACAGGTTATAGACACTTATTTATTTATATTCTAATAATGTGGGGGACTTTTATTTTTATTTATTTTTTAATTCCATGACCCAGATCCTACTGAGTACTCCCTACCCCACATCGGCACAAATAATTGTTTTTCCTGTACAGTGCTCTAATTGTACAATATAATGTCCAGGGAACTCATTTATAAATGTTGCATATGCACAAAATATGCCCCAAAACATACAAGTTGCCATTTACAAATGAGAATGGGCTTATCCTCCTGCAAACTTTAGACAATGCATATGCACAGTTTCTGGTTGTTGAAGTATTGAATTGCAAGAATGCAAAAGTAGTAGCCTTGTGCAAATGGTGAATATACAGTATATCACGATTATTCATAGCAAAGAAAACATGTAGCCTAACTAAATAACAACAATATGCAAACATTTTCCATTAGTGATGACTGACAGTTTTTTTCTTCTTATCTTTGCATTCTAAAATAAAACATTCCTAATCTTTTCAGACTGTGATGGTTTCATAGGCTACTCGTGTTGCGGAATAGCCTATAGGCCTACAACAAGTGTGTATAGGGTACCATTTGTCCCATCTCTCATTTAATGAGAAGTATTTTGTTCTATCCAATCCGATCCAAAGCGCAGATTAACGGTAGAACAGACAGTTCACCTTTTCCATTGACGTTTGTAGGCTACACCTAATACTGTAATGTCTAATTTCTCGGGAAGACAATATTTCATTTCTAAACATAATACATATATCACAACCATTACTGCATCATACCATGTTCTGTTTTCCCTTTCTTTGAGCTTGTCTTCAGCCCCCTCCAGATGTCGCCCATCTTCCCCATTTACATTTTATTTAATGTTTATTTAACTAGGCAAGTCAGTTAAGAACAAATTCTTATTTACAGTGACGGCCTACTCCGGCCAAACACAGACAACGTTGGGCCAATTGTGCGCCGCATTATGGAACTCCCAATCACGGCCTGATGTGACACAGCCTGGATTCAAACTAGGTACTATACTGACACCTCTTGCACCACTCGGTAGCCCATTATCCCCTGTGCATTTATACCTGTGTTCTCTGTTTGTCTTTTGCTAATTCGTCTTGTCTCGTCAAGTCTACTAGCATGTTTTTGTACTAGTGTTTTCTAGTTATGCCTGTTTTGATCATTCTGCCTGCCCTGACCATGAGCCTGCCTACTTTTTTGTACATTTTGCCACTGCCCTGATTACTGACCTCTGCCTCCCCTTAGCCTGCCTGCCACTCGGTACCTTACGGACTCTGCCCTGGACTACCGGCCTATGCCTGCCCTTGACCTGTCGTTTGCCTGTCCCCTGTTTTATAATAAACATCTGTTATTCGAACTGTCTGCATCTGGGTCTTATCCTGAGTCGTGATAAACAGAATAAATTCTTCACCTTTTCTAGCCATGTTGAGACAGTTTAGTTCATATTCCTGAAGTAGCCATACAAAACAAATTCCCATGTGCATCTCTCATTTAATTGGGCCTAAGATAGATTATTATAATTTAAAGTTCTTGCTCTATGTATCTGACAGGAAGCACGGTTTTCTAACATACAGTAGAATTTAACAGGTGAACAGACTGTTGCGCCTATTGAATTGTGTAGGCTACCACTCTAAGTTGGCCTATTTGTAGTTTTCTTCTTTTTATTAGTAGACAATGTTTCAGATTTCAGCATATTTAGGTTTGGGGAAAAGTAAATGCAAGACTATTGCATTCAAAATATCCACAACAATAGCAATTGTTTTTCTATTTCAGAAATGGACAGATAAAGCAAATGTCACTGCAAAAGAAAACATTCTGAGAACACCTCCAAAGACATTTGATCAAGTTCACAATGCATTGTTATTTCCTTTAGATGCTGTCTTGCCTAATTCCAGTACTTCCAAAGTATACAGCAAATAAGGGCGTTATAGTCACCATAAAAGGTGAATGATTGGCGTTTTTCAGGTGGAGTTATACAGTACACTGAAAGTAAAGGGGCTGAATAATTTTGCACGCCCAATTTTTCAGTTTTTGATTTGTTAAAAAAGTTTGAAATATCCAATAAATGTCGTTCCACTTCATGATTGTGTCCCACTTGTTGTTGATTCTTCACAAAAAAATACAGTTTTATATCTTTATGTTTGAAGCCTGAAATGTGGCAAAAGGTCGCAAAGTTCAAGGGGGCCGAATACTTTCGCAAGGCACTGTATAATGTTTGAACACACACACATAGTTTTACGGAAGATCTGATTTATAATTCATAAGGGGAAACATGTGCCAAGTTTATAAATCTCAACATTTTGGTGGGTGCGCAGTCTTTTCAGAAATCGTGTACACATCTATTTAGTGTTACATTTACCCAACGGTTATAAATGAGGCCCTAGGCACCCCATTTTAAGCGGTTTTGCCACAGTAAAAGGCCAGCAACACTCCATATTATTCAGAGCCCCATTAAATGACACCATATAGGCTATATATTCTACAGACCCTACTGAGTTCTCCCCACCCCACCTTTGCATCGCTCTTAAACTACACTTGTCCTTATAAGCCAATATATTGTGATTTGCATTAGTAATGTATTTGACATTGTAACATGTTTTAAAAAACGAATGAAATACAAATGTCACTTAAATATGAACAAATATGAATCACTGTTAATGTTTAGACAATTATTTGTCATTCATCATGAATAAATACTGGTTATTTTCACTTTTCTTCTATTTCGTGGGGACTTTTATTTAGAAGATTTCCGAAATTCCGTGACCCGGAAGTACTTTTTTTTTAGTGTTGCTGACGAGACGTTGATAGCCTTGTTCTGTTCTCAAAACATTTACATTTGTTGGCTAATATAGCCGACTGCATTCTTCTTTGACCTTGCCTGCTTTAACGTGTTTAAAGGGGAGTACTGTAATTCAAGAGAAGCGAGATTTAACAGCACGAAGTTCTGATACTTGCACGGTTTTGAATGTGAGCTTGCTAGCTAGCTATCTTCAGATGATGCATTAGCTAGCTAGCTCGGTGCCACCGAAATTGGGGACAACAAAGTTGATAATTGAATCCAGAAGTTAGCCCAAACAAACAATACGAATTAGTTTGGATGCAGCTTGTTTTGTGCTTTGAAATAATGGGTTTCAGTCAAACGAATTACTGTATCAACCAAGCTCAATTGAGTTTTTCATGTGAGCACTGAATAACCTTGTTTCGGTATTTTAATGGGAGGCGGGCTGCGTTGGAGTAGTACATCTAGTGGGCGACACTTGCGAAGAAGGCGAAGGTGCCGGCGACGTGCTGGGCTTGGATGGACTCGCTTGCCGGGTACGTATACAAAGCGGCTGCTGAGGGCCGAGTCCTGACGTTGGCCGCCCTGCTGCTCAACCACTCCGAGGCTGAGACACGATATTTACTGAGTTACGTGACCCACCTCGCTGGCCAACGGTCAACTCCTCTCATCATTGCATCTCGAAACGGACACGACAAAGTTGTGAGGCTGCTGCTGGATCACTACAAGGTGGATACTGAACAGACTGGCACAGTCAGATTTGACGGGTTAGTATTCATTAATTGAATCATTGGTCAGTCAATTGTGTGTGATTGCACTTTATTTCTGCTGGCAATGGTGGGAAATTAAGCACCGTATTGGTCTTTTATGTCAAATGCATTATTTGCTGGAATTATTTGCTGGGTAAATCATTTGACCCATCTCTTCTCCCTCCTTCAGGTATGTCATTGATGGGGCCACCGCCTTGTGGTGTTCGGCTGGCGCAGGACACTTTGAGGTGGTCCGCCAGTTGGTGTGCCACCAGGCGAATGTCAACCACACCACTGTCACCAACTCCACCCCCCTAAGAGCGGCCTGCTTTGACGGGCGCCTGGACATTGTGAAATACCTGGTGGAACACCAGGCCAATATCGGCATCGCCAACAAGTATGACAACACCTGCCTGATGATCGCCGCCTACAAGGGCCACACGGACGTGGTGGGCTTTCTGCTGGAGCATGGCGCTGACCCCAATGCCAAGGCCCACTGTGGGGCCACCGCCCTGCACTTTGCTGCTGAGGCGGGCCACCTGGACATCGTGAAGGAGCTGGTGCGCTGCCAGGCAGCCATGGTGGTGAACGGCCATGGCATGACGCCGCTCAAAGTGGCGGCAGAGAGCTGCAAGGCGGACGTGGTGGAGTTGCTGCTGTTGCACGCCGAGTGTGACCCACACAGCCGCATCGAGGCTCTGGAGCTCCTGGGTGCCTCGTTCGCCAACGACCGGGAGAACTATGACATCCTCAAGACCTACCACTACCTCTACCTGGCCATGCTGGAGCGCCACCGCGATCTCGGCGCACTCATCGCCAAGGAGCTGCTGCCACCCATCGAGGCCTACGGCGGTAGGGGCGAGTGCCGCACCCCGCAGGAGCTGGAGGCCATCCGGGCGGACCGCAATGCGCTGCACATGGAGGGCCTGATGGTGCGCGAGCGCATCCTGGGCTCGGACAACATTGACGTGTCACACCCCATCATCTACCGGGGTGCCGTGTATGCCGACAACATGGAGTTCGACCAGTGCATCAAGCTGTGGCTGCACGCGCTGCTCCTGCGCCAGAAGGGCAACCGCAACACTCACAAGGACCTGCTGCGCTTCGCACAGGTCTTTTCGCAGATGGTGCACCTGAAGGAGCCGGTGGGGGCGGAGCCAGTGAAGCAGGTGCTGCACTGCAGCGTGCTGGAGATCCAGAGGAGCATGGCCAGGGTGGAAGCAGCGCCTGAGGCCGAGCTTCACACGGCCATGGACAACTACGAGTCCAACGTGTTCACCTTTCTTTACCTGGTGTGCATCAGCACCAAGACAGTGTGTGGTGAGGAGGAGCGCGCCCGCATCAACAAGCAGATCTACAACCTGATCCAGCTGGACCCGCGCTCGCGGGAGGGCTCGTCCCTCTTGCACCTGGCCATCAGCTCCAGCACTCCAGTGGACGACTTCCACACCAACGATGTGTGCACCTTTCCCAACGCGCAGGTAACCAAGCTGCTGCTGGACTGCGGCGCGCAGGTGAACGCGGTGGACCACGAGGGCAACAGTCCGCTGCACATCATTGTGCAGTACAACCGGCCCATCAGCGACTTCCTGACGCTGCACGCCATCATCATCAGCCTGGTGGAAGCGGGCGCCCACACTGACATGACCAACAAGCAAAAGAAGACGCCACTGGACAAGAGCACCACGGGAGTGTCGGAGATCCTGCTCAAGACCCAGATGAAGATGAGCCTCAAGTGCCTGGCGTCGCGGGCCGTTCGCCAGCACCAAATCACATACCGCAACCAGATCCCTAAGACTCTGGAGGAGTTTGTGGAGTTCCACTGATCCACCTGGCCATGGAGACCTTTTAAACAATTAGAATCTCTTGTTCTTTTTTTGTTTTATAATTTTCTAACAAATCAGAACAGTGCTGGCTGGGGATGATTATGAACAGTTTGACACATTGTGGTTTTTAACAATGGTTCCCTTTTTTTCTATTATAAGTATGAATTGCGAGTACCAGCAGGAGCGCCCATGTTCTCGTTCTCCAGATCTCTTACTGAAGTGTGTTACTGTCTGTGGTTGTCATTCTGACTACTGGGTGTCACCAGCAGAATGAGAAAATTGACAGCCTGCTTTGTGCTTTCACTTTCCCAGAGTGTTCCAAAGAGAATACTTGGCACAGCCAAGCATCCACACAATGGTGACAACAGCAGGACCATTTGACAGCTTGTACTGCATGGATCCAATTGTCCCAGACATCCAGCTGGGTTCGCAACCATGACAAGTAACATTACACTCTTGATTCTTTTTGCCTTATCATGTTTGCCTGTTGCAGGGATGTTGTGTGCCATGTTGCAATGATTATGAGGGTCAGTGGTTTGTTGGTGTGTGTTTGAGGGCGCGAATGCGTGTCAGTCAGAGAAAGGCTGGGAGGTGAGACGGTAGTAGTTAGTCTTGGCGATAGAGAATAAGCAAGAAATGCACGGCTTTGCCAAGCAGCCAGTCAAACTTGTGTGTTAGACAGTGACGCAGAGATCTTGTGGGACTTTCTTTTATTTCAGTCACCCATTGCTCTTTAAAGTTGTCACGGTTCCACTGATGTCTACATTTTGACAGTGGTTTGCCTTGTGATTCTCATTTCTAGTTGGATTGTCTGCCTTTGTTTGGTTCCAAACTCATGACTGGTGATTGAGTATTGCATTATAATAACAGATCGTTTCAGATTTCTCTAGAAGAACAGCGAGCCAACCCACACAGTACAGAGAGAGGAGAGAGAGAACTGCTGGACAGCACTTTATACTTATAATAGGAGTATTTTATTTTTCTTTCATAACTGATATTTAAAAAAACAAAAAATCAAAAGAAGTTTTATTTAAGAGGGTATGTTTGAAGATATATTTTTATGGAAAAAACATCTGTGGAAGTAGATGTAAAAGGAGCTTTCTTTTACACAAACACTGACTGGTAAAGATGTGCCTGTGATTCTATTTAGATTTTCTCTATCGGAGTAATTAGGCGTAGATGTCCCCTTTTAACCAAGTCACCAACGCATGTGGGTTGTTGGCCATCCTGATGAGCTTTGCTACAGTGTGAGGGAACGAGCTTGGCGGCTGTCTGTGGAGACTCCATGGCTTTGGCTGAGTATGACCACATACGGGCCTTTAAATGGATGCTGCTGGTATTGATGTTTGAGCATGTCTTCCATTCTACGTCTCTTGGATTTGTGTGTGGGTGCGCATGCTGAGATCGAGGGAAGGACTGTGGAATGTTCCTGGCGGGGTTGAATGTAGGCCTATAGTCTTTTCCCTCATGCTTGTAACATGTCGTTTGTCCATAATAACCAACGATTTGTACAGTCCGTCCCTGTTCTGTTTCCCAATCAGATGGTCAGAGATTAAAGCTGAGAATGAAAGGTGATTTCTGCCGATTTTTCTTTGATTTTCATCGAAGTGATACTGTGACCGTAGCGTGCCGTTAAGTGTGCTTTCTACTTTAAAAGGGCGTGCGTGTTAAGACTTTTTAAATGCTCTCGCTATTGATTTGATCTGATTTGGCTTTTACTGCATGACACTGTTTAAAACAAAATCTGGAGTGGAGAATGTATGTACATTACCAGTCAAAAGTTTGGACACATCTACTCAGTCAAGGGTTTTTCTTTATTTTTTACATTTTTCTACATTGTAGAATAATAGTGAAAACACAAACTATGAAATAACACATGGAATCGTGTAGTAACCAAAAAAAAGTATTGTTATTTTATTTAACCTTTAACTAGGCAAGTCAGTTAAGAACAAATTCTTATTTACAATGACGGGCAAACCCTAACCTGGACGACACTGGGCCAATTGTGTGCCGCCCTATGGGACTCCCAATCACGGCCTGTTGTGATACAGCCTGGAATTGAACCCGGGTCTGTGGTGACGCCTCTCACACTGAGATGCACTGCTGCGCCACTCTGGAGCCCTAAACAAATCAAAATATATTTCATATTTGAGATTTTTCAAAGTATCCACACTTTGACTTGATGACAGCTTTGCACACTCTTGGCATTCTCTCAACCAGCTTCACTGAGAATGCTTTTCCAACAGTCTTGAAGGAGTTTCCACATATGCTGAGCACTTGGCTGCTTTTCCTTCACTCTGCGGTCCAACTCATCCCAAACCATCTCAGTTGGTCAGGTGATTGTGGAGGCCAGGTCATCTGATGCAGCGCTCTTTCACTCTCCTTGGTCAAATAGCCCTTACACAGCCTGGAGGTGTGTTGGGTCATTGTCCTGCTAAAAAAACAACTGATAGTTCCACTAAGCTCAAATCAGATGGGATAGTGTATCGCTGCAGAATGCTGTGGTAGCCATGCTGGTTAAGTGTGCCTTGAATTCTAAATTAATCACTGACAATGTCACCAGCAAAGCACCCCCAAACTATCACCACCACCATGCTTCACGGTGGGAACCACACATGCAGAGATCATCTGTTCGCCTACTCCGCATCTCACAAAGACACGGAGGTTGGAACCAAAAATCTCAACATTGGACTCGTCAGACCAAAGGACAGATTTCCACTGGTCTAATGTCCATTGCTCATGGTTCTTGGCCCAAGCAAGTCTCTTCTTATTGGTGTCCTTTATTAGTGGTTTCTTTGCAGCAATTTGACCATGAAGGCCTGATTCACGCAGTCTCCTCTGAACAGTTGATGTTGATGTGTCTGTTACTTGAACTATTTCTGAGAAGGGTAACTAATGAGCTTAATGCATTCCAGGTGTCTACCTCATGAAGCTGGTTGAGAGAATGTGTGAAAAGCTGTTAAGGCAAAGGGTGGCTACTTTATAAAATATATTTTGATTTGTATAGCACTTTACTACATGATTCAATGTGTTATTTCATAGTTTTGTTGTCTTCACTATTATTCTACAATGTAGAAAATAGTACAAATAAAGAAAACCAATGAATGAGTAGGGGTCTGTCCAAACTTTTGACTGGTACTGTATATCAGGTATTTCTATTTTAATATTTTGTATTTGGGGTAATGGTTGCAAATGAACCCAAAGACAGTTTAACCCAGTTTTTTTTTCTTCAGCAGTTTACATGTTTTTTGGAAAGACTAATGCGTTGAAGACATGAACGATATTGCATATGTACAAAGTTGGTGTCATATTAAAGCTCAGTGTTTCCCGTTAGCTCATTGGTTTTGTCATTCCCCTTTCAAGCTAATGCAATTTATTTAATGTATTTAATCAAAGACAGCTATCAAAAGTCGAAGTGAAACTATTTCTGTCAGAAGTTGTGGGACTGGAACGATTTCTATATCACTCCATGTGTAAAGTGATACGTTTTTGCCTTGATATTAATATTTCTTATACTTTCTTTTTCTACCTGTGTGCAATTAATATTTCTTCAGGTATAATTATCAAAGGTGTAGTAAGTATCTCCCTTTTAATATGACACCAAAACTGCTTATAAGTGAGTACACAACCAAATGTATTGACATTGGTACTCTCCAGTCTCCGGAGGGAAAATTTTACGTGGCAATTTTGTCAGAAATCCAAGTGGATAGTGCCAAAAATTTGTCTGATGTCACATGCAATGACCTGCATACCAGATGGCCTCTGGATTGAGTCAGAACAACTCTGGGCTTAAATCTTCTCTAAAACAGATGATTCCACCGATATACCACACATGTTTCATTGCATGTGGAAGCTGACCAATTCACTCCGTGGTTACAGTATACAGATTTAATTACACATAGAAAACTCATGAACTCTTTATAAACCACTTGGCATGCTTTAATGATTTCTACATGGCCATCATTGCATCTTCCTTGAGATCCTTTCTAGGACCCCAGGTCATCTGTGTTCATATATAAATCCACAGGTTGTACGCCACGGTGCAAAGCAGCCTCGTATTGGTGTACATAGATCTGACAACGTTGTTGCACAATAGCCTTAAGTTAATATAATGTAGTTGTATTAATAGTAATGCCACTTTAACAGTCATCGACAACTTAATTCAGTTGTGAAGGCACAGTTGGATATGTACACAATTCAAGTTTATCGTTATACGACAAAAGTGCATCAGCTATAGAATATGGCATTTGCAAATATAATATTTCAGTTGCGTCATGTTCTCTTCCAAAATAAATGAGTAGGTCGTTGCTGTTGCATATTTGAGAAACGCCATAGCAAAAGCCCAAAAAATCATCAGCCATTATAGGTAATCTTGTGTTCTGAACAGGCTGCCTGGTTTTCTTTGGCCTTGTGCTGTATATTAATGATGGGCTTATTCCATTCACTCTATTATATTCAGGCACACTTTCTTAGAAAAATATTCTGTGGTCATTGGTCTGGTGAAAGATTGTCATTTGGCTTTGTGGTGATGATGATGATGATAGGTCATAAAGGCTGACTTGTCCAGATGGTGTCAGTCTGTTGAAGTTCCTCAGTCATAAGAGAGAGAGACAGGTGGGCCGGGAGCTTCTGTCGGGTTTTAAGACAGCGAGTAAGAAGGCTCGGCAGTGCAAGACGGGTGCTGTTCAGCCAAGGGGAATACGGACACCGAGGTCACGCCCACAGTCTTGTCTGGGGGTGTGCTGGGGGTCCCTGAGTGATGGGGCTGATGCGGGTCTGCACTGTTGCCATGGTTATCGCTCCTCTGGCATCTTCCCGTTGGCTACTTGCTCCTCCTCTTCCTCCCTCTGTTTCTGCCTGTTGAAGAAGCCCAGCTGGGAAGGCAGAAACAGAGAGGGGAAAGAGTGAAACCAAAACCCTTCACCAGGTGTCTACAGGGACCAACATACTGGTAGAAAGGCTGAGTTATCCTTGATTATACACCAGGTCATTGATTATAAACCAGGTAGTTTGGCACCTGGATGCTGATTGGCTGAAAGCCATGGTATGTCAGATCGTATACCACGGGTATGACCCCACAAATATTTTTACTGTTCTACGTTGGTTACCAGTTTATAATAGCAATAAGGCACCTCAGGGGTTTGTGGTATATGACCACTATACATACCACTGTTAAGGTCTGTATCCAGGCACTCTGTGTTATGTTGTGCATAAGAACAGCCCTTAGCCGTGGTTTATTAGTCATATACCACACCCCCTCGTGCCTTATTGCTTTATTATAATGAAGATTTATGCAGGATGACATTGATTCATTCCTACCTTCCATAGAGCCAGGATGAGCAAGGCTAGCAGCAGCAGACCACCCAGTGTGCTCCCTACTATAATCCAGATGGGAATTTTGTAATCTTCCTCCTTTCTCATCTCCAGGATTATCTAGAGGGGAAATGACACTGGACTCAGGCATGTATGGGGGATCTGGTTAGGCTGGACTTTGCGGCGAGTAAATGGTCAACAAACATACATTTAATAAGGTCTGAAATGTTTTTCATTCTCTATGACTGGTGGTCTAAAATGTGGATTTACATGAACATATAATGTGTATAGGTCATACCAGCACACTCCATCACCAATCTCCCTGACCAACTCCCTCGGCTCAATCCATAACCTTTTTGAACATCTCATGACCGTCGCGCCATCATTTGGAAGATGCACTCAAAAGATTTGGCCTAGCTTGGCTACTCATTGCTCATGATATATTGCTAGTTCGTTTCTTGTTTTTTGCCCTTTTAGGTTTAGGCCACGATTCAACCAGTCACGTTGTGCTCTCGGCCATTACCTTTAAATGGCACATAGCCAACAAAACGCAATCAAATTGAATCCGGGCCTTATTTCGGTTATTCAAAGCGCTATAGAAGTTGAATTAATGTATTATTATTTGGTGTGTTTAGCGTCTAATAAAAATAACAAACTGACCACAACCGAGTGATTGAAATAAACCTTGGAAATGACTGTGCCTGTTCAAGTTATCAAGTTTGGGTTTGAAGTGTAGTGAAATCGTAACAAAACAAATGAAAGGCATCTACAACAGCAAAGTAATCAGTATCACTTTCTGCCAGAAGGTGGAACCATAACCACATATATCTGAGCAACTATCACCACATTCTCCTGGTCCTCCTAGTTCTTAGGCCCCACTGCACTGGCAAACCAAACAAATGTGGGCGTTCAACAGAGGGACTATGTACACTTCATTAAGTACACTCAAACCAGCCCATTCCTTCAGGCTGTTATGAAGTGTTACAAAGTGTTATGAAGCATATGAAGTGTGAGTTGGACGCTGCTGGGTCTTACGTGCCGTGTTGGCCTCTCCTCATGCAGGAACACGGGACTGGACGGACTCAGTTCTATGGAGGCTGCTGTCACCAACTCCAGAGTTTTAAACTTCACCTATCAGGGAAGAGTTTAACGAGAAAATAACTATAATTGCAATGAACAAATAACTCAACAAGTGACATTAAAGAACAATAAGGAATTGAACGTTCTTTACATTAAAGGGGCGATTCAAAACTTTTGCCTCGGGACCAGATCGGGACTTAAAATGGTCCACACACACGTGCACAGTTGTGAAGGCTAAACACCCGAATGTTAAGCGGTGCTGGAGCAACAGTCTGACACTTAAAGGCTCCTGAATAGCTTCTATCACCAAGCCATAAGACTGCTAAATAGCTAACAAAATGGCTACATGGACTATCTGAGTTGACCCTTGTATTTATATATTTTTTTTGTACTGTCTCTATGCACACTCACAGGACTCTACACACTCACGCACACTGACACTCCAACACACACATAACATGCACGCACATTTATACTGACTATACACAAGCACACACACTCGCATACATCTTAATTTACACTGTTGCTACTCTGTTTATCATACATCCTGGTGCCTAGTCACCTTACCCCTACACACATTTGAAGCCGGAAGTTTACATACACCTTGGCCAAATACATTTCAAATATTTATTTTTTTCTCACATTTAATCCAAGTAAATATTCCCTGTTTTAGGTCAATTAGGATCACCACTTTATTTTAAGAATGAGAAATGTCAGAATAATAGTAGAGATAATGATTTATTTCAGGTTTATTTTTTTTCATCACATTCCCAGTGGGTCAGAAGTTTACATACACTCATTTAGTATTTGGTAGCATTGCCTTTAAATTGTTTAACTTCAATCAAACGTTTCAGGTAGCCTTCCACAAGCTTCCCACAATAAATTGGGTGAATTTTGGCCCATTCCTCCTGACAGAGCTGACACCAACCTGAGTCAGGTTTGTAGGCCTCCTTGCTCGCACATGCTTTTTCAGTTCTGCCCACAAATTCTCTATATGATTGAGGTCAGGGCTTTGTGATGGGCACTCCAATACCTTGACGTTGTTGCGACCAAGCTTTAACTTCCTGACTGATGTCTTGAGATATTGCTTCAATATATATCCACATATTTTTCCTTCCTCATGATGACATCTATTTTGCGAAGTGCACCAGTCTCTCCTGCAGCAAAGCACCCCCACAACATGATGCTGCCACCCCCGTGCTTCACGGTTGGGATGGTGTTCATCGGCTTGCAAGCCTCCCCCTTTTTCCTCCAAACATAACAATGGTCATTATGGCCAAACAGTTCTATTTTTGTTTCATCAGACCAGAGGACATTTCTACAAAAAGTAAGATCATTGTCCCCATGTGCAGTTGCAAACCGTAGTCTTGCTTTTTTTATGGCGGTTATGGAGCAGTGGCTTCTTCCTTGCTGAGCGGCCTTTCAGATTATGTCGATATAGGACTAATTTTACTGTGGATATAGATACTTTTGTACCTCTTTCCTCCAGCATCTTCACAAGGTCCTTTGCTGTTCTGGGATTGATTTGCACTTTTCGCACCAAAGTACGTTCATCTCTAGGAGACAGAATGCATCTCCTTCCTGAGTGGTATGACAGCTGTGTGGTCCCATGTTGTTTATACTTGCGTACTGTTGTTTGTACAGATGAAGGTGGTACCTTCAGGCGTTTGGAAATTGCTCCCAAGGATGAACCAGACTTTCTGAGGTCTTGGCTGATTTCTTTTGATTTCGCCATGATGTCAAGCAAAGAGGCACTGAGTTTGAAGGTAGCCCTTGAAATACATCCACAGGTACATCTCCAATTGACTCAAATGATGTCAATTAGCCTATCAAAAGCTTATAAAGCCATGACATAATTTTCTGGAATTTTCCAAGCTGTTTAAAGGCACAGTTAACTTAGTGTATGTAAACTTCTGACCCACTGGAATTGTTATACAGTGAATTAATTATATGTGAAATAACCTGTCTGTAAACAATTGTTGGAAAAATTACTTGTGTCATGCATAAAGTAGATGTCCTAACCGACTTGCCAAACTATAGTTTGTTAACAAGAAATTTGTGGAGTGGTAGAAAAACTAGTTTTAATGACTCCAACCTAAGTGCATGTAAACTTCCGACTTCAACTGTATCTGCCTCTATCACTCCAGTATCTCTGTGCAATGTAAATATGCTATTGGAATTGACCCTGTAAATAGATTCTAACTTCTCGTGTTCTTCTTAGTTCTTATTTCTTGTGTGTTTCTTGTGTTATTTTTAGTTGTTGTTTTTGTTCTGCCTCATGTTATTTTTAGTACTACATTCATATAGATTATTATATTGTACATTAGAACGAGCAAGAAAGGCATTTCACTGTACTTGTGCACGTGACATTAAAACTTGAAACGTGGATGCTATTAAGCCAACACATATCCTCTAAAATGGTCAAAGTTTGAAAGAGTTATCGAGAAAGAGTGGAATAGGCGTACTGAATGTCAGCGGAGTGCAGAAGTAATGTCAAACTCACAGCAAAGAGAGCTTGGAGGTGCAGGCGCCCCCTGACTGTCACTCTGACCTCCCTGTACGCAGGCAGGTTGAGTCTGCACTGCATTGGCAACATCATGCTGTTGGAGTGATTCTGCACAACACATAACAAGGATTCTCATCAACATGATACTGTCCTAATAGCCCATATGCTGAAAACTCCATAACCAGTTGCAAAACCGGCTGAAATGACATCACAGTCATTTTATTCCAACCAGTTTCTGGTTGAAATTATATAATATAAATTTTTATTCCAACCAGTTCCTGGTTGAAATGACATCATAATAATTACATTCCAACCAGTTTCTGGTTGAAATGAGATCATAGTAATGTTATTCCAACCAATTCCTGGCTGAAATGATGTAATACTAATGTTATTCCAACCAGTTTTTGTTTGAAATGACATATTAATGTTATTCCAACCAGTTTCTGGTCGGAATTATATCTTAGTAATGTTATTCCAACCAGTTTCTGGTTGAAATGACAGCACCAGTTTTGCCATCTGGGTAGTACTTCAGTACATACACAACCACACTAGACACATAGGCAGATAACCAATACTTACCAGCTGTGGGACGTGTGAGAGATCTTCAGGGAAAACAAGGTTTGGAGTCATGTGATGTGGGAGGACACAGTTAGAGCTAACCGCCTGGTGAGGAGAGAGAGTTTTAATCTGTCATCCGGTAGCTACACACAGACACAGGGTACAGTCCGGTATAGTTAGAAGAGGACTGGCCACCCCTCAGAGCCTGATTCCTCTAGGGTTATACCTAGGTTTCTGCTTTCTATGGAGTTCTGGCAACACTTTATTTTATCTGTCGTTCTGCCCCTGAACAGGCAGTTAACCCACTGTTCCTAGGCCGTCATTGAAAATAAGAATTTGTTCTTAAGTGGCCAGCGAAGAGTCCAGATCGGAATCCCATCCAAACCCTATGGCGAGAGCTGAAAACAGCAGTTGGCGCGAGGGCACCCATCAAACATTGAAGAATTAGAGCAGTTTGCTGCTAAAAAGTGGGCCAAATAGCCCGAAGAAAGGTGCAGCAAACTCATTGATGGCTACAAGAAGCGTTTGTCTGCAGTTATCTTGGCCAAAGGTTGTGCAACCAAGTGGTGACCACAATTTTGTTTGAAATGTCAACTTATTTGAGAAGAAATAGGGAATATCTACGAAAGGTGCAAGGGTGCCAATATATTTGGTCGCAACTGTATACAGTAGATTAATGTATATTGACAATGCAAGGTTATAACATTGAATAATAACTTATCCTCTCACCTGGTCAGTGTCGATATTGGCAATCTGGAAGAGATGGTTACCACTCTTTGTAACAGCAAACACGTCAACAGCGAACTGCAAGTCTGTCACTGGGAAGAAGCCCAGATTCTGTATCTGTACGTTGAGAAGATAATAAATATAAAGATACTGAAGAGAATGTAAAAAAATGTATAGTCTACAGATTATAGTCAGTATTTAGTATTTATACTTATAATGTAGATCGGCCATATGTATAACTTGGACAAATGATTGCAGGTCGGGTCTTGTTAAGGTAGCGATTGAGAGAAACTCACGTGATAAGTAAGGTTAAACATTGGACCACTGCTGCCGGGTTTGTTCCGGTAGTGGTCTGAGTTGATCTCAAAACGAGGAGGCTTGGAGTCCCTGAGGTGGAGAGAAAAGGGATGGATGATACAAAATATCCCCCCCCCCCACACACTTTAAATGACTCCTTATGTGTGGAATCATCTAAATTCAGCAGCTCATTGAAACCCACCTTGTGAACAGGAGGTCTGCCTCGTACTTCAGAGGATGAAATATGTTGTTGATGTTGTCCTCTGGGCTCATCTCCTCCCCATCGCTGTAGAGCACAAATCAACATGAAATAATTCACCTGCACCCTGTTTGTGTTTGACACCAGGGTTAGGGTCAAGTTCATTTATTTCAGTTTACTTCCTGAATTGACTGGCTTGAAATGGAATTGACCTCAACCCTATTGGGTACAGTACATACATGATTTGTTTAGGAGGAGGTGATTGTGGAAACATAGCAGGTCCGGTTCCATTAGTCCGTAACGGATGATTACCTGGTGGTAATAGCTACCCAATGGGCAAAAACTGGCTGAATCAACGTTGTTTCCACGACATTCAAAAAAAGTCTATGTGATGACATTGAATCAACGTGGAAAATGGATTGGATTTGAAAAAATCATCAACGTAAGTGAATTTCATCATTTATTCATCCAACTTTTAAGCTGAATCAAATAACATGGTGACAATTTTTGTTGATTTCACGTTGAATTCACAACTCAACCATCAAAACTAGATGTTGAACTGATGTCTCTGCCTAGTGGGTAGGGGCTGAAATGGAATGTGGTGATTGGCAGGACAAGTTGAAAAGTGTGGTATCTGAGCATACAAGGCCAATGGTTAATATGAACATATACAGGTGACTGCCAACATGAAGGAAACACTTGAGTAAATGATACAAAGTATATTGAAAGCAGGTGCTTCCACACAGGTGTGGTTCCTGAGTTAATTAAGCAATTAACATCCCATCATGCTTAGTGTCATAAAAATGCAGTTGCCATTACCTTGGCTACCGTGGCTTGAAGAAGACTTTGAAAGAGGGGTCTCAAATGAGCATAGAGGGGTTTAAAGTGTGTGTGTCACCAGATCTCAACCGAATTGAACACTTATGGGAGATTCTGGAGTGGCGTCTGAGACAGCGTTTTCCACCACCATCAACAAAACACCAAATTACGGAATTTCTCATGGAAGAATAGTGTCCTATCCCTCCAATAGAGTTCCAGACAATTGTAGAATCTATGCCAAGGCGCATTGAAGCTGTTCTGGCAGCTTGTGGTGGCCCAACGCCCTATTAAGACGCTTTATGTTGGTGTTTCCTTCATTTTTGCAGTTACCTGTATGTCTATGAATATATTCATATATGCACTGTATGCCAATCACCTGGCAGCCTGCAGGACAACCCTCACATGGTCCAGGAAGACAGAGTGACTCAACTCAAACTCCAGCCGGAAAGACACCTGGGACACGGGCAGAAAAGACATATACCATTAGTCACATATCATCCACATGCTAAATATTTTATGTTGGAAACTTAGGAACTGAGAGACTTACAGAGGCTCATATAGGCTAAGAAATGTTAAGGTCTCTGGCAACAAGCTGTGTTTTACATTTTGTTTTTACTTCCAGTCAAATTATACCTGATATGGTACAGAGGTTTTCCAAAGGAGAGCCAGTGGAAATCTGCACCATTGTATTTCAGACATCCGTCACTGAAGCGGTGCCTCAAGGTCAGGGCCTATACTGGGGCCACCACAGTCTCTACTGCTTTACTGTGGGGTTTCATATATAATCTTATTAAGAGTTTAGATTTATTTTTTTTAAATTTTTTTTCCTAGTCCAATGTAATCTAATCTAAATAAATGAACAGAAAATGAACAAAAACAAGATTTCTTTAGGACACTGAAGGACTTGCCCACCTATTAGTATAATAAGGTTTTGGGTATGTTACTGTCAAAAATATTCCTTTGCAAAAGAGCTATAACGATCAATATTACACCATAAACACTAAGTCTATTATCGCCTGAAGCATCTGCCCTGTGATAGACAACATCTGTCAATGCATTGTCCTTCTCCAAAATATTTCTTCCTTTCATTCCTCATAACTTCTGCGTGTTATTTTTTCCCCCCCTTGTCCTGATTCATCTGACCACCTAAGGGTTTCTATTAAGGGAAGGACAACCCTGCAGTACATAGGGAGTGTGGTTTCTGCTCACAGCCAGAACACAGAATGGACCTGTAACTCACTGACTGACCATGGTATATCAGGAGAATACAACCAGGGACAGACAGAGGAATCTCCAAAACGTGGCTCGGTGGTCTTTAAGGCACTGGGTGACCGCAATTCTCGGACTACAAAACTATGTGACCATGTGTTGAGTGGAGAATGCAAGCTTTCGTACAGCTTCTTTTTGCAGGTTTAGGTTTCTGTTTATTACCCTCACCTGGTAAGCTGTACATACGGAATTTATGTCTTTGGTCATGTTAAAGGGACATTTCACGCAAATTACAAAATTGCATATTGGTTTCCATACACTGCAAGCAGTTTTTGGACAAGACATGACAGCAATCCATGCTTTGGTTTAGTTTCCCTGGCACTGTTTCCAAATGCTAACGTTTTAGCATTTGTGGCACAAATCCCATAGCCTGACGACTCACACTAAAATCTTCCGCTGCTGTTGTTCGCTGCATACTTTAGTCTGAGACTAAAATGGTTTGTGGTGACGAGGGGCACAAGTGGCGTTGTACAAAACAAAGTAATCAGCGTTTGGATCATCTATAACCAATCAGAGTATCAAAGCCAATTACAGATTTTCAAACAGACGATTTACCCACGTGTGTTCTGGATCTGGCCCAACCCACCGGTTTCTGGACCAATCAGACAGACGAATGTGTTCACATTCGATGAAGGGTCAGGGAGGTACTCAGATCCAGACTCATTGCGGAGAAGAAATTGACATCTGTGGGCGTGGCGTAGCATTTGTGTAGGGTTTCGTAGCGAGTCTGGGTAGCCAGGCAAAAAATCCCATTCAAGTCATGGGACCAATATTAGCATTTTTCACACATCATGTTCACATCTTTCAAAAGTATCAAAAACTGATTGTGAAGTTCAACAAAGGCACTTATAGATGATTTGATGTGCGAAAAATGCTAATATCGGTCCCATGACTTGAATGGGATTCGTGCCACAAATGCTCAAACGTTAGCATTTGGAAACAGTGCCAGTCACTGCCAGGGAAACTAAACCAAAGCATGGATTGCTGTTATACCTTGTACATAGACTGCTTACAGAGTAAGGTAACTAATGTGTAATTTTGTAATTTGGGTGAACTATCCCTTTAAGAGCCAGGAGTTCTTCCAAACCTTGTGGCCTGATAAGGCAAAAATCTATTAAGTCCCTCAGTTTTTCCTGGTCAGATGCTTTGGTAAGCAAAAATGCTGGCCCGCCACAGTAATGTTAACTAAATGTGTCCAATTGAAAACCTCTAGTATTGGCAAGGTGATGTAGTGAGGGAGATGTAGTGAGGGTGATGAACTGACGAGGCAGGAGCCAGCAACAGTGCTGATCAGATACAGTACCTGGGTCAGTGACCTCATAAAGGGTGAGCTGACATTGCAGGTCCTGTCGTTCCTCTCCCTGTCCTCAGCACGACATTCAATCTGGATGTCTGAGTGGTCCTGCAGGGTGACAGAGATACGCTGAGTCAAGTGCTGAATAAGACCTAACGTATTACTTTGATCACAAACTGTCACAGGTTACTTATGCTGTAATCTTAACATAATAAGAGATGTCATGATGTGGTCTATCTAACTCATGTCTGAAGAAACATTTAAGGGTTAGTGTATGACCTCTCCCCTCACTGATATGATATGAACTTTACTATGCAGCAACAGTTTGCACAACCATACCATGGTTATCCTCCGTTTTCTCCTACCTTGACTATGAGACTGGAGAAGAGCAGGTTGTGGGAGTGGGAGATGTTGAGCGTGGTGCCATAGGCGTTCTCTCCTTGGTTCTCCAGACGAGCTTCTACCACCAGCCTCCTGCGTGATGCCTCCACCACTCGCTCCGAGGCCACCGAGGCCCCCTGGTGGTGACACAGCGCCCATGCGGCCCGCTCCCTTGGCCTACAGAACTGCCTTTGGCCGTAGACAGACATGAACATTGGCGCCACGTTCTTACCCCCTTTTCTCCCCAATTTTGTGGTATTCAATTAGTAGTTTCAGTTTTGGGAGAGGCGTACGGACTCAGGAGAGGCGAAGGTCGAGAGCCGTGCGTCCTCCAAATCACAACCCAGTCAAGCCGCACTGCTTCTTGACACATCGCCCACTTAAACCGGAAGCCAGCCACACCAATGTGTCGGAGGAAACACCGTACACCTGGCGACTGTGTTATTGTGCATTGCGCCCGGCCCGCCACAGGAGTTGCTAATGCGCGATGGGACAAGAACATCCCTGCCAGCCAAACCCTCCCCTAACCCAGACGACGCTAGGCCAATTGTGTGCCGGCTGCAATAGGCAATAGAGCCTGGACTTTAACCAGGATCTCTATTGGCATGGCTAGCACTGCGATGCAGTGCCTTAGACCACTACGCCAACCCTTTTTAAGGTGAATTCAATGATTCAATGATTGGTGGGTTCCCAGAGGAACTTTTTATATTTCCAGATGGGTGGAAACAGTATAGGGGAAACTCCACCTTGTCTATTAGAGTGAAGTGTAAAGGGGAGTGGCTAAAGGGATGACTTGGGATTGGACATACAGACACCATCTCATCTCGTGTGCGTGTATTGTGTGTGTGTGCTTCTGAGGGCTAAAAAGTCACCTGCGGTCTAGAAGGTCTGTCCGACTGTGCAGGATGAGGTCAGGGACACAGCTGTCATCCCCCTCGCAGCCATTCCAGAAGGGGATCTACAGAGAGATATCAAATCCAAAAATTAAATACAAATGTTATTGGGCACATGCTTCATAAACAACTGGTGTGGACTAACAGTGCAGAGATAAACAAAATAGAGAAATAATAGAAAAGTAAAACACGTAATAATGAAAGTAATAATAGATACACAATGAGTAACAATAACTTGGCTATATACGAGGGTACCAGTACTGAGTCGACGTGCAGGGGTACGAGGTTATTGAGGTAGATATGTACATATAACTAAACTCAGCAACAACAACAAAAAATGCCCCTTTTTCAGGACCCTGTCTTTCAAAGATAATTAATAAAAATCCAAATAACTTCACAGATCTTCATTGTAAAGGGTTAAAAAACTTCTTAGGGGTAGAGTCTAGTTTCCTGAATTTCCGCCTGACTGACATGCCCATTATTTTTGATACGGCAGGCAAAAATCAGAAGAAAAACCAACCGGAATTTTTTTATTTTTTAGGTCCCAGGCTCTTATAATGAAAACCTATTGTTCTTATGTAATTCCGTCTCCCACATTACAATTCCTATGGCTTCCACTAGATGTCAACAGTCTTTACTGAAGGTTTCAGGCTTGTTGTTTGAAAAACAAGCAAGAATTTAGATTTTTGGTGAGGAGAGCCCCGGAACAATATCAGTCTTTTGGCGCACGCTTGCTAATTTTGCTTTCCTATTGAACATACTACTTTCTGTATGAAATATTATAGTTTAATCCTCAGAGTACCTGAGGATTAAATAGAAATGCCGTTTGACTTGTTTGGACGAAGTTTAGTGGTAGCTTTTTAGACTCCTTTGTCTGCATGTTGAATGAGTGGATTACTGAAATCAATGAAGCCAACTTAACAGACTTTTTGGGATATAAAAAATGATTTTATCTAACAAAACAACCATTCATGTTGTAGCTGGGACCCTTGGGATTGCAAACAGAGGGAGATCTTCAAAAGTAAGTGATTTACTTAATCGCATTTTGTGATTTTATGAAGCCTGTGCTGGTTGAAAAATATGTTGGTCTGGGGCGCCGTCCTCAGATCGCCTGGTACGCTTTTGCCGTAAAGTCTATTGTAAATCGGACAATGCAGTTAGATTAACAAGAATTTAAGCTTTTAAATTATATATGTATGTTCATGAATGTTTAATATTGTGATTATTTATTTGAATTGCGCGTCCTCCAATTTCATCGGATGTTGTCGGCTGGTGTCCTGCTAGCGGGATGCCTATCCCTAAGAAGTTTCCCATGCTTGTTCAATGAACCATAACTTTTTATGGCTGCAGGGGCAGTATTGAGTAGCTTGGAAGAAAAGGTGCCCATTGTAAATGGCCAGCTCCTCAGTCTCAGTTGCTAATATATGCATATTATTAGTAGTATTGGATAGAAAACACTCTGAGGTTTCTAAAACTGTTTGAATTATGTCTGTGAGTATAACAGAACTCATATTGCAGGCAGAAGCCTGAGAAATTCCACTTCCTGTTTGGATTTTTTCTGGGGGTGGCAGATCTTCAACCAAGCCCTCATTGAAATTACAGCGAGATATGGATGAGTTTTCACTTCCTACGCTTTCCACTAGATGTCAACAGTCAATAGAACTTTGTCTGATGACTCTAATGTGAAGGGGGGGTCGAATGAGACAGGAAATAGTCACCACTGCCACGAGTTGACCATGCTTTCACCATGCGCGTTCACAGGGGAAGGACCTGCGTTCCACCGGTCATCTGAAGTCATTCTAATTCTCCGGTTGGAATGTTATTCAAGATATATGTAAACAACATTCTAAAGATTGATTCAGTACATCGTTTGACATGTTTCTACTGACTGTTACGGAACTTTTGGACATTTCGTCACGTTATAGTGGACACGCTTTGTGACTTTGGAATTGTTTACCAAACGCTCTAACCAAAGTAGCTAATTGGACATAAATAACGAACATTTTCGAACAAATCAAGCATTTATTGTGGACCTGGGATTCCTAGGACTGCATTCTGATGAAGTTCATCAAAGGTAAGGAAGCATTTATCATGTAATTTTCTGGTTTCTGTTGACTCCAACATGGAGGCTAATTTGGCTACTGTTCTGAGCTCCGTCTCAGATGCTTTTTCCGTAAACTTTTGTTGAAATCTGACACAGCGGTTGCATTAAGGAGAGGTATATCTATAATACCATGTGTATAACTTGTCTTATCATGTTCATTTTTGATAAGTATTTATGTTGAAACGATGTGGCTATGCAAAATCACTTGATGTTTTTGGAACTAGTGAATCTAAAACGCCAATGTAAACTCAGATTTTTTTTATATGAACTTTATCAAACAAAACATGCATGTATTGTGTAACATGAAGTCCTATGAGTGTCATCTGATGAAGATAATTCAAGGTTAGTGATTCATTTATCTCTATTTCTGCTTTTTGTGAATGCTATATTTCGCTGGAAAATGGCTGTGCTTATTATGGTTTGGTGGAGACCTAACATAATCGCTTGTAGTGCTTTTGCTGAAAAGCATATTTGAAATCGGACACTTTGGTGGGATTAACAACAAGATTACCTTTAAAATGATATAAGACACATGTATGTTTTAGGAATTGTTAATATGAGATTTCTGTGGTTTGAATTTGGCGCCCTCTATTTTCACTGGTAGTTGTCATATCGATCCCGTTAGCGGGATTGCAGCCATAACAATATAAACAATTAATGAACATGCACCTGTGGAACGGTTGTTAAGACACTAACAGCTTACAGATGGTAGGCAATTAAGGTCACAGTTATGAAAACATAGGACACTAAAGAGGCCTTTCTACTGACTCTGAAAAACACCAAAAGAAAGATGCCCAGGGTCCCTGCTCATCTGCGTGAACATGCCTAGGGCATGCTGCAAGGAGGCATGAGGACTGCAGATGTGGCCAGGGCAATAAATTGCAATGTCCGTACTGTAAGATGCCTAAGACAGCGCTACAGGGAGACAGGACGGACAGCAGATCGTCCTCGCAGTGGCAGACCACGTGTAACAACAGGTACAGGTACAGGATGGCAACAACAACTGCCCAAGTTACACTAGGAACGCACAATCCCTCCATCAGTGCTCAGACGGTCCGCAATAGGCTGAGAGTGGCAGAAATGAGGGCTTGTAGGCCTGTTGTAAGGCAGGTCCTCATGAGACATGCAACATCACCTGCAACATTGTCGCCTATGGGCAAAAACCCACCGTTGCTGGACCAGACAGGCCTGGCAAAAAGTGCTCTTCATTGACGAGTCGTGATTTTGTCTCACCAGGGGTGATGGTCAGATTTGCATTTATTGTCGAAGGAATGAGCATTACACCGAGGCCTGTACTCTGGAGCGGGATCGATTTGGAGGTGGAGGGTCCGTCATGGTCTGGGGCGATGTGTCACAGCATCATTGGAGGCAATCTCAATGCTGTGCTTTACAGGGAAGACATCCTACTCCCTTATATGCTACCCTTCATGCAGGCTCATCCTGACATGACCCTCCAGCATGACAATGCCACCAGCCATACTGCTCATTCTGTGCGTGATTTCCTGCAAAACAGGAATGTCAGTGTTCTGCCATGGCCAGCGAAGAGCCCGGATGTCAATCCCATTGAGCACGTCTGGGACCTGTTGGATCAGAGGGTGAGGGCTCGGGCCATTCCCCCAGAAATGTCTGGGAACTTGCAAGTGCCTTGGTGGAAGGTGCAGTCCATCTGGTGCAGTCCATGAGGAGGAGAAGCACTGCAGTAGTTAATGCAGCTGGTGGCCACACCAGATACTGACAGTTTCTTTTAATTTTGATCCCCCCCTTTGTTCATGGACACATTATTCCATTTCTGTTAGTCACATGTCTGTGGAACTTGATCAGGTTGTCTCAGTTGTTCAATCTTGTTATGATCATTCAAATATTTACATATGTTAAGTTTGCTGAAAATTAACGCAGTTGACAGTGAGAGGACGTTTCTTTTTTTGCTGAATTTAGGAATAAAGTGACAGATGGTTAACAGTAGCAGCAGCGTATGTGCTGAGTCAAAAGGTTTGTGCAAAAAGGGTCAAGCGTCAATAGCCAAAGTAGCTATTTGGTTAACTATTTAACTAACTATTTAGCAGTCTTGTGGCGTGGGTGTAAAACCTGTTCAGGGTCCTGCAGAGATAGTAGGATATTTTGTGTAATAAATTGGTGTAAAGCCAAATAACAATGCCCCTCTTCATCAAAAGTATGTATCAGAACCAGTACACCAGTACAAAGGTTACAATGGCGCCGACAGAGAAGGCTGTCTCGCTTCTAGTCCTTAGGAAACTTTGCAGTATTTTATTTCACAATCAAATGCCGACCGTTTTATCTTCCAAGATAATTCTCTTTGGTTATTGTCACAGCCATGTATATACCCCCTCAAGCCGATACCACGACAGCCCTCAAGGAACTTCACTGGACTTTATGCAAACTGGAAACCATATATCCTTAGGCTTTATTTATTGTAGCTGGGGATTTTAGCAAAGCAAATTTGAGGAAAAGGCTACCTAAATTCTATCAGCATATCGACTGTAGCACTGGATCATTGTTACTCTAACTTCCATGATGCATACAAGGCCCTCCCCCGCCCTCCTTTCAGCAAATCTGACCACGACTCCATTTTGCTATAGGCAGAAACTCAATCAGGAAGTACCCGTACCAAGGACTATTCAACGCTGGTCTGACCAATCGGAATCCACGCTTCAAGATTGTTTTGATTACATGGACTGGGATATGTTACGGGTAGCCTCAGAGAATAATATTGACATATATGCTGATTCAGTGAGTAAGTTTATAAGGACGTGTATATGAGATGTTGTACCCACTGTGACTATTAAAACCTACATATGTGGCAGGGTCTACAGACAACCACGGACTACAAAAGGAAAACCAGCCACTTCGCAGACAGCAACGTCTTGCTTCCAGACAAACTAAACACCTTCTTTGCCCACTTCGAGGATAATACAGTGCCACCGATGCAGCCCGCTACCAAGGACTGTGGGCTCTCCTCCTCTGTGGCCGACGTGAGTAATACATTTAAACATGTTAACCCTCGCAAGGCTGCTGGCCCAGATGGCATACCTAGCCGCGTACTCAGAGCATGCGCAGACCAGCTGGCTGGTGTCTTTACGGACATACCCACCTTTCCCTATCCCAGTCTGCTGTCCCAACATGCTTCAAGATGGCCACAATTGTTCCTGTACCCAAGAATGCAAAGGTAACTGAACTAAATTACTCACCTCAGTCCTAAAGGTAGTGGGCCAGCCGTGGTCCAGCACCGGGCCTTGGTCTGGACTCTGCAGACCTACCTTCACCACAAACACTATGGGATGGCCGTAGTCTGCAGTTTCCTGTTGGAGCAAGGTGGAAAGTCAACTGTAGAAATGTAATTACCCATTGCCTTAGTTTGAGGGTTATTTTTCCATTCTAGAATTTCTATTTCTAGAATGGAAAAAGTCTACTCCCTGCCACAACTAGTTTCAATACAGAACATGTATGTACAATGAAATGTATACAGTAATAATGAAGATTATGCAGAATTAAAACATGAACTGCTTTTACTTGCAGGTGCTTAGCCTGAGACTGTGCTCACTCACCTGAACATAGAAGTGGACATGTTCACAGGACTCCTCCCCGTGTTGTAGTGTCAGATTCCTTGACTGCTGCTGTCTGTCATTGTCGTCCAGCGATGCTCTGGGAGGGTGCCTCCTCTCGTCTATCAGCACCCTGTACCACACACCTAACCACACTCAGAGAGAGAGAGAGAGAGATAAAGAGTGTGTGTGAGTGTAACAGTGGTGGTTCTGCTACTTCGATGACCACACTCACGTGTAGAGAAACCTTGTCTGAGACCTCAACAGTTTTATTGGCTCCTCAGCCTGAGCCAATGCTTTGGCTTAGCGGGCTAATCTGATGTTCTGCACACAGAAGACCCAGGTTCAAATCCCGTCAGTCACATGAGAAGACAACTATCTAATGTTCATGTCCACTAAACTGTGTTGACAGGCTGTACATGTTGGCACCTACTGCTTTTAGATAATTTTAGGCTTGAATTATATGTCAGTGAGGGCTAGCTGTATGTAGCAGGCAATAAATATTCCCTCTCCGTATGTGGGCATGAATGAGATGAGGACACAGACTAGACTTTTTCATATTTTTCATTCCGGCTTCTCCTCTCACCATGGGCGGTCGTGGTAACAGGAGAATACTGAATGGGAAAAGTGGAGGCACAGTATGTTGTGTCTGTCAGGTTCTGCTTTCATCTAAAAGTGGGTTTGAAAGTAGGCAACTCTATAACCCTGAGGTAAATCAGGAGATACGCTGCTCCACTTCTATGCGTGTAGAGATTGTGTGTGTGTGTGTGTGTGTGTGTGTGTGTGTGTGTGCCTGCGTGCATACACTCTTCTGTCTGATATAAACCAGACTAGGGGAAGGAGGGGAAAGGGAGGGCTGAAAGGGAAGACAGAGACCGACACACTTTAAGCCCCTCTCCCTGGCTCTGCTCCGCTGAGTGATGCACTTTAAAGAGTTCCCCCGAGCCCCTGGGCTTAGGACATTAGGAAAAAGGTTTTCTTGAAAAAACGGACTGACCCTAGCCACACATCTGACAGGAATTACACACAGACACAACAACAACCACTAACCCTGGGGAGGTTAAAAAAAAAAAGTCACGTGACCCTCCCTTTGTACTGTAAAAAAATGTGCACACCCTCCCCCTCATAAAATTAACTCTAAAATAATTATTACCACCACAATAAAAATAACTGTAGCAGCCCTGTGTTTATAAACATGGATATCGACTTGAGCACTTCAGCATTGTTTTATCGATCCCACGCAGGTCTACGGGCCAGAAGGTTGATGGTTTTCCAACCTCCACTGACAAGCGCACTCTCCCTGTCTGTCTCATTACACTAAGATCAGAGCCGGCTGCAGACAATGATCGGCTAGGGTGAAATCTGATTTTTTTAAACTAGGTGGTTTGAGCCCTGAATGCTGATTGGCTGACAGCCGTGGTATATCACGGGTATATCACAGCTTAATTATATACAATATTTGCAACAAAGTTTCCACCAACAGAATTCTGTGCCAATGCACCAAAAAACAGCCAATAAGCAATGCAAAACTGCTTACCGATTACTGACTGAGTGCTTCACCATGGTTTGCGTTTTCAACATCACAATCAAGTAGAATACAGTATGTCAATCTCGACAAACAGAAAAATACACCCCTCCCTACTCAGTATCGAAGGCTTGGCTTGACAATCTCCGAATGTCATGAAACGTTTTGGTGTTTTGTAAAGGATGTCTCGTTCCATTCCTCAAATGAACGGGGGTGCGCAGTTCGAGAGGGCTGGAATTATATTCGAGTGGAGTGGATGAATGTGTTCAGGTATCCTACAGGAGACTTATGAAGTAGCCTAATCAGATAGAAACATTGTGACTGGTTGTGTTAATGCCACACATAAAAGGTAATACATTTAAAAAGTTAAATGACAAACATTTTGGCTATATTGAAGCTTTATGTTTGATGTCAAGGTTTGCGTCACTGAAGTTTACAGCCTAGAGTAGAATTGTACTCAATTTTTCTCACTTGAAAACAATACTGCAAATATTCATTGCATTGTGGTGTTGTAGGCTAGTCTAGATAGCATAATTATATTGTCCCCAAGGCCATACAAATTGAATGAATTGTATATTGGAGGATATTTTTTTAAAGTGAGGCGAGCCAGCGAAAAAACGTATTATAATAAAACATTGTAAAAAGTTGTACCCCTTGTAATAACACTAAACAACATTTGTACAACACCTAACAACCTCACCAAAAGATTTTAGCATTTTGGTATTCCCACTTCTGACACTGCGTAACAAACAGCAGGACAAGGAAATTAAATCGGGTCACTGGCATGAAAGGCAAACACCCTATGCATTGTGCCAATAGGGTTAACCCATTAGGTAGGAATTGTGTCATGGCTCATATTGCGAGGATTGTGACAGTTTAATGGTTTTGGAATGACAGTCACAGGGACCAGGGTTTGAATCCAAGTCAGGGTACCCCCCTTCACTATATTGGTGTCAGGTGTTGGAGAGCACCATTGAAAGCATGTCCCAGCTGAGTTTTAGTCACAGTACATTTGTGATGGCAGAGTACAGAGGCGTCATGCCCATAGGGGGCACAGGTTTGTCCATTTCTTTATTTGATTATTTCTTTATTTTATTTACATTTTGTTGTTCCTCTGTAATACTACTAGTCACTTAGTCATTTTATGAAGTTGGCCTTAGCCAATTTGAGGTTCCCAATATCCCAATCTCATAACTCATAACTAGCTACCAAGAAGCAATTGCAGGCTATTAATAACGTTAGAGTAGCTAGCTTGTTTATCTTAGCTGGGATGCTTGCTGGCAGGGTTAGTAGGCTTTAGAAAAGCAAGCAATAACTAAATGTACCGAATGTACTTTTAATCTTTTACACAGATTTGAGCAGAGATGCAGAGAAGTATATTTTGTTTCTTTAAAAAAAAAGAACCAGCAGTCAGGAGGATACAGACAGCTCAAGAGATATGCTTTGATATGCAAGAAAATATACTTTTTTATTTTGTATTTTGTATTATTTATATATATATATATATTTTTACATATAATCAACTATCATTATGACTCTAAATTGCAGGAAAAACTGTTTCAGGTGTTTGAAAAATGCAAAAATGCAAAAATTCCCAAAAACCACCCCAAAAAAAACCAAACATTCTCACATACTTTATGTCCCTTTAGATTTTGGGGGGGTGAATGACGCCCCTGACAGAGTATGCAAAACAAATGTGCACCCGATACTGTATATATATACTATATATACTATACCTTACCTTTAGGAGTGTTTACTTTAGGCTGATTACTAGCCTCTATTGAGTTGAAATGTCCCATAAATGTCACGACTTCCTCCAAAGTCGGTCCCTCTCCTAGTTCGGGCGACATTCGGCGGTCGACTTCACCGGTCTTCTAGCCATCGCCAATCCACCTTTAATTTTCCATTTGTTTTGTCTTGTCTTCCCACACACCTGGCATCAATTCCATCATTACATGTTGTATATTTAACCCTCTGTTCCCCCCATGTCCTTGACATAATTGTTTATTGTAAGTGTTTGTGCACGTTATGTCTGGGGTGCGTCGGGTTTTGCACCCATTTATTGATTGCTCTGTTTTCCGGTGGTTTTTATTATTAAACTGCGCCGTTGGAAACACAGTTTTTGCTCTCCTGTGCCTGACTTCTCTGCCGCCAGTACGCACCCATAGAGAATTCCGGACCAAACTTATTGAGTCAGCAGGAGCAGGTAGCCCGGGTATAGGGGTGGAGGAGCGCGTCCGGGAGCACGCAGCAATGCTCCACCATCTTGGCACCGTCATGGACCGCGTTGTCCAGACAATGGACCTCCACCAGCACAGCCGGGGTCTCCACTACGCTCCCCTCCTTCTCCTAGTCCCAGTGGGATTTGTCTCTCCTTTCCCCAGGAATACGATGGGACGGCTGCGAACTGCCACGGGTTCTTCTTGCAGCTGGACTTATACCTGGCAACCGTCCACCCGGCTCCTTCGGCCTTGAGAGGGTGTCCGCCCTCGTCTCCTGCCTCACCGGGAAAGCCCTGGAGTGGGCCAACGCCGTATGGAGAGAGGGAGACGCAGCGTTGGACCAGTTTGAGGAGTTCACCCCCCGCTTCTGGGCAGTCTTCGACCACCCGCCCGAGGGTAGAGCAGCGGGTGAACGCCTCTTCCATCTGAGGCAGGGGACGAGGAGCGTCCAGGAGTTCACCCTGGAGTTTCGATCCCTGGCTGCCTGGGCGGGATGGAACGACAGGGCCCTGATCGACCAGAGACACCACCATCACGTTCGACCAGCTGGTGGACCTGTCCATCCGGCTGGATAACCTGCTGGCTACCCGCGGACGTTGAGATCGGGGTCTGTTGGTTCCATTCCCTGTACCCCCTCTCCGATACCCATGGAGCTGGGAGGGGCGGTGCACAGGGAGACCGGAGGGGGTTCCAGCTCGTGCACCATCTGTGGCCGCAGAGGTCACACTGCTGGGAATTTTATAGATAGATCGTTCGCCCATAGTATTGGGATCGCCATTGTTCCCGTGGCTGTGCCCTTCCCCGTTCACGCCTTAGATAGTCGACCATTAGGGTCAGGGCTGATCAGGGAGGCCACCACTCTGGGCATGGTGACGCAGGGGGGTAACAAGGAGAGAATTAATCTCTTCCTTATTGACTCTCCTGCGTTTCCCGTGGTGCTAGGCCTACCCTGGTTAGCTTGTCATGACCCCACTGTTTCTTGGCCACAGAGAGCTCTCACAGGGTGGTCGCGAGAGTGCTCGGGGAGGTGTTTAGGAGTTTCCGTTGGTGCTACTATGGTGGAAAGTCCAGACCAGGTCTCCAACTTGCGCATTCCCCCTGAATATGCCGATTCGGCTCTCAAAATTGATGGGCAATTGTGTGATAAATCTCCTGGTAGACGCTGCACTTCCCAGGAGTCACGTGTATCCCCTCTCACAGGTGGAGACTGAGGCTATGGAATCATATGTCTCCGAATCCCTGCGTCAGAGGTACATTCGGTCCTCCACTTCACCCGCCTCCTCGAGTTTATTTTTTTGTGAAGAAGAAGGAGGGAGGTCTGCGCCAGTGTATTGACTATCGGGGTCTGAATCAGATCACGGTGAGGTTTAGTTACCCGCTACTGCTCATAGTCACAGCGATTGAGTCAATGCACAGGGCGTGCTTCTTCACCAAACTAGATCTCAGGAGCGCTTACAACCTGGTGCGTATCCGGGGGGAGACGAAAACGGCTTTCGGTACCACCTCAGGGCACTATGAGTACCTCGTCATGCTGTACGAGTTGATGAATGCACCATCAGTCTTCTAGGCCTTTGTAGACGAGATTTTCAGGGACCTGTAAGGGCAGGGTGTAGTGGTGTATATTGATGACATTCTGATATTCTCCGCTACACGCGCCGAGCATGTGTCCCTGGTGCGCAGGGTGCTTGATCGCCTGTTGGAGCATGACCTGTACTTCAAGGCTGAGAAGTGCCTGTTTTTCCAGCAGTCTGTCTCCTTCCGAGGGTACCGCATTTCCACCTCAGGAGTGGAGATGGAGAGTGACCGCATTTCAGCCACCACTGTAAAGGAGCAGCGGTTCTTAGGGTTTGCCAACTACCGGAGGTTTATCCGGGGTTTTGGTCAGGTAGTGGCTCCCATTACCTCACTGCTGAAGGGGGGCCCGGTGCGTTTGCAGTGGTCGGCTGAGGTGGACAGGGCTTTTGGTCACCTGAGGGCTCTGTTTACCTCGTCTCCCGTGCTGGCCCATCCGGATCCCTCTTTGGCGTTCATAGTGGAGGTGGACGTGTCTGAGGCTTGGATAGGAGTTGTGCTCTCTGCACGTTATGTATGGTGTGCGTCTGGTTTTGTACCCATTTATTGATTGTTCTGTTTTCCGGTGGTTTTTATTATTATTTATTATTTATTATTATTATTTATTATTTTGCTCTCCTGCGCCTGACTTCTCTGCCGCCAGTATGCACCCCTTACATAAATTGAATGTCCAAATCCATTTAAAGTATCTACTGTACAAAATGAATTTTGCAGGGACACAATTTGAAAGGAAGGCTACAGCAAAAAAATGTCCTTTTACTGTTTGCGATTCACAAATTATTATTTTGATTCCCATGATTCAAATCATCGCATTTTAACCGAACCCCAACTACTGCAATGGTGAAGCACATCATTCAATTAGTCTAAAAGAATAATTTAAAAATAAGTGATTCATGTTAATGAAATGACTCACTATTTTATTTTTTACTATTTTGAGAAATGTGAAGAGGGGAATCAATTATACAGTAAATGTAATTTTTATGGCCTAAACAAGATCAATAGGGGAGCTTTTTGAGCTGCGTGTCTATTTATAGTAAGTGCACAGAAAGCGTAGTGCATAAGGGAACTACCAAAACACCTTGATAGGGAAGTTGCATGCGAGCAGAAATGTAGGTCCTATTTTGGAGCCACACATTGGTGGGACATTGGGGTGAGTTTTGCATGTACAACGTAAAAGTGAAAAGTGCTGCACTGCATAAATGCAAACCGCATTGTTGTTTTTATTATGGCATTTTGATTTGAGAGGAGTGGTTACTCAGCTGACTGATTAAAGTTTCCCTTGTATCCATTCTTTCACAAATTCACAGGTTTAAGGACTCTTGGAAGAGTAGTCCAAATGAGGACTAAAAGAGATCCAAATCAAATCACATCACATAAATAATCCTGAGTGTAAGGGAGTGAGAACAAGGGGATCTTTATGTAAACAGCTCTGCTCTGAGGTACTTGAGGTTTTGTTGGTCTCATTATGCACCCAAATCGTTACTGCAATAAGCAGTCAGAATCTAGTCAGAAAGCACAATGAACCCAGAGTTAGGAGTCCCAACCAAGATCTACATGAAACCACATGTACGCACTAACACGCCACACACACGCTCATTCCAACACTTTTAATTCAGTAATAATGCCCAACTAGACCAAACACACCCACTCCATGGCTCTGCATCCGAGTCCTGGCATCCAGACTGATACACACGATGGCAGACATGCAGGTGACGTCCTTGCCTCCCCTGCGGCAGTCCTTGTTGAAGGTGTTGATCTTTTCCGGTTCAAAAGTGATTTTTCCTTGGATGCGCACCACACTGCGAGACCTGAGGGAAGAGAAGGGGCATAAGGGCCATTATCAGTGTGTCTATGTGTGAACGATGGGACTGCAATAGTATGGGAGTGTGTTGGGGTGAGTGTGTGTCACTAACCAGATCAGTACTGCTGCACCCAATGCGCCCACTGCCAAGTCCACCAACCCGTCTTCATTGACATCCATCATCCCATGAACACTGCGGCCAAAATACTGCAGACCAGCAGAGAAGCCTGCTGCTCCAATTCTCTGAGGGAGAGTGGGGGGGGGGGGGGGGGGGAGGGAGAAAAAGCCAGTTAGTGAGACAGCAAAAAATACTTTTAATATTGGTTCTGAATAAGCCACTGCGTGACTAGGGGTTGTGTGCCACTGAGCTCACCTGTCTGTATTTGTGTTGTATGCCACTGAGCTGGCCGTAGAACAGGTAGATGGCCCCCTGGTGATCGTCCTCTAGAGGAGCTCCCACCACTACCTCACTGTACGAGTCACCATTCATATCAGGGATAGGGGCCATCGCTCCACCGAAACGAGAGTTCTGGGACTGGTCGGAGACCTCAAGTGTCCCTTCCAAAAGGAAATGGTTCTGTAGATAGAGAAAGAGAGAAATCTCGACAAGCCATTTCTGTATGGACCTTGCTTTGTGCACAGGGGCATTGTCATGCTGAATCAGGAATGGGCCTTCCCCAAACTGTTGACACAAAGTTGAAGGCACAGAATCATTTAGAATGTCATTGTATGCTGTAACGTTAAGATTTCCCTTCACTGGAACTAAGGGGCTTAGCACAAACCATGAAAAACATCCCCAGATCATTATTCCTCTTCCACCAAACTTTACAGGTGGCATTATGCATTGGGCAGGTAGCATTCTCCTGGCATCGCCAAACCCAGATTCGTCCGTCGGACTACTTGATGGTGAATCGTGATTCATCACTCCAGAGAACACATTTCCACTGCTCCAGAGTTCAATGGCAGCGAGCTTTACATCACTCCAGCCGACGCTTGGCATTGCGCATGGTGATCTTAGGCTTGTGTGCGGCTGCTCGGCCATGAAGCTCCCAATGAACAGTTATTGTGCTGACGTTGCTTCCAGAGGCAGTTTGGAACTCGGTAGTGAGTGTCGCAACCGAGGACAGGCAACTTTTACGCACTACGCACTTCAGCACTCAGTGGTCACATTCTGTGAGCCTGTGTGGCCTACCACTTCGCGGCTGAGTCGTTGTTGCTCCTAGAGATTTCCACTTCACAATAAAAGCACTTACAGTTGACCAGGGCAGCTCTAGCAGGGCAGAAATTTGATGAACTGACTTGTTGGAAAGGTGGCATCCTATGACGGTGCCATGCTGAAAGTCACTCAGCTCTTTAGTTAGGCCATTCTACTGACAATCTTTGTCTATAGAGATTGCATGGCTGTGTGCTCGATTTTATACACCTGTCAGCAACAGGTGTGGCTGAAATAGCTAAATCCACTATTTTGAAGGGGTGTCCACATACTTTTGCATATATAGTGTTCATGTACACTCTGATTCACTTCTCCTGGTTCTCACCTGCTGAGTCAGCCTGTAGATGTAGACCTTGCCCCTCTCCCAGCCCTTACTGAAGAACATGGGCGCTGCCACCAGGAGGAAGTCTGTCACACCGTCCCCATCGATGTCCAGAGGAGCTAGCTCACTCCCGTAGTATGACCCAATCTACAGACACACCAGATGACAAAGAGTCAAGCCATATGTGCTCTTCTAAAATGTGCAGAACAGTGATTCATTTATCTATTCATTTATCTATGCACATTCAGCCCGACACATATCACAATTTGAAAAGTGTTAAATTAACACAGTACAATTACCGCCCATAGCATCCAGTGAGGGGAAAACCCCATTCATATCAAGTCCATTTAATTGTCCTAATCGTATTTTTAGCCCACATACCCCACAAGCAAGGAAGGAGTGTAAGAGGGAAGGGGAGGCATGTGAGACCGGATGCACCACCTAACACATCCCAGCCGGACTAGCTTACTGTAAATCTTGCCCCAGTGGCCTCAGGCTACCTCAGAAAACACCACAGCAGCCGTAATTAATCCTAGAGGCGTACTGCATTTCTAATGCCCCCTCAGGAATGCGCAGCGCTGACTCTAGGACTCTACTCCTCCCTCCCTCTCCCAAACAACAGTCTGGTCTGACACAGTGGTTAGACCTTATTTACAGGGAGCCTGTTGCCCGGGGCGATGCGTCTGTGCTCAGTAGCATACCCTGTTTTGATTGGATGCATACAGATGAGAAGCACATGGGCCGATGAGACAAAGGCCATCTGGACCGGGCAGCCGAGTCTAGACCATAATGTAACGAAGACTCCAATGTGTCACACGTGTGCACACACAAGCTTGACACGTAGAGCCAGTGTGTGTGTGTGTGTGTGTGTGTGTGTGTCACTGTCAGTGTCGGTGTGTCTTGTTGGTGTGTGTTTGTTTGTTTAAGCAAATCAACTCAAGCACCTGCCTGTAATGGTGTCCCCCAATGTTCAGTCCTTGGCCCCCTTGTATTAATAATTTAAATCTCTTGGTGTGTCTCACCTGCTGGCCTTTGAGTGAGTGTAGGATGGTGAGGTTGCCATTGTTTCTCAGGGTAAAGATGATGACTTTGCCTGTGTGGTTGAAGCGAGGGGCTCCAGCAACATAGAGCTGCCTGCCTTTGGCTGACACCACTGAATTTACTGTGTAACCTGGGAGATTGGACACAAGGACACACTTTCTGAAGGCACTGTCCAAAAGTTATGGGAGAGGGTGCAGTCATGGGTGTGCAGTGAGATAACCAATCGGTTGAACTGTATTGTCCTTGTCAATCATTTTGAAAAAATATTTTCTTAAAAATTGGAAATCAAGATGACCCTCCATCGTTAAGACAGTGAATGAATCAAATGCATTATTATCTAAATACAGAAAAATTTGGGCTCCAGAGTGAAACAAAATAGTAAAATTTGAAGCCATATGGCATTAAGTATTACAAGCACTGGAGATATTCAAAGGATGAGAAATTAGAGAAAATGAGATGGACAGAATAGTTAAATAACTTGTCTGCTAAAATGTATGTGTGTAAATGTTAAGTTGCCTATTGTTTTTAAATTGTCAAAAAATAAAAATAAAACACACTATAGTATAGTACCTCATGCAATGTTAGACAGACTATTCATCCATCCATCTATTTATTCATCTATCCACACACCCATTCATCTCTTTATTTATTAGTCTATGCATCCATCCATCTATCCATTCATCCATCTATCCATCTGTCCGTCCATCCATCCACCCACCCACCCACACAATTCTACTTGCCCATCCAGTTCACTCACCCAAGTAGGCCCCATGGTTCTTCAGTTCTTCTGGGAACTCTTCCAGATAGGAGGACTTGGGTGGGACTACCTTCCCATGACGTGTCTCTTTCAGAACAGCCCCGTTCCAGTCATAGGCCCCCACGGCCCCCACCAATATGCCATCCTACAGGAACAAGCATTTTCACATCACTCGCCAAATACACATCTCTCATTAGGTCAATGTACTTCTTTCGCCACCGTACAAAGAGTTACCAAAGCAGAGAGTGATGATGTCTTTTATGAGAAATAATGGGTTGAACATTTGTCTTTTGAATAAGTCCAATCCTTTCAGTAAATTGATTTATTCTTTGGTAATTTTACACTCCCTATCCTGTTTTTCTCTAATGGCAGGGTAGCCAAGTGGTTAAAGCGGTGGACTAGTAACCAGAAGGTTGCAAGTTCAAATCTCTGAGCTGACAAGGTACAAATCTGTTGTTCTACCTCTGAACAGGCAGTTAATCCACTGTTCCTTGAAAATTCATTAAAAATAAGAATTTGTTCTTAACTGACTTGCCTACTTAAATAAAGGTTATACAAAATAAAAAAAAAGCACCGGGCAACAAGGAAACAAACGGCTTGGTTACACTTTCCAACATGAATGCATCACCATCATTGCTAAACTTTCACAATAAAAACACGTGAGTACATTTAACAAACACACATACACGCACAGGTGGTGTTGAATGAACTGTACACACACCGTCACATGCAGATGTGAATGCACTGTATGTCATGTCCAGAGGTGAAAGTCATTCAACCGTGAGTTACACATCTCTACACATCTCTCAGAGCAAGAAAAACAGGGGTCATGGTCAACGACCAAATCCCCAGCAGTGTGTGCAATGCTCCATTAGGCTGCATGATGCATGGGAATGTTCATTGAGCCCTGTCAAACTCTCATACTGTTTTGTATTATTGTTTTAGATACCGGTGAAGCTATCACCACTGTCACCATACTTCAAGTTCGCCTGATCCCAGATCTCTTTTGTGGTGTCTTGCTGTCTCCAATGGTCACTTGACTTGAAAATGACCATAGGTGCTGGCAAGAAAGCACAAACAGATCTGGGACCAGATTAGCATTGACCACCAAACTATACTCAGCAGACCGCATGTACGGTACTATAGCAACGGTCTTCCTTAACCTTTGGAAGAGAGAAAGAAGGTGTTCAAGAGAAACCGTGTTCTACAGGGTTGTAATAGTGCCACATACACAGCCCATGTGAATTCACTAATAAAAGTTCAAATACTGACACCATGCCAGCGGACAGATTTCAGCCAACGCTACAGTCATGGCTAAATCAAGACAGCAGCGGGGCTGTTGTGAAGATACGCCATGGCCAAGTATTCCCTCACTCATAGTCATAGGCTGTCGACGTGGACAGTTCTACTGGCTGCCATGGTAACTGTTGCGGAGTAAAGTAAGTCTCCCCTTGGGATGGATACAGTATTATCCATGACTTATGATTTTAAGAATTTGGGTATTAGCTAATAGTTTATTCGATAATTTACATGTACAGACAGACAGAGAGTAAGTTTCCTGGCCCTTCTGTGATATCCTTAAAGGGTGTTTTCACATACAGTCCTCTTTAAAAGACGTGATCTCAGTCCTCTTTAAAGGGAACTCTGGGGTAAAAATAAAAGCTAAATAACTCAAGTCTCTTTGTATTCACACTGCCCTTGCCTTTGAATGAGGACTCAACTCTTTTGTCAGTTCACTTCACATATTTGTGGTCTGAGTCCTCTTTCCATTCACGTTGTTATGTTTAAAAAGGAACCCAGATCTTTTTCCAACATTCACTCAATGCACTCTGGGTTGTGCAGGACAAGCCATTCCATCAGAATATGTTATTGGACAGCTATACAGTGCCTTTGGAAAGTATTCAGTCCCCTTAATTTTTTCCACATTTTATTAGGTTACAGCACTATTCTAAAATTGAAAGCCCTATACTGACAAAGTAAAAACAGGATTTTAGCAATTGTTGCTAATTTATAAAAAAAAATAAAAAAAACAGAAATATCACATTTACATAAGTATTCAGAACCTTTACTCAGTACTTTGTTGAAGCACCTTTGGCAGCGATTACAGCCTCAAGTCTTCTTGAGTATGATGCTACAAGCTCGGCACACCTGTATTTGAGGAGTTTTTCCCATTATTCAATGCAGATCCTCTCAAGCTCTGGAGTATTGCTGCATATCTATTTTAAGGTCTCTCCAGAGATGTTCGATCGATCGGGTCCGGGCTCTGGCTGGGCCATGCAAGGACATTCAAAGACTTGTCCGAAGCCACTCCTTCGTTGTCTTGGCTGTGTGCTTAGGGTCGTTGTCCTGTTGGAAGGTAAATATTCGCCCCAGTCTGAGGTCCTGAGTGCTTTGGAGATGGTTTTCATCAAGGATCTCTCTGTACTTTGCTCCATTCATCTTTGCCTTGATCCTGACTAGTCTCCCAGTCCCTGCCGCTGAAAAAAATCCCCTCCACCATGCTTCATCATAGGGATGGAGCCAGGTTTCCTACAGATGTGACGCTTGGCATTCAGGCCAAAGAGTTCAATCTTGGTTTCATCAGACCAGAGAATCTTGTTTCTCATAGTCTGAGAGTCTTTTGGTGCCTTTTGGCAAACTCCAAGCGGGCTGTCATGTGCCCTTTACTGAGGAGTGGCTTCCGTCTGGCCACTCTACCATGAAGGCCTGATTGGTGAAGTGCTGCAGAGATGGTTGTCCTCCTGGAAAGTTCTCCCATCTACACAGAGGAACTCTAGAGCTCTGTCAGGGTGATCATCGGGTTCTTGGTCACCTCCCTGACCAAGGCCCTTCTCCCCTGATTGCTCAGTTTGGCCGGGCGGCAAGCTCAAGGAAGGGTCTTGGCGGTTCCAAACTTGTTCCATTTAAGAATGATGGAGACCACTGTGTTCTTGGAGATCTTCAATGCTGCAGGCCTTTTTTTAACCTTTCTTCAGATCTGTCCAATCAATTGAATTTACCACAGGTGAACTCCAATCAAGTTCATCTCAAGGATGATCAATGGAAACAGGATGATCCTGATCTCAATTTTGAGTCTCATAGGAAAGGGGTTGAATAAGGTATTTCTGTCTTTAATAAATTTGCCAACATTTCAAAAACCTGTTTTCACTTTGTCATTATGGGGTATTGTGTGTAGATTGCTTAGGATTTTTTTTCCAATCCATTTTAGAATAAGGCTGTAATGTAAAAAATGAGGAAAAAGTCAAGGGGTCTGAATGCTGTTTATACCTACTTACATTTTGGAAGCTAATAGATTGCATTTAGTTAAAAGATGAGACATAAAAATTGTAATCAAAAGATAATATTAACATGTAAATATTATCTGTAATAGGATAAATAGCAGAAGAACAGCTGCCGATTAAATAATGCTTTAATTGAAAATTGCGCACCCAATGTAGGCTACTGCCCCTTTAAGAGCTAGAATTGATTTTGTATCCCATGTTGGGATTCTCATCAAATATGTTATTGTCTTCTCACACCATTCAAACCCCACAAGCGAATAAACAGCTTATGAAGCTCTCTTTATAGATTACATATTGCAAACAAATAATATGAACTAAAAACTCCACACATATTTTGGCATTTCTGTGCATCATTGACAATTGCTAATCAATATCCAAGAACAGCACACGTTTTTTTCTGCGAACCTGCGCATCATCATCTTCTCTTTTGTGGCACCAATGTGAGGGGTTATGGCAGGTGAAACGGTGTTGCAGTATTCTAGTGTGTGGTGAAGGAATAATGACAAGTGAACCTGGGGGCTTAGTGTTCACGTTGCCCTAAAAAAAATGGTACCGGACCAAGGAATTAAAGGGAACCAAACTCAGACCACCTCTCAGTCCTGTTTGCTTTGGGGGCTCTTTTGAGGGGTCTGAGTTCCTTTGGAGTGTTCACACTGGACACAATATTAAGTGAACTGCACTGAGTTAACAACAATTGTCTGAAAGGGACCAAGTGTGAAAAAACCTGAGTGTTGGCCATACCAGTGTGGAAAAGTGGTTGGAGGAAGTAGCCATATGAGGTTCAAGGTGGGTTGCAGGCAACTGTTTTTGAAAAGGTTACATCCTTATTTCATCCATTCTTGTTTCCTCATTTCTTCTCAAAGTGCATTGAAGGAGAGAATCCAAGGTACCTCCCTCGGATATCCTTTTCCAATGAGCTTTGAGAAGGACTGAGGAAACAAGGATGACGGAGGAAGAAAGGATTTGACAGTGTTACGTTTCCTAGCAAGAAAACCAAAAATGACACTCAAACAGAAGGGGATCTAACAAAGAGTCACTGACAACAAACAAAATGAAACCGGTAGGGCACTGTTTTCAGACACAGCCCCACGTTGCGATATGGACAGTGTGCTTCCCTGCCCTGATATGAGGGAACAGCATTCAAATGGCCAACGTAGAGACAAATTAGTATTGAGGAGACAAACAAAAGTGAGATGATACATAAAACTGATACCTGGAGAGATCCCTGAAGACTGGGGTTTGGTATGCAAGAGGTAAAACCCCAAATTACTCATGTCAGTAGTGCAGCAATGTCAGCCAACACAACCAATGAGCTGAACAAATCTTTCCATATTATTTTGAATTGTACTATATTAAATGAATTCAGCTAATAATCCCCTAAATAGCAAATAATTTCCATCACAATAGGACAATCTCAAAATATTTGGTGTGTCTGTGTTGTGTGAGCTTGTTGATCAGTGTGTATCTGTGTTAATGTGTATGATGTGTGTGTTAATGTCTGTCTGTCTGTCTGTCTGTCTGTCTGTCTGTCTGTCTGTCTGTCTGTCTGTCTGTCTGTCTGTTTGTCTATTCATGTGTTTAGCTGGCAAGCTCTGCATTCAACTAAACCATCTGTACTCTCTTGCCTGTTTTCCTCTTAAAGTCCCCCCCCCGTCCCCCCCACCCCTCCCTCCGCCAACAAAAAATACTTTCCACAACGTTATCATCATCTCATTCTCAAATTGCCCCTGTGCCTAGAATCCAACAATGCGTTGATGAATATATAATTTTTCCCAGAGACGGTTAATGCTTTCTCCAGTATCCACAGTGCCGTGGTCCATGCTAATATGAACAATAATATGAGCTCCTTAGAGGTAGCTCACATTCATCATCTACACCCATCATCTTTCACCAACATACACCTCCCACCTGGGTAATGTAGTCTTCCCAAGAGATCTTTAAAGCGGTGTATAAATACAACAGATTCGGTTCCGTTCAGCCCCGGACACAACTCATTGGAATGCAACCTCCCCATGGCCCTACTTGCAATTCACACCTGGGCCATGTTTAGTACGAAAACGTTCTTGAACGTTGCAGATAGAAATACCAAAAATAGAGCTGACGTGATTCCATATTCTGCATGTCAGAGATGCATGTTTGTTCTACATAGTATATTTCTATCTGAACGTTCCAAAACGTTGCTTCCCCAGTCCAATGGTGGTCCCCACAGTGGGTGGGCAGGGGCCGGTGAGTGAGTGAGTGAGGGAGAGAGAGGGAGAGAGACCAGCCACATAGACTCACACTAGTTAGACAAAGTTGTACATTCCACAGGTTATCTATCATCCCATCTGGAAGTACACATGACTGACTGCAACAAATCGATGTAAATAAGCTAGCTAAGATAGCCAGCTATGCTAGCCAGTGAGCTAGCTAGCTAGTTACCTAGACTATTTATGGCTATTTTGCTCAGCTTCCCATTCTTGTCTACAACAATTCCATCCAGATTAAAGAATAGCCTAATTGATGTTTGCTCGTCATTGTAACCAACTCCTTCTCATTTAATTAACTTAATTCCATCATTTTCATTGCATTTTGCACTGATTAGAGAGCTCCCAAATTGCTTGCTACACATGGAGTCACTGACTGTAGACAGTGCCACTTTCATTGGCCGACAATAACAACTAAAACGTATGAAACCCATGTGGGCTATTAAAGGATGTATTTTTATGTTGTGCAAGTCATAAACCTACATTTAAAAGTTTTTTTAATTTTTTATTAAGAATTTAAAATGTCATAGTATATCCTTATGTGTAGCAATGTCACTTAGATTATTTAATATCATTTAGACAAAGCCTTTCATTGTTAAAATAGACCTATGATAAATGTTTTTCAAAAATTAATACTCTCGCAAATATTTGAATACTAACGTCTGTTCGCATATTTGAATATGCGTGCCCATCCCTAGTGTTAACATATATGAAGCGGCGCATTCCTACGTTTTAGTAGAAAAAAATATAAAGTTACAACATTGTAAAAACAGTGATTTTCAAACACTTGATATTCGCGGTGACGTTGGGAGCAAGAAAATAACCTCCCTTTAGCTACAAACTCTTTGCATGTTTTGAAAATCTCTGTTTTGTGCTTTTAATCCTACCCTGTGATGTCACAGAGAAGCATTTTTCAGGGCCTTTATCTTTTTAACCACAGATCATAGAAAAGCGCTGTTTTTATACATGTTCAGATCAAATGGTCACAACAGCGGAGAGAAAGGCCAGTGCCTGTTGTGTACAGCACATCGCCACTTTGCGATCTGTCAGCATTTTGAAACCATAAATAGCTTGAAATCTGGACGTTTTACTTCATATAGTCCTAATGATGCATATTGCTTCAAAGTAGCCTAGCCAAAATCCAACCATGGAATTGTTTTATGAACACTTCCTCCTAGCTTTATGCCATTGAAACCAACATTTCTCTTCTGTTCTCTTGGTTTTCAAACCAACTTTCTTTCAGCAGCCAAAGGCACAATCCTGGTCATATTAGCAACCGATATCTTTTTGTATCTTTAGATGTCCCCTCTTTCAACATTATTTTATGGATATTTACTTCCATCTCTGCCATTGGCATGTCCGATGAGCAATAGTGTTTTCCCCGCTACTTGCATTTTAGTAAATGTGAGCTTATTGTTGTGTGCTCGTTGCTGCTTATAATGTGAAGAAATAAATAATAGTTTATCAGCATTTTAAGCTAAACTTTCTAATTTGTTCTATCAGTTTCGTTATTTAAAAATTTGGGGATTTACAGTGGATGTAGGAACTTTGGATCTAGCATCCCAGAACTGTCCCAGAGTCTGTTTTGAACCGTCACAAAAAATAAAAAAAGATAAGCCCTTCATTTCGAGCCCTGTCTAATTGTCATTAATGCAACTGCAATGTTGCATATGTCAGAACACTTATATAAGATGAAAATAGAATGGATGTTGTTGGCGTATTCAAATAATTTTAAATACTGTAGCCTAAATGATGCAGTGCAACATAGATATGGCATGAATATCTGTCAGGTAGGCTACAACAGTCAGCTCCCAACCAGAGGCGTCATGCCAATAGGGGGCACAGATTAATTTGATTGTTGTTGTTGTTTCTCTGTATACTACTAGCCAACTAGCAATTTTATGAAGTTGGCTTTAGCTAGCCTGATAGGTTTCCAAACTCCCAACTTCATAACTAGCTGTCTATAAACCATTTTAGGCTTTAGAGCAAGTTCGAGTAGCTAGCTTGTCTGACTATCTTAGCTGGCATGACTGCTGGCAAGGTTGGTAGACTTTAGAAAAGCAAGCAATAACTAAATGTAAAAGACTCACATTCATTTCAATATATTACCCATATATTCATTAAAAAAAATAACCACAAGTCAGGAGGATACAGACAGCTCAAGAGGTATGCTTACACATATGCAGAAAAATGTACATATTTTTTACATAGAGTGCCTTCAGAAAGTATTCATACCCCTTGAATTATTCCACATATTGTTGTTACACCCTGAATTCAAAATGGATACAAAACACATTCTCCCCCATCTACACACAACACCCCATAATGACAAAGTGAAAGCATGTTTTTAGATATTTTTGCTAATTTATTGAAAATTAAATACAGAAATATATAATTTACATAAGTATTTAAGTCATAAGTCCTTACTTTGTAGAAGCACCTTTGGCAGCGATTACAGCTGTGAGTCTTTCTGGATTAGTCTCTAAGAGCTTTCCACATCTGGATTGTGCAACATTTGCTCATCATTCTTTTCAAAATTATTCAAGCTCTGTCAAATTGGTTGTTGATCGTTGCTAGACAACCATTAAAAGTCTTGCTATACATTTCCAAGTAGATTTAAAAACTGTAACTCTGTAACTCAGGAACATTCACTGTCTTCTTGGTAAGCAACTCCAGTGTAGATTTGGCCTTGTGTTTTAGGCAATTTTCCTGCTGCAAGGTGAATTCATTATCCAGTGTCTGCTGGAAAGCAGACAACCAGGCTTTCATCTGTGCTTAGCTTCATTCCATTTCCTTTTTATCCTAACAAACTCCCCAATCCCAAACAATTACAATCATACCCATAACATGATGCAGCCACGACTATGCTTGAAAATATGGACAGTGGTACTCAGTAATATGTGACTGACCAACTTGATTCGATCTTATGTAGCAACATTTGACATTGTTGGATAAAAGTAGAGACTCAGAGCTAGAACATGGTATATTGTACACTACAGTCGAGGAACAATGGGAAAGTTAAAGCGTACTGTTAGCTAGCTGACGTGTATGATCTTTGTAGTAATATTATTCATATCTCAGAGCCATTTGCATTGCTAGTTATGGCCTAATGTCACGCCCTGGCCTTAGTTATCTTTGTTTTCTTTATTATTTTGGTTAGGCCAGGGTGGGACATGGGTGATTTATGTGTTTTGTCTTGTCTAGGGTTTTTTGTAGATTTATGGGGTTGTGTTCTTTTAGGTGTGTAGGTAAGGCTATGGTTGCCTGGATTGGTTCTCAATCAGAGGCAGGTGTTTATCATTGTCTCTGATTGGGAGCCATATTTAGGCAGCCATATTCTTTGGGTATTTTGTGGGTGATTGTTTCCTGTGTCAGTGTTTGTGCCACACTGGACTGTTTCGGTTAGTTCACGTTTATTGTTTTTTGTATTTATGTTCATGTTGAGTTTTCCTATTAAAACCATGGACACTTACCACGCTGCGTATTGGTCTGATCCTTGTTTCACCTCTTCAGAGGAAGAGGAGGAAATCTGCTGTGACAGAATCACCCACCACAACAGGACCAAGCAGCGTTGTGACAGGCAGAGCCAGCAGGAGCAGCGCAATCAGGACTTCTGGACGTGGGAGGAAATCCTTGACGGGAGAGGAACCTGGGCAAAGCCAGGGAAGTGTTGTCGCCCCAAGGTGCAGCAGGAGAAGTGGCAGCAGGAGCAGCGCAAGGAGGAATGGACATGGGAGGACGAGTTGGACGGTGATGGACCCTGGACACAGCCGGGGGAATATCGCCACCCCAAGGCAGAGCTGGAGGCAGCCAAAGCGGAGAGTCGGCGGTTTGAAGAGGCAGCACGGAAGCAGGGCTGGAAACCCGAGTGTCAGCCCCAAACATTTCTTGGGGGGGGTCACACAGGAAGTGTGGCGAAGCCAGGTAGGAGACCTGCTGCAACTTCCTGTGCTTACCAGAGAGCGAGAGAGACCGGGCAGGCACCGTGTTATGCTGTGGAGCGCACGGTGTCCCCAAGGCGGGTGCATAGCCCGGGCGGTACATACCAGCTCCTCGTATCGGCCGGGCTAGAGTGGGCATCGAGCCAAGTGCCATGAAGCCGGCTCTACGCATCTGGTCTCCAGTGCGTCTCCTTGGGCCGGCGTACATGGCACCAGCCTTACGCATGGTGTCCCCGGTTCGCCTGCACAGCCCAGTGCGGGCTATTCCACCTCGCCGCACTGGCAGGGCGACCGGGAGCATTCAACCAGGTAAGGTTGGGCAGGCTCGGTGCTCAAGAGCTCCAGTGCGCCTCTCCAGTGCGCCTGCACGGTCCGGTCTATTCAGTGCCACCTCCACGCACCATCCCTCCGGTGGCAGCCCCCCGCACCAGGCTTCCTGTGCGTGTCCAGAGCCCAGTACTCCCTGTTCCTCCTTCCCGCACTCGCCCTGAGGTGCGTGTCCTCGGACCAGTACCACCAGAGCCGGCACCACGCACCAGGCCTACAGTGCGCCTCGTCTGTCCAGAGCTGCTAGAGTCTCCCATCTGTCCAGAGCCGCCAGAGTCTCCTGTCTATCCAGAGCCGCCAGAGTCTCCCGTCTGTCCAGAGCCGCCAGAGTCTCCCGTCTGTCCAGAGCCGCCATAGTCTCCCGTCTGTCCAGAGCCGCCAGAGTCTCCCGTCTGTCCAGAGCCGCCAGAGTCTCCCGTCTGTCCAGAGCCGCCAGAGTCTCCCGTCTGTCCAGAGCCGCCAGAGTCTCCCGTCTGTCCAGAGCCGCCAGAGTCTCCCGTCTGTCCAGAGCCGCCAGTTAGCCAGGATCTTCCAAAGCCGCCAGTCAGCCAGGATCTGCCAGAGCCGCCCGTCAGCCAGGATCAGCCAGATCCGCCAGTCAGCCAGGAGCCGCCAGTCAGCCAGGATCCGCCAGAGCCGCCAGTCAGCCAGGATCCGCCAGAGCCGTCATACAGCCAGGATCTGCCAGAGCCGCCATTCAGCCAGGATCCGCCAGAGCCGCCATTCAGCCAGAAGCTGCCAGAGCTGTCAACCAGCCTGAGCTACCCCTCAGTCCTGTGCTACCCCTCAGTCCTGAGCTACCTCAGTCCGGAGCTGCCCCTCAGTCCAGTGGGGCCATTAGTAGGGTTGCCAATCCTAGGTCGGCGGCGAGGGTCGCCGTTCCTAGGAAGAGACTAAAGTGGACAAAGACTATGGTGGAGTGGGTTCCAAGTCCCGCGCCAGAGCCGCCACCGTGGACAGACGCCCACCCAGACCCTCCCCTATGGGTTTAGGTGTGCGGCCGGGAGTCCGCACCTTTGGGGGGTGGGGGGGGTACTGTCACGCCCTGGCCTTAGTTATCTTTGTTTTCTTTATTATTTTGGTTAGGCCAGGGTGTGACATGGGTGATTTATGTGTTTTGTCTTGTCTAGGGGTTTTTGTAGATTTATGGGGTTGTGTTATTTTAGGTGTCTAGGTAAGTCTTTGGTTGCCTGGATTGGTTCTCAAAAAGAGGCAGGTGTTTATCGTTGTCTCTGATTGGGAGCCATATTTAGGCAGCCATATTCTTTGGGTATTTTGTGAGTGATTGTTTCCTGTGTCAGTGTTTGTGCCACACGGGACTGTTCCGGTTAGTTCAGTTTTCCTATTAAAACCATGGACACTTACCACTCTGCGTATTGGTCCGATCCTTGTTTCACCTCTTCAGAGGAAGAGGAGGAAATCTGCCGTGACACCGGGTCTGTAGTGACCAGTGCCTTAGACCACTGCGCCACTCGGGAACCCCCTGCCAAACGTTTTTCAACAAAGTACTGACTAAAGGGTCTGATTACTTATGTAAACGTGATATTTCTGTTTTGCAAAACTTTCTAAAAAACAGTTTTTGCTTTGTTAATATGGGGTATTGTATGTAGTTTCATGAGGGGGAAAAAACTATTTAATCACTTTTGGGATTAAGATGTGTCAACTTTCGACTGGTACTGTATATCACAACGTTCAGATAAAATAGTAGTAGCATAATATAGAGCAATTCAATTACAAGCACCTGAGGCTGTAACGTAAGGAAATTTGGAAAAAGGTCTGAATACTTTCCGAATGCACTGTAAAGTGTATATCAGGTCCGGGTGGGAAGCCCTGGGACCATTTCTTAACAGGACCTCTAATTCCCATCACAATGTATCCTCATCATTCAGATCAGGCTTCTAAATGTTCAAATCTCAGATCCTCCAAAAATCTGTGTTTTAATAGATTCCACTCAGCGCTAAAGAAAGCAGGAAAATATGCATTAGTTCAAGAGGGTGCTATGGTAGATGTAGTTTTCTTTACCCTATTTCATTAATTATACATCACATTAAATAATAATTATATTAATCTGAACGATATTATAGACTAAATATGCATGTACTGGACAGTGTTGATGAAATACGAATGTTATAAGTGTGTTGGGAAAATTACCTGCTCCCAACATGCATCATTAATTCATTATGAATAAGATTTATTTGATTTGATTCTTAATGGAACCACAATGTGGAGTTGAAATGACATATGCACTCGTATTTGCACGCACCAACAGAAGGGACATCTTATTGGTAAAATATATAAAATATGTATCTGGGCTAATTCACCATCTCAGTAAGTGGAAACTCAAAATGCATTACTTAGATAGCTAAATATACAGTATGCTGCTAGTTTGCTGTGTAATTGATAGCCTAGTTACCGTGACTCAACAGTCACGTGGAATTTGACTGCGGTCATGAGTAGTGACCGCAGGTGTGTTCATACCATCACAGTAACAGCCCTTTACCCACCTTGAAAAAAAAAACACTACACCTTTTTGGAAAGTAGAACCTGTAAAACCACTTGCCTATTCCAATAAAGTGTGAGAGGGAGAGTCAGTGAGTATAAAACCAGATCCCAGGTTAGACTCATGTGGTGACTTATTTCAGACTCACCTCCACTATGTGTGATGAGAAGCCTGCCTGAGACATCTGCAGACCGAACCCCGTCCCATTAGGGTTCACTCCTGTGGAGAACAGTGAAGTGACAGCTAGTCTACACACTTCATTAGAATGATCATCGCAGTCTGCTACAATGGAGTCCTCCAGAATTGTTCTATATTGCCACCATTATAAACTTCACAATTCCATTCATCTCTAGAGACAGATTTTCATAAAAAAAAAATAAATGAACATCTGTTGCAGAATGTTAAACGTTGTTCAAATTCAGACACGTCCACCCCCAGAAGTAAATGCAGCTAGCTAGCCTAGCTAACACAAGCACGATGTATTTCTGGGTGTTTCTGAGATTACAATCCCTTGAACACTTGATGAAACTAAAGGGTCATTAAAAGAAAATACCCTCGAGACTGAAGATCCTCTCTCCCAGGGCGTCCACTATGTCCTTTAGCGCCGACTCATCAGTCACATTGAAGAAGTGTTTGTCGTCAGGATCGCTGGCGATATACTTGATCTCTTTCAAGAAGGCCTCTGGGTTTATCCCGCGCCGATTGTAGTAGCCCAATACCTGGTGGTACATAACATGCAATGTCAATACCAAACAGAGGATATAGGAAATACCATAGAACGTCAAAAGAATACTAGGCAAATGCTATAGAACATTGATAGAATAGTAGGCAGATGCTCTAAAAAAATAGAGAACATCAATTCAAGCACAGGATATGGAAACGGTATAACATGTAAGTGATAGACCAAGACGTGGCAGAAGGAACAGAGAATGGGATTACAGTGTTCCCAGGGGAATATAAAAAGGGACCGACTGACTCACAGCGATGGCATACATGGTGATGTTGTCCGCCTCAGTGTCCTCCATGGCCTTCTGCAGGTCAGGGCTGTCGTGGGATTCACCATCCGTGATCACGAGCATCACTTTCTTAGCCCCTTTCCGACCTCCCCGTTTAAATCCCTCCGTCCTTTGAGCGAATACAGTTTTTTTTTTCTTCAGTCAACTCATGAACCGTTATGAGTAACTATCGGTTAGTTAGCCATTCAATCATTATGGATAAACAACATTAGCAACTTTACCTCAACACTGCGCAACCAATTCAGCAACAAAGTGCTTTATTTTACCCCCTGTTTTCGAAAGGCACTACTATGGAAAATGATACTGAGAAACTTGGGATTAGGATGAGAGTTATGACCAGTGTTCGGCAGCTCTCCATACCGTGCCACATTGATGCCCAGGGCCGTGCGTGTCTCCTCCCCTCCCCGTTGGTCGATGGTCTTGGCTGCTTCTACCACCTCCTCCACAGAGCGAAAGTCATTCAGGGTGAACTCATGGACCACCCTTGACCCATACTGCACCACTCCAACCTGTAGAGATAGGAGTGTGATTCAATTGCCCCTGGGTGCAGATCTAAAGGCAGCATAGTATTTTCCACATTGATGGTTAACGTTAGGATTTGAGGAAGATAAAGATGATACTAGGTCTGTGCCTATGGGTACAACTTCCACACAGAGCGTAGAGATACTGGCTCCCACACATGCAGTCAGATCCACAGTTATTGGCATCCTTTATAAAGATGAGCAAAAAAGACTATATGAAATAAATAATACAAATGTTGAGCTATATTGTATGCACATTTTTGTGTGAAAATGATTTTATACAAAAAAATTGCTCAGAGAAAGAGATTTTGTTTAACAAGTAATAAAAGAAATAGGGGCCCCTGTTTATTTGCATCTCTGTTTTAAATTCTCCAGCACCTTGCCCTTGTGAGGATAACGCCACTGAGCCTTTTACTCAAATATTTTATGAGATTGAAGAACACATTGGGAAGATCTCAGACCATTCCTCCAAACAGAATCTTTCCAGATCCTTGATATCCTTCTTCTGTGCTTACGGACTGTCCTCTTCAATTCAAACCACAGGTTTTCAATGGGGTTCGGAGACTAAGATGGCCATTGCAAATATTTTGATTTTGTGGTCAATTAATCATTTCTTTGTGGATATTGATGTGTACTTGGGGTTATTGTCTTGCTGGAAGGTACACCATAATTTTGGACATGACTATATACACTCACTGGCCACAGAATAATACACATTCAGGTACACATACTTGTCTATCAGAATCAGATCAGAATCTCCGATAACACACCTGGATCTGACCTGGCCCAATGTAGAACTTCTGCAGAATGTTGATGAGGAAGTCCTGCACCTCATACCAGGGGTAGATGGAGTTGGACCCGTCCAGGACAATCATTATGTCCATGTAGGTCTCGCACCCTGGAAGAAGCAATGGGAAACGGTCTGTAACAGAGAGCAACTCTGGGAAGCCATTGTCTTATGAGGTGTATGTGAGTGAATTGTAGATTGTGAGAGTAGATTTTTTTACTCTGAAAGGCCGGCGAGATGGTTTTGGAGAACTTGAAGCTTTCGTTAACCCTGGAGCAGATGCCTGTGCTGTAGTAGGAGCTTCCACATTCGTACGACCACAGAGGACCACAGGTCTGGAACACAAAGCCATTGATGAACCACCTTCAATTGGGTTAAACACAGACCACAGTAAATCTCAATTTAATATTTTCAACAGTCAAGATCAATTGACACCCACCACAAAGCTGTTGTCCTTAGGGTTGGAGGTCAGTGTCATGCCCAGCCTCATTTTGTCCTTGCGCTCTGACACATTGTTCAGGGATACCTTTCCTTGAAGGAATTAATGAAAGCAGACAAAGAAACAAACTTTAAAAATGTGCATTGAATGAACCACAACATTAGACAAATTCAACAATATCAATGAAATCACAGTCAAGCTGATGCTATGATACTATGTTTAATGCATCATCGGGTGGCCTATATGGGTAATTCATACTGTAACTGTCCATCATGCATAACTCCCACTGGGCATAACAGGGTGTAGAGTTTCCTCTGCATGAGTTGGACTTGAGTCAACAATGTGAGCTCTCAATCTACAGCACACAGTGCTGCCAGGTGTTTCTAATCCAACTGAACACCTGGTCGGAGAGCCTGCTTCTGGAGGGAATCATATTCTGTAAAGTATGCGAAGGTGTGCTGTGATTTGGAGGGAGAACAGTTCCTTATGGAATCTATCTATCTCATTCAGCCATACCTAGGTTGAGTCTAGTGCAGTTGGTGTTGGGACTGGTGTCCATCGGGCATTTGTATATATCGCCTGTCTGGTGTTGGCCACTGGTTTCAAAGGGAGCTCCAACTAGTAGCCTGGAATGACAAAAACAGCAAAGGATGAGGACTGATCTTAATTTCTACGTCAAAAATAGAGAATTCCCTGCTGAAAAAACAGCATAGACCATCATAAATGTCAAGATGATCCATGCTGGTATTTTCTGGTCCTTACTGATCTAAGCTGGTCAGTTCTGGACGCTGGTCAAGCTGGTCTGATCAGTATGGTCAAGCTGGTCCAGCTGCTCTGACCAGCATAGTCTGGCTGGTTATGCTGGTTTTCTGGTGACCAGCCTTCGCTGTGTTTTGGGCACTGGTGACCAGCCTTCGCAGTGTTTTGGACACTAGTGACCCGCCTTCGCTGTGTTTAGGACACTGGTGACTGCCCTTCACTGTATTTTGGATGCATACCAGCTTGTGCTGGTGATGATGGTATACTGGTGACCAAGCTGGTCCATGCTGGTCCAGCATGGTCTAGCTGGTCATGCTTTATCATCAATTCTAAGATGGCTCCGTGTACTGGAATGTACTGGTACAAAAACAGACCATACAGTTTGAAGAGCTAATTGGCGTAGGAGCTAGCCTAGCTGCTAACTAGCTACCAAGCTAGCAAGGTTTCCTTGACAGGTTGAACACAGCCTGGAAAGCGGGTTAGCCCTTGTGGCTGAGGCTGTTTTATTGGTTTTGAACTGACACAAGGAGATAGGATCAAGGAAAGACAAATTTAAATAGAGCCTGGAATGACTAAAACAGCAAAGGATGAAAGCAAATATTTTCTATGTCAACAAGAGAGAATAGACAGCGGACAGTGTGGCGAAGTACTAATTCTGTGAGAGGCGTGGAGTCCATTTGCCCTGTCAACCTCAGGCTTTTACTATAAATATTACCGTTATTACAAACATAAGATGGAGTCTCCTGGAGTCCACACTTCAGCGGTATTTAAACCTACATTATGACAGCCAGAGACAAGAAGGCCTTATCTACTGGTATTCCAGCCAATTTCCAGAGGACCTGCTAAAACAATCAGCGGTGAGCCTGTTATTAAAGTTAGAACCGAGTCATTAGTGTCAAAAGGAGAGGGTAATACTGCTAAATGGGGCCTTGGGCAAAATGGTGCTTGGGAAATGCCTGAATCACGTTGGAGTTTGATGCCATACCAAAGAAGACCTAACCAGCAATCTGCTCATTTATTTAACATTCAGATCAAATGGTCTGGGGAGTGATGGGAAACTACATCCAAACCCTCAGCCTGCATAATGGATCTGTGTTTTTGTATACAGTAATGAATCCGCATTCCCCCCGTACGTTTCACTCATGCAGTAGTTCACATCTCTGTGGTATTAATATGTCTTTTGAACACTATAATCTATTTACAAGCATGATAGCTGTACTTTTAGTTGCTGGTTTACGCAGGTTGTCGTCCATTAGCTAATCAGCATTTCTCGATGAGTTCAAAGCACGTGAATGCATCCAACTGGTATTTAAGACTTCACAACTTGCAAATTCCCAGCTCCTGCTTTTCCCTGGTCTCTCCCTAGTCTCTCTTTTTCTCACACTCCTGGTTTTGACCCTTGCCTGTCTTGACTCTGTGCCCGCCTGCCTGACCCTGAGCCTGCCTGCCGTCCTGTACCTTTGCCCCTACTCTTGATTACCAACCTCTGTCTGACCTGACCCTGAGCCTGCCTGCAGTCCTGTACCTTTACCTCACTACTCTGGATTATCGACCCCTGCCTGCCTTGACCTGTCGTTTGCCTGCCCCTGTTGCTGTAATAAACAATGTTACTTCAACACAGTATGCATTTGGGTCTTACCTGAAATGTGATATTCTAATTATGTTGTCATTTAAGATCAAATGTTTGAAGGAACTATAATTCTACATACAGTTAAAGTCGTAAGTTTACATACACTTAGGTTTAAGTCATTAAAACTAGTTTTTCAACCACTCCACAAATTTCTTGTTAACAAACTATAGTTTTGGCAAGTCGGTAAGGACATCTACTTTGTGCATGACACAAGTAATTTTTCCAACAATTGTTTACAGACAGATTATTTCACTTATATTTCATTGTATCACAATTCCAGTGGGTCAGAAGTTTACATACACGAAGTTGACTGTACCTTTAAACAGCTTGGAAAATTCCAGAAAATTATGTCATGGCTTTAGAAGCTTCTGATCATCATTTGAGTCAGTTGGAGGTGTACCTGTGGATGTATTTCAAGGCCTACCTTCAAACTCAGTGCCTCTTTGCTTGACATCATGGTAAAATCTAAATAAATCAGCAAAGACCTCAGAAAAAATAATTGTAGACCTCCACAAGTCTGGTTCATCCTTGGGAGCAATTTCCAAACGCCTGAAGGTACCACGTTCATCTGTACAAACAATAGTACGCAAGTATAAACACCATGGGACCATGCAGCCATCATATCACTCAGGAAGGAGATGCGTTCTGTCTCCTAGAGATGAACGTACTTTGGTGCAAAAGTGCAAATCAATCCCAGAACAACAGCATAGGACCTTGTGAAGATGCTGGAGGAAACAGGTACAAAAGTATCTATATCCACAGTAAAACGAGTCCTAAATCGACAACCTGATAGGCCGCTCAGCAAAGGAAGAAGCCACTGCTCCAAAACCGCCAATACAAAGCCAGACTACGGTTTCTAACTGCACATGGGGACAAAGATCATATTTCTTGGAGAAATGTCCTCTGGTCTGTTGAAACAAAAATAGAACTGTTTGGCCATAATGACCATCATTATGTTTGGAGGAAAAAGGGGGAGGCTTGCAAGCCGAAGAACACCATCCCAACCGGGAAGCACGGGGGTGGCAGCATCATGTTGTGGGGGTGCTTTGCTGCAGGATGGACTGGTGCGCTTCCCAAAATAAATGGCATCATGAGAAAGGAAAATTATGTGGATATATTGAAGCAACATATCAAGACATCAGGAAGTTAAAGCTTGGTTGCAAATGGGTCTTCCAAATGGACAATGACCACAAGCATATTTCCGTAGTTGTGGCAAAATGGCTTAAGGACAACAAAGTCAAGGTATTGGAGAGGCCATAACAAAACCCTGACCTCAATCCTATAGACAATTTGTGGGCAGAACTGAAAAAGTGTGTTCGAGCAAGGAGGCCTACAAACCTGACTCAGTTACACCAGCTCTGTCAGGAGGAAAGGGCCAAAATATACCCAACTTATCGTGGAAAGCTTGTGGAAGGCTACCCGAAACGTTTGACCCAAGTTAAACAATTTAAAGGCAATGCTACCAAATACTAATTGAGCGCATGTAAACTTCTAACCCACTGGGAATGTGAGGAACGAAAATAAAGCTGAAATAAATCATTCTCTCTACTATTATTCTGACATTTCACATTCTTAAAATAAAGTGGTGATCCTAACTGCCTGAAGACAGGGAATTTGTACTAGGATTAAATGTCAGGAATTGTGAAAAACTGAGTTTAAATGTATTTGGCTAAGGTTTATGTAAACGTCCGACTTCAACTGTACTTACAAAAAGTATTTTAGATTGATAGGCAGTCTTGCGATTTATTTATGTTCCTGATATGTCGATATTTCATTTGAGGCGGGAGTAGAGAAACCTACACGCAGCTGTCTGGTGTCAGACACACTAACAACATGAGCTCAACTGAAGGGTATGCTACAAAGTAGGGTCAATGAGTTAGCAAGCTAACTTCTACACACAACCAGAAATAACAGTTGATTTCTGGTGTGGTTCATTAAGAAAGCTAAATATAACAGTGCATTCGGAAAGTATGAGGACCCCTTTTTTTTTACATTACAGCCTTATTCTAAAAAGGATTTGAAAAAATCCTCATCAATCTACACACATTACCCCATAATGGCAAAGCAAAAGAAAAACTGAAATGTAACATTTACATAAGTTTTCAGAACCTTTACTCAGTTTGTTTTGGGGGTGATTACAGCCTTGAGTCTTCTTGGGTATGACGATACAAGCTTGACACACCTGTATTTTATGAGTTTCTCCCATTCTTCTCTGCCGGTCCACACAAGCACTGTCAGGTTGGATGGGGAGCGTCTCTGCACAGCTATTTTCAGGTCTATCCAGAGATGTTCAATTGGGTTCATGTCTGGACTCCGGCTGGGCCTTTCAAGGACATTCAGAGATTTGTCCCGAAGCCACTCCTGCATTGTATTGGTCCTGTGCTTAGAGTCATTGTCCTGCTTCACAGTAGGGATGGTGCCAGGTTTCCTCCAGACGTGACGCTTGGCAATCAGGCCAAAGAGTTCAATCTTGGTTTCATCAGACTAGAGAATCTTGTTTCTAATTGTCTGAGACTCCTTAGGTGCCTTTTGGCAAACTCCATGCAGGCTCCCATCTGCCTTTTATTGAGGAGTGGCTTCCATCTGGTCCCTCTACCATAAAGGCCTGATTGGTGGAGTGCTGCAGAGATGGTTGTCCTTCTGGAAGGTTCTCCCATCTCCACAGAGGAACTCTGGAGCTCTGTCAGAGTGACCATCGGGTTCTTGGTCACCTCCTTGACGAAGGCCCTTCTCCCCCGACTGCTCAGTTCTGCCGGGCAGCCAGCTCTAGGAAGAGTCTTGGTAAGTTCCAAACTTCTTCCATTTAAGAATGATCGAGGCCACTGTGTTCTTGGGGACCCTCAATGCTGCATTTTTTGGTACCCTTCCCCAGATCTGTGACTCGAACACAATCCTGTCTTGGAGCTCTACGAACAATTTCTTTGACCTCATGGCTTGGTTTTTGATCTGTCATGCACTGTCAACTGTGGAACTTATATATACAGGTACTTATATGTACAGGTACTTATATATACAGTGTGCCTTTCCAAATCATGTCATATCAATTGAAATACCACAGGCAGACTCCAATCAAGTTGTAGAAACTTCTCAAGGATGATCAATGGAAACAAGATATACCTGAGGTCAATTTCCAGTCTGATAGCAAAGGGTCTGAATAATTATGCAAATACGTTTCGCTTCATCATTAGGGGGTATTGGGTGTACTGTAGATTGATGAGGGAAAACATTTATTTTGTCCAGTTTAGAATAAGGCTGTAATGTAACAAAATGTGGAAAAGTTAATCTTTCTAAAAGCTTATATTTTTTTAAATGTTGAAGTTATTTCAGAATTTTCTTGCAAATTAGTTGGCTAACTCCTTGATCTTGCTTTGTAGTCTACCGCTCTGCTGGTTTATTCTTGTGAGGTTTTAGTTGCAAGAAAGTTTGTTTTAACACGCAGGTGCAGGCAATCTCCCATTAGCAAAGTTTTAAGAAATAATTTTCTAACGTGTAGGCACGAGTTAAGTTCTGCCCGTAGTTTGCAGTCCACCCGCCAAGTCACAGACCAAAATCAAACACAAAGATCAAAAGAACAAACAGACTAAACAAACAGATTCACGCAGCCCTGCAAACATCTGCCACCTCTTAGCGTGACCTTCCCTTTGACTCAAAGGTCAAAGGCGTCTGACCCCATTACGCAATGCTCTGATCCCTTTGGCTTCTCATCTGAGGTAGAAGAGAATGTGGGAGCTGACAGCCCAAATGTCAGTCAGCTGGATACACAGATGACTAGGAGAGCGTTAACGGCCAATGGTATTTGGCTGTGATATTCAACACCCTCACATTTGAATGGCAACTATTCATATATAAATGCCAGTGGCCATTAAGGTTTGAATGTGATGCTTGGTGTAAATTCACCAGAGGTAAATATCGAGGAAACAAGTTTGTATATGTTCCTCTGGGCCGTTTAATAAGGGCCAAATACATTTCAAAGCATTAAACATATATATATTTTTTTACCTTTATTTAATTAACTAGGCAAGTCAGTTATGAACAAATTCTTATATTCAATGACAGTGGGTTAACTGCCTTGTTCAGGGGGAGAACAACAGATTTTTACCTTGTCAGCTCAGGGATTCGATCTTGCAACCTTTCAGTTACTATTCCAACGCTCTAATCATTAGGCTACCTGCCGCCCCGTAATCTAATGTCTGCCTAAAAGAAATATGCGCCAGTTGACTCCACATACCTTTTTCATGTCACCAATGCCTCTACAAAGGTCCCCAGGCTCAAATAGAAAACGATGGATATATGCATTAGTCAGATTCAGTAAAACATTCATGCAAAACATTTAGTTTGTTTTCTTTTGGAGTAAATGGTTACCATTGCAAAACGTTTTGCAACAGACAAAACATTTTGCAACGTAATCCGACTAATGAATACACCCCAGGCTCTGCTTGTGAAGTAACAACCCCTTCCTTTATCACTGTGTAGTTTGTTTTTCTCCCCCTACTAATCGGCCAGTGATGGGATGCACAGAAGGGGGCTTGGGAATAAACGACCACAACACATTCTTTCCAGAGTCATCAAAAGCCTCTGGGATGCTTGCGAACAGGTTGCTAGACAAACACAAATACTTTCCACTTATTTACCTGTGACTTCATAGAGCAAAATATTTTGCAATCCTGGAAGAACCGCAAGATATTCCACATGGCTGAAAGACTTCCAGTCTGGAAACCGTAAGAAGACCTGGAACGTTACTCAATCTCGGCCATCTTGACGATCAAACCCTCTCATCCAAGACGCCCGACTAAAAGTTAAGCTAGCAGCTTTTAAACTGTTAGGTTTACAAATTATAATTGATCACATTAATAGTTCAACAAAAACAACCAGCTGGAGACGGATTTAATTCATGCTCCTTTCCACAAGCTCACCTCGGTAAAGGACTTAAAGTCCATTCCTGTGGAGAGTAGCAGCAGTTGAGAGCCATAAAGATGAGGGATGTGATATTCTGTCAGGCTAGACTCATACCTCACTGACAGCAGACATTAAGAGGAAAGAAATTTCAGCCTGGCGTCAAGAGTTAACATATAATGAACAAAAATAGAAACACAACATGTAAAGTGTTGGTCCCATATTTTATGAGCTGAAATAAAAAAAAATCCCAGAAATGTCCCATACACACAAAAATATTATTTATCTCATTTTGAGGACAAAATTGTTTACATCCCTGTTAGTGAGCATTTTTCATTTGCTAAGATCATCCATCCACCTGAGAGGTGTGGCATATCGAGAAGCTGATTAAAATGCAGAAATGTCCATTAGAGCTGTTGCCAGAGAATTTAATGTTCATTTCTCTATCATAAGCTGCCTCCAACAATCATTTTTGAGAATTTGACAGTACGTCCAACTGGCCTTACAACTGCAGACCACTTGTAATCACGCCAGCCCAAGATCTCCACATCGGCTTCTTCACCTCTGGGGTCGTCTGAGACAGCCACCTGGACAGATGATTAAACTGAGGAGAATTTCAGTATGTAATAAAGACCTTTTGTGGGGAAAAACTCATTCTGATTGGCTGGGCCTGGCTCCCCCAGTGGGTGGGCCTGGTTCCCGAGTGGGTGGGCCTCCCAGGCCTCCCATGTGAAATCCATAGATTAGCGTCTAATGAATTTATTTCAATTGACTGGTTTCGTTATATGAACTGTATCTCAGTAAAATCGTTGAAATTGTTGTGTGTTACGTTTATAATTTTGTTCAGTTTAACATAAATCTGTGAGACACAAATTAGTATGATATGTTACATTTGGCCTTGTTACATAGGAAAGACGGTTACTTAAAACCTCATAAATGTAATGAGGAGGCCTCCCGGGTGGCGCAGTGGCATTGCATCGCAGCGCTAGCTGTGCCACCAGAGACTGTGGGTTCGCGCCCAGGCTCTGTCGCGACCGGGAGGTCCGTGGGGCGACGCACAATTGGCCTAGCGTCGTCCGGGTTAGGGAGGGTTTGGCCGGTAGGGATATCCTTGTCTCATCGCGCACCAGTGACTCCTGTGGCGGGCAGTGCAAGGTAGCCAGGTGCACGGTGTTTCCCCCGACACATTGGTGCGGCTGGCTTCCGGGTTGGAGGCGCGCTGTGTTAAGAAGCAGTGTGGTTGGGTTGTGTTTCAGAGGACACATGGCTTTCGACCTTTGTCTCTCCCGAGCCCGTATGGGAGTTGTAGCGATGAGACAAGATAGTAATTACTAACAATTGGATATCACGAAATTGGGGAGAGGGGGGGTAAAATGTAAAAAATATATATATACAAATAAATAAGTGTAATTGAAAATGTCATCTCCATAATCCTCAAAATAACCATTTATCAGGAGGGCCATTAACAATAACTAGTAACACTGCATACTCCAAGAAAGTAAAAAATCTCACCTTTCTGGTACAAGCAGTTACAAATTGCTGAGGTATAGTCACTTGAGGACACATATTTGTACACAGTACAAATATGATGGAAAGTATAGTATAATCAATTTATAATTTTTACGTTTTCACCTTCCTTTCAACTGTAAAATGCATATTTGTATATTTAGTGTTACAGAAAATGTGCATCATTTCTAACGGTCTTTCTTGATCAAAATGTCTGCCCCCATTGCTGTGAACATCTCACAGAGCTCTAGCTTGGCTTCCTGAACTCGTTAGGAACTCAACTTTCCCTCATCAATCTACACACAATACTCCATAATGACAAAGGTTTTTAATAAACGGAAGTATGACATTTACATCAGTATTCAGGCTGTTTACTCAGTACTTTCTTGAAGCACCTTTGGCAGTGATTACAGGCTTGAGGCTTTTTGGATATGACGCTACACGCTTGGCACACCTGTATTTGAGGTGTTTTTCCCATTCTTCTATGCAGATCCTCTCAAACTCTGACAGGTTGGATGGGGAGCGTTGCTGCACAGCTATTTTCAGGTTTCTCCAGAGATGTTCGATGGGGTTCATGCCCGGCTAGGCCACTCAATGACATTCAGAGACTTGTTCCAAAGCCACTCCTGCATTTTCTTGGCTTTGTGCTTAGTCGTTATCCAGTTTTAAGGTGAACCTTTCCCCCAGTCTGAGGTCCTGAGCGCTTTGGAGCATGTTTTCATCAAGGATATCTCTGTATTTGCACAGATCATCTTTCCCTCAATCCTGACAAGTCTCCCAGTCCCTGCCACTGAACAACATCCCCACAGCATTATGCTGCCACCACTATGCTTCACCGTAGCGATGGTGCCAGGTTTCTTCCAGATGTGACGCTTGGCATTCAGGCCAAAGAGTTCAATCTTGGTTTCATCAGAATAGAGAATATTGTTTCTCATGGTCTGAGAGTCCTTTAGGTGCCTTTTGGCAAACTCCAAGCGGGCTGTCATGTGCCTTTTACTGAGGAGTGGCATTCGTCTGGTCACTCTACCGTAAAGACCTGATTGGTGGAGTGTTGCAGAGATGATTGTCCTAATGGAAAGCTCTCCCATCTCCACAGAGGAACTCTGGGGCTCTGTCAGAGAGACCATCCGGGTATTGGTCACCTCCCTGATCAAGGCCCTTCTCCCCTGATTGCACAGATCTGGGGAAGGGTACCAAAAATGTCTGCAGGATTGAAGAACACAGTGGCCAACATCATTCTTAAATTGAAGAAGTTTGGAACCACCAAGACTCTTCCCAGAGCTGAATATACACTGCTCAAAAAAAATAAAGGGAACACTTAAACAACACAATGTAACTCCAAGTCAATCACACTTCTGTGAAATCGAACTGTCCACTTAAGAAGCAACACTGATTGACAATAAATGTCACATGCTGTTGTGCAAATGGAATAGACAACAGGTGGAAATTATAGGTAATTAGCAAGACACCCCCAATAAAGGAGTGGTTCTGCAGGTGGTGACCACAGACCACTTCTCAGTTCCTATGCTTCCTGGGTGATGTTTTGGTCACTTTTGAATGCTGGCGGTGCTTTCACTCTGAGACGGAGTCTACAACCCACACAAGTGGCTCAGGTAGTGCTGCTCATCCAGGACAGCACATCAATGCGAGCTGTGGCTTTCAGCGTAGTGTCCAGAGCATGGAGGCGCTACCAGGAGACAGGCCAGTACATCAGGAGATGTGGAGGAGGCCTTAGGGGGGCAACAACCCAGCAGCAGGACTGCCACCTCTGCCTTTGTGCAAGGAGGAGCAGGAGGAGCACTGCCAGAGCCCTGCAAAATGACCTCCAGCAGGCCACAAATGTGCATGTGTCTGCTCAAACGGTCAGAAACCGACTCCATGAGGGTGGTATGAGGGCCCGACGTCCACGGGTGGGGGTTGTGCTTACAGCCCAACACCGTGCAGGACATTTGGCATATGCCAGAGAACACCAAGGTTGGCAAATTCGCCACTGGTGCCCTGTGCTCTTCACAGATGAAAGCAGGTTCACACTGAGCACATGTGACAGACGTGACAGAGTCTGGAGACGCCGTGGAGAACGTTCTGCTGCCTGCAACATCCTCCAGCATGACCGGTTTGGCGGTGGGTCAGTTATGGTGTGGGGTGGCGTTTCTTTGGGGGGGCCGCACAGCCCTCCATGTGCTCGCCAGAGGTAGCCTGACTGCCATTAGGTAACGAGATGAGATCCTCAGACCCCTTGTGAGACCATATGCTGGTGCGGTTGGCCCTGGGTTCCTCCTAATGCAAGACCATGCTAGACCGCATGTGGCTGGAGTGTGTCAGCAGTTCCTGCAAGAGGAAGGTGTTGATGCTATGGACTGGCCCGCCCGTTCCCCAGACCTGAATCCAATTGAGCACATCTGGGACATCATGTCTCGCTCCATCCACCAACGCCACGTTGCACCACAGACTTTAGTCCAGGTCTGGGAGGAGATCCCTCAGGAGACCATCCGCCACCTCATCAGGAGCATGCCCAGGCGTTGTAGGGAGGTCATACAGGCACGTGGAGGCCACACACACTACTGAGCCTCATTTTGACTTGTTGTTGTTTTGACTTGTTTTAAGGACATTACATCAAAGTTGGATCAGCCTGTAGTGTGGTTTTCCACTTTAATTTTGAGTGTGACTCCAAATCCAGACCTCCATGGGTTGATACATTTGATTTCCATTGATCATTTTTGTGTGATTTTGTTGTCAGCACATTCAACTTTTAAAAAATGTATAAAACCCCCCTTTTTTTTGCTTTGTCATTATGAGGTATGGTGTGTAGATTGATGAGGAAAATGTTTTATTTGATCCATTTTAGAATAAGGCTGTCACGTAACAAAATGTAGAAAAAGTCAAGGGTTCTGAATACTTTCCAAACGTATTGTACTCCTGTGTCCGTAAGAATCAGGGCTACCGCTCAATGCAAGTAATTTCGATCTATGGTTTCCACATATCGATTTCTAAGTGAAAGTACCAGAACCACACAGGTCCACAAAACAGGGGACTTTACATATTAAGCCAAAAATGAAAGGAGAGAGATTGGTCGTGACTCGAATGTCTAAGCAACTACTTAGCATGTTAGCTAACCCCTTCCCCTTACCTTAACCTCTAACCCCTAGCCTAGCTAACGTTAGCCACAACAATGTTCATAACATTGTTCATAACATATTGTACGAATTTGCAATTTGTAACATTTCATACTAAATGGATGATGGACATCCACAATTGAATATATACCATACAAAATGTAACATGTCATACTAAATCGAGGGAGACAGATTTACGCTAACTATGTGACACCTATCCCTGTTTCCAGGTTGGCAAAACACCCAGTGCCATAGAGACCCATTGGTGGTGTGTGTGGGTGGATGTGTGTGTGTATGCGCCTGCATGCATGCATGTACACGTGCACATTGTGTATGATGAAGCAGGGAAAAGCTAGCTAGAGGCATATGGATTGCACATTTCCACTTTTACAATATGAAAACAGAATTTCAACGAAAGATGACCATAAATAATCTCCAACGTACGAGAGAGACGTTACACTTATTGTTTTATTTTTGTTTATTAATTCACTTTATTTATTCAGGGTAGCTCAATTGAGACCAGGGTTTCATACACAAGGGTCCCCTGAGTACAAACATTTTCTAACAAACAGGAAGAAAACATTTACATTACAAATAAAACAACAACAAGAAAAATAACCACAACACCACAACCTCAACACCACAATTCCAACAAATAAACCACTACAATCAATCGAAACAACTGCCATCCTCAAAAAATGTATTCAACACCAGAGTCCTAAACTGCCCTAGCGACACAAGTGAATCAAGATGCAAGGAATTTTATAGGTTATTCCAACAATGGGGGGCACTAAAACAAAAGGAGCATTTCCCTAAATTGGTCAGTAGCTCATTCTTTTATACGTTAGCAACGAAGTTAGGTCAGTTGGAAGTTTGTGTAGTAGGCAATAATGAAGTGATCTATGGGACTTTAACAAGGACCAGCCAACCTTTTGATACAAGATGCAGTATTAAACTGTCACCTGCGATAAAGCGAAGGGAGCTATGGTAGGATACATTCAAAGGTTTAAGAGTAGAGGCTGCTAAAATATGGTAAATGGTGTCACCATAGTCTAGAACTGGCAGGAAATTCGACTGGACAATCTGCTTCCTGATATTTAGGGAGAGGAAATATCTATTTCAAAAAAATTATCCCACTTTAAATCTTAGCTTTTTAACTAGCTCATCCATATATTTTTTTAAACATTAAGTCTTTGTCAATCCAAATGCCCAGATATTTATAAGTCTGAACCCGATCGATAGGAGAAACATCCAATTAATAAATATGCAGTTCATCTGAAAATGTTTTGCGAAAATTAGAGAACGACATATATTTAGTCTTGCCCTCATTAAGTACAGGTTAAAAAACAAACAGGGCTTTCTCTAAGGCAACAAAGTCACATTGCAACTCTAACATAGCCTTTAACAGGCTATTTATATAGTAGTAAAGCGAACAGGTTCCAGTACCGACCCCTGCGATACACCTCTGGTAATATCCAGGAAACTAGACTTGACGCCATCAGAAATCATTATTTGAGTCTTATCTGACAGATAATTCTCAAACCACAGGCAAGACGCCTGATGCAGGCCTATTTCAGCCAACCTTTATGGGGTAGTGGGAAACATCTCAGCTCCAGGCAACATCTCAGCTCCTGTTCTGATGTGTATGACTGTATGGAGTCTGTTGGGAGGAACAAAATCCTATTGATATCCAGGGGTACTCTTCTTTCATCCAAATACAGTGCTTTCAGAAAGTATTCACATCCCTTGACTTTTTCCACATTTTGTGTTACAGCCTGAATTTTAAATGGATTAAATTGAGATTTTGTTTCACTGGCCTACACAAAATACCACATTATGTCAAAGTGGAATTATGTTTTAGAAAAAAATAAAAAATAAAGTATTCTATTATTTTGTTATGGCAAATTTGCTTAACAAGTCACATAATACGTAGCATGGACTCACTCTGTGTACAATAATAGTGTTTAACCTCTCTAGGGGGTGTGGGATGCTACCGTCCCACCTGGCCAACATCCAGTGAAATTGCAGAGCACCAAATTCAAAAACAGAAATACTCATTATAAAAATTCATAAAACAAGTGTTATACATCGGCTTAAATATTAACTTCTTATTAATCCAACCACGGTGTCAGATTTCAAAAAGCATACCATGCGATTATCTGAGGACAGCGCCCAGCTCACAAAACATTACAGACAGTGACCAGCCAAGTAGATTAGTCACAAAAGTCAGAAATAACAATAATATTAATCACTTACCTTTGATGATCTTTGTATGGTTGTACTCACAAGACCCCCAGTTACACAATAAATGTTTGTTTTGTTCAATAAAGTCCCTCTTTATATCCAAAAACCTCCGTTTTGTTGGAGCGTTTTGTTCAGTAATCCAATGGCTCAAAGGCAGTCACAACAGGCAGACGAAAATTCCAAATAATACCGGTAAAGTTTGTAGAAACATGTCAAACGATGTTTATAATCAATCCTCAGGTTGTTTTTAGCCTAAATAATCGATCATATTTCAACCGGACAATAGCGTCATCAATTCATCAATATAAAAGAAAAACAAGAAAGGCACGCTCTCAGTCGTGCGCAGCAAACAACTCTGGGGACATCCCACTATCCACTCATTCAAAGTGGTCATTCTCCCTCATTTTTCAGAATAAAAGCCTGAAACAATGTCTAAAGACTGTTCACAACTAGTGGAAGCCATAGGGAACGGAATCTGGGTCCTTTCCCTTTAAATTGTGGAAAGGCTTTCATTGGAAAAACAGCCATTTCAAAATAATGGCACTTCCTGGATGGATTTTCCTCAGGTTTTCGCAGACATTATTTTAACAGTTTTGGAAACTAAAGAGTGTTTTCTATCCAAATCTACCAATTATATGCATATCCTAGCTTCTCGGCCTGAGTAGCAGGCAGTTTACTTTGGGCACGCTTTTCATCCGGAGGTGAAAATAATGCCCCCTACCCTAGTGAGGTTAACATGATTTTTGAATTAATAACTCATCTCGTTACCCCACACATACAATTATCTGTAAGGTCCCTCAGTCGAGCAGGGAATTTCAAACACAGATTCAACCACAAACACCAGGGAGGCTTGCCATTGCCTCGCAAAGGAGGGCATCTATTGATAGATGAGTAAAAAAAAAATGTTTAAAGCAGACATAGCATATCTATTTCATCATGGTGAAGTTATGAATTACACTTTGTATCAATGCACCCAGTCACTACAAAGAAACAGGCATCCTTCCTATCTCAGTTGCCCGAGAGGAAGTAAACCTCTCAGAGATTTCACCCTGAGGCCAATGGTGACTTTAAAACAGTTCAAGTTTAATGGATGTGGAGAAAACTGAGAATTGTACAACATTGTAGTTACTCCACAATACTAACCTATATGACAGAGTATATGACAGGAAGCATGTACAATAAGGAGCTAAAGTAAAACTGCAAAAAATGTGACAAAGAAAGGAATGTTATGTCCTGAACACAAAGTGTTGTGTTTGGGGCAAATCCAACACAACACATCACTGAGTAATACCCTTCATATTTTCAAGCATAGTGGTGGCTACATCATGTTAGGTATACTTGTCATCGGCAATGACTAAGGAGTTTTTTAGGATAAAAAGAAACGGAATAGAGCTAAGCACAGGCAAAATCCTAGAGGAAAACCTGGTTCAGTCTGCTTTCCTACAGACAATGAGGGACAAATTCACCTTTCAGCAGGACAATAACCTAAAACACTAGCCCAAATATAGACTGAAGTTGCTTACCAAGACAACATTGAATGTTTCTGAGTGTCTAGTTACAGTTTTGTGCAAATATTATACAATCCAGGTGTGCAAAGCTCTTAGAAACTTACCATTTAAAGACTCACAGCAGAAATCACTGCCAAAGGTGATTCTAACATATTCTAATGTATTGACTCAGGGTTGTGAATACTTATCTAAATAAGATGTTCTGTATTTCCTATTATATAATAAAAAAAATATTTAAAAAATAAAATCGTGTTTTTACATTGTCATTATGGGGTACTGTAGATTGGTTAGGGAAACATATTTCATCCATTTTGATTTCAGGCTGTAACACAACAAAATGTAGAAAAGGTCAAGGGGTATAAATACTTTCTCTCATTGCGTGTCAATGAATCAGAAAGTAATCAGAAAGTATTTATACCCCTTGAGCACTATGTTTTCTGGAAGAGGTATAAACCCACTAAGCAAGGACAGACTTTTTTTGGTGCAGTCTGAATCTGAATCTGAACCAAATCTGAACCAAGCATAGACGTCTATGTTTCACAAGTTTGAACAGCACAGTACAGTGATGTGGAGGACAGCAGAGTACGGGACATTACAATAAAGAAAAGTAAAGTATAGTTTACTCTAATGTAGTCTACTCTAATGAATTAAACTGTAGTGTACTGGATTAAACTATTGTACTCTACTGTACTTTTCTCTTCTGAATTAAACTTTACTGTATTGTACCGTACTCAACTGTACTCTACTGAATAACACTCTGTCCTGTACCATACTATACTGTACTCCACTATGCTGAACTGAAATATGGCGTACTGTGCTGAAGATTTGGTCTGGTCCGGACCTAACACATTTTTTCTTGTTTTGGGAGGACCTCAAAAATACGTATTTTAAACATCAGGAAAACACATATTTTCACCTTTCATTCAGAACCTAAAATGAACTTAACTTTAACGCCCGGAAAATACATCTTGTAGACATCCTTTCAACTTCATTTTGCTTGCTGGGAACAGTAATAACGTTGTCCAAAGCCTTTCTGAAATGCTTTCCGAACTTGTCCAAATCTTTGGGTGATGATGAAATCAACTTTTTCATTTTACAGTGATTGGAAGATTCAATGGGGAGGAAGTGATAGTGATTTAGAGTGGAAATATGAGCGAGAGAATATAGAAAGAGTGTGTCTTACCACTTCCGTCCTCCTGCCTCATGCTGCTGTACTGTGTACCCAAACTGGGCCTCTTTGGAGCCTTCAATGATCTTGTACTTCTTTGTGTCAAAATTGAAGCATTGCCGAAGGCCTAGAAACACACACAAAACATTGTATAAGCATTTAAAAGATTAAGTACACTGAATGAATGTAATTACACCACTATTGCGTTGCATCTCACACTCGACGGGCTTACCAATCACTTGCACAGTGAGAGGAGCAAACTTACCAGTAACACGTTACAATAAGTTGCTCCTATTAATATGTAACTACCCAGTAATAACTGTAGTAATAATAGTAGTTACATAGATGTCACTAAGTAATTACATGGTAATAAGGTTGTGTAGCTCTCAAGTATTACACATTTGGAACACGAAATGTGAAATTGCACATTCACTTGCTGAAGGTTAGTCCACATGTGTAACTACTGATGTTATGAAACATTTTCTTGTTCCACTATGTAACTAATGTTGTGTAATTACACGCTTGATATCAAAAAGAAGTAACAAAGACAAATGGAAACAAATTTGTGCTGATTTGGTACTCAAGCGTCAATTGGTTTAGTCGTGACTCTTGGTTGACAGTGTTGGGGGATGGGTAATGACCCATCAACCAAGAGTCAAGACTAAACCAGTTCACCTTGGTGGTGTGCAGACTAGTTTTATATTATTCTTAATGATTTCGCACAAACCAGAAAAAAATGCCACAATATGTCTGTGAAACTATATATTCACAGTATTATGAATGAATTGTGGTTTATTTGGTAGCATTTCGCAGTGTGACTGATTTTACTAATTGTATTAGTACTGTACAAGGTTAGAGGTGCGGTATTTGATAGATTACCCCGCTCCCCCTACCTCAGGTTTCCAGTGGGAAGACCGGAGGTCAACCTACCCCCGCCACCCTCCCCATCTCATACTTCTGAGTGGGAGACCTTCCCAGGCAGTAGCCTGCCTAGCTTACACTAGAATCAGGGTGCCCACTCCGACATAGTTAATTGACCCACACGGTGACATGATATCACTGATGTGACGTGCAAATGAGCAATAGAAAACTGATTGCGGAATTGTCACCATTCCAAATGTTTTTGTGCGTCGCCCCCTAGCACATATCGCCTATACTTAAATTCGCCACTGACTCCAACCAAAATCCGACCTTGTTACACATAACTACAAGGTGCCACTACTATCAAATCCAAATAATAATACCAGGATTGATAAATAGGCTAGGACCTTATTTTCAATTAGTTTATTTCTATATTATGACCTGGCTCAAAAGCTAGGGAGTTTAATTTTTTTTTTACCTTTATGTAGCTAGGCAAGTCAGTTAAGAACAAATTCTTATTTTCAATGACAGCCTAGGAACAGTGGGCGTTCAGGGGGAGAACGACAGATTTCTACCTTGTCAGCTTGGGGATTCAATCTTGCAACCTTTCGGTTACTAGTCCAACGCTCTAACCACCAGGCTACTTGCCAGATATACTTACATAGGATATACTTGTAATTATCATGTACCTACCCAGTAGTAGGAAACTTAATGTAAAGTGAAACCCAGTTGGGTATAACCTTTATAATTACTATGTAGTTTAAATGTAACAACCTTTGCAGACAATAGGCTAACCAGGCAAACATTAGGTATAACCCATTCAGTTACATTGTGCTTGTAATGTAGCAAATCTTTGACAACCAACTTAGTTGTAATTACAATGTTGGTACAAGGGATATACATATATTTGCAATGTACTTGCCCAGGAGAAGCAACTTAATGTAAAGTGAAGTGACATTGTTAATGACTCCAATGTAACAACCTTTGCAGACAATAGCATAACCAGGAGAAATAAGGAGACAAGAGAAAATCCTTCAGTTTAAATTTTCTTTAATGGATTTGACAAAGATTCATATTCAAACTAGGGCTGTCAAACAATTAAAATAATTAATAGAGTTAATAGCTTTAGTTAATCACGATTTAAGAATTTGTTCAAATTTGGCCCTAAATTTAAAAAAAAATATTTTTAAAAAGCAGTGAAGAGTTGTTTGCAATATTAGGTTTTGATTGTCAGGGGGGAAAAAACACAAACTAATCTGCATCGGAATGTTTTTAATGGCATTTTCACCATAAACAACACAAACGTCACTAACAGACAGCTATTATGTTCTTGAAGTTGAACACGCGCGTGCATAAACACATACACAAGTACTGTTAAACCTTCAGGCATTCTAAATTAGTGTTCTCCCAATTTAGGATTGGAGGGTTGACTATAGGAAACAAATAAGTGGCTCTATGGATACAAAGCGCTTTATACTTGTCCAACAATGTTCTGAATTCCACAGAAGACAATAACAACAGATCAGCCAGGTCTGAGTTTATGTCAAATATAATATCGCTGTTAGATCTTGCCCAGGCTACTTATCCATGTACCTCAACATAAACTTGTCACAAGCTGCTACTACTACAATTGGGATCATTTGCTTAAATCTTTTGACCCAAGAAGTACAACAAAAACAGTAGCTGGCTAAATGCAATGATTTTAATCATGTTCTGATTAAAATCGTTGTGGGAAGTTAGTTGAATCAAGAGGCATTCAGCCATGGGATTGTAAACATTCTTCTGGTTAGCTAGCTAACGTTAGCATAACTAGCTACTTCTGTACAAATTATGTTTAACAGTTTAAGACAATGTGGCACTGTTTGAAAATAAACAAATTCATGCAGAGCCGTAGGAAAACGTGAAATCTTTCAAAGCAGCCGCACTGAATGGGTTTACCAGACATATTCATAAGTTAATGTCATAGAAAAACTCTAAAAAGTTTTGCAATGTTAAAAAAGCAGGCCTCTGTTATTGGAACAGTTGACATGGTACCTCACCCAATTTCAGCCCATTTGTCTTTGTTTTGTCTAGTGAAGTCAGTCACAGTGGTCTCCTAGCTACAGTGTACAGACCCTCATCAACCACGCCTATCAACAACTATGTTTGGTTGCACCAGCACATTTTTGTTTGATTCTGCACTTGGTTTCTTTCTTCGCTCATCATCCTCTCCTGCCTACCTGTTTGCTTGCCTCACAAGAGAGCGAACACAAATTTGAATGGAAACAAGGTATGTGTCAGTAAAAGCAATTTAATAAAAGCAGTTTAGTCGTCCTCTAAAACTAGGTAGATTAATAAATGCGGTAAAGAGGTCAATGGAACACCGACTGTGGGGGATAGATGAAGGATGCTGGATCAAATCAAAATGTATTTGTCACATGCTCCGAATACAACAGATCTTACAGTGAAATGCTTACTTTACAAGCCCTTAACCAACAATGCAGTTAAGAAAATACCAACAAGAAAAAGAACGAGAGAGAGAAGAAAAACAAATAATTAAAGAGCAGCAGTAAATAACAATAGCGGGGCTACATCTCAGGGTACCAGTTCAGAGTCAATGTGTCAATGTGCGGGGGCATTGGTGTCGAGGATATTATGTACATGCAGGGGGTTATTAAAGTGATGAGAGTAGAAGCCTCTTGGACCTATATTTGGCGCTCCGGTACCACTTGCTGTGCGGTAGCAGAGAGAACATTCTATGACTAAGGTGGCTGGAGACTTTGACAATTTTTAGGGCCTTCCTCTGACACCTCCTGGTATAGATGTCTTGGATGGCAGGAAGCTTGGCCCCGGTGATGTACTATGCCGTACGCACTACCCTCTGAGGTATCGGAGACAGAGCAGTTGCCATACCAGGCAGTGATGCAACCCGTCAGGATGCTCTCGATGGTGCAGCTGTAAAACCTTTTGAGGATCTCAGGATCCATGCCAAATCTTTTCAGTCTCCTGAGGGGGAATAGGTTTTGTCGTGCCCTCTTCACGACTGTCTTGGTGACCCGTCGATGAGAATGGGGTTGTGCTCAGTCCTCCTTTTCCTGTAATCCACAATCATCTCCTTTGTTTTGATCACGTTGAGGGGGAGGTTGTTGTCCTTGCACCACACTGTCAGGCCTCTGACCTCCTCCCTATAGGCTGTCTCATCTTTGTTGGTGATTAGGCCTACCACTGTTTTGTCATCAGCAAACGTAATGATGGTGTTGGAGTCGTGCAGTCATGAGTGAACAGGGAGTAAAGGAGGGGACGAGCACGCACCCCCGTGTTGAGCATCAGTGTGGCGGATGTGTTGTTACCTACCCTTACCACCTGGGGGAGTTTCCCCATCAGGAAGTCCAGGATCCAATTGCAGAGGGAGGTGTTTAGTCCCAGGGTCCTTAGCTTAGTGATGAGCTTTGAGGGCACTGTGGTGTTGAACGCTGAACTGTAGTCAATGAATTGCATTCTCACATAGGTGTTCCTTTGTCCAGGTGGGAAAGGGCAGTGTGGAGTGCAATAGAGATTGCATCATCTGTGGATCTGTTGGTTCAGTATGCAAATTGGAGTGGGTCTAGGGTTTCTGGGATAATGGTGTTGATGAAAGCCATGACCAGCCTTTCAAAGCATTTCATGGCTACAGACGTGAGTGCTACGGGTCGGTAGTCATTACCTTAGTGTTCTTGGGCACAGGGACTATGATGGTCTTCTTGAAACATGTTGGTATTACAGACAGGGAGAGGTTGAAAATGTCAGTGAAGACACTTGCCAGTTGGTCAGCGCATGATCGGAGTGCATGTCCTGGTAATCTGTCTGGCCCAGCGGCCTTGTGAATGTTGACCTGTTTAAAGGCCTTACTCATATAGGCTGCTGAGAGCGTGATCACACAGTCGTCCGGGACAGCTGATGCTCTCATGTATGTTTCAGTGTTACTTGCCTCGAATGCAGCATATAAGTTATTTAGTTCGTCTGGTAGGCTCATGTCACTGGGCAGCTATCGGCTGTGCTTCCTTTTGTAGTCTGTAATAGTTTGCAAGCCCTGGCACATCCGACGAGTGTCGGAGCCGGTGTAGTAGGATTTGATCTTAGTCGTGTATTGGAGCTTTGCCTGTTTGATGGTTTGTTGGAGGGCATAGCGGGATTTCTTTCCAGCTCATTGAAAGCGGCAGCTCTACCCTTTAGCTCAGTGCAAATGTTGCCTGTAATCCATGGCTTCTGGTTGGGGTATGTATATACAGTTAATTATTGATAAAGCCAGTGACTGATGTGGTGTACTCCTCAATGGCATTGGAAGAATCCCGGAACATATTCCATTCTGTGCCAGGAAAACAGTCCTGTAGTTTAGCGTCTGCTTCATCTGACCACTTTTTTTTATAGACCGAGTCACTGGTGCTTCCTGCTTTAATTGTTAGAGTTATGGTCCGATTTGCCAAATGGAGGGTGAGGGAGAGCTGTGTATGCAATCTGTGTGTGGAGTAAAGGTGGAGTTTTTTCCCTCTGGTTGCACATTTAACATGCTGATATAAATTCGGTAAAACTGATTTAAACTTCCCTGCATTAAAGTCTACGGCCACTAGGAGCGCCGTCTCTGGATGAGCGTTTTCCTGTTTGCTTATGGCGGAATACAGCTCATTTTAGTGCCAACCTCGCTCTGTGGTGGTTTGTAGAGAGTTACAAAAAATACAGATTAAAACGTTCTAGGTAGATAGTGTGGTCTACAGCTTATCATGAGATACTCTACCTCAGGCGAGAAAAACTTGGAGACTTCCTTAGATATCGTGCACCAGTTGTTGTTTACATAAATGCATAGGCCCCCACCCGTGTCTTACCAGAGGCTGCTGTTCTGTCTCGCCAATAGAGTGTATAACCTGCTAGCTGTATGTTAATGTCGTCGTTCAGTCATGACTCGGTGAAACACAAGATATTACGGTTTTTAATGTCCCGTTGGTAGGATATACGTGCTTTCAGTTCGTCCCATCTATTTTCCAGCGATTGAACGTTAGCTAGCAGAATGGAAGGCAAGGGCAGATTAGCCTGATCCTCGCAAGCCACCCTCATCTTTTGCCTCGAAATCTCAGTATCCTTCTCCAGCGAATCACGGGGATCAGGGCCTTTCCATTGTTTTTAACTAGTTCCATTGACCTCTTTATGGCATCTATGATTCAATCTTAGCTAGCTAACGAAACTGCTAACATTAGCTTTAGTAGCCTAGCTAGAAAACTAGCTAATTAACCTTAGGTTGATGTAATCATGCAGCCAGCAGCTAACATTAATAATTTAGACTCACTAAATAAACGATCTGCTGCTATCCAAGGCCAAGGGATACTGAAGTTCCTGAAAAGGTTAGTCACCCAGTTTGTTAGTACAATAATGTTGGCATATTACTTTATTTCCACTGCTGTTGATTATTCACAAATGTTTGTGGCACAAACTTCTGTCTTTAAAGTAAAAAATAATTTAAAAAATATCCGCCACAAAGCAGTCTACACAGACAATATTAACACATTTGTCCAACCATAACAGATGGATGGCTAACAAATAAAGAGAGAATTGATGGATTCTAGCACCACCATAATTTTCACAAACACTGAGACAGGCAGTCATCTTGGCATCAGTCTTTTTCGACTAGCTAGTGCATAGTGAGACCTACTGATATGAACTGGTAATGCAGATTTGTTAGAATAGAGCAGGGTTCCCCAACTGGCCCGCAGGCCAGCAATTTCATTTGGCCCCTCAAGTTTTCTGACCAAACATTTTTATACACAAAAGACTGTAAAAACAACAGCAAATCAGCTCCATGTGATTTTAACTTTGGAAATCTGTTCCAAAGTATTCCCACACATAATAGAGATATATGTGATCGTATACAAAATGTAAGAAAGGTTTGACATTATTATGTTTTAGTAAAATGTTATATCTGTTCAGGCTTCTTGTTGTCAGTTTTAAGTCTATCAATTTTGATGGGGGCGCAGGTAGCCTAGCGGTTAAGAGCGTTGCGCCAGTAACTGAAAAGTTGCTGATTTGAATCCCTGAGTCAACTAGGTAAAAATTCTATCGAGGCACTTAATCCTAGTTGCTCTGGATAAGAGCATCTGCTAAATGACCAAAATGTAATTTTCAATAAAAATGTTGAAAGTAGTTGTTCTAATGATTGAATAAATGGATTTTACATGCAAAGTTCCTCTGCTCGGACATTGTTAATGCCTGCAAGATCTTACAACCCCTGGATAGGTTTTTTATGTATCAGCTGACCACATCATATGTTATAGCAATCTGTAATTTGATGACACAGTCGATGATGTGGTATGCAACCATTGGTTGATGCATGCAACGTCTGAGCAGGGGAACACAACTTAAGACAACAGGATTTTAATATCCCATAACTCTTTGCAAGCCTCCCATGAGGTGGCACCACAGGTTCAGAAGTGGTGTGGCAAATTTAATATGTGTCTTTTCTGGGGCCTGGAGTTTTTCCTGATCTCATGACCTGGTCAGGTAAAACTCTGGGCCCTATTCATAGGCTATGATAAAATATTATTATTATAGATAGCTTCCCTTTTCATCTTTGCTATAACTATAAGGCTGAGATTTTTCTTGTCGGGTCATATGGATTGGAAACCCTCCTGGCCTAAGGTGGATCCAACCCTTCAAACTACCACAAACCTTTATTATTAATTCTGAATCTGATTTCAAAAGAGCCAGAGACAACAACTTCAATGGACAACATACTCTGTAGTTTAATTAATTACTATAGCAGGGCTGAGTGTTATGCAAAGAATGGTTAAATGTCTTTAAATATTAATTTCACTCTATACACACACAAAGTTAAGCAGTGGAATTTGAAAAATAAAAAAGACGTTTCAATGTAGAAAATTGTTTTAATTTTGTCATAAAACCTATTATTTGTTCATCGGATTACAGTGATCTGCAATTATTTGTTCTGTAACCATTATGTAATGTAGGGTTACATTTAACACTATACACATTAGAATTTGTAACAAGGCAGGATTACATTTAACACTAAAGTATACACAGTATACTTTGTAACAAAGTTGTTTTTATGTGTAATTCATAAAACCACTAACCTTGTGTTGTTGTCCTGGTCTCCATCTGGCTCATCAGAGGTTGGTTCCCTGGTGCTCACTGTAGGAACTGATTGCCATATATATTCAATCATTAAAACAACTACTTTCAAGATTTTCATTAATAACAATATCCCTCTTTTCATGAAGTAGATTTGATTGAGTGTCACTCGTTCTATTCCACTCTATTCTAACCAAATCTACATTACCAGTTCATATCAGTAGGTGTCACTATACACTAGCTAGTCCAAAAATACTGATGCCATGATGACTGCCTGTCTCTGTATTTGTGAAAGTTATGGTGATGCTAGAATCCAACATTTCGCTTTTTATGCATTAGCCATTAATTTGTTATGGTTGGACAAACGTGTTCATATTGTCTGTGTAAACTGCTCTGTGGTGGAATCTGTAGGTTTTTTACTTTAAAGACAGTGAAATCTGTGCCACAAACACTTGTGAATAATCAACAACAGTGGAAATGAAGTAATATGCCAACATTACTGGACTAACTGGCTGACTAACCTTTTCAGGAACTTTAGTATCCCTTGACCTTGGGTAGCAGAAGCAGATCGTTTCATCTTCTTTATCCTGTGTCAAACACATTTATTCGGTGAGTCTAAATGATTAACATTATTTGTTGGCTGCATGACCGCATAAACCTAGCTAGCTAATGTTAGATAGCTAAAAAAAAAAGCTGGCCAGGACTTCCCAAACTCGGTCCTGGGTCCTGGTGGCGCCACACCAGATTGAAAAGTACTGGGGCAAATGCTGTCTCACCACCTTTTTTTCCCAGCGGCTCTGCAACCACCGACTGCTTCCTCATTACTGTTTGTCTAAGATGGCAAATACGATGCAACCTAAAGGGTTAAATCTAAAGGTCTCCTGTCTTTTCATTTCTCCTGGTTAGCCTATTGCCTGCAACGGTTGCCACATTACAAGGTTACGCCCAACTAGACTTCACTTTACATTAAGTTGCTTGCTCCTGGGTAGTTACATGATTATTACGAGTATATCCTATGTAACAATATTGTTCTTACATTACACTTGATTCGGTATAGCCTTTGAGCCAGGTCATAACATAGAAATAAACTAATTGAAAATGACCGGTAGTTAATGACAAGGGTGTGCCTTGTTGCAATTGTTGTTACAAGGTCTCAGCCTGTTTATCATCCCTGGTGTTACATGTGGATCCGATGGTAGTGGCATCTTGTAGTAGCTGTAACATACTTTATGTGATACTTTAGATTTGTGTATTTGTGACAGGATTAGACCTGACCTCTGGTAATCAGTGGACTCCCGATTAACATGTGGTAATGATCAGCCAAGAGGCACGCATACCCATAGTCATTAAAGAGAGTGGGAGAGAATACACTGGAGGACAAAAACCCCTATGAAAGTTGATCAAAGAACAGACCCTTCAGTGGAGAGATTGCTTCTCCTCCTCTCCTCTCCTCCCTCCTTTCCTTTCCTCTCCTCTCTTTACTATGTTCTCTCTCAACTCTTGACAAGCACACGCCACACATTGGGACAGGAGCAGCTCCCTCTGGTTTCAATTTAAATGTTTATCAGGAAAGGTTACTTGAAAGACAGAAATGGGAGGGAAACTCTTTTTCTTGATGTAGCAAAAACACTCCTAAAAAGGAGTATTAAAATGATGTCACATGGTCTTTTAAGTTTATTTTCTTCTGCAGGAAATGGTGAACAGTAGAAATAGATGTAGCAGATGAGAAGAACGTCCTCTTGGATAAAACAGAAAGGGGGTGAAGTTGATCTGACTTCCTTAAAATCCCCCTCTCCCTCTTCACTCCTTACGTGGATCTCCTTATTGCACTTGACTTTTCAAGTCCTCTAACATTCTCGAACGAGAATACGATGTTGAGGACTGGTCCAGTGAGACTACTTGGACCAGAGTAATTGAGTGTTGTCCTGGCGGTACTTGGAAATGTATATAAAACAGAGTAGGTTCTTAACGAGAGCACAAAATAGAATCTACAAACAAAAGTAATTGCAGAAAAGGCACGTGGAACTGAGTTGGGCAATGTTGTCAGCTTGCTGTCTGAATTTATAGAAGGAAAAAAACGATCACTCAGGGGAGTGACAGAAATTGAGGCTGTTGGGAACTCTTAAAGGAGGGAGAGAAAGGGAGGGAGGGAGGGAGAGAAATAGCTTTAAATGTCATCATACTTAAATCAGACGCAGATCTCCTTCTCCTCCTCTGTCAGGAACAACACAATAATATTAGTCTGTTACTCAATAAAAGTATATTTGACACATTCAGAACTCTGGGAGTTGTCCTGAATTCATCAAGCTTAGAGGAACATATCACTTCATGATAACTGGCCCACCTTTTGGCCCTCTTTGCTTCACAGTGTGACAAGCTGAGTATTTCAACACCTAAAATGGGAACGCAAGGATTTCTCGGAAGTGAGCCTTTAGCACAGAAATCAAATCAAAGTTTATTAGTTGAGTACACCAGTTACAACAGGTGTAAACAATGCAATGAAATGCTTACTTAAACTAAAGCTCCCTTACCAGTTACAACAGGTGTAAACGATGCAATGAAATGCTTACTTAAACTAAAGCTCCCTTAATAATGCAGTCCAAATATCAAGATCAATAATAATCAAAAATCAATAACAAGTAATTTAAATAAAGTAGTATACAATAACAAGCAGAATAAATTTGTATGCAGAGGGACAGATCGGAAGTTTTCCTGCCCCTGGTAAGAATGGCTGGCAGCAGAGCTGCTGTAGCCGAGTCTAGTTAGGGACTATGTGAGCTATGAGTCCCTTAAAAGGAGAAGAGATACAGACATCTGCCCCCGATATACTATAGAGTGAGATTCCTTACTCTACCCACCCAGATGTACAAATGACCAGTGTGTTTAAAAACACAGTGAACTGTGAGACTGTCTTGCACGGGTGTCAACAAAGCAAGTTCTGATCAGAAAATAAACATTGGGGGAAAACAAGATGATTTGTAGTTAGTCCGTGCCCTGAGGTTGCATTACTTTGTTAATGGCTGAATGGAATTTGCTTCTGTTTGTGGAGGAACTGCATTTATCTGAGCTGTCTCAGGGACTTGGCACAGTGAGGAAACCTCAGTAAGATCCAGACCAGACCAGACATTGGACCTGAGAAAGTCTCAAAAGTCATGGCTCAACTCCCACATAGCAAACGTTTCAATACAGAGCTGTTTTTCTGCTTAACAGTCAGACACTTGGATGATCCTCTCTGGCTCTTAGAAGTGTTTATACTTTTTAAATAATTTTTCAGTGGCCATCTGAGATTGTCTGTCATTTTTTCATTCTTATAATTCCATACTTTTCTAGATGCTGCGTGGGTGCCACCATGTGATGCAATGATTTGAAGACATTTGAATGGTAGGTTTGCTTTGTAATATTACTTTTGTAATATAGAATATTATACAGCCCCAGGTGGAAGTAAATCATTGTCTTTCAGTAGTATTTTCACAAGACACTTCCCACTGGGCACAAACTGGTTGAATTAAAGATGTTTCTACGTCATTTCAACGTTAAAAAAATCTATGAGATGACGTTCAATCAACTTGGAAATCTGATTGGATTTGCACCAAGTCATCAATTTAATTTAGCCAAATCCAATGACAAGTTGACATTTTTGGTGGATTACCTGTTGAATTCACGTTCGTTGACAGCTCAACCAAATGTGAATTAAAACTAGATGTTGAACTGAGAGCGTAGCCTAGTGGTTAGAGCGTTGGAATAGTAACCGAAAGGTTGCAAGATCAATTCCCCGAGCTGACAAGGTACAAACCTGTCGTTCTGCCCCTGAACAAGGCAGTTAACCCACTGTTCCTAAGCTGTCATTGAAAATAAGAATTTGTTCTTAACTGACTTGCCTTGTAAAATAAATAAATCTGTGCCTAGTGGGTTGGTTTAATGTCAAATAGTATATAAATGGTAGAGAGAGAGAAAAAATGATGAGGCAAATTCTTAATATTCCTCTCAGTAATATTAGAAGACAGACAGTCTGCCCACAATAATAAACCCAGTCTCAATCACATCCTGGCACACAGTGGAGCTAGGACACAGACCGACAACTACTGGCACAGCATCACTCACTGCAGCTTAACATTGACAACACAGACTTATGATAACCTCACCCCTTCCCACGTGTAATGGATGTGGTTCGGTGAACCACACTTGCGTGATGAGTAACTTTCTGACACCGGAAGAATTGTGTTGGTTCCCTGGGTTAATGCCTAGGCTTTAGCTCAGCGGCCTAACACAGTCTTGTTTAAACCCAGGGTTTGAATCCAGCTAGTCACAAGCAGGAGGAAAAGACAAGCACACACTGACTAATATGACCATACACTCATGTACCTCTCTAACCTGTCCTGCCACACCCTGATCAGTAGATCATGGACTGGTTATTATTACCTACCAAGAGCATACAAAGGAGAGTAAGATATGGGCTGCCAATAAGTGTTGTCTGATCCATTTAGAAAGGCTGATCAATCCCCCTCTGAACTCCCTCCTGCTAGAAGGGAATGCACCTACAGGACTGAAGAACACACCTGTTTTAGAAACCGTTTCCAATAGTTCAGTAATAAGCTATATGCAGCTATGTATAATATATATGCAACTGAAGTGTAAGCCCAGCTACTGTACTCCCTCTTCTGGTAGGAATTTGATTTTCCTTGGTCTTTATCACAACAGTGCCCATGATTCCAAACCCTGCTTTTACTGTGCTAAGGACGCCAGATATGGGTTGTCTATCTCAAATAAATATGAAGAATAAGTAACTTCACAGAAGGGGCATAGCATAGAGTCTCTGCCAATAGAACTCTGAAACCCATGTGCATTCTCAGGGTCAGTGACCACCAGCCTCCTTCTCCCCCAGTAGTGAACCCCACTCAGGAGACCAGGGCCCAGTTTGTCAAAACTTTTCATCTGCATCAGAATGATCCGAATTCTGTAATCCTCTTTTTTTACGATCCCGGATCAGTCTATATGGCTGTTTTTGAGCTGTTTCAGAAAATGATCAGATACGACCATTGTGATCCAGATACCACAATATCAAGATCACAGGGCTTTAAAACAGGTCTACCTACACCTTGCCATCTACTGAATATGTTGTGGTACTACTTCTACACTGCCATAAGGAAACAGAGATGAGTAAACTGCATGAATAAATGTACCTTGATTAAAAATAACTAAGCCTGCATAAGTAGATGTGTTTATTTGACATTTCTCAATATAACAATTTACCACATACCTACAGAGGCTTGCGAAAGTATTCACCCCCCTTGGCATTTTTCCTATTTTGTTGCCTTACAAACTGGAATTAAAATGTATTTTGGGGGATTGTATCATTAAATTTACATGACATGCCTACCACTTTGAAGATGCTAAATATTTTTTACTGTGAAACAAACAAGAAATAAGACACACAAAAAAGAGAACTTGAGCATCAATAACTATTCAGGCTTAAATTGTGTCTCGAGAGGCAAAACCTCTCTCATCATCACTCAATGCCTAGATTTACCTCCACTGTACTCACATCCTACCATACCTTTGTCTGTACATGATGCCTTGAATCTATTCTTCCGCGTCCAGAAATCTGCTCCTTTTACTCTCTGTTCCGAACGAACTAGACAACCAGTTCTTATAGCCTTTAGCTGTACCCTTATCCTACTCCTCCTCTGATGTAGAGGTTAACCTAGGCCCTGCAGCCCCCAGCATCGCTCCCATTCAAAAGGCGCTCTCATTTGTTGATTTCTGTAACCGTAAAAGCCTTGGTTTCATGCATGTTAACATTAGAAGCCTCCTCCCTAAGTTTGTTTTATTCACTGCTTTAGCACACTCCATCAAACCGGATGTCCTAGCCATGTCTGAATCCTGGCTTAGGAAGGCCACCAAAAATCCTAAAATTTCCATCCCTAACTATAACATTTTCCGACAAGATAGAACTGACAAAGGGGGCGGAGTTGCAATCTACTGCAGCGAGAGCCTGCAGAGTCCTGTCATACTATCCAGGTCTGTGCAAAAATCCACCTTTCCAGAAACAAGTCTCTCACCGTTGTAATAGACCCCCTTCAGCCCCCAGCTGTGCCCTGGACACGTATGTAAATTGATTGCCCCCCATCTATCTTCAGAGTTCGTACTGTTAAGTGACTTTTTTATGGCAGTTAGGGAGCAGTGGTTTCTTCCTTGCTGAGCGGCCTTTCAGGTTATGTCGATATAGGACTCGTTTTACTGTGGATAAGATACTTTGGTGCCTGTTTTCTCCAGCATCTTCACAATATCCTTTGCTGTTGTTCTGGGATTGATTTGTACTTTTCACACTAAAGTATGTTCATCTCTAGGAGACAGAACACGTCTCCTTCCTGAGTGGTATGACGGCTGCGTGGTCCCATGGTGTTCATACTTGCATACTATTGTTTGTACAGATGTACGTGGTACCTTCAGCCATTTGGAAATTGGTCCCAAGGATGAACCAGACTTGTGGAGGTCTACAATTTTTTTCTGAGGTCTTGGCTGATTTCATTTGATATTCTCATGATGTCAAGCAAAGAGGCACTGAGTTTGAAGGTAGGCCTTGAAATATATCCACAGATACACCTCCAATTGGCTCAAATGATGTCAATTAGACTATCAGAAGCATCTAAAGCCATGACATAATTTTCTGGAATTTTCAAAGCTGTTTAAAAGGCACAGTCAACTTAGTGTTGGTAAACTACTGACACACTGGAATTGTGATACAGTGAGTTATAAGTGAAATAATCTGTCTGTGAACAATTGTTCGAAAAATTACTTGTGTCATGTGCAAAGTAGATGTCCTTACCGACTTGCCATAACTATAGTTTGTTAACAAGAAATTTGTGAAGTGGTTGAAAAACTAGTTTTAATGGCTCCAACCTAAGTGTATGTACTGTTCCGACTTCAACTGTATATCCATCCTGCCCTGCCTTATTAACATCTTTGAAAGCCATGTTAACAAACAGATCACCGACCATTTCAAATCCCACCATACCTTCTCCAATATGCAATCTGGTTTCCGAGCTGGTCATGGATGCACCTCAACCATGCTCAAGGTCCTAAACGATATCATAACCGCCATCAATAAAAGACCGTACTGTGCAACCGTCTTCATTGACCTGGTCAAGGCATTCGACTCTGTCAATCGCTGCATTCGTATCGGCAGACTTAATAGCCTTGCCTTCTCAAATGAATGCCTCGCCTGGTTCCCCAACTACTTCTCAGATAGAGTTCAGTGTGTGAAATCGGAGGGCCTGTTGTCCAGACCTTTGACAGTCTCTATGGAGGTTAAGCATCTCCAATCCAAAAATAAATCTAGAATTGGATTCCTATTTCGCAACAAAGCCTCTTTCCCTCATGCTGCCAAACATACCCTCGTAAAACTGACTATCCTACCGATCCTTGCCTTTGCCGATGTAATTTACAAAATAACCTCCAACACTCAACTCAGCAAAACTGGATGTACTCTATCACAGTGACAGACGTTTTGTCACCAAAGCCCCATATACTAGCCACCACTGCGACCTGTATGCTCTCATTGTCTGGCCCTCCCTACATATTCGTCGCCTAACCCACTGGCTCCAGGTCATCTAAAAGTCTTTGCTAGGTAAAGCCCTGCCTTATCTCAGCTCACTGGTCACCATAGCAACACCCACCTGTAGCATGCGCTCCAGCAGGTATATTTCACAAGTCATCCCGAAAGCCAACACTTCGTTTGGCCGCCTTTCCTTCCAGTTCTCTGCTGCCAATGACTGGAACGAATTTCAAAAGTCACTGAAGCTGGGGTCTTATATCTCCCTCTCTAACTTTAAGCATCAGCTGTCAGAAGAGCTTAGCGATCACTGTACCTGTACACAGCCAATCTGTAAGTAGCACAACCAACTACCTCATCCCCATATTATTACTTAATCTCTTGCTCTTTTGCACCCCAGTATCTCTACTTGCACATCATCATCTGCACATCTATCACTCCAGTGTTAATGCTTAAATGTAATTATTTCACCTCAATGGCCTATTTATTGCCTAACCTACCTACTCTTCTACATTTGCACACACTGCACATACAATTTGCTATTGTGTTACTGACTATATGTTTGTTTATCCCATGTGTAACTCTGTGTTGTTGTTTTTGTCGCACTGCTTTGCTTTATCTTGGCCATATCGCAGTTGTAAATGAGAACTTGTTCTCAGCTGGCCTACCTGGTAAAATAAAGATGAAATCAAAATAAAGAAGTCATACCACAGATTCTCAATTGGATTGAGGCTGGGATTTGACCAGGCCATTCCAAGACATTTAAATGTTTCCCCTTAAAACCACTCGTGTGTTGCTTTAGCAGTATGCTTAGGGTCATTGTCCTGCTGGAAGGTGAAAATCTTTCCCAGTCTCAAAACTCTGGAAGACTGAAACAGGATTCCCTCAATAATTTCCCTGCATTTAGTGTCATCCACCATTCCTTCAAGTCTGACCAGTTTCCCAGTCCCTGCCAGTGAAAAACACCCCCACAGCATAATGCCACCACCACCGCTAATTAACATAAACACGTTTAGCATCTCTGGGCTCCTACGCATACAAGTTGCTGATGCACGCCTTTGGAACATCTGGGTCTACATTTTAAGAAGTCGAATGGAGCGGCTATTGTCTTGAGGGAAAAGTGATCATTTGAAACAGGTCCTATAGGCTACACTTAATGAGTTAAGTGTTACTTTTGTTGTGATAGGTCTACATACCTGTGAATGTCTTAGAAATCGAAATGTCGGTATAGGGACAGAGTTTAGTCACAATTCAACGGATCAGACATGAGGCACAATGTGGCAGGGTCTAAAGTCGTCCGTCAAATTTCTGCCCTGCTAGAGCTGCTCTTGTCAACTGTAAGTGCTGTTATTGTAAAGTGGAAAGTAGTAACAACGGCTCAGCCGTGAAGTGGTAGGCCACACAAGGTCACAGAACGGGACCAACGAGTGCTGAAGTACTAAGTAAAAATTTGCCTGTCCTTGGTTGCAAAACTCACTACCGAGTTCCAAACTGCCTCTGCCTTCATGAAATGGGTTTCCATGGCTGAGCAGCCTAATATTACCATGCGCAATGCCAAGCGTCGGTTGGAGTGGTATAAAGCCGCACTGCTTGGACCCCGGAGCAGTGGAAACATGTTCTCTGGAGTGATCAATCACGCTTCACCATCTGGCAGTCCGGCGGACAAATCTGGGTTTGGAGGATGCTAGGAGACTGCTACCTGCCCCAATGCATAGTGCCAACTGTAAAGTTTGGTGGAGGAGGAATAATGGTCTGGGGCTGTTTTTCATGGTTCGGGCTAGGCCCCTTAGTTCCAGTGAATACAATTACAATCTAGACAATTCTGTGCTTCCAACTTTGTGGCAATAGTTGGGGAAGGCCCTTCCTGTTTCAGCATGAAAATACCCCCGTGCACAAAGCGAGGTCCATACAGAAATTGTTTATCGAGATTGGTGTGGAAGAACTTGTCTGCCCTGCACAGAGCCCTGACCTCCCACATTGAACACCTTTGGGATGAATTGGAATGCCAACTGCGAGCCAGGCCTAATCAGCCAACATTAGTGCCCAACCTCACCAATGCTCTTGTGGCTGAATTGAAGCAAGTCCCCACAGTAATGTAGAGTGGAGGAATCAAAATGTTCAGTTTTGAAAAACCCAATTCTAACATTTAATCCTATCCGATTGCCAAAATACGATCTAAAGAATTTTTTGGTGCCGGATGGTGTGGACCATGTCTCATCGCCTAACTGGAGTTGGTTTAACAGTTGTTGGAATGAGTGGTTTTAGAGCACATGTCTCCGAGAGCACATGCAGGAAAATCTTTTCTGAATGGGAGGAAAAGGACATTCTTTTGGACGAAGCAGTCATGACACCTTTTGGAGTGTCTTTCAAATAAAATCACATTTTATTTGACACATATGCCATACACAACAAGTGTAGACCTTACTGTGAAATGCTTACTTGCAAGCCCCTAACCCACAATGCAGTTCAAGAAACAGAGTTCAGAAAATATTTACTATAAATGAACTAAAATAAAAAATATTATAAAAAGTAACAACAATAAATTACATAAAAATAGCGAGGCTATATACAGTGGGGGGGGGAAAAGTATTTAGTCAGCCACCAATTGTGCAAGTTCTCCCACTTAAAAAGATGAGAGAGGCCTGTAATTTTCATCATAGGTACACTTCAACTATGACAGACAAAATGAGAAAAAAAAGCCAGAAAATCACATTGTATGATTTTTTATTAATTTAATTAAGTCAATGTGCGGTGGTACAGGTTAGTCGAGGTAATTTGTACATGTAGGTAGTGGTAAAGTGACTATGCATAGATAACAAACAGCGAGGAGCAGCAGTGTAAAAACAATGTAAATAGTCTGTGTGGCTATTTGATTAGCTGTTCAGAAGTCTTATAGCTTGGGGGTAGAAGCGATTAAGGAGCCTTTTGGACCTAGAATTGGTGCTACTGTACTGCTTACCGTCCGGTAGCAGAGAGAACCGTCTATGACTTGGGTGACTGGAGTTTTTTTTTTTACCCCTTTTTCTCCCCAATTTTGTCGTATCCAATTGGTAGTTACAGTCTTGTCTCATCGCTGCAACTCTGGACTCGGGAGAGGTGCATGCCGAGAGCGGTGCATCCTCCGAAACACATTACAGCCAAGCCGCACTGCTTCTTGGCACAATGTCCACTTAACCCTGAAGTCAGCCGCACCAATGTGTCGGAGGAAACACTGTCGGAGGAAACGGAGGAAACACAACGGGGCCCTCTGTTGAGGAACAGAGTGGCAGAACCTTGCACTAATTTAGTCATTTCATCCATTTTGGTGTAAATTAGATGTCAGGCATCAACCTTAGCCTCCTTCAACACAGTAGAACCTGCATGTGACTCAATAAAAATCGAATCAATGTATTACTGACAATTATAAACTGGGTGGCTCGAGCCCTGAATGCTGATTTGGCTGACAGCCTTGGTATATCCGACAACGGGTATGACAAAATATAAATTTTTACTCCTCTAATTAGCCTTGACTTTTTTTCACATTTTGTTCGTTACAGCCTTATTCTAAAATGTATTTTAAAAATTGCTCCTCAGACATCTACACACCATACCCCATAATGACAAAGTGAAAACAGGTTTTTAGACAGTTTTGCAAATGTATTAAAAATAGAACAGAAATAGCCTATTTAGATAAGTATTCAGACCCTTTTCAATTTCCATTGATCATCCTTGAGATGTTTCTACAATTTGATTGGAGTCCACATGAGGTAAATTCAACTGATATGACATGATTTGGAATGGCACACACCTGTCTATATAAGGTCCCACAGTTGACATGGCATGTCAGAGCAAAAACCAAGCTATGAGGTCGAAGGAATTGTCCGTAGAGCTCAAAGACAGGATTTTGTCAAGGCACAGATCTGTGGAAGGGTAGCAAAAAATGTCTGCAGCATTGAAGGTCCCCAGGAACACAGTGCCCTACATCATTCTTAAATGGAAGATGTTTGGAACCACCAAGACTCTTCCTAGAGCTGGCCTCCCGGCCGAACTGAGCAATCGGGGGAGAAGGGCTTTTGGTCAGGGAGGTGACCAAGAACCTGATTGTCACTCTGACAGAGCTCTAGGGTTTATTTTTGGAGATGGGAGAACCTTCCAGACGGACAGCCATCTCTGCAGCACACTACCAATCAGGCCTTTATGGTGGAGTAGCTAGAAGAAAGCCACACCTGAGTAAAAGGCAAATGACAGCCCACTTGGAGTTTGCCAAAAGGAACCTAAAGACTCTTAGACCATGAGAAACAAGGAACTCCGGTCTGATGAAAACATGATTGAACCCTGGAGGGCCTGTAGGGCCTGAATGCCAAGCATCACGTCTGGAGGCATCCCTCCAGACGTCTGGAGGCATCCCTGACGTCATTTCCGGTCACGACTTGCAGACTTGTTTTTGAGTTGCTGTGCGTTTTGTTGCCAACCTGTTTTGCTACCTGACAAATTTACGGTTTTTACTTTTTAATTACCGTTTATATTTTTGTTTTTTCCTCCTCAACTTTTTCACTCCGGACGCTTTATCTGGACGTGGTTCGTCAGGACCTCCAACAGCCGAAGCTAAGTAGTAACATTAACATGATGCCTTCTAATTGCAGTCGCTGTACTCGCCTTACGCCGAGGATAGCTGTGCTACAAGCCCAGCTTCAGACGCAATCGCTAGGCAAGGGTAATTTCAGTGTAGGAAAGGATGAAACAGCGTCTGTGCCACCAGTAAGTACAGATAGTAGTATAAATTCCCTGGCACAGTCCCCGCAGCCGGACAACTTTCTCACGGTTTCTGGAAGGAAATGCTGTAGGAACGCTCAACCGGTGTCGCTCATTCAGCCGACAGAAACTTTCAACCGGTTTTCCCCATTAAGCAGGGTCGGAGTCAGAGGCCGAGTCTTCTCTGGTCTCTACTCCTCCCGTTACGGGGTCTGAGACGCCGAAGCTTCCCACCATTAGCTCTGACAAATTGAAAACTCTAGTCATTGGCGACTCCATTACCCGCAGTATTAGACTTAAAACGAATCATCCAACGATCATACACTGTTTACCGGGGGGCAGGGCTACCGACGTTAAGGCTAATCTGAAGATGGTGCTGGCTAAAGATAAAACTGGCGAGTGTAGAGAGTATAGAGATATTGTTATCCACGTCGGCACAAACGATGTTAGGATGAAACAGTCAGAGATCACCAAGCGCAACATAGCTTCTGCGTGTAAATAAGCTAGAAAGATGTGTCGGCATCGAGTAATTGTCTCTGGCCCCCTCCCAGTTAGGGGGAGTGATGAGCTCTACAGCAGAGTCTCACAACTCAATCGCTGGTTGAAAACTGTTTTCTGCCCCTCCCAAAAGATAGAATTTGTAGATAATTGGCCCTCTTTCTGGGACTCACCCACAAACAGGACCAAGCCTGACCTGCTGAGGAGTGACGGACTCCATCCTAGCTGGAGGGGTGCTCTCATTTTATCTACCAACATAGACAGGGCTCTAACTCCTCTAGCTCCACAATGAAATAGGGTGCAGGCCAGGCAGCAGGCTGTTAGCCAGCCTGCCAGCATAGTGGAGTCTGCCACTAGCACAGTCAGTGTAGTCAGCTCAGCTATCACCATTGAGACCGTGTCTGTGCCTCGACCTAGGTTGGGCAAAACTAAACATGGCGGTGTTCGCCTTAGCAATCTCACTAGGATAAAGACCACCTCCATTCCTGTCATTATTGAAAGAAATCATGATACCTCACATCTCAAAATAGGGCTACTTAATGTTAGATCCCTTACTTCAAAGGCAATTATAGTCAATGAACTAATCACTGATCATAATCTTGATGTGATTGGCCTGACTGAAACATGGCTTAAGCCTGATGAATTTACTGTGTTAAATGAGGCCTCACCTCCTGGCTACACTAGTGACCATATCCCCCGTGCATCCCGCAAAGGCGGAGGTGTTGCTAACATTTACGATAGCAAATTTCAATTTACAAAAAAAAAAAATGACGTTTTCGTCTTTTGAGCTTCTAGTCATGAAATCTATGCAGCCTACTCAATCACTTTTTATAGCTACTGTTTACAGGCCTCCTGGGCCATATACAGCGTTCCTCACTGAGTTCCCTGAATTCCTATCGGACCTTGTAGTCATAGCGGATAATATTCTAATCTTTGGTGACTTTAATATTCACATGGAAAAAAGTCCACAGACCCACTCCAAAAGGCTTTCGGAGCCATCATCGACTCAGTGGGTTTTGTCCAACATGTCTCTGGACCCACTCACTGTCACAGTCATACGCTGGACCTAGTTTTGTCCCATGGAATAAATGTTGTGGATCTTAATGTTTTTCCTCATAATCCTGGACTATCGGACCACCATTTTATTACGTTTGCAATTGCAACAAATAATCTGCTCAGACCCCAACCAAGGATCATCAAAAGTCGTGCTATAAATCCACAGACAACACAAAGATTCCTTGATGTCCTTCCAGATTCCCTCTGTCTACCCAAGGACGCCAGAGGACAAAAATCAGTTAACCACCTAACTGAGGAACTCAATTTAACCTTGCGCAATACCCTAGATGCAGTTGCACCCCTAAAAACAAAAAACATTTCTCATAAGAAACTAGCTCCCTGGTACACAGAAAATACCCAAGCTCTGAAGCAAGCTTCCAGAAAATTGGAACGGGTTTGGCGCCACACCAAACTGGAAGTCTTCCGACTAGCTTGGAAAGACAGTACTGTGCGGTACCGAAGAGCCCTTACTGCAGCTCGATCATCCTATTTTTCTAACTTAATTGAGGAAAATAAGAACAATCCGAAATTCCTTTTTGATACTGTCGCAAAGCTAACTAAAAAGCAGCATTCCCCAAGAGAGGATGACTTTCACTTTAGCAGTGATAAATTCATGAACTTCTTTGAGGAAAAGATTATGATTATTAGAAAGCAAATTACGGACTCTTCCTTAACCTCTTGGATCTCATTTTTGGATAAAAAACGTTCCCGTTTTAAGCGCAATATTTTGTCACGAAAAGATGCTCGACTATGCATATTATTGACCGTTTTGGAAAGAAAACACTCTGAAGTTTCAGAATCTGCAAAGATATTGTCTGTAAGTGCCCCAGAACTCATTCTACAGGCGAAACCAAGATGATACGTCAACCAGGAAATGAGCAGAATCTCTGAAGCTCTGTTTTCCATTGTCTCCTTATATGGCTGTGATTGCGCAAGGAATGAGCCTACACTTTCTGTCGTTTCCCCAGGGCGTTTGCAGCATTGTGACGTATTTGTAGGCATATCATTGGAAGATTGACCATAAGAGACTACATTTTCCAAGTGTCCGCCTGGTGTCCCTGCGTCGAAATTGGAGCGTAAAGCCAGGTGCAATTATTTTTCCATTTGAGAGCAAGGAGAAACCAGGCTTCCACGAAGGATATATCATCGAAGAGATATGTGGAAAAACACCTTGAGGATTGATTCTAAACCACGTTTGCCATGTTTCAGTCGATATTATGGAGTTAATTTGGAAAAAAGTTCGCGTTTTGAGGGCTGAATTTTCGTTGTTTTTTTTTTTTTTTTTTTTTTTTTTTTTGGTAGCCAAATGTGATGTACAAAACGGAGCTATTTCTAATACACAAAGAATCTTTTTGGAAAAACTGAGCATCTGCTATCTAACTGAGAGTCTCCTCATTGAAAACATCAGAAGTTCTTCAAAGGTAAGTTATTTTATTTGAAGGCTTTACTTGTTTTTGTGATAGTTGCCTGCTAAATGCTAACGCTAATGCTAACGCTAAATGCTACGCTAGCTAGCTACTGTTACACAAATGATTGTTTTCCTATGGTTGAAAAGCATATTTTGAAAATCTGAGATGACAGTGTTGTTAACAAAAGGCTAAGCTTGAGAGATAGCATATTTATTTCATTTCATTTGCGATTTTCATGAATAGTTAACGTTGCGTTATGGTAATGAGCTTAGGTCTATAAATAGAATCCCGGATCCGGGTTTGGTCGTCGCAACAGGTTAAATCTGCGTATTCCTTCAAAGCTCAGTTGTCCTGAGTCTGCACAACTCTGCCAGGACCTAGGATCAAGAGAGACGCTCAAGTGTTTTAGTACTATATCTCTTGACACAATGATGAAAATAATCATGGCCTCTAAACCTTCAAGCTGCATACTGGACCCTATTCCAACTAAACTACTGAAAGAGCTGCTTCCTGTGCTTGGCTCTCCTATGTTGAACATAATAAACGGCTCTCTATCCACCGGATGTGTACCAAACTCACTAAAAGTGGCAGTAATAAAGCCTCTCGTGAAAAAGCCAAACCTTGACCCAGAAAATATAAAAAACGATCGGCCTATATCGAATCTTCCATTCCTCTCAAAAATTTTAGAAAAGGCTGTTGCGCAACAACTCACTGCCTTCCTGAAGACAAACAATGTATACGAAATGCTTCAGTCTGGTTTTAGACCCCATCATAGCACTGAGACGGCACTTGTGAAAGTGGTAAATTACATTTTAATGGCATCGGACCGAGGCTCTGCATCTGTCCTCGTGCTCCTAGACCTTAGTGCTGCTTTTGATACCATCGATCACCACATTCTTTTGGAGAGATTGGAAACCCAAATTGGTCTACACGGACAAGTTCTGGCCTGGTTTAGATCTTATCTGTCGGAAAGATATCAGTTTGTTTCTGTGAATAGTTTGTCCTCTGACAAATCAACTGTAAATTTCGGTGTTCCTCAAGGTTCCGTTTTAGGACCACTATTGTTTTCACTATATATGTTACCTCTTGGGGATGTTATTCGAAAACATAATGTTAACTTTCACTGCTATGCGGATGACACACAGCTGTACATTTCAATGAAACATGGTGAAGCCCCAAAATTGCCCTTGCTAGAAGAATGTGTTTCAGACATAAGGAAGTGGATGGCTGCAAACTTTCTACTTTTAAACTCGGACAAAACAGAGATGCTTGTTCTAGGTCCCAAGAAACAAAGAGATCTTCTGTTGAATCTGACAATTAATCTTAATGGTTGTACAGTCGTCTCAAATAAAACTGTGAAGGACCTCGGCGTTACTCTGGACCCTGATCTCTCTTTTGAAGAACATATCAAGACCATTTCAAGGACAGCTTTTTTCCATCTACGTAACATTGCAAAAATCAGAAACTTTCTGTCCAAAAATGATGCAGAAAAATTTATCCATGCTTTTGTCACTTCTAGGTTAGACTACTGCAATGCTCTACTTTCCGGCTACCCGGATAAAGCACTAAATAAACTTCAGTTAGTGCTAAATACGGCTGCTAGAATCCTGACTAGAACCAAAAAATTTGATCATATTACTCCAGTGCTAGCCTCTCTACACTGGCTTCCTGTCAAAGCAAGGGCTGATTTCAAGGTTTTACTGCTAACCTACAAAGCATTACATGGGCTTGCTCCTACCTATCTCTCTGATTTGGTCCTGCCGTACATACCTACACGTACGCTACGGTCACAAGACGCAGGCCTCCTAATTGTCCCTAGAATTTCTAAGCAAACAGCTGGAGGCAGGGCTTTCTCCTATAGAGCTCCATTTTTATGGAACGGTCTGCCTACCCATGTCAGAGACGCAAACTCGGTCTCAACCTTTAAGTCTCTACTGAAGACTCATCTCTTCAGTGGGTCATATGATTGAGTGTAGTCTGGCCCAGGAGTGGGAGGGTGAACGGAAAGGCTCTGGAGCAACGAACCACCCTTGCTGTCTCTGCCTGGCCGGTTCCCCTCTTTCCACTGGGATTCTCTGCCTCTAACCCTATTACAGGGGCTGAGTCACTGGCTTACTGGGGCTCTCTCATGCCGTCCCTGGAGGGGGTGCGTCACCTGAGTGGGTTGAGTCCCTGATGTGGTCATCCTGTCTGGGTTGGCGTCCCCAACCAATATTAATATATTATTCGACCATGCTGGTCATTTATGAACATTTGAACATCTTGGCCATGTTCTGTTATAATCTCCACCCGGCACAGCCAGAAGAGGACTGGCCATCCCACATATGCTCTCTCTAATTCTCTCTTTCTTTCTCTCTCTCGGAGGACCTGAGCCCTAGGACCATGTCCCAGGAATACCTGACATGATGACTCCTTGCTGTCCCCAGTCCACCTGCCTGTGCTGCTGCTCCAGTTTCAACTGTTCCGCCTTATTATTATTCGACCATGCTGGTCATTTATGAACATTTGAACATCTTGACCATGTTTTGTTATAATCTCCACCCGGCACAGCCAGAAGAGGACTGGCCACCCCACACAGCCTGGTTCCTCTCTAGGTTTCTTCCTAGGTTTTGGCCTTTCTAGGGAGTTTTTCCTAGCCACCGTGCTTCTACACCTGCATTGCTTGCTGTTTGGGGTTTTAGGCTGGGTTTCTGTACAGCACTTTGAGATATCAGCTGATGTACGAAGGGCTATATAAATACATTTGATTTGATTTGATTTGATCCCTACGGTGAAGCATGGTGGTGGCAGCATCATCCTGTGGGAATGTTTTTCAAAGGCAGGGACTGGGAGACTAGTCAGGATTGAGGCAAAGATGAACGGAGCAAAGTACAGAGAGATCCTTGATGAAAACCTGCTCCAGAGTGCTCACGACCTCAGATGGTGGCTTAGATTCACCTTCCAACGGGACAGTGACCCTAAGCACACAGCCAAGACAGGAGTGGCTTCGGGACAAGTCTCAATGTCCTTGAGTGGCCCAGCCAGAGCCCAGACTTGAACCTGATTAAACATCTCTGGAGAGATCTGAAAATAGCTGTGCAGCAACGCTCCACATTCAACCTGACAGAGCTTGAGAGGATCTGTAGAGAAGAATGGGAGAAACTCCTCAAATAAAGGTGTGCCAAGCTGTCACGTTCTGACCATAGTTCTTGTGTGTTTTCCTTGTTTTAGTGTTGGTCAGGACGTGAGCTGGGTGGGCATTCTATGTTGTGTGTCTAGTTTGTCTATTTCTATGTTTGGCCTGATATGGTTCTCAATCAGAGGCAGGTGTTAGATATTGTCTCTGATAGGGAACCATATTTAGGTAGCCTGTTTTGTGTTGGGTTTTGTGGGTGGTTGTTTCCTGTCTTTGTGTTTTCTGCACCAGTTAGGACGGTTTCGGTTTTTACGTTTATTGTTTTGTAGTTAGTTCATGTTAAGTGTCTCTTATTAAAGAACCATGAACTATAACCAAGCTGCGTTTTGGTCCGCCTCTCCATCCCAGGAAGAAAGCCGTTACACAAGCCTCATACCCAAGAAGACTCAATGCTGTAATCGCTGCCAAATTTGCTTCAACACATTACTGAGTAAAGGGTCTGAATACTTATGTAAATGTGATATTTCAGTTTTTATTTGTAATAATTTATCAAAAATGTATAATAAAATTTAAAACTGTTTTTGCTTTGTCATTATGGGGTATTGTGTGTCTATTGATGAGGGAAAAAAGAATGTAATCAATTTTAGAACAAGGCTGTAACGTACCAAAATGTGGAAAAAGTCAAAGGGTCTGAATACTTTTCGAAGGCACTATATGTTGGTAAATTAGCTTAAAGCTTGTTTAAAGAAATTGTGAAAGAGATTGGTATGTTTTTCTACCATATAATCACGGCATTGGGGTTGTTCAATTACATGATGTATTTCTTTCAAATCTATCACTTTATGTTGTACTTTTTTTTGCAAAATGCTATATAGCCGCCTCACTCTTAGACTAATAAGTTGTATTGCTAGGTTTAACACAGTCAAATGTAACAATTAACTACATTTTTAGAACAAAATCTACAAATAATACATTTGTTACATTAATATATATTTTTTTAAAACATTATTCTATACAGTAATATGAGATTTTTATATGAGAAAATTTACATTTGACATTTTAGTCATTTAGCAGATGCTCTTATCCAGAGACACGAGTAAGTGCATTAATCTTAACCCCTGTAGGTCTAAGCCATTAGATTGCAAAATCTACTAAGCTGCGATATGGAATTGTTTTGAAGATGCACTCTCAAATTCTTTTCAGAATTTCAGCCTGTAGTTTAGAAAGTTGTGGTCACGATTCAAAAGTGATCCCATTTTTTGGAGTGCCGTGTCATCCAATTGTGTACTACGTCATTCATTTCATATTATATGTTAGGTTCTACAAATACATTGAATACAATAGCAATTTGAATACATGTATGTAAAAGAATCCAATTCGTACTGTACATTACACATTTGTTGTGCTTAAGATCCTGGAGTGCATCTTTAAGATGGATAATTTAGACTATGACTTAGAATTTTAGGGCCCCTGTAGGCATAAAAAATACATAAAAACCTGATTTGATGAAATATGGATATTGGCCCTTAACTGCTATAGCCCATAGAAACCCGTTAAATAACACATTTGTAGATAAGGAATAATGTTTTGAAGAGTGTCCTATGTCTGAAAGATATAAGACATTTTAAAAGCACTATTTACCGCTATGCACATTATGACATTTTTACAGCCTAGTACTGTGTTACCTTCAGATGACTCCCCTGACACTTGTGTGCGTCGTAGAGCAAAACAACCAGCACTGTGTTGCTGAGAGTTTCCCCTTTCCATATTGGCGATCCGCTTTCGAAATTATACGTTTGTAGCTCCAAGGGTTCGGTCTGGACAGTCGGTTTTGTGAGAAGACCTCTCTGTAAGTAGGGCATCCGCGACATAGCGTTCCGATGACTGACGTAAAACTGGTGGACGTTATAGAGCAAAATAAAAAGACACTGTCATGTTTGTGAGAGTCTCATCTTTCTTCTACTTCTACATGTATTGGCAGACTACATCCGATAATTGCCGCCATCTACTATGCTGGATTGTTTGATCAATCATGATTTTATGTTGGTATATCAACCTGCATGTACAGTGGGGCAAAAAAGTATTTAGTCAGCCACCAATTGTGCAAGTTCTCCCACTTAAAAAGATGAGAGAGGCCTGTAATTTTCATCATAGGTACACTTCAACTATGACAGACAAAATGAGAAAAAAATATTTTTATGAATTTATTTGCAAATTGTGGTGGAAAATAAGTATTTGGTCAATAACAAAAGTTTATCTCAATACTTTGTTATATACCCTTTGTTGGCAATGACAGAGGTCAAACGTTTTCTGTAAGTCTTCACAAGGTTTTCACACACTGTTGCTGGTATTTTGGCCAATTCCTCCATGCAGATCTCCTCTAGAGCAGTGTGATGTTTTGGGGCTGTTGCTGGGCAACACGGACTTTCAACTCCCTCCAAAGATTTTCTATGGGGTTGAGATCTGGAGACTGGCTAGGCCACTCCAGGACCTTGAAATGCTTCTTACGAAGTCACTCCTTCGTTGCCCGGGCGGTGTGTTTGGGATCATTGTCATGCTGAAAGACCCAGCCACGTTTCATCTTCAATGCCCTTGCTGATGGAAGGAGGTTTTCACTCAAAATCTCACGATACATGGCCCCATTCATTCTTTCCTTTACACGGATCAGTCGTCCTGGTCCCTTTGCAGAAAAACAGCCCCAAAGCATGATGTTTCCACCCCCATGCTTCACAGTAGGTATGGTGTTCTTTGGATGCAACTCAGCATTCTTTGTCCTCCAAACATGACGAGTTGAGTTTTTACCAAAAAGTTATATTTTGGTTTCATCTGACCATATGACATTCTCACAATCTTCTTCTGGATCATCCAAATGCTCTCTAGCAAACTTCAGACGGGCCTGGACATGTACTGGCTTAAGCAGGGGGACACGTCTGGCACTGCAGGATTTGAGTCCCTGGCGGCGTAGTGTGTTACTGATGGTAGGCTTTGTTACTTTGGTCCCAGCTCTCTGCAGGTCATTCACTAGGTCCCCTCGTGTGGTTCTGGGATTTTTGCTCACCGTTCTTGTGATCATTTTGACCCCACGGGGTGAGATCTTGCATGGAGCCTCAGATTGAGGGAAATTATCAGTGGTCTTGTATGTCTTCCATTTCCTAATAATTGCTCCCACAGTTGATTTCTTTAAACCAAGCTGCTTACCTATTGCAGATTCAGTCTTCCCAGCCTGGTGCAGGTCATAGTGGAGTTTGGAGTGTGACTGTTTGAGGTTGTGGACAGGTGTCTTTTATACTGATTACAAGTTCAAACAGGTGCCATTAATACAGGCAACAAGTGGAGGACAGAGGAGCCTCTTAAAGAAAAAGTTACAGGTCTGTGAGATGAAGGTAGGTGACCAAATACTTATTTTCCACCATAATTTGCAAATAAATTCATTAAAAATCCTACAATGCTATTTTCTGGAAAAAAAATTATCATTTTGTCTGTCATAGTTGAAGTGTACCTATGATGACAATTACAGTTCTCTCTCATCTTTTTAAGTGGGAGAACTTGCACAATTGGTGGCTGACTAAATACTTGTTTTGCCCCACTGTACTACAATACCCATCCCTATCCCACTACCCATAAGATCCATATTAGTCACTCTTCGGCCCACGGGCCTGGGAGGGCAGCACTTCTTCCAACATCTTCTGTTGATCCTCTGCAGATATTTCCCAGAAAACATTCAGCCATTACACAACAATGCACATTTTCTGTGATCTGTGTTCTACTTGCTCAGCACAATTCACCACCATTGTGATGAAGGCCAAGAACCAGGATTTTTTTTAACACACGGTTTCTGGGGTCCACATGCTGAAATGGGAACATTCACTGTTGCTGTTGGCCCTTCTCTACCCTCAACCCTTCTCACTGCCTCTGCATACGTAGCACCCTGTCCTACTCTGACGTTAGCCATCTGTATCTGTTTCACTTTTACCAAACGAGTCTCATCTTGACGATTTTCTTGTCCAGAACCTCTCGTGTAGAAAACCACTGCTTTCACAAGCCCCGTGTTATGGAATAAGCTTTATATCAGTGGAAAGAGGGTATTGAGGGAGAGGCGATAAGTCTTTAACATTTGTACATTTTATGTGGACACCAAGAAGAGTAGATACTACATGTGCAAGAGCTAATGGGGATCCTAATAAACTTAACAAATCATGGGGACATGTGCAATATTCAAAATGACGTCACTGTGTAACGTGCATGTGCATCCAAGGTGAGACAATCACATGTCATGGTCAAATATACGGGAACTGAAAATCTGAGAACAGTAATATTTTACACACACATGAAGGTACCCATAAGCAATCATAATAAGCAATCAAAAAACACAAATGTTTTGGAAATGTAAAGACTCATTAATGACTCCAATGTAGCCTGGGTTGAGCTGCAGTTGAGCTACAGCACTGACTGATCCCGAATCAGGCTAATGGCCAGATCTTTACAACGAGTGGAAACTCTGAGAGCTGCACTGAGAGCAGATAGCATCATTCCTCCTTGCATCATCCCAGAGGGAGGCTTAAAGAGGAGGCCGACAGACAGAGGGTCTCAGAAGAGCAATAGTTTTGACAAGGTATGAGGCCATGCCAGATTCGTGCATCATGCTGTTGGCTCATCTCACACACTCTATGCCTCTAGAGACGAGGAACAGGTGGACACACCTCCTCACATGGACTAGTCGTTAACTTCCCAAATGGCCTAAAAGCAATACCACAAAATAATGAGAAACTCTTGCCAACTCTGCTCGTCTGTCTAACAAAAGGAACGACCTGACTTAAACTAGTCCAGAGACATTCATCTCACCTTCACTCACTGAGATACAAAAACACATTGCGCACACACACACACCTCTTCCACATGCTCTCTTATCCTGACTCCAGAGGTCACACACACTTTTACAAACATGCTCAAACTCTTACAGTCCCAATTAAATTACATACGAACTCTCTCACGTTTGTTGTCATTCTGTAACACATACAAACTTTCCATCGATCCCTTATTTTCACCTTTCACTCACTCACTCACTCACTCACTCACTCACTCACTCACTCACACACTCACACACACACACAGTCATTCACACACTCACCTGGCAGGAGGGCACAGGTCCACAGCAGCAGGCTGCAGTAGTATTCCATTTGTGTGAAAGAGTGTGTGTGTTTGGGGGGCTGATCCCGTGCTCTCGTTTCAAGGCTTCTGCTCTTATTGACTCCACTGCTATTCCACAGCCTCACTATATCTGAGGGAAGTAGGAGGGGGCTGGCTCTGGTTGACTGAGGCACAGCTGAGAGGTGTACATACAGTGCATATACGGCCAGGACTTGATGCTTCCTCACCAATCAATGTGGACTTTCTTTCATGCATGCACGAACGAACGCACACACCCGCACACACACATTCACTCTGAGATACATACAGACTCATTCACACTCTTACTGTATACAAACATCAAATCCTATTTTATTAGTCACATGCGCCGAATACAACAGATGTAGACCTTGCAGTGAAATGCTTACTTACAAGCTCCTAACCAACAATGCATTTTAAAAAGTATGAACAAGAATTTAAAAAAATAAAAGGAACAGGTAACTAAATAGCAATAGAAAAATAACAATAGCGAGACTATATATAGGGGGTACCAGTACAGAGTCAACGTGCGGGGCACCGGTTGGTTGAAGTAATTGAGGTAATATGTACATGTAGGTAGAGTTATTAAAGTGACGATGCATGGATAATAACAGAGAGTAGCAGCGGCGTAAAAGAGAAAGGGCGGAGCAATGCAAATAGTCTGGGTAGCCATTTGATTAGATGTTCCGGAGTCTTATGGCTTGTGGGTAGACACTGTTTAGTAGCCTCTTGGACCTAGACTTGGAGCTCCAGCACCGCTTGCCGTGCGGTAGCAGTGAGAACAGTCTATGACTAGTGTGGCTGGAGTCTCTGACAATTTTTAGGGCATATGTTACACTGATTGGGACACAGGTCACTTACACCAAAATAAATATGCACTGAGACACACACACACACACACACACTACATGTGTACACGTTGTACGACACCATCCTTTAAAAATAAAATAGCTCAGACAATAGTTGTCAAAACCTTTGTTCTTTTACAACCTTTAATGCGGCTGCACCGTCATAGGGTTGGTCCTGGTGTGAATTCCTCCCTCGGTTTCCGTGACCTCACACTGGACTGAATTAAATGGCGGTAAATACAGTCCAGATGTGGGGGGAAGTAGCACTCTACTGTCCAATGCTCTGAAGTTCAGGTATTTACGATACAGCACCATCCAGGAAAGAAGTATGGAAGCTAGCGCTGTTGTCTGCCAGAGGGACAACAGCACTGATAAAAGCAAGATTTTTCAAAAATGTTGGTCTGTCTTACCAGCATAAATAACGAGACCTTCAAGGGCTATTGGGAAAAAAAGCACATTCAATACAAAAGCTCTCCAAAATCCACAGTGGAAATTGAGACCAACAGAAACACTGTGAGACTTTGTGGACTAGAATTCATTGAAATTTAGGCTAAAAAGGAGACCAGTTACATAAATGATGGCAAAATCTAGATGTTTATGGTTCATTGGTGTAAACAACTAGACTGGCAATTTGTTGTGACAAAGCTGTAAATACGATCCACACTGCGAAAGACATTCTGATAAGTCATCTTCTCTGACTTGTTGGATTCATGGATGTCTAGTCTCAAAATATGACTTCAAACACCAACCCACATTACCAAAACATGAGCAGACATAGTTCATCACAAACAGTCCTATTACTGCCAATCTAGTGTGTATCTGGCATCAAACTGCTTGGAAAACAAAAGAGCACAAATTTTCTTAAAGGCAGGAGGAGGTTTGATGACTGTTATCGCACTACACACGAGCTATGTGGAGCTAGTTTGAGGCAAGAAAACATGAAGTGACAAACAGTAAATCAAAGAAAGGTTGATGATTAACCCAAGGCTTGGATCCTCTGTGTGATGGCAGAGGGCCAGGACCATGTTGGGAGAGGGGGGGAACCATAGAAATAGAATGACTCAGTTATATTTCTATGGCCCAGGCCCACCCATCACAGTGTGTTGACTTGGACGGAAATGTCTGTTCTGGTAATTGTATTTCTATGGAGAGAGAACGTCATGCTTATACAGAACACAGTCTTTAGAGAAGCTTTTTGTAGATGGGCCTACTGACCTGCTTGTCAGACATGACATCTCTAGTTGTCACTGGGCATATAAATAAAGGTGAAATAAAACAATTAAATAAAATATTTTGGGGGGAGGCCGTATAGTGTAAATCAATTTGGTCTCGAACACAGCACAACTCAAATGATTGTCACTTTTCATTCTGACTGACTTATAGAACAAATAGGAAATGTACACTATTAGCTAATAGACAAGTCCTATATTCTACTTCATGGACAAATGGGGAATTAGTATATTATTAATATTCAATATGCTCTGAGTGTTGTCCAAGCTAACCTGAATGTTGAAAGCAGGCCAGCAACACTGGACTGGTTTTACAGATAGAAACCAGGGCTAGCTCATGCCTGATACGTAATGATTTCATTCGAGTGCTATCATCAACATCTACAAGTGATGACAACATGATCTGCCTTTAAATCATCTTACTGCTCAGACAAAAGGTCAATTGCACAATTCGTCTGATTTAGAAAATGAATGGGAAAACAGTGGAAACGGTGTCTTTCTCTTGGAAATACCAGTGGAAATGCAACTCCACATGCCAAATGGGAGTGGAGCATAGCACAAAATAATATTAAACGGAAACATTTGGACTGTGACGGACAACAACAGTCTTTAAAATGACCGAAAGGTAAAACTCATCACAATACACTCATCTTGAAACGATATCAATGTAACTTAACTTTTTCTCTCTAGAATTACCTTAGTAGTTGGGACATATCTAGCTGAAAACTATCTATCTATCTACAGAGCATTTGGAAAGTATTCAGACCCGCTGACTTTTTCCACAAAATTATTCACACCCATTACACAGAACTTTGTCGAAGCACCTTTAACAGCAATTACAGCCTTGAGCCTTCTTGGGTATGACACTACAAGCTTGGCACACCTTTATTTAGGGAGTTTCTCCCATTCTTCTCTGCAGATCCTCTCGAGTTCTGTCAGGTTGGATGGGGAGCGTCGCTGCACAGCTATTTTTAGGTCTCTCCAGAGGTGTTCGATCGTGTTCAAGTCCGGGCTCTGGTTGGGCCAATCAAGGACATTCAGAGACCTGTCCCGAAGCTACTCTTGCTTTGTCTTGGGTGTGTGCTTAGGGTTGTTGTTCTGTTGGAAGGTGATCCATCGCCCCAGTCTGAGGTCCTGAGTGCTCTGGAGCAGGATTTTTATCAATTGTCTCTCTGTACTTTGCTTTGTTCATATTTCCCTCGATGGTGACTATTCTCCCAGTCCCTGCAGCTGAAAAACATCCCCACAGCATAATTCTGGAACCAGCATCCTTCACCGTAAGGATCGTGCCAGGTATCCTCCAGATGTGACATTTGGCATTCAGGCCTAAGAGTTCAATCCAGGTTTCATCAGACCAGAGAATCTTGTTTATCTTTTTCTGAGAGTCCTTTAGGTGGCGTTTGGCAATCTCCAAGTGGGCTGTCATGTTCCTTTTTACTGAGGAGTGGCTTCCGTCTGGCCACTCTAACATAAAGGCCTGAATGGTGGAGTGCTGAAGAGATGGTTGTCCTTCTGGAAGGTTCTCTTATCTCCACAAAGGAACTCTGAAGCTCTGTCAGAGTACCCATCAGGTTCTTGATCACCTTCCTGAACAAGGCTCTTCTTCCCCGATTGCTCAGTTTGGCCAGGCGGCCAGCTCTAGGAAGAGTCTTGGTGGTTCCAAACTTCTTCCATTTAAGAATGATGGAGGCCACTGTGTTTTTGGGAACCTTTGATGCAGCATATATTTTTTTTTAGATGCTTCTGATAGGCTAATTGACATAATTTGAGTCAATTGGAGGTGTACCTGTGGATGTGGTTCAAGTACTGCCTACCTTCAAACTCAGTGCCTCTTTGCTTGACATCATGGGAAAATCAAAATAAATCAGCCAAGACCTCATTAAAACAATCCACAAGTCTGTTTCATCATTGGGAGCAATTTCCAAACACCTGAAGGTACCACGTTCATCTGTACAAATAGTACGCTATTATAAATACCATGGGACCACACAGCCATCATAACGCTCATGAAGGAGAAGTGTTCTGTCTCCTAGAGATTAAAGTACTTTGGTGTGAAAAGTGCAAATGAATCCCAGAACAACAGCAAAGGACCCTGTGAAGATGCTGGAGGAAACAGGTACTAAGGTATCTATATTCACAGTAAAACAAGTCCTATATCGACAAAACCTGAAAGGCCACTCAGTAAGGAAGAAGCCACTGTGCCTACACTGCCATAAAAACCCAAAATATGGTTTGCAGCCGCACATGGGGACAAAGATCGTACTTTTTGGAGAAATGTCCTCTGGTCTGATGAAACAAAAATAGAACTGTTTGGCCATAATGACCATCATTTTGTTTGGAGGAAAAAGGTGGAGGCTTGCAAGCCGAAGAACATCATCCCAACCGTGAAGCACGAGGGTGGCAGCATCATGTTGTGGGGGTGCTTTGCTGCGGGAGGGACTGGTGCACTTCACAAAATAGATGGCATCATGAGGCGGGAAAGGTATGTGGATATATTGAAGCAACATCTCAAGACATCAGCCAGGAAGTTAAAGCTTGGTTGCAAATGGGTCTTCAAGGATGATCAATGGAAATAGGATGAACCTGAGCTCAATTTCAAGTCTCATAGAAAATGGTCTGAATACTTACGTAAATAAGGTTTTTCAGTTTTTTATTTTTAATAAATGTGCAAACATAAAAAAAACTGTTTTTGCCTTGTCCTTATGGAGTATTGTGTGTAGATTGATGAGGTAAGTCTGTATCGTACCAAAAAGTCAAGGGGTCGGAATAACTCCCAAATGCACTGTATCTATCTATCTATCCATCCATCTGTCCACTTTGCTTGTTTACCCCCCCCCCCCCCCCCCCCCAAAAAAAAAAAATACTACAGTTTTTTTATTATAGAATTCTATGGTATTCTGCAGCAAACTATAGTATACTGTAGAATACTGTACTCCACACTGTAGTGTTCCTCAATCGTGTAGTGTGAACTACAGAAGGTTGCAGTGTACTGTAGAATACTCTACACCACACTAGGGGTGTCCCGAGTGCTCGGACAACACAAGTATCGTAACAATATGGAGAAGTTTACATTTTTTTACCAGGTAAGTTGACTGAGAACACATTCTCATTTATAGCAATGACCCGAGGAATAGTTACAGGGGAGATGAATGAGCCAATTGTAAGCTGGGGATGATTAGGTGACCGTGATGGTATGAGGGCCAGATTGGGAATTTAGCCAGGACACTGTGGTTAACACTCCTACTCTTACAATAAGTGACACAGGGTCTTAAGGGACCACAGAGAGTCACGACACCCGTTTAACGTCCCAGCCGAAAGACGTCACCCTACACAGGGCAAAGTCCTCAATCACTGCCCTGGGGCATTGGGATATATATATTTTTTAGACCAGAGGAAAGGGTGCCTTCTACTGGCCCTCCAACACCACTTCCAGCAGCATCTGGTCTCCCATCCAGGACCAACTCTGCTTAGCTTCAGAAGCAAGCCAGCTGTGGGATGCATGGTGGTATGCTGCTGGCTAATATGATTATACCACAAGTATTTTTTTGTAACTATCCATGATCGAAGAAAAAAAAACAGTTGCCAGCACACATCTCTCTTTCAATCAAACAGTGTGAAGCTCTGTGTGCTCCAAACAACTATTGGCTAGTTCTTCTTTCTGTAAAGACACGGTTGAGCCTGCGGCAACAATTATGGATTAGAACAAGCCACTCTCCCGCTACTCTCATTTCCCCAGACAGACACATGTGTGTCTCTGTTCACTCACTGGAAGTAACTAAATTGAACAGCAATGACTAGCTAGTCTCCCCTTCTCCAAACATTGTGTTTGAATCAAAATCCGTAAATATGTAGGATCTTAATTTGATCACTAATTTGTTGCTGAGAATGTTCCTGCACAGCAGGAAATGCAAACTTATAGTGTATTCAGGGTTTAGAAAAGCTTCTAATGTTTGTAATTTTTACTTTAAAATATCTACTTGGCGTTGTTTAGTAGGCTACTTTGTCTGTCCATATAAATTTTCCTTTGCAGACTGTCGTTAGATCGTGATCCAATCCCATGCTTGCTAGCTATTATTATTTATTCTTGCCCAGGGATGGTTACCGAGCAACAGATAATTTGAAAATAAAATTACTCCACACTGTAGTATCCCTCGATCGTGTAATGATTTACTATAGAAATTTGTTGTATACTGTAGAAAATTATACTATACACAGTAGTATCCCTCGATCATGTGGTTCTGACTATAGAATTTCATAGAATACTGTTTACTATAATACTAATTTCTATAGTACCTTTCAGCACTACCAGCAGTACGACCAGGAATATGAGTTTCCTTTGAGCGGATCCTTTGTTCGCACCCCCCAGGGCAATTTAACTAATTCCAGAGGCTGACCCAAAACAGCGCCGGCAGAGGAGAGGTACTCGGAGTGGTCTTCAAGTCTGACTTAGGAGGCATGCACACCACTCACTCCTTCCAAGTATATTACTCGATAATGTTCAGTCTCTGGATAATAAAGTTGACGAGCTCAGGGCGAGGGTTTCTTTCCGGAGAGACATCAGGGATTGTAACATACTTTGTTTCACAGAAACATGGCTCTCTTGGGATATACTGTCTGAGTCGGTACAGCCAGTTGGGTTCTCAGTTCATCGGGCAGACAGGAATAAATATCTCTCCGGGAAGAAAAAGAAGGGCGGGGGTGTATGTTTCATGATTAACGACTCATGGTGTAATTGTGATAACATACAGGAACTCAAGTCATTTTGTTCATCCGACCTAGCATACCTCACAATCAAATGTCTACCGTATTATCTCCCGAAATTATTTTTTTCAGTTGTTGTCTTGGCCGTGTTTATCCCCCCTCAAAGAACTTCACTGGCGTTAATGCAAACTGAAAACCACATATCCTGAGGCTGCATTTTTTTGTGGCTGGCGATTTTAACAAAGCAAATTTGAGGACTAGGGCGGGGGTGTCTGTTTCATGATTAACGACTCATGGTGTAATTGTGATAACATACAGGAACTCAAGTCCTTTTGTTCATCCGACCTAGCATACCTCACAATCAAATGTCTACCGTATTATTTCCCAAGATTATTTTTGCAGTTGTTGTCTTGGCCGTGTTTATCCCCCCTCAAAAAACTTCACTGGCGTTAATGCAAACTGAAAACCACATATACTGAGGCTGCATTTTCTGTGGCTGGCGATTTTAACAAAGCAAATTTGAGGACTAAGCTGACGAAGATCTATCAACATATTGACTGTTGTACTTGAGCGGGTAAACACTCGACCACTGCTATTCAAACTTCCAGGATGCTTACAAGGCCCTCCCCCGCCCTCCTTTCGGGAAATCTGACCAAGGCTCCATTTTGCTCCTCCCTTCATATAGGCAGAAACTCAGTTCCCGTGCTAAGGACATTCAATGATGGTCTGACCAATCGGAATCCACGCTTCAGGATTGTTTTGATCACGTGGAATGGGATATGTTCCAGGTAGCTTGCGAAAATAATTTAGATGAACACACGGTGACTGAGACGGTGAAGCGGTGACTGAGTTTATCAGGAAGTGTATAGGAGATGTCTATTAAAACCTACCCTAACCAGAAACTGTGGATAGATGGCAGCAATCACGCAAAACTGAAAGTGTGAACCACCGAATTTAACCATGGCAAGGTTACTGGGAATATGGCAGAATAAAAACAGTGTAGTTATTCTTTCCGCAAACATGCAAAACGTCAGTATTGAGACAAAGTGGAGTCGCAATTCAACGGCTCAGACACGAGACGTATGTGGCAGGGTCTACAGACAATCACGGACTACAAAAGGAAAACCAGCCACGTCGTGGACACCAACGTCTTGCTTCCGGACAAGCTAAACACCTTCTTTGCCCGTCTTTGAGGATAACACAGTGCCACCGACGCTGCCCGCTACAAAGGATTGTGGGCTCTCTTTCTCCATGTGAGTAAGACATTTAAGAGTGTTTACCCTCCCAAGGCTGCCGGCCTAGCCTAGCCGTGTCCTCAGAGCATGTGAAAACCAGCTGGCTGGTGTGTTTATGGCCATATTCAATCTCTCCCTATCCCAGTCTGCTATCCCCACATGCTTCAAGATGGCCACCATTGTTCCTGTAACCAAGAAAGCAAAGATAACTGAACAAAATGACTATCGCCCTGTAGCACTCACTTCTGTCATCATGAAGTGCTTTGAGAGACTAGTCAAGGATCATATCACCTATACCTTAACTGTCATCCTAGAGCAGACCTGGGCAATTCCAGTCCTCGGAGGTATGATTGGTGTCACACTTTTCCCCCATCCCTAGCAAATACACCTGATCTAAGCTAATTGCATTTTTAACTGGAGATCATGAATAGTTGATTATTGGAGTCAGGTGTGTTAGCTGGGGCTGGGGCAAAAGTGACACCAATCAGATCCACAGACAATGCAATCACCATCACACTGCACACTGCCCTGTCCCATCTGTACAAGAGGAATACCTATGTAAGATTGCTGTTCATTGACTATAGCTCAGCATTCAACACCATAGTACCCTCCAATCTCATCATTAAGCTTGAGTCCCTGGGTCTGAACCCCACCCTGTGGGTCCTGGACTTCCTGGCGGGTTGCCCCCAGGTGGTGAAGGTAGGAAACAACACCTCCACTTCACTGATCCTCAACACTGGCGCCCCACAAGTGTGTGTGCTCAGACCCCTCATGTACCCCATGTTCACCCATGACTGCGTGGCAATGCACGCCTCCAACTCAATCATCAAGTTTGCAAACGACACAACAGTAGTAGGCTTGATTACCAACAATGACGAGACAGCCTACAGGGAGGAGGAGAGGGTTCTGGGAATGTGGTGCCAGGAAAATAACCTCTCGCTTACGTCAACAAAATAAAAGGGATGATCGTGGACAGCAGAGGGAGCACCCCACATCGACGGGATCACAGTGGAGAAGGTGGAAAGCTCCTCGGCGCACACATCACTGACAAACTGAAATGGACGACCCAGACTGACAGTGTGTTAAAGAAGGGGCAATTTGTGTTGGCACCTAAAACCCTTACAAATGCACAATTGAGAGTATTTACAGATGCACAATTGAGAGCATCCTGTCGGGCTGTACCACTGCTTGTTATGGTAACTGCACCGCCCACAACCGCAGGGCTCTCCAGAGGGTGATCTGGTCTGCCTAATGCATCACCAGGGGCAAACTACCCGCCCTCCAGGACACCAACAGCCCCCCGATGTCACAGGAAGGCCAAAAAGATCATCAAGGACAACAACCACACAAGCCACTGCCTACTCACCACGTTATCATCCAGAAGGCGAGGTCACTACAGGTACATCAAAGCTGGGACCAAGATAATTAATTACAGCTTCGATCTCAAGGCCATCAGAATGTTAAATAGCCATCACTAGCACACAGAGGCTGCTGCCTACATACATAAACTTGAAATCATTGGCCACTTAAATAATGGAACACTAGTCACTTTAATAACGTTCACATATCTTGCATTACTCATCTCGTATGTACAGTGGAAGTCGGAAGTTTACATACACCTTAGCCAAATACATTTAAACTCAGTTTTTCACAATTCCTGACACGTAAATATTCCCTGTCATAGGTCAGTTAGGATCACCACTTTATTTTAAGAATGTAAAATGTCAGAATAATAGTAGAGATAATGATTTATTGACCATCCTACCAATCCTCGACTTCGGCAATGTCATTTACAAAATAGCCTCCAATACCCTACTCAACAAATTGGATGCAGTCTATCACAGTGCAATCTGTTTTGTCACCAAAGCCCCATATACTACCCACCATTGCGACCTGTACGCTCTCGTTGGCTGGCCCTCGCTTCATACTCGTCGCAAAACCCACTGGCTCCATGTCATCTACAAGACCCTGCTAGGTAAAGTCCCCCCTTATCTCAGCTTGCTGGTCACCATAGCATCACCCACATGTAGCACGCGCTCCAGCAGGTATATCTCTCTGGTCACCCCCAAAACCAATTATTTCTTTGGCCGCCTCTCCTTCCAGTTCTCTGCTGCCAATGACTGGAACGAACTACAAAAATCTCTGAAACTGGAAACACTTATCTCCCTCACTTGCTTTAAGCACCAACTGTCAGAGCAGCTCACAGATTACTGCACCTGTACATAGCCCACCTATAATTTAGCCCAAACAACTACCTCTTTCCCTACTGTATTTATTTTATTTATTTATTTATTTTGCTCCTTTGCACCCCATTATTTTTATTTCTACTTTGCACATTCTTCCACTGCAAATCTACCATTCCAGTGTTTTACTTGCTATATTGTATTTACTTTGCCACCATGGCCTTTTTTTGCCTTTACCTCCCTTATCTCACCTCATTTGCACACATCGTATATAGACTTGTTTATACTGTATTATTGACTGTATGTTTGTTTTACTCCATGTGTAACTCTGTGTCGTTGTATGTGTCGAACTGCTTTGCTTTATCATGGCCAGGTCGCAATTGTAAATGAGAACTTGTTCTCAACTTGCCTACCTGGTTAAATAAAGGTGAAATAAATAAAAAACTTCAGCTTTGATTTATTTCATCATATTCCCAGTGGGTCAGAAGTTTACATACACTCAATTAATATTTGGTAGCATTGCCTTTAAATTATTTAACTTGGGTCACATGTTTTGGGTAGCCTTCCACAAGCTTCCCGCAATAAATTGGGTGAATTGTGACCCATTCCTCCTGACAGAGCTGGTGTAACTGAGTCAGGTTTGTAGGCATCCTTGCTCGCACACGTTTTTTCAGTTCTGCCCACAAATTTTCAAAAGGATTGAGGTCAGTGCTTTGCGATGGCCACTCCAATGCCTTGACTTTGTTATCCTTAAGCCACTTTGCGACAACTTTGGAAGCATGCTTGGAGTCATTGTCCATTTGGAAGACCCATTTGGGACAAAGCTTTAACTTCCTGACTGACGTCTTGAGATGTTGCTTCAATATATCCACGTACTTTTCCTGCTTCATGATGCCATATATTTTGTGAAGTGCACCAGTCCCTCCTACAGCAAAGCACCTCCACAACATGATGCTGCCACCACCACAACATGATGCTGCCACCACCGTGCTTCATGGTTGGGATGGTGTTCTTCGGTTTGCAAGCCTCCCCCTTTTTCCTCCAAACGTAATGATGGTCATTATGGCCAAACAGTTCTATTTTTGTTTCATCAGACCAGAGGACATTTCTCCAAACAGTACGATCTTTGTCCCCATGTGCAATTGCAAACCGTAGTCTGCCTTTTTTATGGCGGTTTTGGGGCAGTGGCTTCTTCCTTGCTGAGTGGCCTTTCAGGTTATGTCGATATAGGACTCGTTTTACTGTGGATATAGATACTTTGTGCCTGTTTCCTCCAGCATCTTCACAGGGTCCTTTGACGTTGTTCTGGGATTGATTTGCACTTTTCGCACCAAAGTACGTTCATCTCTAGGAGACAGAATGCGTCTCCTTCCTGAGCGTTACGATGTCTGCGGGGTCCCACGGTGTTTAAACTTGCGTACTATTGTTTGTACAGATGAACGTGGTACCTTCAGGTGTTAGAAAATTGCTCCCAAGGATGAACCAGACTTGTGGAGGTCTATAGTTTTTTCTGAGGTCTTGGCGAATTTCTTTTGATTTTCCCATGATGTCAAGCAATGAGGCACTGAGTTTGAACTACATCCACAGGAACAGCTCCAACGACTCAAATTATGTCAATTAGCCTATCAGAAGCTTCTAAAGTGATGACATAATTTTCTGGAATTTTAGTGTATGTAAACTTCTGTGATACAGTGAGTGAAATAATCTCTCTGTAAACATTTTGTTCTTTTTTTTTTAAATTTGGTGGAAAAACAAGTTTTAATGACTCCAACCTAAGTGTATGTAAACTTCCGACTTCAACTGTATATACTGTATTCTATACTATTCTGCTGTGTCATAGTCTATGTCGCTCTGACATTGCTCTTCCATATATTTATATATTCTTACTTCCATTCCTTATTCTTAGATTTGTGTGTATTGGGTATATGTTGTGAAATTGTTAGATATTGCTGCACTGTCGGAGCTAGAAACACAAGCATTTCGCTACTCCCGCAATAACATCTGCTAAACACGTGTATGTAACCAATGCAATTGTATTTGATTTGCATACTATGGTAGACCTACAAATACATGTATGTTTACTATGATAACTTTGTAAATAATAGCATGTATTTATTCATATTACTCTACTGTGAAATGATGTAAAATGTGTTGTACTGTAAATATGCAGCCATTGAAAAAATCATTCCCATGAATGCGATCATTTTATTTATGGAAATAAATCATACCCACATTAAATAATACTATGGTTTACTATAGAACACTACAGTACTTAGTATAGAATGATGTACTACACTGAAGTAAACTGTAGTATACTATACTTCACACTGTATTGCTATGCTAATATTTAATCTGTATATACCCACCCATTCCCCTCCCCCATAACACAATTTGCTGCCACCCATGAGTAAACCTACATGGAGTATATATTGCCTAGAAGTTATTGAAAGCCACATAAGAGCTGAATTGAACTGTTCAGTCCCCAGTCCTACCAACCTACAGGTTATGGAACATTTTTGCTTTTAGTATTCAGTATGTTCAGTTGGTTTCCTCAACACAATGTACAAGTTACCTCTGTTTAGTTCAAATCTGTACTTGAAAAGAATATCTTGGAAAATAAAATTGATACTTACAATGTGGATTCCTTCACCTCCAGTGTCCATTATCAGACTCACAACTTAACAGTTACCCTATGCATAATTCAGTATAAACATTCCACACAGCATGAAGATTTGACCCTTCGTTAAGACCTGCCCCCCTTGGTTACTGTTGCAACCTTGGACAACATTTTCAAGGGAAGCCCAAAGCCCAAACTTCTATGTTTTTGCACAAAAACACTACATTTTAGTCATTTAGCTCTTATCCAAAGCAACTTACAGGAGCAATTAGGATAAAGTACATTGCTCAAAGGCATCAACAGACTTTCCACCTAGTTGGCTCAGGGATTCAAACCAACAACCGTTCAGTTACTGGCCCAACACTTTTAACCAGTAGGTTATATGCCACACAGTAAAGTCTGCAGAAACACTACAGGGAACCCATACAGAGAAATAGTATATTACCATATATTTAACATGTATGTACATGTATTTACATACTGTATGTAAATAACATATCTAAATATACAGTATGTTTAAGCCTTATATGATCTTCCATTGAGCCTTGGATTTGAAATAACACTGAGGTTAAAGTGCGGACTGTCAGCTTTAATTTTAGAGTATTTCCATACATATTGAGTGAAAGGTTTAGAAATTACAGCAGTTTTTGTACATTGTCCCCACATTTTAAGGGACCAAAGGTATTGGGACAAATTCACTTATGTGTATTAAAGTAGTGAAAAGTTAAGTATTTGGTCCTATATTCCTAGCACACAATGACTAGATCAAACCTGTGGCTCTGCACATGTGTTGGATGCATTTGCTGTTTGTTTTGGTTCTGTTTCAGATTATTTTGTGCCAAATACAAATTAATGGTAAATAATATTGTCATTTTGGAGTCACTTTTACTGTAAATAAGAATAGAATGTTTCTAAACACCTCTACATTATTTTGGATGCTACCATGATTAAGTATAATCCTGAATTAATTGTGATGATGATGAGTGAGAAAGTTACAGAGACATAAATATCATACCCTCCAGGAAATGCTAACCTCCCCTGTTATTGTAATTGTGAGTGATTAGCATTTTGGGGGGGTATGATATTTGTGCGTCTGTAACTTTCGCACTACAGTATTTATACCGTAGTAAACTATAGTATTTTTCCATGTATTGCTATATCCATGTATCCCACTTTAACAAATTATTATATGGAATATCCCTGACCCATGATGGAGTAGGTCAAGCCTAACTATGAATGGAATTTCATAAGGATCATCAAGTGATAAATGTTCAACTTCTTATTTTTGGGCGATGCCAATTGGTCATGCGTAATGCCTTGCCAAAAGCCCAGGGAGGAAGTGAGAGTTAGTATTGGAAGAATGGAGGAATGAGCTCAGTCTGAACACACACAGAGTTATGTCTTCCTTCGCAGACACCTGGCTCTGGTGCCAGCAATATCCATGTGGATAAGGCTGAATCCTGACGAACTGCCACTAAATGACTAAACACCTGCATTGCATATGGTAAATCAAACATGTGCATACAAACTTCTGAAAAGCAATGCCATTAAAAAGGGACAGTTGACAAGATGGTGAAATACTAGAAATCGGATGCCTTGTCATAGAGAAATGGGGTCCTTTACTCCAACCATTGGATTTCGTAACAGACACCCACACTGATGCATTTGCCTGTCACTGTTTTTGGACCTACTGTACATCAAGCTGTAACTTAAAAGTCAGAGAAGACGCATACTAGCTTTTGCACCTTGTCGTTTGAGGAAAACATAACAGCCAAGACGAAAACCAACCAAAGCATTGGACAGTAACATCTAACTAATTGGGCTGAGGTCATAATAATACCCACCACAACATTACAAATATTCCAAGTATAAACTATAAATACGTTTAATGACCATCACAGCCGTCCAAATAAGGCATTATTCATTATCCCCTCTGAAAAACAAAGTCCCAGGACAGAGAAAAGACAGGGTAACCTGAACCAAATGCTCTGAAATAGGACACATTTAGTAATGCTGGCTAGCTCAGTTTCCTGCCCTGCCAAACAGCTGGCCTGGGTACGTTTAGCCAGGAAAGCCTGATCACTCCTGAAGCTCCATGATTGAAGAGTGGGGAGATATGCTGGCCTAGTGATGGGCTAGGTTGGTAGGCGAGCCCCTAGCCTTCGAGTGGATTGGGATCTGACGGCAAAAAGTGCCACCTCAACCAGTAGAAGAACCCAAACAAAGACTTGGGGAAAGATCTAAGTACAGAAAAAAAATCTGTTTATTGGTTTATAGGCTATTGATGGTCTGACTGAAGCAAGGCTGGATTTGATCACACCCCATTTAACTGCATCTCTAAGGAACCAGATCGCAGCTGTTCTTGGCTAAGGGTGGGTGGAGATTGAACACAGAGCAGCAGAGTCAGCAGATTTCCTCCTCATCTCAACCCATTACACTACAGAAAGAGTTCATTTTCTCACAACAGACCTCATATTCGTAACACTTCCAGAGATGCACAACAAGAGCATTTAAGAGTTTTCGAAACTAACTCCCAGAGCATGGGACATTTCATTTCAACTCAGGCCATTCAGCAAGTGCATTTTTTTTCTTCTTCTCATAAATCGAAACATCCTCAGAAATGAATGGGAACTGATGAGTTGAATTTTAATTGATGAGTTGAATTTTAAGAATTTTCATAAAATTGCAGAATTAAAATGAAACTGACTCCAACCCTATTTCCTACTCATTTACATCGACACATAACGCAGATGTGTAACGCAGAGCTAAAAGTAATATAGGAATCCAGGCACACCGGGTAGTCATTAATCCTGGCATAAGGACTTGGAATCGGTCTGCAGTGTGAGTAACCTAAGTACAAAAATCCTTCCATCACAGCTGCTTCTGATAAGAACTTCCTCTAGAAGTGTGACTACCTCAGATGCCAGACCTGATGTGTATAAGTAACATGCTCCATTCTGGGGTGGACCAAAGTCTTTCTTTACATTACATAATATAAAGGACTTGGTCTGAACTGAACTGGGCTGGGCTAAGCTCGAGTAGAATGTTATAATGGATGGTGTTCCTGGTTCACACATGCATAGGGAAGATCACTGTCAAATCAAATCAAACTGTATTTGTCACATGCCGAATACAACAAGTGTAGACCTTACTGTGAAATGCTTACTTACAAGCCCTTATCCAACAGTGCAGTTCAAGAAGAGTAACTAAAGTAAAAAATTATAAAAATTAACACAATAAAATATCAATAATGAGGCTATATACAGGGGGTACCGGTACAGAGTCAATGTGTGGGGGTACAGGCTAGTCAAGGTCATTTGTAAATGTAGGTAGGGGTGAAGTGACTATGCATCGATAATAAACAGCGAGTAGCAGCAGTGTACAAAACAAATGGAGGGGGGTGTCAATGTAAATAATCCGATGGCCATTTGATTAATTGTTGAGGATCAACATGGCAGACGTGTTGCTGCCTACCCTTACCTCCTGGGGGTAAGGGTAGGCAAGTCCAGGATCCAGTTGCAATGGGAGGTTTTGAGTCGCCTTAGCTTAGTGATGAGTTTTGTGGACTCTGTGGTGTTGAACCCTGAGCTGTGGTCAATGAACAGCATTATCACACAGGTATTCCTTTTGTCCAGGTGGGAAAGGGCAGTGTGGAGTGCTATTGAGATTGCGTCATCTGTGGAACTGTTTGGGCGGTATGTGAATTGGAGTGGGTCTAGGGTATCCGGGAGGATGCTGTTCATGTAAGCCATGACCAGCCTTTCAAAGCACTTCATGGCTACCGACGTGAGTGCTACGGGTCGGTAATCATTTAGGCAGGTTACCTTCGCTTCCTTGGGCACAGGGACAATGTAGGTCTGTTTGAAACATGTCGGTATCACCTACTCAGTCAGGGAGAGGTTGAAAATGTCAGTGAAGACACTTGCCAGTTGGTCTGCGCATGCTTTGAGTACATGTCTAGGTGATCCATCTGGCCCGCGGCTTTGTGAATGTTAACCTGTTTAGCGAGAGCGTTATCATACAGTCATCCAGAACAGCTGGTGCTCTCGAGGCATTTAGCTCGTCTGGTAGGCTCGCGTCACTGGGCAGCTCGCTTCTGGGTTTCCCTTTATAGTCCGTAATTTTTCTAGCCCTGCCGCATCCGACGAGCGTCAGAGACGGTGTAGTAGGATTCAATCTTAATCCTGTATTGACGCTTTGCTTGTTTGATGGTTTGTCTGAGGGCATAGCGGGATTTCTTGTAAGCGTCTTTAGTGTCCTGCTCCTTGAAAGCGGCAGCTCTAGCCTTAAGCTCGATGCGGATGTTGCCTGTAATCCATGGCTTCTGGTTGGGATATGTATGTACGGTCACTGTGAGGACGACATCGTCGATGCTCTTATTGATAAAGCCAATGACTGAGGTTGTATACTCCTCAATGTCATTGGATGAATCCGGTACATATTCCAGTCTGTGCTAGCAAAATAGTCCTTTAGCATAGCATCCGTTTCATCTGACCACTTCCGTATTGAGCGAGTCACTGGTGCTTCCTGCTTTAGTTTTTGCTTGTAAGCAGGAATCAGGAGGATATAATTATGATCCTGATTTGCCAAATGGACGACGGGCGAGAGCTTTATATGCATCACTGTGTGTGGAGTAAAGGTGGTCTAGAGTTTATTTTCCTCTGGTTGCACATGCTGGTAGACATGCTGGTAGAAATTAGGTAAAACCGATTTAAATTTGCCTGCATTAAAGTCCCCGGCCACTAGGAGCGCCGCTTCTGGATGAGCATTTTCTTGCTTGCTTATGGCCTTATAGAGTTGGTTGAGTGCGGTCTTAGTGCCAGCATTGGTCTGTGGTGGTAAATAGACAGCTACGAATAATGTACAGTGCCTTGCGAAAGTATTCGGCCCCCTTGAACTTTGCGACCTTTTGCCACATTTCAGGCTTCAAACATAAAGATATAAAACTGTATTGTTTTGTGAAGAATCAACAACAAGTGGGACACAATCATGAAGTGGAACGACATTTATTGGATATTTCAAACTTTTTTAACAAATCAAAAACTGAAAAATTGGGCATGCAAAATTATTCAGCCCCTTCAGCAAACTTCTCCAGAAGTTCAGTGAGGATCTCTGAATGATCCAATGTTGACCTAAATGACTAATGATGATAAATACAATCCACCTGTGTGTAATCAAGTCTCCGTATAAATGCACCTGCACTGTGATAGTCTCAGAGGTCCGTTAAAAGCGCAGAGAGCATCATGAAGAACAAGGAACACACCAGGCAGGTCCGAGATACTGTTGTGAAGAAGTTTAAAGCCGGGTTTGGATACAAAAAGATTTCCCAAGCTTTAAACATCCCAAGGAGCACTGTGCAAGCGATAATATTGAAATGGAAGGAGTATCAGACCACTGCAAATCTACCAAGACCTGGCCGTCCCTCTGAACGTTCAGCTCATACAAGGAGAAGACTGATCAGAGATGCAGCCAAGAGGCCCATGATCACTCTGGATGAACTGCAGAGATCTACAGCTGAGGTGGGAGACTCTGTCCATAGGACAACAATCAGACAGTATATTGCACAAATCTGGCCTTTATGGAAGAGTGGCAAGAAGAAAACCATTTCTTAAAGATATCCATAAAAAGTGTCGTTTGCCACAAGCCACCTGGGAGACACACCAAACATGTGGAAGAAGGTGCTCTGGTCAGATGAAACCAAAATTGAACTTTTTGGCAACAATGCAAAACCTTATGTTTGGCGTAAAAGCAACACAGCCCATAACCCTGAACACACCATCCCCACTGTCAAACATGGTGGTGGCAGCATCATGGTTTGGGCCTGCTTTTCTTCAGCAGGGACAGGGAAGATGGTTAAAATTGATGGGAAGATGGATGGAGCCAAATACAGGACCATTCTGGAAGAAAACCTGATGGAGTCTGCAAAAGACCTGAGACTGGGACGGAGATTTGTCTTCCAACAAGACAATGATCCAAAACATAAAGCAAAATCTACAATGGAATGGTTCAAAAATAAACATATGCAGGTGTTAGAATGGCCAAGTCAAAGTCCAGACCTGAATCCAATCGAGAATCTGTGGAAAGAACTGAAAACTGCTGTTCACAAATGCTCTCCATCCAACCTCACTGAGCTCAAGCTGTTTTGCAAGGAGGAATGGGGAAACATTTCAGTCTCTCGATGTGCAAAACTGATAGAGACATACCCCAAGCGACTTACAGCTGGAATCGCAGCAAAAGGTGGCGCTACAAAGTATTAACTTAAGGGGGCTGAATAATTTTGCACGCCCAATTTTTCAGTTTTTGATTTGTTAAAAAAGTTTGAAATATCCAATAAATGTCGTTCCACTTCATGATTGTGTCCCACTACTTGTTGTTGATTCTTCACAAAAAAATACAGTTTTATATCTTTATGTTTGAAGCCTGAAATGTGGCAAAAGGTCGCAAAGTTCAAGGGGGCCGAATACTTTCGCAAGGCACTGTAGATGAGAACTTTCTTGGTAGATAGTGTAGTCTACAGCTTATCACAAGGTACTCTACCTCAGGCAAGCGATACCTCGAGACTTCATTAATATTAGACGTTGTGCACCAGCTGTTATTGACAAATAGGCACACACCCCCACCCCTCATCTTACCAGACGTAGCTTCTCTGTTCTGCCGGTGCATGGAAAATCCTGCCAGCTCTATATTATCCGAGGTTTACATGTGTATGTGTGGGAGTGGGATAACTGATAGGAATATAAGATAATACACTAATCATGTTTAGTTCCTCACCTTTATAGATCTGAATATTGCTACATTAAGAATGATCATAATTCCGTTTTTATAGCAAGAGCTTAAAATGTATGCCTATTTTTAGTTGTTGTATGGTAAGCCAGTGTGGACCACACCTATTGTGGCTCTATTTCCTGGATACATTTTCAGTGGGCTCAGTGACTCTCCAGGGCTTCTTCACAATAAGCCTTTGCATGCCACCAAGGAGGCCTAGTGTCTGAGCCTGAGGAGGTTGCGTGAGGTATGCAGATATATCAGGCCCAAGGCAGGAGAGATGTTGATATATAGATGTTGGCTTAACTGATGTTGTGCTCAACAGTCAATCGGCAATGGCACATACGGGAAATACTTTCCTTTCGAGAGTCAATCCGCGAAAACCAATAGAATATGAGTATTTTAATCTGTATCAATAATATAGATGTGTTCTGAGTTTAATTAATACATTTATGAAAATCTGCAGAACAATGTCTGGTAAAAAAATATTTTAAATGCAGAAGGGTAAGCTCTTGAAAAAATATTACTAATATAATGTTTTTGTGGGAGAAGCCCACAATATCCAGGCAATATCCAGATACATTGGAGTTTTTTTCTTTGATTTCACATTAACAAGAGATGATTCCTAACTGCTAACACATGTGCAATACTGTGCTGCACTTCATCACAGAGACTGTGGACGTTTTCCAGGTTAGCAGAGTAAAAGTGACAGTGAGGAGGAAATAAAGAGTGGGAGAGGGAGAAAGAGAGAGAGAGAGAAAGAGAGGCCCACATAAAAATGACTACAGTTTACTGTAGAATACTATACTACTTCCTATAGAATTCTCAATCATGTGTAGAACTTACCATATCATTTTGTAGTATACGGTAAAATACTACAGCACACTGTAGTATCCCTCAAATGTGTAGTGCTTACTATAGAATTGTGTAGTACTCTATACTGTAGAATCCTATACTCCACACTGTTGTATCCGTCAATTGTGTACTGCTTTCTATAGAATGGTGTAGTGTACTGTAGAATACATATTTAATTTGCATATGCCCATTTCCCGCCCCATATCCCAATTTGTCTCACCCATTGAGTTGAGTGAGAAACCTACCTGCCAAGTATCTATGTAGACCATGATTTCACAATCTCTGTCCTGGGGCCCCTGCTGGGTGTATGTTATATCTGAAAAAACAATACAGTAAATACTACAGTGTACTACAGTAATGTCAGCAAAACACTACAGTAAATACTAAATAAATATAGTAATACTACTGTAGTATTTTGTCATGTGGGGCAAACAGAGAGAGAGAGGCAGATCGCTTAAGTGACTTTGAAATTGGACGTATAGATGTTGCATCTAGCTATACAATTCAGTACAGTAACATCACACAGACATGCATTTCTCTGGGAGACACTGGTGGAGAACCTGACGCTGTACAAGTTGTGGTTGTGCAAACCCCAACACTGAAAAAGAGGTAAGAAATGCTGTATGCATTTTCTGTTATGCTTTGTGATTCAATAATTATTTTGTTGGTAATCGACCAAAATAGTTAGCTTAGCCATGTTTGCCTGTTCAGCACATTGCCTGCCCATATACAGCATTGATTCCTATCTAGTGTGAACTACCCACCAGAACGACTGAATGAATACCCAGCATGGTCAGTAAAGTAAACAATGGGTCATCTGCATGACATATTGGTGGACTATGGGCGATCACGTCACAGGATGGTACATTAGTATGACACATGTTCCACTGGTTGCGGCACAACACTGCATCCTATGTATGTAAAAGACACTGTTGTGACACTGACTTATTTGGTGGTAATGTTTAAGCCCCAATTTAGCTGTAGTCAACAGAGCATTGATGGTGATTCACAACCCTGAAGAGCATTAAAGAATATGGTGGTTGAATTCAAATAGGGTGCAAACGTTCTCAAAATAATGTATTCATTTTCCATCGATTTTATGTTATCAAATGAAAATCAACATTTATTTGGCATAAGCATAGGATGCAGGCTGCTGTACACGGGAATATGACATTGCATTGTATCATGTGCAATTGAAGTAACAATACGTTTCATGTTTTCCCAACGTCAACCTTAAAATGTCCAGGATAGCTCGGACCTGATGGATGGCGGAAACAGTCAGCCGTAGATGACGAGGAACATCCTAACCCTTCAGCTGCACTATATGCGTCACAGTCAGCGGTGTCCATGTGACGTTGTACCTGCCTACACCAGAAACCAACCACATCAACTCTATTTCTCGTTCATTCAATTCACAAGAACTCAGCGTCAGCCATCGATCATTTAACCTCTGTAGCAGGGCTGTAAAAGATACACTGAGGTCATACCGGCTCTGGTGACCTCCTAGTACGGAGTGAAAGGTGGGAATCAGGAGCAGCACATAATAGTTTGTGACCTGTAGGTGTGGGACCTGGCAACACGGTTGTAATTCCAGGCCGCTGTGTGTGGCGAGTACTGGCCTCCCGTGATCCTCTGCGGCACCATGTAGGCTTTTCTTTCCTGGGAGCTGGTAGTTAGCTAGATATGTCCTGCCTTGTTTGTGTGTTTTATTTCAGCTACAAGTGTTCAGTTGTCATTGTAATTGACTCTTTTGTTGTTGTTTAAAACAGTCACTTATACCTTGTAAAGTTTTTATTAGTGAATTAAGTGGATTTTTCACAACAGAGATTTGTGGTCAGTCTTTTCACGCAGTAAGAAGTCCAAGTCATCCATTGTTCTGTTACTCCAGCAGTGTTGATGCTGATCTCACTGAAACGTATTGAAATCCCTTATTAGCAGAAGTGTCAATGGCCTTCACGAACCAAATTTGTATAGTATTGATTCTAACTCAATGTAATTGTATATTCATTTCTCAAGTTTCATCAGGAAAAGGTAAAATACTTGTAACAAGCGTAATGTCTGACATTCTGTATGAACATAAGTTTCCTACCAAGCCCTTTGCACTGATGTTCCTGGAAAAACTCTTGCTTGGTTGCTAATGGGACAGGAGGGACGACTCTGAGTATTTGGGAATTGTTGGCACTGTGTGGGAAAACATCAAACGAATTGTTACTTCAATAGTATCCAGTACAATGCAATGTCATATTCCCGTATATACCCCACTATGTCCTGTGCATATGACAAATAAACGTTAATTTTGATAGCATAATATGGATGGAATTTGTATTACTTTAACCAGTGTAACACGCTAAGGTAACCATCCAATTAATTGATGGTCCATACTCAACCAATACATTCTGAAAATATTCAGACCCCTTCACTTTCTCCACATTTTGTTACGTTACAGCCTTATTCTAAAATGGATTAAAAAAAACGAATTCTCATCAATCTACACCCAATACCCCTGCCACGACTTCCGCTGAAGTCGGTTCCTCTCCTTGTTCGGGCGGCGCTCGCCGGTCGGCGTTGCCAGTCTTCTAGCCATCATCGATCCACTTTCAATTTTCCTTTTGTTTTGTCTTGTCTTCCCACACACCTGGACTCAGTTCCCTCATTACATGTTGTGTTTTTAACCCTCTGTTCCCCCCATGTCTTTGTTCGGAATTGTTTATTGTAAGTGGATGTGCACGGTTTCTCTGGAGCACGATGGGTTTTGTACCCATTTGTTTGTTGTTCTGGTTTCCGGTGGTTTTATGAATAAAACTGCTCCGTTGATTACCCAGTTTTGCTCTCCTGCGCCTGACTTCCCTGCCGCCAGTTACGCACTCCCTTACAACCCCATAATGACAAAGGGATAACAGGTTTTTATAAATGATTGCAAATGTATAAAAAATACAGAAAAATAAATACCTTATTTGTATAAGTATTCAGACCCTTCGCTATGAGACTCGAAATTGAGCTCAGGTGCATCCTGTTTCCATTGATCCTCCTTGAGATGTTTCTAAACTTGATTGGAGTCCACCTGTGGTAAATTCAATTGATTGGATATGATTTGGAAAAGATCTCACCTGATTATGTAAGGTCCCACATTTGACAGTGCATGCCAGAGCAAAAAACAAGCCATGAGGTCAAAGACACTGTCCGAAGGGGTCTGACACAGGATTGTGTCGAGGCACAGATCTGGGGAAAGATACCAAAACATGTCTGCAGCATTGAAGGTCCCCAAGAACACAGTGGCCTCCATCATTATTAAATGGAAGAAGTTTGGAACCACCAAGACTCTTCCTAGGGCTGGCCGCCTGGCCAAACTGAGCAATCGGGGGAGAAGGGCCTTGGTCAGGGAGGTGACCATGAACCTGATGGGCACTCTGACAGAGCTCCAGAGTTCCTGTGTGGAGATGGGAGAACCACCCAGAAGGACAACCATCTTTGCAGCACTCCACCAATCAGGCCTTTATGGTAGTGGCCAGACGAAAGCCACTCCTCAGTAAAAGGCACAGCCTGTTTGGAGTTGGCCAAAAGGCACCTAAAGGACTCTCAGACCATGAGAAACAAGATTCTCTGGTCTGATGAAACCAAGGTTGAACTCTTTGGCCTGAATGCCAAACGTCACGTCTGGAGGAAACCTGGCACGATCCCTACGGTGAAGCATGGTTGTGGCAGCATCATGCTGTGGGGATGTTTTTCAGCTGCAAGGACTGGGAGACTTGTCAGGATTGAGGGAAAGATGAACAGAGCAAAGTACAGAGAGATTCTTGATGAAAACCTGCTTCAGAGCGCTCAGGACCTCAGACTGGGGTGAAGATTCACCTTCCAACAGGACAACGACCCTAAGCACACAGCCAAGGAAACGCAGGAGTGGCTCTGGAACAAGTCCTTTTGTGGCCCTCCCAGAGCCCGGGCATGAACCAGATCAGACATTTCTGGAGAGACCTGAAAATAGCTGAGCAGCGACGCTCCCTATTTTGTCGATTGCCAACAAAATAATTATTGAATCGCAAACCATTACAGAAATTGCATACAGCATTTCTTACCTCTCTTCCAGTGTTGGGGTTTACACAACCACAACCTGTACAGGTTCAGGTTCCCTCGAAATCCACCAGTATCTCAAATTAAATCAAATTTTATTAGTCACGTGCGCCAAATACATCAGTGAAACCGTGAAATGCTTACTTACAAGCCCTTAACCAACAACGAGTTTTTCAGAAAAATGGCAACCGCATACCAGGCAGTGATGCAACCCATCAGGATGCTCTCGATGGTGCAGCTGTAGATCAAATCAAATCAAATCAAATTTTATTTGTCACATACACATGGTTAGCAGATGTTAATGCGAGTGTAGCGAAATGCTTGTGCTTCTAGTTCCGACAATGCAGTAATAACAAGTAATCTAACTAACAATTCCAAAACTACTGTCTTGTACACAGTGTAAGGGGATAAAGAATATGTACATAAGGATATATGAATGAGTGATGGTACAGAGCAGCATAGGCAAGATACAGTAGATGGTATCGAGTACAGTATGTACAAATGAGATGAGTATGTAAACAAAGTGGCATAGTTTAAAGTGGCTAGTGATACATGTATTACATAAGGATACAGTTGATGATATAGAGTACAGTATATACGTATGCATATGAGATGAATAATGTAGGGTAAGTAACATTATATAAGGTAGCATTGTTTAAAGTGGCTAGTGATATATTTACATCATTTCCCATCAATTCCCATTATTAAAGTGGCTGGAGTTGAGTCAGTGTCAGTGTGTTGGCAGCAGCCACTCAGTGTTAGTGGTGGCTGTTTAACAGTCTGATGGCCTTGAGATAGAAGCTGTTTTTCAGTCTCTCGGTCCCAGCTTTGATGCACCTGTACTGACCTCGCCTTCTGGATGATAGCGGGGTGAACAGGCAGTGGCTCGGGTGGTTGATGTCCTTGATGATCTTTATGGCCTTCCTGTGACATCGGGTGGTGTAGGTGTCCTGGAGGGCAGGTAGTTTGCCCCCGGTGATGCGTTGTGCAGACCTCACCACCCTCTGGAGAGCCTTACGGTTGAGGGCGGTGCAGTTGCCATACCAGGCGGTGATACAGCCCGCCAGGATGCTCTCGATTGTGCATCTGTAGAAGTTTGTGAGTGCTTTTGGTGACAAGCCGAATTTCTTCAGCCTCCTGAGGTTGAAGAGGCGCTGCTGCGCCTTCTTCACGATGCTGTCTGTGTGAGTGGACCAATTTAGTTTGTCTGTGATATGTATGCCGAGGAACTTAAAACTTGCTACCCTCTCCACTACTGTTCCATCGATGTGGATAGGGGGGTGTTCCCTCTGCTGTTTCCTGAAGTCCACAATCATCTCCTTAGTTTTGTTGACGTTGAGTGTGAGGTTATTTTCCTGACAGGCCGTTTCCTGACAGGCCGTGTCAGTGGCACTGTATTGTCCTCAAAGCGGGCAAAAAAGTTATTTAGTCTGCCTGGGAGCAAGACATCCTGGTCCGTGACTGGGCTGGATTTCTTCCTGTAGTCCGTGATTGACTGTAGACCCTGCCACATTCCTCTTGTGTCTGAGCCGTTGAATTGAGATTCTACTTTGTCTCTGTACTGGCGCTTAGCTTGTTTGATAGCCTTGCGGAGGGAATAGCTGCACTGTTTGTATTCCGTCATGTTACCAGGCCCTGATTAAAAGCAGTGGTTCGCGCTTTCAGTTTCACACGAATGCTGCCATCAATCCACAGTTTCTGGTTAGGGAATGTTTTAATCGTTGCTATGGGAACGACATCTTCAACGCACGTTCTAATGAACTCGCACACCGAATCAGCGTATTCGTCAATGTTGTTATCTGACGCAATACGAAACATCTCCCAGTCCACGTGATGGAAGCAGTCTTGGAGTGTGGAGTCAGCTTGGTCGGACCAGCGTTGGACAGACCTCAGCGTGCGAGCCTCTTGTTTTAGTTTCTGTCTGTAGGCAGGGATCAACAAAATGGAGTCGTGGTCAGCTTTTCCGAAAGGGGGGCGGGGCAAATCTTTGCATTTTTTGGGGTGGTCCTGGGCCGAAAATGCTGTTGACTGCCTAGATAGCTAGTGTTATCATCTACAAACTAAAGACAGCCATGACAGCCATGTCAACAATCTGCATATCTTGCTTTAGATAGCTAACATAAATTTGTTGAAATTAAGGCACTGGGCATCTTGTGGGGTTTATGCAGTGTAGCGACATTATTCTATTCTTAGATTAATTTGAGTACAAAACAGTAAGTTTTTAGAATATGTTAGCTAGATAGCTATCTAAGTAGGCTTATTAACTAGCTTGAACATTGAACACACTAAGATCAGAAGCTGACGTAGCTAGCAGGCTAAAAACGCAACCCAGCACTTCCCTAATGTTACCTACCAGTCCATGAGAACAGTGGCAATTTCGCAGTCACTCTTTCACCTTTCAAAATGTATTCCAATATGAATCGTGTTTCTCGATTGGTCATGAGCAGTCTTTTTCCTCGCCTCTTTTGCTCTTTTGCAGTCGAGCTGATTCAGATCCAAGAACCGAGAATGATGCTTGTTGGCTTCGTCTGCTCTGTTTGTTTTTGGCAGCTGTAACGTTAGGTTGCAAGTGGCATTCACTTTTTCTCCAGATCCGGGGCCGCATGGTCATTTGATTAGGTGGGATTGTTGCGAACAGCCAAAGTTGGCACAGTGCTCAACCACCTTCTTTTCGTTCAAAGTGAAAACATTTCTGCTTTAACTTCGAAATTTGACTATTTGAGAAACGTTACGATGCTGAGCAGGAGGAGTCAACCCAGGGTGTCAAAAACACTTCGAAATTTGGTGTTTGGAGCAACTTTGAATATTTTTGAAATGTGGATAAATGTCTAATCCTGCAGTGAGACTGTGAGAGCCTGTTGATACCAGAGCCCCCATGTGGACTAGCATAGGGTTGCAGTGCAAACTCTTCATTGTCACACTCCTTCAGCAAGTAAGGAATCATACAGAAAAGGACTTGCACTATTGAATTTTCTTACGCCATTGCCCTCAACCTCAACAGCTTCGTTAAGCGTTTAAGAAGAGCTACCGACTGTGGTTGATGATATGCTTTACAAAGTAAGTACATGAAAGTCTGCGCAATATTTTGACAGCTCACTGAGAGATGTCGATTTTGGTTTGTCATCATTCGTTCATCTAGAATTTGTTATTCTGGTGTTTAATCGACAGAAGGGGGGCTGATCAGATGAATACATACTATGTACACCGTGCACAAAACATTAACCCCCCCCCCCCCCCTGGACTCTACAAGGTGTCGAAAGACTTCCACAGGGATATACTGGCTCATGTTGACTCCAATGCTTCTCACAGTTGTGTTAAGTTCATTAGATGTCCTTTGGTAGGTGGACCATTGTTGATACACATAGGAAACTGTAGAGCGTGAAAAACCCAGCAGAGTTGCAGTTCTTGACAAACTGGTGCTCCTGGCACCTACTTTACTACCATACCCCGTTTCAAAGGCACTTAAATATTTTGTCTTGCCCATTTAATCATTGTCTCAATTGTCTCAAGGCTTAAAACTCCTTCTTTAACCTCTCTCCTCCCCTTCAGCTACACTGACTGAAGTGGATTTACATAACAAGTGGCATCAATCAATAAGGGATCATGGCTTTCACCTGGATTCACCTGGTAGTCTATGTTATGGAAAGAGCAGGTGTGCTTAAAGGAACATTTTTAAAAAATGGTCAAGTTCATATTCATAATCTTCAGCAACACCCCACAATCAACATATGTGAATTTGCGCATTTTGATGTTTTGTTGTAAAAAAGACAGAGAAAGAGCTCTCAGTTTTTCCAATGACATCTTCAACCAATTCGTCGGGAATTTGTAGGCATTTCCTACTCACAATTGGTCAAAATCACACAATGCATACCAATGTTGTCATTGGAAACACTTATCTTCCTCTATTTTTTTTTACTACAAAACATAGAAATGCACCATTTTAACATATGTTGATGTTGGGGTGGTGCTGGAGATGAGGAATATGTTGAAACATTTTGAAGTTTCCCTTTAATATTTTGTACACTCAGTAGGCTATGAATACATCCCTGGTAGGGGATGACAGGCTGAGGTTGTTCATGGGTGGATGTATTGTATGTAACAGGACTTGGGTTATTGTTTGCAAAAGAGAAAGGTAATTGCTGTTGTTTCAAAAAACAACCACACAGTGGCAGCATAACATCAGCTAATGCTTGAAGAACACAAGTTCTCTCAATAAATTCAAGTTCACACAAATATTTTACAAGCAACTCCTACTACAACATACTGAGATATTGTACTTTCTGACAAATGGATTAAAAAAAAAACGTAATGCATGCCAGGTAGAACACATTGACATCTTACAACATTATCTGCGCAGCGTTCAATCTGAATACTATTGTCGTTATTCATCTCTGAACAGACTATTTCAAGATGAACAAAGGTTATTTAAGGAGTTGAAAAGTGATGCTCCAGGTGAGTGAAAACATTTGTAGTTTGTGTGAGAGAGAGTGGGTTGTTTGTCTGTTGCCAGTAGCCAACCACGTCTTGTTTCAGGAACACGAGCACTGGGGGAATTCATGTGCTTCATGCCAGTGGAAACCTGAACGGGAGCCCACCACCACCGAACCTGAACTTCACTTGCAAGTTGCTCACAAATAGTTACCATTTCACTGAACAACATTCTCTTCTCTACTCTCCCATCCTCTCCTACTCTCCAGTTCCCTGTCTCTCATCCTCTCCCACGTTGACATCCATCCTCTTTCTCTCCTTTCCTCTCTTCTCCAATCCTCTCCTCTCCCCTGCCCTCTCCTCCATCTCTCTGGTATTGCTTCTTTCCCTAAGCCAGTAAATCACTGAGCTTCAGTGAGGCTGTGAGAGAGAGGAGATTACAATGGAGGGATGAGGGAAGGGAGGAGAGGAGGAGGAGCTCTTCCTGTTGTAGTGACCACGTGCGCCTCCTGCCTCACTGCAGCACTCTCAGACCGACAGCAGCATCATCACAACAGCGGGAGCTATTGGCTCCTTCCACGTAGTGAGTGAGAGTGCAGCTTCACTCCCTCTTCCTCTCCCCTCTCTCTCTCTTTCTCTCTCTCGTTGTGTCTCTCAGATTAAAAGGAGTTCCTGTGCGATAAGAGCACGTTGGTGGAACACCCACACGCCTCCACTGCATGGCTCTCACAAAGGTAAGCAGCAGACTGAGGAAAGAGATGCTGGCTGGGTCAGGAGGATGCTGCTTTGGGGAGGTGGTGGTGATAAAGTTCAAAATGGGTGGTTAGGGAAGTGATGCTCTTCCGTCACTGCTTCAGCCAAGATGCTGTTTTGGTATGAGTTAGGGAGGGAACCGCTCCTAGATTGTGAAGCCAGATGCAGCTTTGGAAGTTGCTGGTTGGGGAAACATGGTTGGCTGTGTCCGTCTCTGTGGTTCAGCTTTGACAGGTGGAGGGAAACAAGATAAAGTTGCAGGGCTGTCATTGATGCCAGGCTGACCTGCTGCCATTGTGGTTACAAGAGGCGGGGGGCTTTTAGGTGAAGTATCACTTTTTGTATGTTTCAGACAGGTGCATTCATTTTGGAGTATGCAATGAATTTGCGAATTGCTTTTTTTCATATCATGATTGTCATATTAGCCCAGCCTTTTGCAGTCGATTTGGCATTGTTTAGTTCAGCAGTAGAGTTGCCGAGCTGAGGGGAGCGCATGTGTTTTGTTTGTGTTCAAATCATGAACAGCACACTGCCAGTTTGAGCTTGCAGCCAGCAGCAGGCTCAATCCACTTAATGAAATAACAACAGGACAGATGCTTTCCACTGGGAAATTAGCATTATGCCCATCTGCTGTGTTCTATGACAAATACATATGACAATCATCTTCCATTACACACATGCATACCATAGGCAGCACTAGAGCTGTTGAGCCCATATGTAGAAAATAATCCACTACTGCTAGAGTTACACTAAGCCCCTACGAGCAGCAGCATCCCACACAAAAAAAGAGTAGAATAGGGAGGGGTGCATGCATACATGATGAGAGACAGAAATAGACACAGAGAGAGGAGATAGACGGGGTGAGAAAGAGTGAAGAGAGAGGGGGGGGGGGGGGGGGGGAAAGGAAATTAGAGATGGGGAAACAGTGTGGCGTGGTGTGGAGTAGGAGGCTGAGAACAGGTGTTAGTCGTACAGCCGTCTGTGATGCTAACCAGTGCCCTGGCCTCACCCACATCACTCAGACACACAGAGATATCTGTCTCCGTGAAATGGGAGGCCTGGCCTCTGGAGAGAGAGAGAGAGAGATGCTGACTGGGTTGCTGTGATAAACACAGTGGAGAACAGACCATCCTCACTCAGCACACTGTGACCTTGCTGTAGCGTTCTAGCAGACCTTGGGGCTGGATGGATGTCAGGGATATGGTATCACAGGAAAGGGACACAGGCTGGTAATGATACAAAGAGAGCTCACAGTCAAAATCTTAACAATCTAAAAAAGACCATGACAAAAATAATACATATGAGTAAAGCACTAATGTTGAATAAAATCACAGCCAACCATGTTAACCTAATGATACATTATTAACCCGAATCTCTTGAGGAAATTGGAATACTGTATATGAGCTAACCATAGGCCTAAAATGCTGATAGTGTAATACAAATGCAGTAGAAAGACCAAACTCAGATTGTATCCTTACCTTTGCCCAGTCATATCCATTAGGCTGTGGAGTTTGTGTGGTGATTGTGTCTGAGCCTCTTAAGGCCTTTGCAGATTGTACGATTTTATGCCACAATTTTGACTTCCCAAATAAATGGCCATGTCATGGGCAAATTCTTAGGTTGTGAACGATTGTTGGACGACTTGGCTCGTTCAGTGTGACAGGGTCTAGGTCGGCCGATTAAGTACCACTAGGTGCGGTCGTAGGCTCCGACAAAGTTCCGTTATTTTTTTCCTTTATCGTGAAGTGTGGCTGGTGTTGCAAACCGATCCCGGCGACTGACCAATAGGAACATGGCCAGCACTGAGTATGCACACAGTAATATGGTTATGGTGAATAGTCAGATTAATGTAATAGTTTGATTTGAACGATCTCCCTAATAATCTTGTTTACACAATTTCACAATCGCCAGACAAAACAAACGTTCTACAACAGTGACCATGTTATTTTGGGAAGTTTAGACACAAAAAGTTTGTATGTGAAAACTATTTCTAAGATGGATACTTTCACTCGCGCATAAGCATTGAGAGAGGCTTGCGCTGCTGGTGCTGGCACATGCACAGATCAAACGCACCACTGCAGCTGACGTAGCCTGTATTGGATAACGTGGCCTCGCAAGCCAATCGCAGAATGTGATGACAGAACTGAGGCAAATCGTATAATCAGGCTAGGTTGATATTACAGTTTTTAATTTGGTAACATCGCACAGTGCGACGTGATAATCGCAAAGGACTGAATCCGACGTAGAGTCTGCAAAGGCCTTTAGCAGTGAGAAGGAGGGTGAAGTATTGTATAGGGCAGCTGGTGGAGGAAGAGGAGGAAACGCGGCTGGAAAAGAAGCCTATTGTCCCCCTGAAAATATCCACAACAATGGCATGACATCAACCAGGAAATTTACGTAACCTATCTCAATGTAAAAAAACTCAGCCATGACATTCAGGAGCTAAACAGTAGAGTTAACCTCAAGTCGTTGCTGCACTGACTGACTGACTAAATGGTCTGTTATATTTGAACTGCAGGTCTGATTTCAATCTGAAATGCAATAGATTACAAATTGCTAAAACAGATCCCTCTGGAATCATGTGTAATTTAGCCTGCTAAAAATGGAAACATTTTCAAGTGATAATTAGGCAGGTCTGATGAAACAAAATAAAACACGTTTCTGTTCTAGCAGTTAGCTACACCGCTACATGGCAAAATGTAATTAACTACTGTGTGTGTGTGTGTGTGTGTGTGTGTGTGTGTGTGTGTGTGTGTGTGTGTGTGTGTGTGTGTGTGTGTGTGTGTGTGTGTGTGTGTGTGTGTGTGTGTGTGGTTCACAGTGTGAATGTGACCATTTCAAACCGCAAGTGCATAGACGAAGACATGATACATTCCCATTCCCTGCCATCTAGTACAGCTATTAATTAGTTCCAATGATGCTTAATGATTACTGTCACCTCCTCCCAAACACATACAATCATGATAATACGTTTATGATGAGGCCCATACACAAGCATGACTCACCTACGGTACTGTAGGTCTTGTATTCTATGTGAAACTAAAAGATTTCTGGAGCTAGACAAGCGATACAGGGATTTGAGTCTGAGGAGGTCAGATGGTCCCTATAAGGATAGTTTCTTACCCCTCTATCTGCGCTGGAGAATACCCTGGTTTGTACGCAATGGAAAACGTTTTAAGATGTGTGTTTCTTATTGGACAGGTCCAGGTAGTCCCTTCCTGTTTCAGGCCATTTCCTTCCATTTGGTGCCTAATAAATAAAACCCTGGTCTGCGGTTCAGATCTGCTCAAACTATCTCAGAGCTGTCAAAACAAATCCAGTCAAACCAATGACCAAAAAAACAGCAAGACCTTTACAAAGGGGTGAAGGTCCGGATCACTGGGAACATGTGCCATCTCACTTTACATCAGATGCATGCCGATTGAAATGTCAAAGGGTTCCACAGGTAGAGGAAGAGCAGGAAGTCATCCATTAATAAAGGAACCAAGAGGGAGATAAGCTCGGATGGAAATGGAGCGTGGGCAGTGAGAGGTCTGTCGTTGTTCTGGGGTTATGGAAGGAAAGAGACTTTCTTCCTCCTACATGACTCAAAGGAAATACCTGTTTTTGATGATAAAGGGCTCATAAGGTTGATGAGTCCATGCGTCAACTACCACAATAGACCTGTTTGTACTGTATTGACATACCGTACTAATCTGGTTAAAGGTGTAATGGCGACACCGATTTCCCTCTTTGTTCAATGCTAAGATGTTGGTTTCTCCCATGGGAAAACAGGGTTCAGATCCCGTATGTGACAATGACGTCTCTCATGGGGGAGGAGTTCAAAGGGGGTGAATATAAATCAAACAAACTGTTTTTGGTCACATACACGTGTTTCGCAGATGTTATTGCGGGTGTAGAGAAAGACTTGTGTTTCTAGCTCCAACAGTGCAGTGATATTTAACAAATAATATCTAACAATTTCACAACAATACGTACAATACATACAAATCTAAGTAAAGGAATCGAATGAAAGAATATGTAAATATATGGACGAGCAATGTCAGAGTGCCATAGACTAAGATACAGTAGAATAGAATATAATGCAATACAGTATATACATTTGAGATGAGTAATGCAAAATATGTAAATATTATTAAAGTGGCCAGTGATTTCAAGTCTATGTATGTCAATCAATCAATCAATCAAATGTATTTATAAAGCCCTATTTACATCAGCCGATGTCACAAAGTGCTGTACAGAAACACAGCCTAAATTCCCAAACATGTAGAAGCACGGTGGCTAGGAAAAATTCCTTAGAAAGGCCAGAACCTAAGAAGAAACCTAGAGAGGAACCAGGCTTTGAGAGGTGGCCAGTCCTCTTCTGGCTGTGATGGGTGGAGATTATAACAGAACATGGCCAAGATGCTCAAACGTTCATACATGACCAGCAGGATCAGATAATAATAATCATAGTGGTTATAGAGGGTGCAACAGGACAGCACCTCAGGAATAAATGTCAGTTGGTTTTTCATAGCCGATCACTCAGTTAGAGACAGCAGGTGCGGTAGAGAGAGAGTTCAAAACACCAGGTCCGGGACAAGGTAGCATGTCCAGTGAACAGGTCAGGTTTCCATAGCCGCAGGCAGAACAGTTGAAACTGGAGCAGCAGCATGACCAGGTGGACTGGGGACAGCAAGGAGTCGTCAGGCCAGGTAGTCCTGAGGCATGGTTCTAGGGCTCAGGTCCTCAGAGAGAGAGAGAGAGAGAGAGAGAGAGAAAAATAAAAATAATTAAATTCACACAGGACACCGGATGAGACAGGAGAAATACTCCAGATAACAGACTGACCCTAGCCCCCTGACACACAAACTATTGCAGCATAAATACTGGAGTCTGAGACAGGAGGGGTCAGCAGACACTATGGCCCTGTCCGACGATACCCCAGGACAGGGCCAAACAGGCAGAATATAACCCCACCCACTTTGCCAAAGCACAAACTCCACACCACTAGAGGGATTTCTTCAACCACCAAACTACTACCCTGAGACAAGGCTGAGTATAGCCCCGGACAAGGCTGAGTATAGGCAGCAGTCTTTACTGTGCTAGTGATGGCTATTTAACAGCCTGATGGCCTTGAGATGGAATCTGTTTTTCATTCTCTCGGTCCCAGCTTTGATGCACCTGTACTGACCTCACCTTCTGGATGATAGCGGGGTGAACAAGCAGTGACTCGGGTGGTTGTTGTCCTGGCTTTCCTGTGGCATCTGGTGCTGTAGATGTCCTGGGGGGCAGTTTACCCCCGGTGATGCGTTGGGCAGACTGCACCATCCTCTGGAGAGCCCAGCAGCTGTGGGTGGTGCAGTTGCCATACCAGGCGGTGATACAGCCTGACAGGATGCTCTCAATTGTGCATCTGTAAAAGTTTGTGAGGGTTTTAGGTGCCAAGCCAAGTTTCTTCAGCCTCCTGAGGTTTAAGAGGCGCTGTTGTGCCTTCTTCACCACACTGTCACTGTGGGTGGACTATTTCAGTTTGTCAGTCATTTGTACTCCGAGGAACTTGAAGCTTTCCACCTTCTCCACTGTGGTCTCGCCGATGTGGATAGGGGGGTGCTCCCTCTGCTGTTTCCTGAAATCCACCATCAGTTCCTTTGTTTTGTTGATGTTAAGTGAGAGGTTATTTTCCTGGCACCACGCTCCCAGAGCCCTAACCTCATCCCTGTAGGCTGTCTCATCATTGTTGGTAATCAAGCCTACTACTGTTGTGTCGTCTGCAAACTTGATGATTGAGTTGGAGGTGTGCAGGGTTATGCAGTCATATGTGAACGGTGAGTACAGGAGGGGGCTGAGCACGCACCCTTGTGGGGCCCCAGTGTTGATGATCAGTGAAGTGGAGGTGTTGTTTCCTACCTTCACCACCCGCCGGGGGCACCCGTCAGGAAGTCCAGGATCGACCCAGTTGCACAGGACGGGGTTCAGACCCAGGGCCTTGAGCTTAATGATGAGCTTAGAGGGTACTATGGTGTTGAATGCTGAGCTAATGTCAATGAACCGCATTCTTACATACTGTAGGTATTCCCCTTGTCCAGATGGGATAGGGCAGTGTGCAGTGTGATGGCGATTGCATCGTCTGTGGATCAGTTGGGGCGGAAAGCAAATTGAAGTGGGTCTAGAGTGTCAAGTAAGGTAGATGTGATATGATCCTTGACTAGTCTCTTAAAGTACTTCATGATGACAAAACTTTTCAGTTTTTGATTTGTTAAAAAAGTTTGAAATATCCAATAAATGTCGTTCCACTTCATGATTGTGTCCCACTTGTTGTTGATTCTTCACAAAAAAATACTGTTTTATATCTTTATGTTTGAAGCCTGAAATGTGGCAAAAGGTCGCAAAGTTCAAGGGGGCCGAATACTTTCGCAAGGCACTGTATACAGTATATCCCTTAATAGCTCAAGATAGCAATCTGCCTTTGTCACAGGCAAGATCTGAACCCTGGTCTCCCATGTGAGTCAGGCTTATGGTCTCACTGGGAACGTGTGGCATGACTGCACCTTCAAAATTAGTGTTACCCTCAGCTTAAGTGTGAATTTCCTCTTCTCCTAATGGTAAAACATTGGCTTCTCCTGTGGACCAGGGTTCAGATCTTAGCCTGCCTGTGACAAAAGCAGATTGCTATCTTAATCTAGTAAGGGGTATATGTAGTGCTGTCTATTAGTCTGATATTCTATATTATAGTTTGAATACAATATCTAAAACATGCTGTGGCTTAAGTAGTTGATAGACTTGGTATGCAGCAGGCACTGAGTGTGCTGAAAAATACAACATATGTTTTATCCGTCCTTGATTACCACAGAGCTAATGCTGGCATATCTGTTTTAGCTGATGTTCAAACACACGGGTGTTTCATCCCGTAGACCAACTATATTTTTTTCCCTCAACTGAAAAGCAGTGTTAGCCAAAAGATATATCTACAAACATTATTAATCTAGCTGGCATTCAGATAGCATCCTGCTTAGGTCTCCCCGACCAATTTATTTCTCAATTGGGGTCTCAACTTACTGTTGAGAGTTAGTACAGTAGAATACACAAAGTGCAATAAAAAAGAAATGTGGTTATTCATCATCAGTTTTTCTCTTGTTATGTCAGTCATTGACAGTCACTCAATTAGCCTATGTCAGCTAAAAATAAATATTGGTAAATTAGTCTAGCCAGCTATCTAAACCTTGTAGTGATCATGGCCAAATTATCGACTAGGCACGGAGGGAACATGCACAGGGGGCTGACCTCCAGGGGCCCCCATTCGTTGTGTTAGTCACTCTCACTCAAATATCCTATTAACATGGCATAAGTCATGTCAAAATGTGTAGAATTACAGCAAATTAGCTTTAAAACTGCAAATGTTTCTCTCCACCCCATAGCAAAATCTGTAGGATTGCAGGAAATTAACTTTCAAGCTTTTTTTCTCTCTCTCTCCGCTGTCAAGAGGGTGACCACTAAATTTTTTTGCCTGGGGTGAGTCAACCAAATCTCGCTTAGGGCCCCAAAAGGCTAGGGCCAGCCCTGCATCCTGTCATTGTGTCCAGTGTGCCTACATGTGGTGCACCAATCAGTCAGATTGTCTCCATCACATAGTAATCAGTCATGGCTCTACAAACACAATGCATCTCTTTCTCTGCTCCCTCGCCACGAACTTACAACCATTTGTTCCCAACACCTTTTTTACAGCCTAAGTCTGTGAGTGAAACATGATGTGTTCCTGTGCATAAATAAGAATGGACAATCTCATAATGATCAGATAATCTCTTGGCTATAAATATATAAGCTCCTTATCGGTGCTGCCTCTGCACTGTACAGTAGCAGGTCCCAGCATGATCATTTACAGCTGCTGACGTGAATTCACTTTCTGCGCCTTTCAGCACTTCAGCTGGAGAGCAGTGTCACAGGAGACAGTATTGCCCTGCAAATTGGATTTTTGACAGCTTCGCTCGGCAGAAACGTCATGGTGCTTCAGCATTACAGTTTGACACCATTAGCCATCCAACTACTGTATATGTACACCTAGTTTAAAAAATATAACATTTGTGTTATGAACGCCAAACGTGAAGCTGTCTTGACCCCCGTGGCAATTTTAGCATGTACATCTTGGTGGGGCAAACAAAAAAAATGTGGGATGCATGCCAGCAAAGCCACTACACAACACAACACTAAACAATACATTAATTACACAAACTGTTAGGGCCTACATAAAGCTGTCCCAACAGCACAGTCCCAACAGCTGTCCCATCACTTTACCACTGCTACACCTGGTTATCAGCAGAGCCTTGTCTGGCAGCGAAACAGTTCCTTCAGCCTCATTTTCTGCCTTGTAAAAAAGCATAGCTGATATGGCTGGCTTGCTTGCTTGAACAAATGTGGTTTCTACTGAAAATTGAAATGTACAAACTATGACATAAGGGGACGACAAGAGGATAAGAGGCTATCCGTAATTTCAATTAAGACATAATGAGCAAAATAGGATGGACGTAGTCAATATAACTATTTGTTCAGCATGTACAGTGACATAATTCAGAACATGGGCCATTCTTACACTGTTCTCCCTGTACACCAAGTCAGAACCGTATGATGAATAAAGGGGGCATATAAGCAGACAATGAAAGCTCTTACAATATTAGATTATTACATTTCTCAAAAACAGGTTATAGGCTACATGTGCACCACCAAATCAGAAGAGTAGGTGAAATTAAGAATTGAGAATAGACCCAATTATTAGGGTGAGGCACATGGGCTACTAACAGCTTATTACACAGCATACCCTGAGTATTACTTTCTTAGCTACAGTATACATATCTCCCTAGTATGTTACATAATTTATGCAGCAGCATACAATACATTTTTAGACTCACCTTGTTGTGCTGTGCTCACTTGAACAGGAAGATAGCGCGGCTGTCCTTCATGGGCAAATTTTGTCATCAAACTTTGTCATCAAAGCCACGGATTTATGGCTCTTTCAAGACAATTGGGAACAACTGGTTAAATCATAATGACGTCAGTGATCTTCAGGTCGTAGCTCTAGAAAGAGGCCCGAGTTCCCGATTTACAATTGCGAGTTGGATGAAAGTTCAAAACCTGTTTTCTCAGTCGTAAATAGTTTTTTCATGAGTTCCCAGTTGTATTGAACTCACAGGTAGCCACGGATTCCTTCCAGAGCATTAATTGTTGATTTTGCGATTTCCAACTTGTTGTGTAATGTTTATGGCTGATGAGCACCGATACGTTTTATCTATAATTTCTCTTCATTATTTCTCTTCAGATGACAAGGATTAAAAAGGATTTGCCAGTAGATTGTCAACTTGATTCATGATGATGACTGCTTGTCTAGCTTGCTAGCTAAGAATTTGAAAGTATGATGTTGGCATGATCAGTCCAATCAAAGCTACTATAGATATAATGTGATATGATGTCATTTCTGATGTAACTCTATCCTTTTCATACGTGAGTTCCAAATATCTCTAACGGTCGCCCCAGCGTGATTCTTTTTATGCACATGATGTCAGAATGCTCTCACCATTCCAAAATGTGATTGTTGCGCAACAGGACATTTAATCCGCGCTGCCGTCAAACCAAGGCATGCTGCCTGTTTTTATTTATAGGCTGTTTTCAACTTGTCAATTTCAAATGATTTTCTAACAAGTTTTTATTTTCTAAGAACAGTTTGAATTGAGGTGTGTTACGCTTCCTCATTAATTCACTTTTGTGGACAATTTATAGTTTTGGAATTTCTGACCATGACAAAATTCCCCAAGCACTTCCAAATTGTTTGTGCAGTTCAAGTCTGCAGACATTTGCGCATCTCCCATCAGAACAGCATCTGCACACACGTGTTCACATTTTCCATCTGGTGCCAGCATCGCAGTCATTGTTGTTTTCATTACTAACAATAACTTTGGAAATGTGTGCGTTTCTATCAAAGTAAGTGTCTTATTTATGTTGTTTCTACTGTAACTCAATATATTTGTGTATATTCCTTATTCCATTCACTTCCGGAAGTTCTCAAAAAATGTGTGAACCCTTACTCACCTAATTTTGTTATAACATCTTTGGTCCGACAGACGATTACGTGAAACCCAGAATGCATTGTATGTCAACAAACATGGCTCCATCGGTAGATTTTCGATTTCTAGAAAGTGTTAGAGAGTTATAAAAACATTACCCCTTGTGTAAAGTCAATATTTCCTCCGTTAGCACTAGGACAAATGTAGCCTACATTTTTCCGGTTTGGATGATTGTGTTGTGCTGTAGCTACTTCTAAGAATGTCTGAACATTGCATCCAAGAATAAATTGCTCACATTCTGTACATAACTTTGTAAGGATTGTGTTTGTGCAAAATGTTTCTGAAAAAACAGTGTGTCCAGCTCAAATGCTGATAGTTGCGTCTTTCCAAACTGGATGTTCTAAAAAAAAGTGTTCTAATCACACCGGTTTGATCGTACGCTACAGGGACCACTGTAGAATGATCACACCAGTGTGTTGGTATGTGTGAAAAGGCTATGGCAGCACCCAAGGGGCTAGAATTTTCTAAGTATACCCTTAGACTTGGCGGTGACGTAGCATCCCCAAGAGTGACAGAACACTGAGCCAATCACGGTGCAACGCTCCGTATTTTCTCCTGGCTTGCCCCAACACCACAGAAAACACAGAGCTAGGCTGAAACACCTGCATTTCGGAGCTCCCTTACTCAAGAAAACAAAAAAGAGACCATATTTGTATGCGGCTTTATTAACTCAATGATATATATATTTGACATTGTTTGCAAACTGATATGTGACGTCTTAAATGCTGATATGTGACACGTCTTACTGCCAAAATAACATGCAAAACAGGCAAGCCCAACATTTTTATTTATATTTTGCAAAAAATCTGGGGCTCAAAATCCCTGAATGACGGGTCGCCACTGCTTGGCTCCAATTTCTAATTAGGTGAGGTAGGCTACTCTAATGTGCTACTTACTACCACAGAGACCTACTTAGTTTACTACACTAAAGGCAGATTTCATTCAGCCAAACATTACGTGAACTGAACTACAGTTTGAATGTGATTTCCTCTTAGGAAATCCTCAGTGAAGTATCAATGGCCATTAGAAATGTCTGTGTAAACATCTACCCCATTGAGAACAAGATTTCACTTAGAACAATACTATGTGAAGCTTTGACTGTCTATTTACTCTCTACCAACATGAGCTGAAACTTAAAGTAAGCTATAGGGTGAACACAACAGACTTAGGGCTCTATTTTAGGCTGGTGCTAAGGAGACCCAAGTATCAAACCCACGTTAGTTAGCAATTTCGTCATGTACAGTGAGGGAAAAAAAGTTTTTGATCCCCTGCTGAATTTGTACGTTTGTCCACTGACAAAGAAATGTTCCGTCTATAATTTTAATGATATGTTTATTTGAACAGTGAGTGACAGAATAACAACAAAAAAATCCAGAAAAACGCATGTCAAAATTGTTCTAAATTTATTTGCATTTTAATGAGGGAAATAAGTATTTGACCCCTCTGCAAAACATGACTTAGTACTTGGTGGCAAAACCCTTGTGGCAATCACAGAGGTCAGACGTTTCTTGTAGTTGGCCACCAGGTTTGCACACATCTCAGGAGGGATTTTGTCCCACTCCTCTTTGCAGATCTTCTCCAAGTCATTAAGGTTCCGAGGCTGACGTTTGGCAACTCGAACCTTCAGCTCCCTCCACAGATTGTCTATGGGATTAAGGTCTGGAGACTGGCTAGGCCACTCCAGGACCTTAATGTGCTTCTTCTTGAGCCACTCATTTGTTGCCTTGGCCGTGTGTTTTGGGTCATTGTCATGCTGGAATACCCATCCACGACCCATTTTCAATGCCCTGGCTGAGGGAAGGAGGTTCTCACCCAAGATTTGACGGTACATGGCCCCGTCCATTGTCCCTTTGATGCGGTGAAGTTGTCTTGTCCCCTTAGCAGAAAAACACCCCCAAAGCATAATGTTTCCACCTTGACGGCGGGGATGGTGTTCTTGGGATCATAGGCAGCATTCCTCCTCCTCCAAACACAGCGAGTTGAGTTGATGCCAAAGAGCTCCATTTTGGTCTCATCTGACCACAACACTTTCACCCAGTTGTCCTCTGAATCATTCAGATGTTCATTGGCAAACTTCAGAAGGGCATGTATGTGCTTTCTTGAGCAGGCGACCGCAAGGGGCGCTGCAGAATTTCAGTCCTTCACGGTGTAGTGTGTCAACAATGTGATGCAGAGGATAAAATAAAAGTTCAGGTTTATAAAATATCAACGTTCTTACAAGTGGCAGGTGTTTCCTGTAAAGAGGAACCTTGACTTTGTGTCAGAGCATTATTTCCAGTCTTATGGGAACTACAGGACAAGAAAATCATTTTAATAAACAGGTTCTATTGACAAGCCCATGATAGAGGTCTCAGCGGAGAGCAGAAACTGTATAAAAAATAAGGTGGGAGCCAGGTGAGAAGAGGAAGAGTTGGCTCAGCACGGAGGTGCATAGTCTACACTGGAAGCTATTTCTGTAGTAGACAAGTAGAAAGAAAAATATTTATCATCAGGAAGGGAAAATTGTTTTTTCTTAGGATTTAAAATTGGTAGGATCTGCTCCTAACCGGTAGTCCATGATCATGCATGGTGGTTGTATAGCCAACAGTGTGTTTCACAAGAAAGCCATTGAAATGATTACTGATCCATCTGCCATCACATTCTGCTCTTTTTTCCTTTGCATTTTTTTCACATTCTTTTTCAGTTGTAATGGAGTTGTACAACAAAAATCACCTTCCTAAAAGTAGGAAAAATAATGACGCCCTCACTAGCTACGGCTTATCCTTGGAATCCACTCAGTGGAAAAAAAACTGCTACATAATATGAAAATAGGTCAAAGTCCTCATGCCATGACTATTTGAAACGTGTTACAACATCATGTGGGCAGCAAGGCCATACACTGAGGCCATACACTGACAGCTGTTGAACGCCTGTCCCATTTCTCAGCTAAGGACATGATGGCAAATGAGAAATGTTGGCTTTAAGAACTCAAACTCCTCCGGCATTGTCAGTAAGTAAGGAGGAACACAGTCAAACAACATATGGGCTTATGTCAACATAAACTCCAAGCTACAGAGAAGAACAGCTTATCAACCTACCAAGACCACCAGATATTACCAGCCCCTAATTCACGCACCTTGCTGTTTATGGATCACACACTCAGGGTTGAATATCAGACAGACATTGGAAATACGCTCAACTGTATTGAGGGCTAGCTGATCTTGATAGGGCAAGCGTTGCCTCCCAGTGTGTTGCTGCTAGTCCTGAATAAGCTGCAACCCCCATTATTTTACCAGACGATCCTGTCGCTCTGAAGGCTTTTCACCAATCTCATCTGTCTGCTCATTACACCTTGACTATCATTCCCTTAAGTAACCCACCATGCCATGCCACAAAGACCCACAGCACTCTCAGGTCACCTCATATTAAATCACAACTACACTGACAGCCTGGGAGGACAGCCAAGGACTACTGCCTGCCTCCATTCACAATGAAAACATCATCACTAAGGCTTGCAGGGGTCATTTGCACACTTGGAATCTCCAACAAAAGACAACCAAGACAATTGGTCCTGTATAACATTGTGAAGTGTAAAACACCTCTAGGAAGTGTCCTGAAAAGGACATAGAATATGAAAAGAAAGAAAGAAAATGTGTCTCCAGGCTGTTTACTGTTTCACTGATATATTTACTGTGCTTTGTCCCCAGATATCATGGCGTCCAACGTACAGAAGCTCAAAGTTTCGGAATGTGTATGGCAAGGCAGGCAACCGAGAGCAGTGCTTCGATGGCATCCCCATCACCAGAAACGTTCATGATAACCACTTCTGTGCTGTCAATGCCAAGTTCCTGGCCATTGTCACTGAGACTGCAGGTGGAGGGTCCTTTCTCGTCATCCCTGTCAACAAGGTAGGCTGCACACCATAATGACATTGAGGGCTCTATTTTAACGAACCTAACGAAATGGTAAATCTAAGTGTCAGAAATATTTGTGCTATTTTCACAACCAGAATGATAGGTGCAGTAGCTGGCGGTGGGGCGAAAGGGCTGGGTTTTGATGAATAAACAAGTTGAAGGTGTGTCGGGGCTTGACCCCTCACTTGCCAATCAGAACGTGCTCCATGGTTGACACTGATTACCAAAGCTATAGCCCAAGTCGGTATTAGATAGATCATCACGGCCTTGCACGCTTGTAGGGAAAATAAGGTTAAGTTACTCCATTGGCCCACAGCAAAAACTTCACCTTTTTCAAACGCAGTTATGTTGTTGTCAAGAAACTTATTTTAATCAATTACAAAACTACATTTAAGAAAAGTACAACTTATCTAAAGATTACTTTTCATCATTGCCCTAGCGTTCTCACTACTTAGAAAAATGTAATATTGTATGGCTTCCCTCATGCCCCTTTTCATGATGGGGCTAGCAGCCACTTGAGTGAGTGCTAGCTAGCTACCTACTGGAACGTTAAGCTAGCCAAGACCAACAACACAAACAAATGGACTAGACAGCTACAAGTAGTGAGTGGAGTTACAAACAGATTATACAAAAAAAAGTTTAAGTCTTATCTGTGATTAAATGTTTTCCACACACATTGCTATGTGTAGCCTACTTGCACACTGGTTCCCAACATTTCCCACTCTCCCACACCGAATAGCCTGAAGCCACAGGGCTTTTCTCACAGCTCCTACGTGGGAGAATTGCGAACCATAGGTTGGGATTTTTGACCTGGTTAAATGTACATTGAGCAACACAGAAGCTTTTTGGCAGGTTTTGTTATTTCTGTATGACAAAAAATATCACATTTGTGGGTGTGGTCAAGGCGTACAATACCGTTCAAAAGTTTGGGGTCACTTAGAAATGTTCTTGTTTTCCATGGAAACATACATGAAATGAGTTGCAAAACGGATAGGAAATATAGTCAAGACGTTGGCAAGGTTATAAATAATGATTTTTAATAGAAATAATAATTGTGTCCTTCAAACTTTGCTTTCGTCAAAGAATCCTCCATTTGCAACAATTACAGCCTTGCAGACCTTTGGCATTCTAGTTGTCAATTTGGTGAGGTAATCTGAAGAGATTTCACCCCTCCCACAAGTTGGATTGGCTTGATGAGCACTTCATACGGTCAAGCTGCTCCCACAACAGCTCAATAGGGTTGGGATCCGGGGACTGTGCTGGCCAGTCCATTATAGACAGAATACCAGCTGACCGCTTCTTCCCTAAATAGTTATTGTATAGTTTGGAGCTGTGCTTTTCCTTCTTTTGCCCATCTTAATCTTTTATTTTTATTGGCCAGTCTGAGATATGGCTTTTTCTTTGCAAATCTGCCTAGAAGACCGACATCCCGGAGTCGCCTCTTCACTGTTGACATTGAGACTGGTGTTTTGCGGGTAATATTTAATGAAGCTGCCAGTTGAGGACTTGTGAGGTGTCTGTTTCTCAAACTAGACACTCTAATGTACTTGTCTTCTTGCCCAGTTGTGCACGGGGGCCTCATATTCCTCTTTCTATTCTGGTTAGAGCCAGTTTGCGCTGTTCTTTGAAGGCAGTAGTACACAGCGTTGTACGAGATATTCAGTTTCTTGGAAATTTCTTACATGGAATAGCTTTCATTTCTCAGAACAAGAATAGACTGACGAGTTTCAGAAGAAAGTTATTTGTTTCTGGCCATTTTGAGCCTGTAATCGAACCCCCAAATGCTGATGCTCCAGATACTCAACTATTCTAAAGAAGGCCAGTTGTATTGCTTCTTTAATCAGGACAACAGTTTTCAGCTGTTCTAACATATTTTTTGTAATCATTGGAACACAGTAGTGATGGTTGCTGATAATGGGCCTCTCCTATGTAGATATTCCCAGAAAAAAATCTGCCGTTTCCAGCTACAATAGTAATTTACAACATTAACAATGTCTACACCGCCATTAAATTTGCTATTTTAGTTGAAAAGGAAATGACAGAAATTGTGCCTAAGGTATTTTATACAACATTTCACATTATAATTTTTCAAATATTGTTTTTTTTTACTATTTTGACATTTTCTTAATTATATGTATTCAACATTGTCATGTCTAAATGTCCATATATACCTTGATGATACTCAGAAACATGTATTTACCACATCAACATCTCATATTTATAACGTTTGTCGTTGGAAGGAGACCAAGGTTCAGCGTGGTAGGCGTACATTATTTTATTTAAATGTTCCACCAAGAAAAACAATACAATGAACGAAAAGCTTTGTCGTGCAAACTACATGCACTGAAACAAAGACACAATCCCACACTGAAGGAGGGGAAAAGGGCTGCCTAAGTATGATCCCCAATCAAAGACAAAGTAAGACAGCTGCATCTGATTGGGAACCACACTCAGCCAAACACAAAGAAATAGAGAACATAGAATGCCCACCCAAATCACACCCTGACCTAACCAAACATAGAGAATAACAAGGATCTCTAAGGTCAGGGCGTGACAATATTTTACATTATTTTAGGAATGATCTTAATAACAAGCATATAAGGTATGGGAAATATGGGACAAATTATCAATATCAATTGTAATTTAATACATGTACCGTGATGGTAATGACTCAGCATTGTGGTATTGACAGAGTGTGGTGTAAACAACATTTCATATAAAACAACTGATGAAAAGTACGATTAAACATTTAATGTCACAGTTGAAGATACATGCCTCAATAACCAAAGATACATGCCTTAATAACTTAAGCATCTTTTAGAACAATTTTGGAATTCAATGCATTATTCAGATATACATGTACAGGGTTGGAAACACTGGCTGACATTAGGGCTCCCGAGTGGCGCAGCGGTCTAAGGCACTGCATCTCAGTGCAAGAGGCGACACTACAGTTCCTGGTTTGAATCCAGGCTGAATAACATCTGGCTGTGATTGGGAGTCCCATTGAGCAGTGCACATTTGGCCAAGCGTTGTCTTGGTTTGACTGGGGTGAGCTTTCATTATAAATAAGTATTTGTTCTTAACTGACTTGCCTAGATAAATAAAGGTTAAAAAAATCATTAAACAAATCATTGTTCACTGGCTGCAGTATGTTGATTCAGACTCATGAGACAGGTGTGTGCTCACTCAAGATTAGGTTTTGCCCTTAATGCACTCTATTGCTTAAAAGGATCGGACCCTTTTTCTCAATCTTCACATAAAATGACATACCCAAATCTACAGTTGAAGTCGGGAAGTTTACATTCACTTAGGTTGGAGTCATTAAAACTTGTTTTTCAACATCTCCACAAATTTCTTGTTAACAAACTATAGTTTTGGCAAGTCGGTTAGGACATCTACTTTGTGCATGACACAAGTAATGTTCCAACACTTTTTTACAGACAGATTATTTCACTTATAATTCACTATCACAATTCCAGTGGGTCAGAAGTTTACATACACTAAGTTGACCGTGCCTTAAAACAGCTTGGAAAATTCCAGAAAATGTACCTGTGGATGTATTTCAAGGCCTACCTTCAAACTCAGTGTCTCTTTCCTTGACATCATGGGAAAATCAAAACAAATCAGAAAAAAATTATAGACCTCCACAAGTCTGGTTCATCCTTGGGAGCAATTTCCAAACGCCTGAAGGTACCACATTCATCTGTACAAACAATAATACGCAAGTATTAACATAATGGGACCACGCAGCTATCCTACCGCTCAGGAAGGAGACGCATTCTGTGTCCTAGAGATGAACGTACTTTGGTGCGAAAAGTGCAAATCAATCCCAGAACATCAGCAAAGGATCTTGTGAAGATGCTGGAGGAAACAGGCACAAAAGTATCTATATCCACAGTAAAAACGAGTCCTATATCGACATAACCTGAAAGGTCGCTCAGCAAGGAAGAAGCCACTGCTCCAAAACCACCATAAAAATGCCAGACTACGGTTTGCAACTGCACATGGGGACAAAGATCGTACTTTTTGGAGAAATGTCCTCTGGTCTGATGAAACAAAAATAGAACTGTTTGGCCATAAAGACCATTGATATGTTTGGAGGAAAAAGGGGGAGGCTTGCAAGCCAAATAACATCATCCCAACCATGAAGCACGGTGGTGGCAGCATCATGTTATGGGGGTGTTTTGCTGCAGGAGGGACTGGTGCACTTCACAAAATACCCGAAACGTTTGGCACATGTTAAACAATTTAAAGGCAGTGCTACCAAATACTAATTGAGTATATGCAAACTTCTGACCCACTGGGAATGTGATGAAAGAAATAAAAGCTGAAAGAAATAATTCTCTCTACTATTATTCTGACATTTCACATTCTTAAAATAAAGTGGTGATCTTAACTGACCTAAGAGGGAATTTTTACTAGGATTAACTGTCAGGAATTGTGAAAAACTGAGTTTAAATGTATTTGGCTAAGGTGTATGTAAACTTCCGACTTCAACTGTAACTGTCTGTAGCTCAGGACCTGAAGCAAGGAAGTTTGTGGAAATGTGAAATTAATGTAGGAGAATATAACACATTAGATCTAGTAAAAGATTATACAATGAAAAAAAGGTGTTTTTTTAAATGAAAGAGAAAGGCCATAATGGATTATTCCAGCCCAGGCGCAATTTAGATTTTGGACACTATATGACAGCAGTGTATGTGCACATTTTTAGACTGATCCAATGAACCACTACATATCTGTTCAAAATGTTGTATCATGACTGCCCAAATGTGCCTAATTGGTTTATTAATACATTTTCAAGTTCATAATTGTGCACTGTCCTCAAACAATAGCATGGCATTCTTTCACTGTAATAGCTACTGTAAATTGGACAGTGCAGTTAGACAAACAAGAATTTAAGCTTTCTGCCGATATCAGATATGTCTATATCCTGGGAAATGTTATTGTTACTTACAACCTCATGCTAATCACATTAGCCTACATTTGCTCAACCGTCCCGCAGGGGGGGACACCGATCCCGTAGAGGTTATTAACGAGAGAGCAAACTTCCTTGCAGGCTGCACCATCAAGCATCATATGTCGCTTTGTCAGTGGATGAGGCTCAGGGACAATCGGAAGCACATTCGCTTGTTGGTACCATACAATGTCCTCTCTCATCGCCCAAAATAATTGGTTGGCTCCCACGCAACTCATCGTCTTCACTAGAGTGCAGATCTCTGCGTCAACATCTTGTGTAATAACAGTGTAAGGGTCTTCATCATCTGTCACAACACACCACTTTCCAATCAGTCCCTCATGTATGTCTGCAATGGGCTGTATTGCTCTAGGAGGTGGCTGTGGTGCTGTGCAGGTGGAAGTGGAAGGTTGTGCTTTGTCTGCCTCCGTTTGTTGAATTGTCACGGTTTGTGCATGGGCTGAAACAATCACATAGATGTGGAGTCATTTGAAGGGCAGTTAGGTCATCATTCTGTAGCTGTAAGAATTCAGGTGAGTATGGTGGTATGTTCCTTGACAGGTATGACTCCATAACCACAATATTCTGGATAGTTGATCTTCTGTTTCTTTGGCTTATTTTCTTTAGCCTCCTTTTTTTTCTCTCACTGGGAAAGTTGTGAGATGGATTTCAGTTCACCACTTTATTTTCTCTTGAGTTCTCTTTATTTTTGTTTCTTAAGATACTACTGGTATCTTATAGGATCTTGTTGGATTCTGTTTATATACACTGCATGACCAAAAGTATGTGGACACCTGCTCGTCGAACATCTCATTCCAAAATCATGGGAATTAATATGGAGTTGGTCCCCCCTTTGCTGTTTTAAAAACCTCCACTCTTCTGGGAAGGCTTTCCACTAGATGTTGAAACGTTGCTGTGGGGACTTGCCTCCATTCAGCCACGAGCATTAGTGAGGTCGGGCGCTGATGTTGGACAATTAGGCCTGGCTCGCAGTCGGCATTGCAATTCATTCTAAGAGGTACTCGATGGGTTGACATCAAGGTTCTGTCAAGTTCTTCCACACCAATCTCGACAAACCATTTCTGTATGGACATCACTTTGTGCACGGGGGCATTGTCATGTTGGAACAGGAAAGGGCCTTCCCCAAACTGTTGCCACAAAGTTGGATGCACAGAATCATCTAGAATATCATTGTATGCTGTAGCGTTGAGGTTTCCATTCACCGTAACTAAGGGGCCTAGCCCGAACCATGAAAAACAGCTCCAGACTATTATTCCTGCTCCATCAAACTTTACAGTTGGCACTACCCAGATTCGTCTGTCGGACTGCCAGATGGTGAAGCGTAATTCATCACTCCAGAGAGTCCAATGGCGGCTAGCTTTACGCTACTCCAGCAGACGCTTGGCGTTGCCCATGGTGATCTTATGCTTGTGTGCGGCTGCTAGGCCATAGAAACCCATTTCATGAAGCGCACAACGAACAGTTATTGTGCTGATATTGCTTCCAGAGGCAGTTTGGACCTCGGTAGTGAATGTTGCAACCGAAGACAGACGATTTTTACTCGCTTCAGCACTCGGTGGTCCAGTTCTGTGAGCTTATGTGGCTGAGCAGTTGTTGCTCCTAGACATTTCCACTTCATAATAACAGCACTTACAGTTGACCAGGGCAGCTCTAGCAGGGCAGAAATTTGACAAACTGACTTGTTGGAAAGGTGGCATCCTATGACGGTGCCAGTTGAAAGTCAATGAGCTCTTCAGTACAGGCCATTCTACTGCCAATGTTTGTCTATAGAGATTGCATGGCTGTGTGCTCGATTTTATACACAAATTTGAAGGGTGACCACATACTTTTGCATATATAGTGTATGTCCTTGTCCTGTCCTTGGTTGATTTAGGGGGCATCTTATAGAAAAATAAAACATTTATAATTGAAGTCAGTAACAAAAGTAAGTCACATAAATAGACATCAAAATCACTCAATCATCCTAACATAATACAAAATGTAATGGTCTTATTTAGCAAATAAGTGTTCAATTTCAACTTAACCAACTTGTAATTTGTGTGTTTTTTCTGGTCTTAAGATAAGTAAAAATATATGAACTAATAAATGTTGTCATTACCACCACATTCTGTTCTTACATCACAGTTCATTTTGTGGTGGTAATGACGTGTGGTGGCATGCTAACTCTAGCATGCTAATTCTAGTTGAACTGCTAGCATAGAGTGTATCCCAAATACACATAATTATAATTTTATGAAATTCTGTCATTTGGGAATGACATACAATAAAAATATTACCTCCTCAAGTCATATTTACCTTTATTTTTCTATAATTTTAGGAAGGCTCTAAAAATTGTCAAAGACTCCAGCCACCCTAGTCATAGACTGTTCTCACTGCTACCGCACGGGAAGCAGTACCGGAGCACCAAGTCAATGTCCAAGAGGCTTCTAAACAGCTTCTAAGCCATAAGACTCCTGAACGGCTAATCAAATGGCAACCCAAACTATTTGCAAAGTATCATGACTTTTGTAAGTGAGGTCAAAAATCTGGGTGTGAGACAGGACAAAAATAGTTTAAACAGTGAAATCCAGACATGAAATGTTTAAGAAAATTGAATAAAAAAAACAAATTGAGGGCTGAAAAAAAAGTTTAAGGTTATTTTAGTCTCTACTTAACCAGTTGTGCAGAAACAAAATCCCCAAAAACATTTAATCTCAAAAATGTAACCCTGAGACACAAAACGTCCCGTATTTGCAAAATCACCCAGCTAGATTATTACCATTCACATGTCTAGCTGATAATTATGAACTAAAACGTTTGCTTTGTGTACACTAATGGTCAAAAGTTTTAGAACACCTACTCATTCAAGGGTTTTTCTTAATTGTTACTATTTTCTACATTGTAGAATAATAGTGAAGACATCAAAACTATGAAATAACACATATGGAATCAAAAATGTAGGGGGCAGTATTTTCGTTTTTGGCTAAAAAACGTACCCATTTCAAACTGCCTATTTCTCAGGCCCAGAAACTATAATATGCATATAATTGTTAGATTAGGATAGAAAACACTCTAAAGTTTCCAGGCAAAAACCTGAGGAAAATCCAACAAGGAAGTGCTGTTTTTCCTGAAAGCTCTCTGTTCCATTGGATGCCTTGCCTCCATTTAAAGGTATATCGACCAGATTCCTTTTCCTATGGCTTCCTCAAGGTGTGAACAGTCTTTAGACATAGTTTCAGGCTTTTATTTTGAAAAATGAGCGAGAAAGAACCCATGGATGGCTGGGTGCCAGCAGAGTTTTTCATGCACAACAGCCATTTTCTCTCTCTCTCTCTCCTATGGGAGAAGCTACATTCCGGTTGACATATTATCGATTATATATTGTAAAAAAAACCTGAGGTTTGATTATAAAAAACATTTGGCATGTTTCTATGACCATTACGGATACTATTTGGAATTTTCGCCTGTGATGTCGTGACCGCTCGAGCCTGTGGATTTCTGAACATAACGAGCCAAACAAATGGAGGTATTTTGCCAACGTGTCAGATTTCAAAAGGCTTTACGGCGAAAGCAAACAATGCTATTACCTGAGGACAGCACCCCAGCAAACAAACACAGACAATCATATTTCAACCCACCAGGCGCGACACAAAACGCAGAAATAAAGAAATAATTCATGCCTTACCTTTGACGAGGTTGGCACTCCAAATATGTCCCATAAACATCACAAATGGTCCATTTGTTCGATTAATTCTGTCGATATATATCCAAAATGTCCATTTATTTGGCGCGTTTGATCCAGAAAAACACCGGTTCCAACTCGCGCAACATGACTACAAAATATCTCATAAGTCACCTGTAATCTTTGTCCAAAGATTTCAAACAACTTTCCTAATACAACTTTAGGTATTTTTTAACGTAAATAATCGATAAAATTTAAGACGGGATAAACTGCATTCAATACCGGAGGAAAACAAAGTGTAGCGAGCTTTCAGGTCACGCGCCTCTAACAAAGAGTACACTTCTCTCTACCCTCGTTCTGAACAGTGCTACTTCTTCATTTCTCAAAGGAAAAACCTCAACCAATTTCTAAAGACTGTTGACATCCAGTGGAAGCGATAGGAACTGCAAGCAAGTCCCTTAACCTCTAGCACTTAGCCATCCCGGATCCGGGATTGTGAATACAGACTCAAGCTCATTACCATAACGCAACGTTAACTATTCATGAAAATCGCAAATGAAATGAAATAAATATGCCATCTCTCAAGCTTAGCCTTTTGTAAACTACACTGTCATCTCAGATTTTCAAAATATGCTTCTCAACCATAGGAAAACAATCATTTGTGTAACAGTAGCTAGCTAGCGTAGCATTTAGCGTTAGCATTAGCGTTAGCATCCAGCAGGCAACATTTCAACAAAAAACAAGAAAAGCCTTCAAATAAAATAATTTACCTTTGAAGAACTTCGGATGTTTTCAATGAGGAGACTCTCAGTTAGATAGCAAATGCTCAGTTTTTCCAAAAAGATTATTTGTGTATTAGAAATAGCTCCGTTTTGTACATCACATTTGGCTACCAAAAAAAAACAAAAATTCAGTCCTCAAAACGCGAACTTTTTTCCAAATTAACTCCATAATATCGACTGAAAACATGGCAAACGTTGTTTAGAATCAATCCTCAAGGTGTTTTTCACATATCTCTTCGATGATATATCGTTCGTGGAAGCCTGGTTTCTCCTCTCTATCAAATGGAAAAATACTTGCACCTGGCGTTGCGCACCAATTTCGACGCAGGACACCAGGCGGACACTTGGAAAATGTAGTCTCTTATGGTCAATCTTCCAATGATATGCCTACAAATACGTCACAATGCTGCCGACATCTTGGGGGAACTGCAGAAGGTCCAAGCTTATTCCTGTCGCATTCACAGCCATATAAGGAGACATTAGAAAACAGAGCTTCAGAAATTCTGCTCATTTCCTGTTTGACGTTTCATCTTGGTTTCGCCTGTAGAATGAGTTCTGGGGCACTCACAGACAATCTTTGCAGATTCTGAAACTTCAGAGTGTTTTCTTTCCAAAACTGTCAATAATATGCATAGTCGAGCATCTTTTCGTGACAAAATATTGCGCTTAAATCGGGAACGTTTTTTATCCAATAATGAAATAGCGCCCCCATAGACTCAACTGGTTCTGGATTCCCAATGAAAACCCATTGAAAAGAGAGTGACCTCAAAAAAAAACTGAATTGTTTGTCTGAATTGTTTGTCTTTTGCCTGCCAAATAAGTTCTATCATACTCACAGACATCATTCAAACAGTTTTAGAAACTTCAGAGTGTTTTCTATCCAGATCTACTAATAGCTTCTGGGCCTGAGTAGTAGGCAGTTTACTTTGGACATGCTTTTCATCCGGACGTGAAAATATTGCCTCCTATCCCAAAGAAAGTTTAAACAAATCCAAATATAATTGATATTTGAGATTCTTCAAATATCTACCCTTAGCCTTGATGAGAGCTTTGCGCACCCTTGGCATTCTCTCAACCAGTTTCACCTGAAATGCTTTTCCAACACTCTTGAAGGAGTTCTCACATATGCTGAGCACTTGTTGGCTGATTTTCCTTCACTCTGTGGTCCGACTCATCCCAAACCATCTCAATTTGGTTGAGGTCGGGGGATTGTGGAGGCCAGGTCATCTGATGCAGCACTTCATCACTCTCCTTATTGGTCAAATAGCCCTTACAAAACCTGGTGGTGTGTTGGGTCATGGCCTGTTGAAAAACAAGTGATATCCCATCTGGTTTGGGCCTAGTGGGACTGGCATATCGCAGCAGAATGCTGTGCTAGTCTTACAAAGACACGCTGGTTAAAACCAAAAATCTCCAATTTGTAATCCAAACCAAAGGACATTGTTCATTGCTCGTGTTTCTTGGCCCAAGCAAGTCTCTTCTTATTATTGGTGTACTTTAGTGGTGGTTTCCTTGAAGCAATTTGACCATGAAGGCCTGATTTACACAGTCTCCTCTGAACAGTTGATGTTGAGATGTGTCTGTTACTTGAACTCTGTGAAGCATTCATTTGTTTGGGCTGCAATTTCTGAGGCTGGTAACTCTAATGAACTTATCCTCTGCAGCAGAGGTAACTCTGGGTCTTCCATTCCTGTGGCGGTCCTCATGAGAGCCAGTTTCATCATAGCGCTTGATGGTTTTAGCGACTGCACTTGAAGAAACTTTCAAAGCTTTTGAAATTCCCCGGATTGACTTTAATTTCTCTTTGCTTATTTGAGATGTTCTTGCCATAATATGGACTTTTACCAAATAGGGCTATCTTCTGTATACTACCCCTGTCTTGTCACAACACAACTGATTGGCTCAAATATATTAAGAATGAAAGAAATTACACAAATTAACTTTTAAGAAGGCACATCTGTTTAATTGAAATGCATTCCAGGTGACTACCCCATGAAGCTAGTTGAGGGAATGCCAAGAGTGTGCAAAGCTGTCATCAAGGCAAAGAAAGGCTGCTTTGAAGAATCTAAATATATTTTGGTTTGTTCAACACTTTTTTGGTTATGTGTTATTTCATAGTTTTGATGTTTTAACTATTATTCTACAATGTAGAAAATGGTAAAAATGTAAATTTAAAAAACTATTGAATGAGTAGGTGTGTCCAAACTTTTGACTGGTACTGTATAGGAAGTAGCGGCAAAAAAAACGTTGAAGATACATATAGTGCAAAGCAAGTAACAACAAGAGAATTGCTGAAGATGCACATGGGTAATAAGGGAGATTACCAAGTGTGTTTGGGAATAGTACTAAGTGAATTTGGATGTGAAATTTGTGTGATTGTGAGATATAACATATTAAGCTGATTGAAATATGGATGATAAATGGATCGAAATTAGTACTATTATTACGATTGAAATTTTGATTGAATTGTGGATATTAAACTAATTGAAATTTGGATAATAAACTGATTGAAAATTGGATAATAAGAGATTGAAATTAGCTATAAATTACTGAGTGAATTAGAGCTGTCGGAGGACTAGCTCAAGTTATTTTGTATCTGTAATGTTATCTAGGGTTCTGTCCACCACCACCCATTTGATCTACAAGTAGAGGATAACATGACTCAGAAATCTCACTCGAGTAACATCTCTCATATGATAACAAGTCTCGATTAGTAATGAGGATAACATGATAACGTGTCTCATTAGAGGATAACATGATTACACATCTCATTAGTAGCGAGGATAACATGTCTCTGAGGGTAACATGACTTTAGGTGACATAAGGATAACATGACTCATAGGTGGAGTTTGATGGTAAAATGTTATTGTGTATGTGGAGATATGAAAGGAGAAAGCACTATTCCTGGATATTCTGTTAAATAGAACACTAGAGTGAATATTCAAACCCCTGTGTAAATAGAACACTGGTGTAGGGGAGAAATTGGTGATGTAACACAAAAATGTATAATGGGTTACTAGAGATAAAGTAACATAATATTGAGTGTAATGGGTTACTAGGGATCTGATGAAGTAACAATAGAAAACATTATAATAATATACACCTGGCACACCCACACATGGTGTTAAAAGTGTTAAGTGGTGTTAAAAGTATTCTGAGAAATGTTCAGAGTGGTCCCTTTATTGATCATTTGATAAATATAAGGTTAAAGCATTGTACGGGACTTGACTTACCCCTAACCAATAAAGCTATAAACGCTGATGAGATTTCCTCCACCCTGATAATACATTTTGAAGTAAACCCCATACCCTGTTAAATAGAACCTATGATTTTCTGTTAATTAAACTTAAGGCTACAATGTATTGTACTCCAAGATAGTTGATATCCCAAATGATGACGTTCTATTCGTGAGTAGGCAAAATGGAAAATGCTGTTTCCCTGTATAAGCTGTCTCAGGTGCCAGACTTATTATGGACTGAGCGCCCCATCTACAGGGGACTGACAGACAGTGCCAACCCAGTTAATACAAATTGATCCCTCCAAAGCATTACATATTAATCTTAAAATAATATACTTTTTTTTTAAGCAGAAATTGAATATCCAACAGAGATAGGTAATAAAAATATAAAGTAACTTTTTGAAATATACTAAAATGAAAACAATACCTTCTAATATGGAGAAAGTTATCATGTTTGTCTTGTAATAAACCTTGCAATAGGGGGAAAGCAGAACGTTGTTTACCCTACAATATTTACCACACACACGCCGCCACCCACACACAACCCACCTGTTAATGAATATTTGTTAGTCGTTAATACTCTTTGATTTATTGTGTGCGGTCTTTTTATTTGTGTTTTAGTGGGTTTTTCACGGGTTAGAAAGGATGCAACTTAAAGGGTACAAAAAAATTAAATTTTCTGAAGATTCTATTGTCAGAGTTTTGGTTGCCCACATGTCAATTATTTTGATAAGAAATGTACTGAAAACCCCAATGTAAACCTAATGCACAAAATGTTTGAAATATCTTTAATGTCTGAGGTACAAGAAACCAACCCGCACTTAATAGGGCTGACTGACCTGAGGCCAGATCACCCTCACTAGAAAGACTAGAGACATTGGGTGAGATTTAAACGGGCTATGTAAACACTAATAATTACGTTAATAATTCATCAATAGTCCTATGTGTGTTCAGACCACGAGAAGGGCATTATTTTAAGATTGACTTCGAGTGTACCTGTGTAAGAATTTCCATGGCAGCAACATGTTAATGAAGCATTCTTCACATCTGCAGCCATGAAACTATCAACAACCTTGCTAAAGCCTAGGATGAAAAGACCTTCAGCTACCCAAATGTCTTGGCTAGCTAGCTAGCTAATGGACTAGATCACTAGTCCATTAGATCACTTGACTAGATCACTTGATTGTTCTTAGCTACCTGTCCTGCAAATTTACCTCGGCTCAGCGTCCTGTGGTTTCGCAATACAGTGTCCTCATTTCTGACAAGAATGATATTCCCTTGGATAGTTATTTCATAGGCCAAAACCCCCTAAATTATTGTATAATAATCTATAGATAAGATTGAGGCCGATGAAAAGGACCTGCAAAATAGGATGGCTTCCTCCCTCTCATCTATTGCTCACAGTGCGCTCGCGGTCCTTTTTGGCTCCAAATTAACGTGCTTAGTTATTTCTACTACTGGCACTACATATAAATTCTTTGCCATTGAATGTTTCAATAGTTGGCTTTGCTATGTCTGTTGTCACTGGTGTGAGGTGTGCATAAACTTTTTCAATACTCATGTTAGTGATGCCAGTTTGTTAGGACAGAAAACAAGGCTTCAAAAAATAATTACTAGCCTACATACAACATTTTTTTTACTGAGATGTGTAAGTGGTAAAAAGCAATATTTATTAGAGGAAATACTGTGCTCAGAAACCAATATGTTAAGCATGAAGGAGTGGGGAAGGGGGGTTTTTGATTGGGGAAACAATGACTAATTGTTGGCCATGATGAGGATAGCCTACAGCTTTAAAATACTGCTCTTAATAGCCAATTAGTAGAAGTGATAGTGAACAAGGGTTCCTCAGCTTAAGCCACAGGCTTCTCTGCTACTGTCTAGGTCATATGGCTTGTATAGGCCCACTTATTATAGGATTAACCCATATTAGTCACTTCTACATCTTCCACTTGTAAACAGCCATGCTATAGGGTGTGACTGGTACAGAGTTAGCTTGAATCCTATTTTTTCAGTCATGTGACCCTCCTGTCTTACAATGTTCTCTTTCTATCCTAACTGTTGTATCAGACACTTTTAGACAAAGACTGACAATGTCACTGATACAATGGGTTCCATTAAGCAATGATAGCAATGTGGCCTGTGAGGCATGTTTGAATTACAAATTAGGCTACTTTCCTTTGTACATCCAACTGGATTTCCTTCTAACCCCATTTTGGAAATCATATACTTAACTTGTGTGGTTTCTGTCAAAATAGCCCTATTGCTCACTGTCCTTATACACATCAAAAAGCATCTACTCAAAATCAAAATGCATCTATTTTGTTATAATTGACCCAGCTTTTGACCCTAAGATCCAGTAGCTCAGAGATGCTGAGGGAAGCAGGAGGATGTGAAAGGCTTCATGCAGTGCAACGTATGGCACAGTACAGTGGCACCACTCAGTGGGCGTTAGGGGTAACCACTGGCTGTCAATATTGGTGTCAACCCTGTTGATGCATTTCATGTTATGTATTGGTGGTAGACAGTTATGTGTCATTTCTCTTTGTAGACAATATTCTGTTGAATACAAATATCCTGAGTTATCATACTCATTGAGTTCAGCAAGGTTTTGAGTATGGGATTGAATTTTGATCAGCATGTTTAGATTCAAATAAAGGGATGATAATGCTATTTACAGTATCTGTTTTGTGTTGTCTCTGTTTCTCTCCTCCATGTGCTCCTCCAGGCTGGGCGAATCGACCCTCACCAACCTAAAGTGTGTGGCCACCAGGGAGGCGTGCTGGACATCAAATGGAATCCCTTCATCGACAACATCATAGCCTCCTGCTCGGAGGACTGCTCTGTGAGTAACAACAATCATTGGTGTGTGTGTGCGCACGTGTGTCTATGTCTGTGTGTGTGTTTTTGGGAGCACGCAGCATGTCTCTGTGTGCGTGTGTGCACACATGTCAGTGTGTGTGCTTCCCTGTGTGTGCATGCGGGTATCCCTGTGCAAGGGAAAAGTATTTATACACCTTGACTTATTCCACATTTTGTTGTGTTCAAAATAGATGAAATATGTTTGTTTGTGAAAACTTGGCAAATTTATTGAAAATTATATACAGAAATATTGTCTTTAACATAACTATTCACAAGCCTGAGTCAATACATGTTAGAATCAGCTTTGGCAGTGATTACAGCTGAGAGTCTTTCTGGGTAAGTCTCTAAGAACTTTCCACACCTGGATTGTGCAATATTTTAACATTTATTATTTTTGTAATTCTTCAAGCAAATTTTTTTGCAGTTTACTTTAGTGCCTAATAGGATGCATGTTTTTCTGGACAGGCTTCCTTCTTTTCACTCTGTGATTTAGGTTAGTATTGTGGAGTGACTACAATGTTGTTGATCCATCCTCAGTTTTCTTCTATCACAGGCATTCAATTCTGTAAATGTTTTAAAGTCACTATCGGGCTCATGTTGAAATCCCTGAGTGGTTTCCTTCCTCTCCGACAATTGAGTTTGGAAGGACGCCTGTATCTTTGTAATGACTGGGTATTTTGATACACCATCCAAAGTGTAATTAACAACTCCACCATGCTCAAATGGGTATGTAATGTTTTTTTGTTTTTTTGCAAGGCATTGGCAAAACTCCCTTGTGGTTGAATCTGTGTTTGAAATTCACTGCTCGACAGAGGGACCTTACAGATATTTGTATGTGTGGGGTACAGATACGAGGTAGTCATTCAAAAATCATGTTAAACACTATTATTGCACACAGTCCATGCAACTTATGTGACTTGTTAAGCACATTTTTACTCCTTAACTCATTAGGCTTGCCATAACAAAGAGGTTGAATACTTACTTACTCCAGACATTACTCAATACTCTTTACTCTAGACATTTAAGCTTTTTATTTTTACTATAACTAGTAAAAATGTCTAAAAACATAATTCCACTTTGACATTATGGTGTATTGTGTGTATGCAAGTGACACAAAATATGAATTTAAACCATTTTAAATTCAGGCTGTAACACAAAATAATGTGGAATAAGGCAAGGGGTGGAAATACTTTCTTATAGCACTGTACTATATATATGATATACAGTACAGTTAAATTAGATCTTTAGACAGACGAGAGGTCTTATTTAACTGTTTTTTAAAGCTAAACTTTCTTTTTGCCTGAGTAACCTCTGATGGCAGAGCATTCCACGATGACATGCCGATGTCTATGACCGTTATCTATATGTGGCCTATAGGTGCGGATATGGGAGATTCCAGAGGGAGGGCTGAGGCGGAACATGTCCGAGGCGGTGCTGGAGTTGTATGGACACAGCCGACGAGTGGGTCTCATAGAGTGGCACCCCACCTGTAGTGGCATCCTCTTCAGCGCTGGCTACGACTTTAAGGTATCAGTAAATCATTGCTGTCGTGTTCTTTACCATCCTTTCCTCTCTTTAATGAATTTTCTGACTCCCCTCACTCGCTTACCCATCTTTCTCTCTCACTTTGTTTACCCTTTAATCTCTCTCTCTCTAAACACTACACTACATCCTTCCAAAATCATGGACATTAATATGGCGTTCGTCCCCCCTTTGCTGCTATAACAGCCTTCACTCTTCTGGGAAGGCCTTCCACTAGATGTTGGAACATTGCTGCGTGGGGCTTGCTTTCATTCATCCACAAGAGCATTAGTGAGGTCGGGCACTGTTGGGCGATTAGGCCTGGCTCGCATTCGGCGTTCCCATAGGTGTTCGATGGGATTAAGGTCAAAGGTGTTTGATGGGATTAAGGTCACGGCTCTGTGCAGGCTAGTCAAGTTCTTCCACACCGATCTCGACAAACCATTTCTTTATGGACCTCGCTTTGTGCACGAGGGCATTGCCATGCTGAAGCGTGAAAGGGCCTGTCCCAAACTGTTGCAACAAAGTTGAAAGCACAGACTGTCATTGTATGCTATAGCGTTAAGATTTCCCTTCACTAGAACAAAGGGGCCCAGTTCAAACCATGAAAAACAGCCCCAGAAAATTATTCCTCCTCCACCAAACTTTACAGTTGGCACTATGCATTCGGGAAGGAAGCATTCTCCTGGCATCCACCAAGCGTGATTCATCACTCCAGAGTCCAATGGCGGCGTGCTTTACTCCACCAGCCGACACCTGGCATTGCGCATGGTGATCTTAGACTTGTGTATGGCTGCTCGGCCATGGAAACCCACTTCATGAAGCTCATGACAAACAGTTATTGTGCTGACATTGCTTCCAGAAGCAGTTTGGAACTCGGTAGTGAATGTTGCCCCCGAGGACAGAACATTTTTAAGCGCTTCAGCACCTGGTGGTCTGTGAGCTTATGTGGCCTACCACTTTGCGGTTGAGACGTTGTTGTTCCTAGACGTTTCCACTTCACAATAACAGAGCTTACATTTGACGGGGGCAGCTCTAGCAGGGCAGAAATTTGACAAGCTGACTTGTTGTAAAGGTGGCATCCTAAAGTCACTGAGCTCTTCAGTAAGGCAATTTCACTGCCAATGCTTGTCTATGTTGATTGCATGGCTGTGTGCTCAATTTTCTCCACCTGTCAGGAACGATTGTGGCTGAAATAGATGAATTCACTCATTTGAAGGGGTGTCCACATACTTTTGTATATATAGTGTATATATATAGTGCCTTGCGAAAGTATTCGGCCCCCTTGAACTTTGCGACTTTTTGCCACATTTCAGGCTTCAAACATAAAGATATAAAACTGTATTTTTTTGTGAAGAATCAACAACAAGTGGGACACAATCATGAAGTGGAACGACATTTATTGGATATTTCAAACTTTTTTAACAAATCAAAAACGTGGGCGTGCAAAATTATTCAGCCCCCTTAAGTTAATACTTTGTAGTGCCACCTTTTGCTGCGATTACAGCTGTAAGTCACTTGGGGTATGTCTCTATCAGTTTTGCACATCGAGAGACTGACATTTTTTCCCATTCCTCCTTGCAAAACAGCTCGAGCTCAGTGAGGTTGGATGGAGAGCATTTGTGAACAGCAGTTTTCAGTTCTTTCCACAGATTCTTGATTGGATTCAGGTCTGGACTTTGACTTGGCCATTCTAACACCTGGATATGTTTATTGTTGAACCATTCCATTGTAGATTTTGCTTTATGTTTTGGATCATTGTCTTGTTGGAAGGCAAATCTCCGTCCCAGTCTCAGGTCTTTTGCAGACTCCATCAGGTTTTCTTCCAGAATGGTCCTGTATTTGGCTCCATCCATCTTCCCATCAATTTTAACCATCTTCCCTGTCCCTGCTGAAGAAAAGCAGGCCCAAACCATGATGCTGCCACCACCATGTTTGACAGTGGGGATGGTGTGTTCAGGGTGATGAGCTGTGTTGCTTTTACGCCAAACATAACATCTTGCATTGATGCCAAAAAGTTCAATTTTGGTTTCATCTGACCAGAGCACCTTCTTCCACATGTTTGGTGTGTCTCCCAGGTGGCTTGTGGCAAACTTTAAAAAACACTTTTTAAGGATATCTTTAAGAAATGGCTTGCTTCTTGCCACTCTACCATAAAGGCCAGATTTGTGCAATATACGACTGATTGTTGTCCTATGGACAGAGTCTCCCACCTCAGCTGTAGATCTCTGCAGTTCATCCAGAGTGATCATGGGCCTCTTGGCTGCATCTCTGATCAGTCTTCTCCTTGTATGAGCTGAAAGTTTAGAGGGACGGCCAGGTCTTGGTAGATTTGCAGTGGTCTGATACTCCTTCCATTTCAATATTATCGCTTGCACAGTGCTCCTTGGGATGTTTAAAGCTTGGGAAATCTTTTTGTATCCAAATCCGGCTTTAAACTTCTTCACAACAGTATCTCGGACCTGCCTGGTGTGTTCCTTGTTCTTCATGATGCTCTCTGCGCTTTTAACGGACCTCTGAGACTATCACAGTGCAGGTGCATTTATACGGAGACTTGATTACACACAGGTGGATTGTATTTATCATCATTAGTCATTTAGGTCAACATTGGATCATTCAGAGATCCTCACTGAACTTCTGGAGAGAGTTTGCTGCACTGAAAGTAAACGGGCTGAATAATTTTGCACGCCCAATTTTTCAGTTTTTGATTTGTTAAAAAAGTTTGAAATATCCAATAAATGTCGTTCCACTTCATGATTGTGTCCCACTTGTTGTTGATTCTTCACAAAAAAATACAGTTTTATATCTTTATGTTTGAAGCCTGAAATGTGGCAAAAGGTCGCAAAGTTCAAGGGGGGCGAATACTTTCGCAAGGCACTGTATATATATATATATTTCTATTCCTATAAATTCACTCCCATTTCTATCTCTTCTATCACATCACATCCTCAGACTTTTGTCTCTCCCTCATTAACTTTCACTCTTTATGTCCCTCCATTTGTCAGATCCTGATCTGGAACCTAGAGGTGGGAGGTCCAGTGAAGATGATAGACTGTCACTCAGACGTGGTGCTCTGCATGTCCTTCAACACCGACGGCAGCCTGCTGGCCACCAGCTGCAAGGACAAACACCTGCGTGTGATCGAGCCTCGCTCGGGCAAGGTCCTGCAGGTTGGTCACTCACCCATGTAGACAGAGAGACACCAGCTATATTACAGTTTTTTACAATCGCGAGGACTCATTTCTCAATACTTAGGAAACTTTTTCAAAACTCTTCACCCAAATCTCCTAACCAACTTTCAGCTTGGCACAGCAGTTCATTTCACATCCAAAATGCAATAAAACTACCAGAACACTTCATACATGTCTCAAATCAACTCATTCTTCCATAACACAAGCAAAGGTTGTCACCAAACAAGCACACTTTGTCATTCATAAAACAATGACATAAAAAACACTAACAACAGGTAGCAATACACAATGTTTTCTTTTGTAAAAATGGCACAACCCTTCCATAGAGGTCATCCAGGATTGAAATAAGACGCTCGGTGTTGTATGGCCCAATTAGCGATTTGTGTAACAGCAATCCATCAGAGTATATTGCTGTACACATTGTGATGTTGGCACGCCTCTGGCCCGGGACATCCACTGTGCCTCTTTTCCCAATCACATTCCTTACTCGCCACTGTGTTTTGGCCAAGTTGAAAACAGCCTCATACACAAAGATGAATATGTGGGTTGTTGGCCTGGCTTCAATCTCCATGACTCTCTAAAATAAATCCACAAGGCAACATAAGAGTTAGGCTATACCATATTGGTTCCTGAGTTTGCTTGACTCGTTCAGAGTTCCTCTCAAAGGAGACAGTGTACAACTGCTTCATCCTGATTTGATGTTGTTTCAGGACTCTAGAAATAGTTATGCTTACATTGTGAATATTTCCAAATGTAATGTTGTCTGCCAACACTCTGTCCTGAATCTCTGAGTTTTATGCCATTATTTCTGATGATCATATCAACGATTGCAGTTTCCAACACAGCAGTGAAAATCCTACCTCTCCCGCCTGTGGGAGGTAACCATTGGGTCCTAAGCAGGAATACAAAAATAATTGTACAAAAGTGGGTTTGGAGGCTTTTCTCAATTTACTTCTGTAATGTGCAGGTCAGTCAGATGTCCTTGCAGAATGCACATCTTACCTGTTGTTTTGCTGAAAATTTCTCACAATAGATGCCACTGTTGAGCATTACAGATTTGGCTGCACTCTCAGACCAGCCTCTCTCATTGATAGACCATTATTTATTACATGGTAAATTATAGTAGCCCTAATCTCATCTGAGACTACAGCTCTTGATCTAACTCTGTCTTCTTCCACCACGCATATGTACTCCTCTCCCTCTCCCAGCCCACTCTTCTTCCTCTGTCAGCCACTTCTCGATCTCTGGCTGGGTCCATGTTTACATTGTAGTACCGCATTATTCCTAAAATGTCCCCTTTTGCATATGTAGCCGATGTGAAATGGCTAGCTAGTTAGCAGTTGTGCGCGCTAGTGGCGTTTCAATCGGTGACATCACTTGCTCTGAGACCTTGAAGTAGTGGTTCCCCTTGCTCTGCAAGGGCCCTGGCTTTGGTGGAGGGGACGGACGTAAAGTATTTACTGTTACATATAGATGGTAATGAAATTGAAAGACCTGGGTAGGTGTTCAGCTACAATGGGAATCAGCTGTGGTTGGTCTAATTGTTTTGATAGTATTTCATTTTTTAGATTTGGAATATATTTCAACAAGGCAGAAATGTAGCAAATTGCTGTCTTATTCAATGTTGTGTCATGTTAGGTTTTGAACTTAAGTTGAACAGTTTTGAAAAGAGTATGTAAACGTGCAAATTGGCCTGTCGGTACATAGAGTTTGGGTGGTGATTGTGTCTGAGGGAGAAAATAATTCATGAAATTTGATAGATGTAGTCATTGAATACATTTTGTGACAAAGCAATGGGAAACTATTCGCAGTTTAGCCCACATAGACTGCTGTTGTGCTCACTGTGTGAAGAGTTTTGAAAAAGTGACCTACAGTAAGTATTCAGAAATGGGTCCTAGCGATTACAGTATTTTGTTTCACTTTAAACCAATTAAAAACAATAATCAATAGTGGGATATGTATCAATTGGATATGTCAATTATTTTTCAATACGACATTGTAAATTGGAGATCTAATAGCTTATATACTGCTGGGCTACACACGCACCACAAAAACATGAATCAGCGATACCCACATTTCTAGCTAAATTACATAACATTAGCTACATATTACATGACACACTAGGGGTCAAAAGTTTTAGAATATCTACTCATTCCAGGGTTTTTCTTTATTTTGACTATTTTCTACATTGTAGAATAATAGAAGACATCAACCATGAAATAACACATATGGAATCATGTAGTAACCAAAAAAGTGTTAAACAAATACAAATATATTTAATATTTGAGATTCTTCAAGTAGCCACCCTTTGCCTTGATAACAGCTTTGCACACTCTTGGCATTCGCTCAACCAGCCTCACTGAGCTCTTCCTCCATGCTTTACAGTGGGAAATACACATGCAGAGATCCTCCGTTCACCCGCATCGTGTCTCACAAAGACACGGCGGGTTAGAACCAAAAATCTCCCATTTGGACTCCAGACCAAAGGACACGTTTCCACTGGTCTAATGTCCATTGCTCATGTTTCTTGGCCCAAGCAAGTCTCTTCTTATTATTGGTGTCCTTTAGTAGGGGTTTCTTTGCAGCAATTTGACCATGAAGGCCTGATTTACACAGTCTCTTCTGAACAGTGTTGAGATGGGTCTGCTACTTGAACTCTGTGAAGCATTTTGCAATTTATGAGGCTGTTAACTCTAATGAACTTATCCCCTGCAGCAGAGGTAACTCTGGGTCATTCATTTCTGTGGCATTCCTTATGTGTCAGTTTCATCATAGCGCTTGATGGTTTTTGCGACTGCACTTGAATAAACTTTTAAAGTTCTTGACATTTTCCATATTGACTGACCTACATGTCTTAAAGTAATGATGGACTGTCATTTATCTTTGCTTATTTGAGCTATTCTTGCCATAATATGGACTTGGTCTTTTAATATGGACTTGGTCTTGTCATAACACAACTGATTGGCTCAAACACATTAAGGAAGGAAATTCCACAAATGAACTTTTAAGAAGGCACACCTGTTAATTGAAATGCATTCTAGGTGACTACCTCGTGAAGCTGGTTGAGAGAATGCCAAGAGTGTGCAAAGCTGTCATCAAGGCAAAGGGTGGCTACTTTGAAGAATCTCAAATGTAAAATATATATTTGATTTGTTTAACACTTTTTTGGTTACTACATGATACCATATGTGTTATTTCATATTTCATGTTATTCTACAATGTAGAAAATAGCAAAAAAATAAAGAAAAACCCTTGAATGAGTAGCTGTTCTGAAACTTTGGACCGGTAGTGTATGTATGTTTATTTGTATTTATTTTCTCATTTTGTGACGTCATCTACAAGGGGTATATGTTCTATTTTTAGTAGCCCATTCTACTTTCAACATGGCCTTTAAAGCCAGAGTGACCTGTTCACACACCTGGGTTGTCTCCATATACAGCACCATTTGTGGGGTACCTGGACACAAACTTACACACACACTAAACACCTCACACACACACACACAAATGCTTTGGCATTAGGATTACTTCTGTAGACGTAGATACTGTATTATGTAATGCTGTGTTGTAACACAGCCAGTTTGAATAATTTTCCTGAGCTGTTGCCATATATGTGAACAGGAAGCTGACTGTAAGAGCCACAGGGTGAACAGAGTGGTGTTTCTGGGCAACATGAAGCGCCTGGTGACCACCGGAGTCTCTCGATGGAACACTAGACAAGTGGCACTGTGGGATCAGGTGAGCTCATTGGTGATATATCAGTGTCTATGTTAAAGTGCTTTGGTGTGAGAGAGAGAGAGAGAGAGAGAGAGAGAGAGAGAGAGAGAGAGAGAGAGAGAGAGAGAGAGAGAGAGAGAGAATGTGTGTGGAGTAGTGTCTCACTAAGGTTCTCTCTCCAGGAGGACCTGTCCATGCCCATCATAGAGGAGGAGATTGATGGGCTTTCTGGGCTGCTCTTCCCTTTCTATGATTCTGACACACACATGCTCTACCTGGCAGGCAAGGTAAGACACGTCATACCAAGGCCACTTGACCTTAGCTTTCAACTATCACATGAGGTGATGTGTATGAATTACATTTTTTTTACTTTTAATGGGAATTTCTCTCTTGAATTTAAATGGGATTTAATTTCACTTTTTGAATTGACTGACTTGAAATGGAACTCCTATGTGGGATGTGCGTGTCCTCATTTGCTTATAATTGTGAAAATGCATTTTGTGTGGTGTGTGTGTGTGAAGTATTTTTATGTACGTGTGTGCATGTGTGTAAAAGAGTGTGTTACCATGGGAACCTCAACATTACTGCTATCTGCTGTGAGATCTTAGGTATCTGTGTCTGGTTCACAGGGAGACGGTAACATCAGATACTATGAGGTCGGCACAGAGAAGCCCTACCTGCAGTACCTAATGGAGTTCAGGTCCCCGGCTCCACAGAAAGGCCTGGGTAAGTCAGTCACATCAATCAATGAATACTAAGTAGTCTCACAAATCGCAATGCCATCCTTCCAGGTCTCGTTCATCAGTGAGGAAACCTGTAAATTTAGGTTAATCAATGAGTGAAAATCCTACTTTTCTAACTCTTGGAACAACATTTCGGATACATGACAGGGTACAAGGTTTAGTTTTTTTTCTATTGGTCCTGAACCATAAAACTTGAGATCTGCACTCAGAACTCTGATGTTAGCGCAAAATTCCAATTGACATCAATGCATGATTTTAGAGGATGTGATCTCAAATTCAGCCCTCAGTGAACCCACAGCACAATCAGGAATCCTAACAAGCGGGACATTCGCAGCACTCAGATAGACCAGACTCGCCTCTCATCTCCAACTGAACTAGAGAAATGTTCCAGACATTCCGTTTCTATCCATGCTCAGTCTGAACATTGCTCCTGACAGTAGAAGCCCCTAGATTGGCATGGTATGTAAGGTGTCCATTTTAACTTCAAGACTCACCTCAACCCCCTTTTCCCTCTCTTTGTCCACCCTCACAGGAGTGATGCCAAAACATGGGCTGGACGTGGCGGCCTGCGAGGTGTTCCGCTTCTACAAGCTGGTGACTCTGAGGGGCCTCATCGAGCCCATCTCCATGATAGTCCCACGAAGGGTGAATGGAGTGCAGTGTTGGGGAAGCTACTCTGAAGCTACCAATCACTTCACAATGGAAGAACTTTAGCTACACTAGCCTTAGGAAAAATATAGTTTAGTTAACTGAAGGTTCATTTTAAATAGTAGTTCACTACATCCAAACTACTTAGTGATAAATTATCATATTTCAATCTGAAATGCCATAGATTACAAATTGCTAAAACAGATCCCTCTGGAATCATGTGTAATTTAGCCTGCTAAAAATGGAAACATTTTCAAGTGATAAGTAGGCAGGTCTGATGAAACAAAATAAAAAACGTTTCTGTTCTAGCAGTTAACTACACCGCTACATGGCAAAATGTAATTAACTACTGTGTGTGTGTGTGTGTGTGTGTGTGTGTGTGTGTGTGTGTGTGTGTGTGTGTGTGTGTGTGTGTGTGTGTGTGTGTGTGTGTGTGTGTGTGTGTGTGTGTGTGTGTGTGTGTGTGTGTGTGAGAGAGAGATGGTACAAATGTGCTTCATTGGTCAAGAAGGCCTCTAGCCTTTGGGACCTGGGTTCAAATCCTAAGAGTCCACAAATAGTAATATTACAGAAACTGTGTTAGGGCACTCAACACTGAATGCGTCAGCATAGTAAATCAAGTGATGTCAAATGTTGTCCTTCCTGGACAAAGGGAGTTGTCTGAGTCGCTTAGATACTGTATGATATTGGCCATTAATGCTACGTTAGTGTGGAATACTACCCAGGACAGAAGCTAGCTGAAATGTAATCCTCTCACCGTATGGGTTATGCTTGGCTTATCTCCCTTATCATACCACTTAGGTGCTTTCTAGACTAACACAAGGCAATGCAGCAGCATTCATTTTCTGCTTTGGGTGCTATAGGAATGATTAATATTGTCTTGTGGTTTTGCAGTCCGAGACATACCAGGAGGACATCTACCCTATGACAGCAGGCACAGAACCAGCCCTCACTGCAGATGAGTGGCTGAGTGGGATGGACAGAGGTGAGTAGTGCAATACTGCAAAATGGCATACACATGTAACTAATGTTTTTATGAAGACTGATACAAACATACAATTATGCAAACCTGGTGAGCATCATCCAAGTGTGTGTGTGTGCGCAGAGCCAGTGTTGATGTCCCTAAAGTCTGGATACAAGCGGCCCTGCCAGAAGGCCTTCAAGGCCCCTGTGAGGGAGAGGAAGACCATGGTGATGAATGGCCTGCTGGAGAGTATTCCACCCAAGACAGAGAACGAGGTGAAACCAATTGATGTGTTGTTGTGTATATGACGGTGGTATGTCCCTACTCACTCTCAGAAGCATTACCACGTCTTGAACAACATAGAATAGATAGCACACTGCACAACCACAGGCACTGTCTTGCCAATGCATCTGCACTATGCCTTTACCATGACCTTCTGTGTGTGTGTGTGTGTGTGTGTGTGTGTGTGTGTGTGTGTGTGTGTGTGTGTGTGTGTGTGTGTGTGTGTGTGTGTGTGTGTGTGTGTGTGTGTGTGTGTGTGTGTGTGTGTGTGTGTGTCATTCCTCTCTCCCAGCTCATGCGCACGTTCTTCAGGCAGCAAGATGAGCTAAAGAGGTTGAGAGAGGAGCTGGTGCAGAAAGACGTTAGACTCCAACAGCTGGAGCTGGAGCTCAACAACCTGCGGAACAACTCCAACAAACTGTGACCTTTGACCTGGCTGACCCCTGACCTCCCCACTCTGACCTCCTGCCCACTCAGGGAGAGAGATCACTGGTGGCCGACTCCCTTCCCTTCTTCCCGAAGTGTGCACCCCGGGTGGAAACTCCCTCTGTCTAGTCCATGCGGGTCCAGTGAGTGAGCCCGTGCTCACTTTCTGGGAGAAGGGTAAGGAATCGGAAGGCAACCTCTGTCACACTGTGTCCCTCACCCTGAGAGCGGGTCACCAAGCCCTGAACACTGCCAAAAATATACCCAGCACCACCCTACCTGGCTGCACCTCTTCATCCCTTCTCCATGTTCCAAAGAACTTCACCTCCTTCAGCAACAGAACCTTAGTATGTCCCCATTCAGCCAAAGCACCAAGACCAACTGTGGTAGATAGCTCTGCTTAGAATTTACTCAAGTTGACAGGATCAGTTATGTGGGGAGTGAAGCCATTGTTTCCCTTTAACTTCAAGCAGGCTCTGTCCTCAAGACATGAAATGTCATGTCTTGCGACTTGAAGGCCCTTGAATATGAGGACTTGTGAGGACTGTAGTTGCATAGCAGGGGGATTGAAGGTGTATCGCTGGGTTGAGCATGTGTAGTCTGTAGTCTCTGCAGTGGTCCTATCGGAGGATGGGGAAAGAGATGAGGCAATAGAGTGGTAACCAAGCCTATTCAAACAGATGGCTTGTCTAGTACTATTCATCCCATACATTATTCATCCTATTACTTATGACGAATCTGCGATAGAGCCTCATCATATTTTCACTTTATAGTTACATTTTGCCATTAAATGAACATTCTGACTAAAAAAATAAATAAATACATGAGCGCCATGTTAGACGAAAGGCAAAAACAGACTTTAAAGCCATATTGGGTGACAAATCTTTGCTGACTTGGTAGCAGGTTGACCACAACATGAACATGACTAAGGCTTTCCCAAGGTAGAAGGGACCCCTGAGAGATGTGTGTATGCCCCTCGACCACTGAGGGACCATGTCCTCGCAGACGTCTGTATGAAGTTGGTAGAGATGCTCGCAATTCACGTTGGCCACACGTAGCTACTCTGTGGTCATGTGTGACTACCGATCAGAGGTAACTAGCAACGGCAAACACTTATCATTTGACTGTATAATACAGTACGCCCGTAACCGGCAATGATACTGGTATATTTATATTGTAGTACATGATGATAGAACGATAGGAGAGAGTATTTATTGCAAGTAAAACAAATAATGTCATGTACGGAGAGAAAAATGATAGGGTAAGTGTATTAAGGATATAGCCATAGGCAGCAGTGGGTTTAGTAAGATACCCAAGGTAAATGTATGACTGCTAGAGGATGTTATTTCTTAATGACTGTAACATAATATCATAATATGTCTTCCTGAAGTTGCCCCTCTCCCTAAATAAATGCTTTGACACCATAACAATGAGTGTTCAGTACGTTGACATTTGTGGTTGAATCTGTGTACAGCTTAGTGGTATGCATCATCGGAACTGCGCGAAGCAACCATGCTGCAGAGAAACAAAAATGATATTAACAGTCTGTTCTAGAGAAGCACTGGAATTCTATATTCTGCCGTGAAAACGAGGTCAAAGGAACCACGCTTCTACATGGAGTCTCCACTAGGTGGAGCCCTTTCCCCAACTGCAGTGCTCTTCATGCTACATGACAGGGTGTATTATCTCTCTAATTCAATTACCAGTAGTTTAAAAAAAGGGGTGGTGATATATAAATACCCAATAGCAGCTGTTCCACCTCATCCACTTGGCTCAAGGGTTTTTGTCTCTACTTCTGAAGTGGTTATTTTGACAGCATCAATGGAACCTATTCCATTAATGGACATAGTGTCGTCTGAATGTATTCCTGACAAGGACATTTTTATAGATATCATTGAACAATCAGTTATATACACTATGTATACAAAGGTATGTGGACACCCCTTTTAAATTAGTGGATTCAGTTATTTCAGTCACACCTGTTGCTGACAGGTGTATAAAATCGAGCACACAGCCATGCAATCTCCACAGATTGCATGGCTGTGTGGCCTTACTGAAGAGCTCAGTGACTTTCAATGTGGCACCGTCAAAGGATGCCACCTTTCCAACAAGTAAGTTTGTCAAATTTCTGCCCTGCTAGAGCTGCCCTGGTCATCTGTAAGTGCGGTTATTGTGAAGTGGAAACATCTAGGAGCAACAACAGCTCAGCCACGAAGTGGGAGGCCACACAAGCTCACATAACGAGAGCTGAAGCGCATCGTGTGTAATAATTGTCTGTCCTCGGTTACAACACTCACAACCGAGTTCAAAACTGCCTCTGGAAACAACATCAGCACAAGAACTGTTCATTGGAAGCTTCGTGAAATGCGTTTCCATGGCCGAGCCATGGAAGTCTAATATCACCATGCGCGGATGTAAAGCTCGCCATTGGACTCTGGAGCAGTGGAAAACATGTTCTCTGGAGTAATGAATCACGCGTCACCATCTGGTAGTCTGACAGACCAATCTGGGTTGGAGGATGCCAGGAGAATGTTACTTGCCCGAATGCATTGTGCCAACTGTAAAGTTTGGTGGAGGAGGTATAATGGTCTGGGACTGTTTTGGTTCGGGTTTCAGCCCCTTAGTTCCAGTGAAGGGAAAACTTAACGCTACAGACAGTGGTAACCCGTCATTCAGGGCAGGTGGGGCAGAGCTCGACTTGTTTTGTTAAATATACACACAGTACCAGTCAAAGTATGGACACACCTACTCATTCAAGGGTATTTCTTTTTTCTCTACATTATAGAATCATAGTGAATACATTACAACTATTAAATAACACACATGGAATCATGTAGTAACCAAAAAAAGTGTTAAACAAAGATTTTAGATTCTTCAAAGTAGCCACCCTTTGCCTTGACGACAGCTTTGCACACTCTTGGCATTCTCTCAACCAGCTTCATGAGGTAGTCATCTGGAATGCATTTCAATTATCAGGTGTGACTTGTTAAAATTTAATTTGTGGAATTTCTTTCCTTAACATGTTTGAGCCAATCGAACAGCTCAAATAAGCAAAGAAAAATGGCAGTTCATCATTACTTAAAGATTACTTAAAGGTCAGTCAATCTGGAATATTAGACAAACTTTCAAAGTTCTTCAAGTGCAGTTGCAACAACCATCAAGTACTATGATGAAACTGGCTCTCAAGACGACCGCCACAGGAAAGGAAGACCCCAGAGTTACCTCTGCTGCAGAGAATAAGTTAATTAGAATTAATTGCACATCAGATTGCAGCCCAGTCTGGGTGAATTAGGCATTCATGGTCAAATTGCTGCAAAGAAACCACTACTAAAAGACACCAATAATAAGAAGAGAATTTCTTGGGAAAAGAAACACGAGCAATGGATATTAGACAAGACATTTAAATGTTCCCCGTAAACCGCTCGAGTGTTGCTTTACCAGTATGCTTAGGGTCATTGTCCTCCTGGAAGGTGAACCTCCGTCCCAGTCTCAAATCTCTGGAAGACTGAAACAGGTTTCCCTCAAGAATTTGCCTGTATTTAGCGCCAGCCACCAGTTTCCCAGTCCCTGATGATGAAAAACATCCCCACAGCATGATGCTGCCACCACCATGCTTCACTGTTTGGATGGTGTTCTCGGGGTGATTAGAAGAGTTGGGTTTGTGCCAGACATAGCGTTTTCCTTGATGGCCAAAAAGCAACATTTTAGTCTCATCTGACCAGAGTATATTCTTCCATATGTTTGGGGAGTCTCCCACGTGTCTTTTGGCGAATACCAAACGTGTTTGCTTATTTTTTTCTTTCAGCAATGGCATTTTTTCTGGCCACTCTTCCGTAAAGCCTACCTCTGTGGAGTGTACGGCTTAAAGTGGTCCTATGGACAGATACTCCCATATCCACTGTGGAGCTTTGCAACTCCTTCAGGGTTATCTTTGGTCTCTTTGTTGCCTCTCCAATTAATGCCCTCCTTGCCTGGTCCATGAGTTTTGGTGGTGCTTTGTGGGATGTTCAAAGTTTCAGATACTTTTTTATAACCCAACCTGATCTGTACTTCTCCACAACGTTGTCCCTGACCTGTTTAGAGAGCTCCTTGGTCTTCATGGTGCTGCTTGCTTGGTGGTGCCCCTTGCTTAGAGGTGTTGCAGCCTCTGGGCCCTTTCAGAACAGGTGTATATATACTGAGATCATGTGACAGATCATGTGACATTTAGATTGCACACAGGTGGACTTTATTTATCTAATTATGGGACTTCTGAAGGTAACTGGTTGCACCAGGTCTTATTAACAAGCTACATAGCAAAGGGGGTGAAAACATATGCACACGCACTTTTCAGTTTTTTAATTTTTAATTTCTTGAAACAAGTTTTTTATTTTTCATTTCACTTGGACTAGATTGTGTATGTCCGTTATATGAAATTCAAATAAAAAAATATTTAAATTACAGGTTGTAATGCTACAAAATAGGAAAAACACCAAGGGTGATGAATACTTTCGCAAGGCACTGTACAGTATACAGCATTCTAGGTACATAAGTGGACATTATAAAGCTCCATATCTTTTCAAACAAAACAATGGCCAGTTTGGGTCTCAGTTGTATGCACGTTTTTGTGGGCATTAGTTTTGTGGTTGTGCTCAGTAGTGGTGGTCAGTAGTTGCCTTGGCTGCCTCACCTTCTTCATAACTTTTGCCTACACTGCCACATATGCTCCTCTGTGTCTGTGAGTATCCATAGTAATGGATCTGTTAGAGCTGCTCAATGATGAGACAAGAGCTGTGTTTTTTTACCCTTTATTTAACTAGGCAAGTCAGTTAAGAACAAATTCTTATTTACAATGATGGCCTACCCTGGCCAAACCCGGACGACGCTGGGCCAATTGTGCGCCGTCCTATGGGATTCCCAATCACGGCCGGATGTGATGCAGCCTGGATTCAAACCAGGGACTGCAGCGGCGCCTCTTGCACTGAGATGCAGTGCCTTTTGTCTGACTTGTGGCAGTGGTCAAAACGGCAGTTGTTTGTCAAAAGTTGGGTAAAAACGTGTTAACGCAGTTACTAAAACAGCTGTATCGTTACATCCGTAGATGTTTCACAAACAGATTTGAATTGTAGAGAAGTAGACAAGTATATCATACCCTCTAAGTCGTTGGGGAAGTGGTAAAAGTGTCAGGTGTTTACAAAAAAGTTACAGAAAATGTTGAAGCGGTTACTAAGACGACTGTAACTTTTTATCGGAATTCTTCCAACCTCAGATTTGAATAGCCGAGAAGAAGACAGAGATTTCATACGCTTCAACTTTGTCTCTCAGATGTGGCAAAGTGGTCAAGGTAGCTGATTTGTGTCCAAAGTTGTATTGTTGCATTTACAGTGAATTGAATGTTGGACGGCATTAGATGTCACTATGGGGCCTTTCAGAATCTTGAGGAAATGTCATGAAAATGAATGAACAGATATCAGACAGTTTTATCCGAGCACACTATTCCAGACCGATCTTCGTGTTTTCAAGTTTGAATTACTTTTCTAGCTTAATAAACGGTGTAGGAGGAGCTGCATTCCAAATTATAATAAGAAAAAGAAGTATGACAAATATTCCGAATGGGACGTTTTCTTCGCAAGTCCCATTAATAACCAAGTCAGAAATCATTCCTACAATATCTAAAGTGTGGCTAGTAATAAAGCCACATGAGTAATAAGTAATTGAAGTATGACCAATAACGGTAGAATGTTGCTTCACAATCACACTAAGCACAGTATGTAAATCCCCGCATGCATGTTGATACCGAGATATGAGGGCAACCCACTGCTATTACACAACGTTATATCTAAGCGTTGATGCCTGTACTGAAAGCTGCTCAGCGGGGAGTGGGCTGTCAGACACAGCTGCTGGGTATCAGTACTCACTGCTGCCTGTTTTTGTCCCCTCCACCATCACTACAATAAGCCAGGCTGCCAACCAGGGAGTTTGGGTTTGGATGAGTGAAGAAAAATGTCAATGCTTGAGAAAGGTGCATCTTGAAAGCGTTGACCAGCTCAGAAAATTGGACATAGGCTTCTGCGTCAATACTATCTGTGTTGTAGGTAAGCACAACTCCTTATGCAAAGATTGCATGATTATGACTGGTGAAGGTATAAGACAGGTAATACTATGCTTTCCCGTCAATACAGGCTTATACGATTTTAAGCAGTGTTTTTTAGAACTATGTTGATTTAGTCTAACACTCCAGTGATTAACATTTGATTTAGTTCAGAATGTTTTTTATTTTTTTTATTTTTAATGACACCTTATTGCCAAAAGGAACTGGAGATATAATAGGCCTTGCCTATAAAAACGTTTGCGTTACAGTGAACATTTTTAAGATGATCATCAAAATATATGATGGTATGTATTATGCAATCTTATAACGGTTGCTGTATATTTTCTGGCCAAACAAATACTGTATACAAAGTTCCTCCTCCTATTCCATCAGGTTCATTCCATTTGATTTCAATAACTTTTAGACCACAACACTTTTGATTTCCACAAAAGTTGTCAGAAAGTTACTTTTTGGACCTGAATGCCAAAACATTTAGGAGATTGTCAAACATTTAGAGTGTTGTCAAACAATTTTATAATTTCTTGAAAAAACTTTTTTTTTATAAACATTTTGAAATTCTTTAACCTTTAATGGTAAACTCCTATAAAATGTGTGCATATGTTGTAGCTTAGTACCTATTTTACATAATATGAGGTGCTTGTGTTGTGCCCTCCATCGATTGAGCCATAGCATACTTGAATACAGGGTGGTTGGCATTTCAATCATAGAAATATAATTTATATAATGGACATATCCCGTCAGACCACTGCAATTTAGCTGATACGTCATTGAAATTGATATTGAATAGAAAATTTGACTTCCAAATATTACCACAAATATGGCCACAGGTCAACCCACCGTTGAATGTCAACTGAAATTGGAAGTCTATTCTATTATCTATATTTCTATGATTTCATGGCAGATTACAGTATAATTTCCAATTGATATTCCCATTCAAATCAACATTTTCAAATGTGTTGAACTCCAACCATCTTTGTGCTACCATATTAGAGTAGAAATTTCAAATGTATTGAAATGTTAGTACATTTATCACCTAAAACATGACACCCACCCTGTATTCAAGAGCATGCTGTGTCTCAACCGATGGTGGGCACAATACAAACCCCTCGGATGATGTAAAATAGGGTCTCAGTGTCACTCTGCTACCGTGGAATTGCACTCACACATACCTGTCTTTCACCATTCTATGTATCAGATGTCAGGACACTCTAGGCCTCAACTCGTGACAATCCAACCTTAAAACTGTTGAACATTAGCAAAGCTTATTATTATTATAACTAACCGCCAAAGGTTTCCCCATTCATCTGTGACATTACTCTCAGTAGGAAACATGACAATGTAACAGATGTCTCACCGTTCTCATTGTTCAATTGATAGTTGTATCAGCTTCATATCCACCAACGTCTGTAATGATGCATGTTTACGTCCTTCAGAATGACTATACAATCTTGATACTCAGAAGCATAATTTGCTCTTTAGCCACCATGCTTTGGGGCTATCCAAATTTTCTTAGTCTCTGGTGCTATTAGCCTTTCCATTTTCACATAACTATCTGTACTCCGAAAAGCTCTGTATTAAAACTTTTACTTCGACCAGATCCTGGGAGTCAAGTGTACTTTTTACCTTTACAAAGTCAACTTTCTACTGCAAATGACCATCTACAGTGTGTTGTAAAGAAGTGGGATTCATTCAACTCCACAACAGAGGTAAGTGGTTTACTTATGACCAGGATGCAAGTCATTAATTAGAGGCTCTGACATCCCCCTGGCAACCTCGGTCACGCTGTACTCTTTCTAGAGCTGTACTCTTTCTATAGAGCCATGTCTCACGAATGATTACCCTTTTCACATTACTGCGCTGACCTCAACCAAACTGAGCTGACTTGGAAACGTTCTTTCACATTGGTCTTGTTCGACATTGCGGCCAACAGTGCGGGCGACTGCCGACGGACTGATCTGCAAAAAACCTTGCATTGTAAATAACTACTCACTATTATTTGTAGGTCAGTCAGTCACAATTTACCCGTGATGCATTTAAGCGATAAGGCCCAAGGGGGTGTGGTGTGTGGCCAATATACTATGGCTTAGGGCTGCTCTTATGCATGACGAAACGCCTGGATACAGGCCTTAGCCATTGGATATTGGCCATATACCACAAATCCCCAAGGTGCCTTATTGCTATTATAAACTGGTTGCCAACGTAATTAGAGCAGTACAAATCAATGTTTTGTCATACCAGTGGTGTACGGTCGGATATACCACGGCTGTCAGCCAATCAGCATTCAGGGATCGAACCACCCGGTTTATAATATGGCTTTGATCCTCTTCAACCCGGCCATTGTCTTTAAAGGGGGGAGGCTATACAGACACGCCTGGTGCGCAAATTGATGATGTTTGTCATGCAAGGAGAGTCAAGTGGAGACGAAGCTGGGACTTGGGACTGTACAAAATCATTACATTTTTATCAGAGTAATTGTTGAAAATCACTGCAATAAATGGGCTTTAGCCATCACCCTGGCCGGATATTGGCTACACTATCTAGCTACTTCCCTCGCCTTACTGAGGCAAGCAGGAGCTAAAGGACACTGTGCCCCATGATGTGTTGCCTGACTGTAGCGCAAACTCTCCCCGTTGAGCAGTGTAGACTATCACAGTGACATCCAGATGGTTACTCTCAGTATTACAAGTTATTTATTATGTAGGCTGCTGTCCTGCTCTAAATAAAATCAAGTAGGATGGAACAAATTGGAGATAGTGTCTAAATCCAGATGAAGACCAATACTACAAGTTATTTCGCCCATCGAAGTAAACATCACGTTCTTTAACAAGTCGTAATTAGCGCCATGCTGCTGTTGCCAGCTAGCCATCATAAACTAGCTGTGAAGGGCTCATCAGCACCACTGGATCAGGACAACTGACTGAACTGAGTTTATTTGTCTTCACACTCAACTCTCAGCTGTGCGACATACTTCATCAATTTGGACAACAGGCGTGTCTATATAGCCTCTCCCTCTTTAAAGCTCCCTTTTTGCCGTGGCCTTATGTAGGTTATTTTGTGTGTTGACATTACAGCAGGCGTGGTGGTGAGTGTAAGAAGGCTACCATCCCAGCAGCACCATGAGTCTGGATGAGGATGCACGGTGGCTGGAGTGGGTCACCAAGCAGTTTGAGAGCATCGCGGGTGAAGACAAAGAAATTGACCTGGAGGAGTTCAAAACGGCCCTCAAGGTCAAGGAGGTGAGTCAGGGCTCAAGGGTCAACTGATTTGTCACTGTCCCCAAACTTTTTGGGGGAGGTTTTATGTATTTTGTTGCTTGTTTCTTTTGTGACAAATAAGCTCAAATAGGGCCGGGGTAGGATGGGTAGGGGGTACAGTGCAATAACGTCAAATACGTGAAGGTTCACATACAGAGCCGCCAAAAATGAACCGTCTCAATGTCTAACTTCCACTGACTCTAAGGGATTGTGCTTCACGGATTATGTACGGTATGCGAGTTGTACTTACTTTGTCCATAGAAGTCAGTGCTGTGTGATTCTGTGTGTGTTTCTGCAGTCTTTCTTTGCGGAGCGGTTCTTTGCGCTGTTTGACTCTGACGGTAGCAAAACCATCAGTCTGGATGAGCTGCTGGAGGCTCTGGACCTGCTGATCCATGGCAGCGAGACGGACAAGCTGCGCTTCCTCTTCCAGGTCTATGACGTCGATGGTATGTGTTTAGCCTAGTGCCAGATCTGTTTGTGCAGTCTTGACAATTGCCAGTGACCAGGAGTTGGCATGACGACACACATAGATCTGTGACCAAGCTTGCAAGTGTTACTTGTGAAGACAAAATGTGTGCATTATCCACCATTAAAACACACAGTGAAATAAAACATCTACACTTTTTTGGTATGCTATATATACCGATGTATGAGAATGGTCAGTGAAACCTCCACACATTGACTCACCTTTAGGACGTGCAGTTTATTGCGTCCAACTTAGCTGCCTATATTTTCATCACCTTGCAACAGACTATTGACAAGGATTTCTCTTGGCCTGCAGGCAGTGGCTCGATTGACCCAGACGAGCTGCGCACGGTGCTCAAGTCGTGCCTGCGCGAGAGCGCCATCTCCCTGCCAGAGGAGAAGCTGGACGACCTGACCCTGGCTCTGTTCGAGTCGGCTGACAAGGACAACAGCGGCTCCATCACCTTCGAGGAGCTCAAGGCCGAGCTGGAGAACTTCCCTGAGGTTATGGAGAACCTCACCATCAGGTCTCAAGGCACAGCTAACATGTTTAAACACGGGGGCTGGTTTCCCAGACACAAATGAAGCCCAGCCCTGGACTAAAAAGTTTAAGAATATGCTTCATTTTTGTCAGGGAACATGCCCAGAATGTATCAAACATGCAAAATATAAGGAAGGCTCACACGTCCGTACACGCATAAGATTTTGCCCTGTGACATTTTCTGTAGTCCCGTGTCTGTTCTCCAACTCTGTATCTCAGCGACATAGTCAATATGTCCCCAAAGAATGATCTTTACCGCAGACGAAGTGCCTAGATCCTAGATCAGCACTCCTATTCTGAAACTCTTTGTAAATATGGGCCCTCCATTTCCTCCACCACCTAGCGCTGCCAACTGGCTGAAGCCTCCCGGCCTGGAGCAGAAGAAGGGGCGGCATACCCCGCGCTACCTGACTCCAGCGTACTGGCACAACAACAGCCGGAAGCTCCTCTTTCTGTGCGCCTACACTTGCCTCAACCTGCTGCTGTTCATCACCGCCATGCTGAAGAACGCAGAGGGGGGATTCTGGTACATGGTGGCCAAGGGCTGCGGCCAGTGCCTCAACTTTAACTGTACCTTTGTCATGGTGAGGGAGATAGTGGGGAAGTGGGGGAGGGAGGGGGTGAATGTGGTTTGGTGGATAGAGATGAAGAGATATTCAGCAACTCTCGTTAAGGACAATGAATGTTTGCTTGATACGTCGATCTTTTAAACCAGCACGTTTTCGGCGAAGGCCTTCATGAGGGTATTGGTGTTAAGAGGTAGACATCGACATGCAGCTGTGACATTTCCCTTAGCAACACTAGACTTTCTGCATTGACTGTGTCTGTGTATCCGTGTATGTGTGTGTGTGTATACGTGTTTACATGTGAATGCGTGTAGGTGCTAATGCTGCGGCGCTGTTTGACCTGGCTGCGGGCCACTTGGGTGGTGAGGGTGTTGCCCCTGGACCAGAACATCCTGCTGCATCAGATGGTGGGCTACGCCATTGTCACCTTCTCCACCGTGCACACCACTGCCCACTTCATGAACTTTGGTACGAAGGAACACACACGCTCTAAACCACAAACACTCACATGTTATACACCTTCCCTCTCCCAGATGCAGTGAACCAGTCCCAAAAAATATTTTTAAGCCTTGCGACAATTGTTTCATGAGCTGAAATAAAAGGCCCCAGAAATGTTCCATGTGCACAAAAATCTTAATTCTCTCAAATTTTGTGCACAAATTTGTTAACATCCCTGTTAGTGAGTTAGTGCCCCATGGTGGCGGTGGGGTTGTGGTATGGGCAGGCATAAGCTACGGACAATGTACACAATTGCATTTTATCGATGGCAATTTGGATGCACAGAGATACCGTGGTGAGATCTTGAGGCTCATTGTTGTGCCATTCATCCGCCGCTATCACCTCATGTTTCAGCATGATAATGCACAGCCCCATGTCGCAAGAATCTGTACACAATTCCTGGAACCTGAAAATGTTCTAGATCTGCCACTTACCAAGCGTGTCACCATTTGAGCATGTTTGGGATGCTCTGGATCGACGTGTACGACAGCATCTTCCAGTTTCCGCAAATATCCATAAACTTCGCACAGCCGTTGAAGAGGAGTGGAATAACATTCAACAGGCAGCAATCAACAGCATGATCAACTCTATGTGAAGGAGATTTGTCACGCTGCATGAGGCAAATGGTGGTCTCACCAGATACTGACTGGTTTTTATTATCCACGCCCCTACTTTTTTTTAGGGTATCTGTGACCAACAAATGCATTTCTGCATTCCCGGTCGTGTAAATCCATAAATTAGGGCCTATGTATTTATTTCAATTGACTGATTTCCTTATAAGAACTGTAACTCAGTAAAATCTTTGAAATTGCTTCATGTTGCATTTTTTGGGGGGTTCAGTGTAGTATATACAGTACCAGTCAAAAGTTTGCACACACCTACTCATTCAAGGGTTTTTCTTTATTTTTTACTATTTTCTACATTGTAGAATAATAGTGAAGACATCACAACTATGAAATAACACATACATCATGTAGTAGCCAACAAAAAAAAATCAAAGTAGCCACTCTTTGCCTTGATGACAGGTTTGCACACTCTTGACATTCTCTTATCCAGCTTCATGAGGAAGTCACCTGGAATGCATTTAAATTAACAGGTGTGCATTAAAAGTTCATTTGTGGAATTTCTTTCCTTCTTAATGTGTTTGAGCCAATTGGTTGTGCTGTAACAAGGTAGGGGGGTATACAGAAGATAGCCCTATTTGGTAAAAGACCAAGTCCATATTATGGCAAGAACAGCTCAAATAAGCAAAAAGAAACGACAGTCCATCACTACTTTAAGACATGAAGGTCAGTCAATCCAGAAAATGTCAATAACTTTGAAAGTTATTCAAGGGCAGTAGCAAAAACCATCAAGCGCTATGATGAAACTGGCTCTCATGAGGACCACCACAGGAATGGAAGACCCGAAGTTACCTCTGCTGCAGAGGATAAGTTCATTAGAGTTAACTCGGATTGCAGCCCAAATAAATGCTTCACAGAGTTCAAGTAACAGACACATCTCAACATCAACTGTTAAGAGGAGACTGTGTGAATCAGACCTTCATGGTTGAATTGCTGCAAAGAAACCACTACTAAAGGACACCAATAATAAGAAGAGACTTGCTTGGACCAAGAAACACAAGCAATGGACATTAGACCGGTGGAAATCTGTCCTTTGGTCTGACGATTTTTGGTTCTAACCGCCGTGTCTTTGTGAGACACAGAGTAGGTGAATGGATGATCTACGCATGTGTGGTTCCCACCGTGAAGCATGGAGGAGGTGTGATGGTGTAGGGGTGCTTTGCTGGTGACACTGTCAGTGATTAGAATTCAAGGCATACTTAACCAGCATGGCTACGACAGCATTCTGCAGCGAAAAGCCATCCCATCTGGTTTGCGCTTAGTGGAACTATCATTTGTTTTTCAACAGAACAAAGACCCAACACACATCTCTAGGCTGTATAAGGGCTATTTGACCAAGGAGAGTGATGGAGTGCTGCATCAGGTGACCTGGCCTCCACAATCAACCGACCTCAACCCAATTGAGATGGTTTGGGATGAGTTGGACTGCAGAGTGAAGGAAAAGCAGTCAACAAGTGCTCAGCATATATGGGGACTCCTTCGAAACTGTTGGAAAGGCATTCCAGGTGAATCTGATTGAGAGAATGCAAACCTGTCATCAAGGCAAAGGGTGGCTACTTTGAAGAATCTAAAATCTAAAATATATTTTGATTTGTTTAACACTTTTTTGTTTACTGCATGATTCCATATGTGTTATTTCATAGTTTTGATGTCTTCACTATCATTCTATAATGTAGAAAATAGTAAAGATAAAGAATGAGTAGGTGCGTCCGAACTTTTGACTGGTACTATATTTTGGCTATAATTAGAATGCCAAATGTGTTTAATAAGACTGAGTACACATCAATGTTTCCCATATCAATACTTATTACCTCACCTAAACACATATTTAGATGGGTTGGCTGACAAAATCACGAAAACGAATCATGCTTTGTTATGATTTTGAACGGTCAGATAGCTAGCAACAATTACAAGAAGATGCCATATGGGAAATCGTAGGTGGCTCGTTTCCGCTAGTTGTATCTTGTTCTTGATACCATGTCTTGTTTTGAGGTGTTTTGACTTATTTCATGTCAACACTAAATAATATGGCTCAAATTCGTTAGCTAGGTAACCAACAACAGTAATTATGTCTTTGTGCATTGTGCAAATGTATTTATGTTTTCAATAAACATTTGAAGACAAAATATAGTTTACATGTTGTCAACAATCTAAGCCAACCCCGTCTGTTTTGCCCCATAGTTGCGCACGTGATGGTTTTGTTGCTAAACAACCAACCCATTTATTGGTTTCAATTTAATGTTTTGGTAATTGCATCCCTGAATGATGTCTCTAGACTGGAGGGTACACAAGATGAGGCTGGTGGGACGACTGATAGTGGAATGGGCTCATTTTAATGCCAGAATGGAATTAATGGAATGGTAATTTGTTTGATGTGTTTGATACTGTTCCATTTATTCCATTCCAGCCATTACAATGAGCCCGTCCTCCTATAGCTCCTCCCCCCAGCCTCCTCTGTGGAACCACACATAACAGCATGTTTATGTTTAGATTGATCTTGCCCTTGGTCTAAGGTGGTGCTGTATTGTGGCTTTCAACTGATCGATCACATTTATTTATAAACCTCTTTTTACATCAGCAGTTTTCACAAAGTGTTTTTACAGTAACATGGTCTGATCTTTTGTTTCCTCCTTCAGTACACCTATCTCAGAACAGCAGCTACAGCCTGTGGGAGCACCTTTTCACTACTCGGCCAGGGATTGGCTGGGTGCAGGGCTCTGCATCCCTTACCGGCATGGTGCTACAGATCATGATCTGTCTAATGGTGGTCTGTTCCAGCACCTTTGTCCGCCGCAGCGGACATTTTGAGGTACAGTTGACAATCTAGCTAGTAATTTAGCAGGCGCTCATATACAAACTTTGAAGTTTTATTAGTCTTATGTACGGGATACGCATGGTATACACCAGGGTTCTCCAACTGGCAAACCATTTTATTTGGACATAAAAGATTAAAAACACCAGCAAATCAGCTCCAATTTATTAACATTTTGTGAATCTGTTCCCAAGTATTCCCACGCATATGAGAGACACGTGATCGTATACATACAGTGCATTCGGAAAGTATTCAAGCCCTTGACTTTTTCCACATTTTATTACTTTACAGCCATATTCTAAAATGGATGAATCTACACACAATACCCCAATAATGACAAAGCAAAAGCAGGTTTTTAGACATCAAAACCCCAGAAATATCACATTTAAATAAGTATTCAGACCCTTTACTCAGTACTTTGTTGAAGCACCTTTGACAGTGATTACAGCCTCAAGTCTTCTTGGGTATGACGCTACTAGCTTGGCACACCTCCCATTCTTCTCTGCATATCCTCTCAAGTTCTGTGGGGTTGGATGGGGAGCATAGCTGCACAGCTATTTTCAGGTCTCTCCATAGATGTCCGATCGTGTTCAAGTCTGGGATCTGACTGGGCCACTCAAGGACATTCAGAGACTTGTCCCAAAGCCACTCCTGCGTGGTCTTGGCTGTGTGCTTAGGGTTATTGTCCTGTTGGAAGGTGAACCTTCACCCCAGCCTGAGGTTCTGAGTGCTCTGGAGCAGGTTTTCATCAAGGATTTCAGAATGATGGAGGCCACTGTGTTCATGGTGACCTTCAATGCTGCAGACATTTTTTGGTACCCTTTCCCAGATCTGTGCCTCGACACGATCCTGTCTCGGAGCTCTACGGACAATTCCTACAACTTCATGGCTTGATTTTTTCTATGACATGCAATGTCAACTGTGGGACCTTATATAGACAGGTGTGTGCCTTTCCAAATCGTGTCAAATCAAATTAATTTACCACAGGTGGACTCAAGTTGTAGAAACATCTCAAGGATGATCAATGGAAACAGGATTCACCTGAGCTAAATTTCGAGTTTCATAGCAAAGGGCCTGAATACTTATGTAAGTAAGGTATTTCTGTTTTTATTTGTAATACATTTGCGAAAATGTCTAAAAACAGTTTTCATTTTTTTGTTATTTGTCAGTTCTCTTTATCTAATATTAGGTTTTGGTTGAAGATATGATAGCATTCACTATCACAAATATGTACAAATAGAGAAAATCAGAAAGGGGTGAAATACTTTTTCATGGCACTGTACATTCACGTACACGAGCTCCCTCCATCGCTACACCCAAATACTCCAATTTTTTCTTATTTCTGTGTGTTGTTTCCCCAGGTGTTCTACTGGTCCCATCTGTCCTATGTGTGGGTGTGGGCTTTGCTGGTGGTGCACTGTGCCAACTTCTGGAAGTGGTTTGTGGTGCCTGGTGTGATCTTCCTGCTGGAGAAACTAGTGGGCGTTGCTGTTTCTCACATGGGAGGCCTCTACATCGTGGAGGTCAACCTGCTGCCATCTAAGGTACATCATATTCCAACCTACCAACCCTACTATAAGGCGAGAAAAGTCAACTAGCATTGTGCAGTGTGGACAGAGTGTAGATGGCTCTGTTAGCCTAGCAGTTCATGTCTTCATTTTTGTTCAGAGACCATTTTTTATTCCCCCCCCCCCCCCCCCCCCCCCCCCCCCCCCCTGAGAGTGTTGAAAAATGTCTGTTACTTGCAGGTGACCCATCTGGTAATCAAGCGGCCCCAGTTTTTCCACTTCAAACCAGGGGACTATGTTTACATCAACATTCCAGACATCGCAAAGTATGAGTGGCATCCTTTCACCATCAGCAGTGCCCCAGAGCAGCCAGGTTTTTATTTTAATTTAACCTTTTAGCAGGGAGTCCCATTTGAGACCAATACAAATATACAAGATCACAAAACATACTTAAGAGAAACAATCACATTCCTCGAAGAAAGAGGTTCCTAATCAACCATTTGAATTGCCCGAGAGGCACCCAGTACATATAGTTGCAGGGAACTCTGTAGATTGTTAGCCACCCCTGAAACCGAGTATGTTAACTCATACAGTCTAAATTATGTTAAGTATGGCGGAAGTGTCACGGCTTTCTGTTGAAGGAGAGGCGGACCAAAACGCAGCGTGGTTATTTTTTATACATCTTTAATAAAGATGAAAATAGAACAATATACAAAAACAAGAAATGTGAAAAACCCAAACACAGCCCTATCTGGTGTAACAAACACAAAGACAGGAACAATCACCCACAAAACCCAACACCAAACAGGCTACCTAAATATGGTTCCCAATCAGAGACAATGACTAACACCTGCCTCTGATTGAGAACCATATCAGGCCCAAACACAGAAACAGACAAACAAGACATCCAACATAGAATGCCCACTCAGATCACACCCTGACCAAACAAAACATAGAACATACAAAGCAAACTATGGTCAGTGTGTGACAGGAAGTTTATGTAAGAGAGCTTTGTAAATAAAAAGAGAGCATTGAATCGATCTACGTATTCAAAGAGGGTCAGCCTACTTTCTGGTAAAGAATGCAATGATGTGTACTGAACCTGTCGCTCGTAATAAAGCACAGTGCGCTATGATAAACGGCGTCCAATAGCTTCAATATAGTGGCAGATGCATTCATATAGACATTGGTACACTCAGTTTGTCTAAAAACTGTGTTACATCCAGTTCCCCACTCTCTCTAAACTAGAATGTAATACAAAATGTAACTTTATTGTTCATTAGTTAGAACGGGAATTTATCTTCTGCCGTTCCTAACGCCCACAAGTCAGCCTCAGAGGATGGAGAGCAATTGTACATGGGATCAGACACCAGCAGCTTTCCATCTGCCAGTTCTTTTCCATTCCCATTTTTCTGTGTCCCAGACCGGGGCTTGAACAAGCAAACTTCCAGCTGCTGGTCTGCCTCTCTAACCTCTAGGCAACTTCTGCCTCCAAATTAAACTAAACTTACAAACGTGCACACATGGTCCAGTTGCAGCTTTGACATCCATGAACATTTCCATACAACTCAATGGAGTGTGTCTGCGCTTGCACATCCCTTTCTGAAAAGATACTCTGTGGTTGCATATCCGCTCCATGGGCCAGTGGACCAATCGTCTGTATGAGTACTTCAGGCAGCCAGACAGCCAGGTGGTCAGCACCAAGAGACTGAGCGCCAGCCTGAAGGACAGACGGCACCAGAGGAGGGCCCAGGTTCTCTACCTTCTTTTTCGCCCACTACTTATAATTCTCTCTGTTAGCAATACAATACAATTCTACATACACAAAGTCAAAACAATACAATTAAGTAGGACCCTGGAATATGGGAGTGGGCTAAATCATTAGATTTTCTTGCAGGAGGAGCTGTTTAAATGTGCGAACTGCAACGGGACGGTGGCCTCCAACGAGGACGATGCCATCGAGCTAACCCTGTATCGACAAAACGGGTGTAGACCAGGGCCAGGACCATGCCCAGGACCAGGGCCACAGGGGCCCAACCCAGACCAGCAGAACCAAGCAGAGAGAGGAGAAGGCCCCCAACTCAGAGAGGTATGATCTGGGCCCCTTATAAGATATGCAACATAGAATAAAGATATTTATCATACAAAAGAGCTGAAACTCTGAGTGATGTTTCAAATGTTTACTCAGCGAAGATGTACAGCTGAACGCATATATTCAACACAGTGCAGTGTCAACTTATACCCTTAGCTCTTAACCCCTCACTTTCCACAAAGATGTACTTCAGTACTTTTCCATCACCCAGGATTTCTCCGTGCTCCTATGTCCATATCACAGGACATTATCAATCAGGAGAAGCCTTGAGTTAATGGGACGACACATTCCTACAGTCCACTGCAATCCACCAAATAATTACACTTCTCATACACAAAGAGCTTGAACCTAACACTACTTTCAGTCTCTGAGGATCTATTCATACTAAGAGGATATAATGATATAAAAGAGTAAAGATATAAAACAGTAATTTGCAATCTATCGCCCATATTCATAAAGGGTCGCAGGGCAGGAGTTCTGATCTAGGATCAGTTTTGCCTTTTAGATCATAATGAATTAGATTATATGGAAAGGAGGGGACCTGAACCTAGATCAGCACTCCTAGTCTGAGAGGCTTTAAGAATACGAGCCCAGGTCCCCCATGTCCACATCATTTTATTTATTTTGATCTAAAAGGCAAAACTGTTCCAATATCAGCACTTTTACACTAAGACGCTTTAGGAATGTGGGCCCTGGTCTGACAGTACAGGAGTTTGGGTCACTGGGTTACTGTTGTAATGCATTATGATAACATCTTATTACTTATTTTAAAACTGATGATTCATCCATTTGTTCCTCCCGACCAACATAGACCACAGCCAAGCTTAGTGAAAACCACAGGTTCTGCAACGTCAAAGTGAGTTTGACTTCAACCTGCTCCTGTAACATTTAATTGTTGATAATGTACATAGGCATACATAACATATTACTAACCCTATTTTAAGACATTATAAAAGGCTTATAACAAGTTATGAAGCATTATACCATCAAGGTGATATGTCATTATCTTATTAGCTATCTAGACGTTCACATTAGGTTTGAATGTACTCTGTGTCTGTATCTCTGTCTGTCAGTGCTTCGTGGATGGGCCCTATGGGACTCCGACGAGACAGATCTTTGCCTCTGAACACGCGGTGTTAATCGGTGCCGGTATTGGGATCACGCCTTTCGCCTCCATCTTACAGAGCATCATGTACCAGTAAGTACATGCTAGGTTGCCCTGGAATGGAAACACCGAGAATTTAAAAGCACTACAGTATACATCAAATGAAATACCCAAGTAACCCGAGCTATGGTGCAAGCTATAATCCTACAATGATGATTATGGCGCCAATGTCTACGTTTCTTAAAGCTTAGCCCAATACTATGGTTATTAATAACTAAAAATGTTCCTGCATATTCTGCTGTAAGTCAATTTCCTAACAACTTTGGTTGGTGTGGGCAATAAAGTTTTGAGTTTTGCATTTTTACTTCTGATTTCTATTTCAGCTATCGCATGAGGAAACAGAACTGTCCCAACTGCAGCTACTCGTGGTGTGAGAACATCAAGGACAGTGAGATGAAACTGAGGAAGGTAAGACCCACTGCAGATGACAGATGCCCATTGGGCCTGAAAGCTTGAAGTTATTAGCCTGGTCCCAGATCTGTTAGTGCAGTCTTGCATACTCCTGTGGCCAAGTCAGCAAGACATCATGAACAGATCTGGGACCAGGCTAAAAAAATATTAGTTATAGTAAACATTTGTTAAACACTCGGTTTGTGGTTCTCCTACAGGTTGACTTTATCTGGATCAACAGAGACCAGAAATCATTTGAGTGGTTTGTGAGCCTCCTGACCAAACTGGAGATGGATCAGGCTGACGAAGAGCCAGAGGGTAAGTGAGAGGAGGAATGAAAGATACAGAGATGGAGGGAGGACAAAGAAAGGAAGAGTAAGATCTTCTATAAGAGAAACACCACTGTGTGTTTGGCGTCAAATCTAACGTTTGTTCCACTCCTGTGTTTCTCTGTGTAAGGCACATGTGTAAATGCCTTTTGTTTAAGTTATCTATCTTATTACTGTTTTCACTGTAAAGTGGTTACAATTTTAAATGCACTTTAAATAAAGTTTGATTCGATTTTTGAACCCTCAGGCCGCTTCTTGGAGATGCACATGTACATGACCTCTGCCCTCAGCAAGAATGACATGAAGGCCATCGGCCTGCAGATGGCACTAGACCTCCTGGCCAAGAAGGAAAAGAGGGATTCCATCACTGGCCTTCGCACCCGCACACAGCCAGGGAGGCCAGAGTGGGGGAAGGTATGGATGTCAAACTGTATCTCTGTATATATCTGTACCTGTCCATTATAAAGCTCATAGAGCATTTTTCAGCTAATCTTGAAGAGATGCACCATTTCTAAATCGGTATGGGGTGCCTCTGTTTTATTTCGTTGTTGGCTATAAGGGCCCTGAGTTTTTCCCTGGTCAGGTTAGGTGGTCAGGAAAAACCTGCAATGAGTCGTGATTCGGTGACATGCAAGCTTGTGGGTCCTGTCCAACCTCCGTACATTGAAAATGTCCTCTTCTTTCACGTGTATCAACCGCAGGTGTTCCAGAAAGTGGCAGAGGAGAAGAAAGGGAAGGTTCATGTGTTCTACTGTGGAGCCCCTGCACTGGCTAAACTCATCAAGGCCCAGTGTGAGCACTTTGGATTCAACTTCTACAAGGAGAACTTTTGAGGACTGTCCAACATTTTTCCTGACTGACATCAGCACCCTCAACTAAATCCACACACCTATGTGCTGATCTATGTCAACAGTTTCTGTACCATACAGGCTGGTTGTCCACAAGCACTATCTCGTGCTGAATCCGCACTATGCCGTTGCCAACCCAAGTATGTGAAACCGACAATCAGTATGCTGCTAACATCTTTGCTTCTTCCACTGTCCCTGCCCCCTTACTGGGCTCGAACCAGTGGTCCTCTGAATTCAAACACACCGCCCTCCTTGAAAACATACCAATTAGTTGTGCTATAAAAAAAAGATCCGATAGGACCATTGGCGTGCCTGCCCTTAATGCTTGCCTTGGTCAAGAAGTATAATGTGGGCCTTTATACTGTATATTCTATCACATTTAGTATTCAAATGGATCTACCTTGCTTTAAACCAACACATATTCCAAAGCACAAATACTAAATGGCAGACATTGTGACAGAGAATGAAATTATGTTCACACCATACACAGTTAATGTACCTCTTAACTATGTGTTGTTGCCAATGGATGTGATGTTTTTTTTTTTAACTAGACAAGTCAGTTAAGAACAAATTCTTATTTATTTAACTTATTTTGACAGCCTACCCCAAACAACACTGGGCCAATTGCGCGCCGCCCAAACCATGGCCAGTTGTGATACAGCTTGGAATTGAACCAGGGTCTGTAGTGAGTTCTCTAGCACTGAGCCTTAGACCACTACGCCACTCGGGAGCAGTGCTTGTATTGGATGTATTGTAGTAGATATATTTGATGTTTCTGCTTAAATCTTCATGGAAGGTTGTTAAGATACAAAATACAGCATAATATGCACCTTGGTGGAAGGGATAAATGGGTAAGCCTAAGTAATGTAGTGATTGTTCTGCATCCTGGGTAAGACCAGAAGATGTCCATTATTATAGGAAATATAGAACATATCAAACTAACGTTACAATTTTATAAAACGTATAGCTATTCTATGTTATGTAACTAAAGTGCCTTCAGAAAGTATTCACACCCCTTGACCTTTTCCACGTTTTATTTTATTACAGCCTGAATTTAAAATAGATACAATTTAGATTTTTTTTTTGTCACTGCCCTACACAAATGTATTAAAAATGAAAAGCTGAAATATCTTCAACCCCTTTGTCATGGCAAGCCTAAATACATTCAGGAGTAAAAATGTGCTTAACAAGTCACATAATAAGTTGCATGGACTCACTGTGTGCAATAATAGTGTTTCACATGATTTTTGAATGACTAACTCATCTCTGTACCCCACAAATACAATTATCTGTAAGGTCCCTCAGTCGAGCAGTGAATTTCAAACACAGATTCAACCACAAAGACAAGGGAGGTTTTCCAATGCCTCGCAAAGAAGGGCACCTATTGGTAGATGGGTAAAAATATAAAAAGCAGACATTGAGTATCCCTTTGAGCATGGTGAAGTTATTAATTACACTTTGGATGGTGTATCAATACACCCAGTCACTACAACGATACACATGTCCTTCCTAACTCAGGACTTCACCATGAGGCTAATGTTGACTCTAAAACAGTTTAATGGCTGTGATAGAACAAAACTGAAGAGGATGGATCAACAACATTGTAGTTACTCCACAATACTAACCTATTTGAGTAAAAAGAAGGAAGCATGTACAACAAGGCACTAAAGTAATACTGTAAACAATGTGGCAAAGTAATTAACTTTTTGTCCTGAAAGTCTTATGTTTGGGGCAAATCCAATACTACAGATTACTGTATATCACTCTCCATATTTTCAAGCATAGTGGTGGCTGCATCATGTTATGGGTATGCTTGCAATCGTTAAGGACTGGGGACTTTTTCAGGATAAAGAAATAGAGGAAAGCCTGGTTCATTCTGCTTTCCAAAAGATACTGGGAGACAAATTCACCTTTCAGCAGGACAATAACTTAAAACACAAGGTCAAATATACACTGGAGTTGCTTACCATGACAACATTGAATGTTCCTGAGTGGCCTAGTTACGGTGCAACCAACTTGACAGAGCTTAATAATTTCTAAAAGAATATTGTGCAAATATTGTACAATCCAGGTGTGCAATGCTCTTGGAGGCTTACCCATAAAAACTCACTGCTATAATCTCTGCCAAAGGTGATTCTAACATCAGGGTCAGCGTGTTGAATAATTATCTAGTAAAAATATTTGTGATTTTTTTTCCATTCTTTTTTTATTTTTTATATATTTTTTACAAATGTTAGTATTTTTTCTTCCACTTTTACATTGGAGTATTTTGAATAAATTGTTGACCAAAAATAATAATTATATCAATTTTAATCACACTTTGTAACACAACCAAATGTGGACTTACTGGGGTGTGAATACTTTCTGAAGGCACTGTATGTAATTTACATCATGTAAATAGTGTAGATTTACATTTCTGTTCAATAGTGTATTATTGATAGCTATTATAAATATTAATTTTAGATTTACATTTCTGTTATATTATTGGTAGTTACATTGTATTTGTTTATTTAGGTTTCACTGCAATTCAGCTTTTAGCTGCCAATGTTGTACAACATGAATAAACTAAACTATGATTATTATAAATGCATAGCATAGCAGTTTATATGATATTATGAACAGAGTGACTAAATGTTCGAGAAACATTTATAGTATGTGAATATGGATCTATATAAGAACATTGTATTTTGTAAGTGGTAATGGTTTTATTTGTTGTAACCGACAGTCTATAAAACTATCCAGAATGCCAATCCAAAACAAGTCTGTCTGTATAGACCTGTCTAAAGCATAGTTTGGTGAGCAATGTGATTTGCCCTGTTGCCTTGTTGAAATTATACAATTATTTCCTGCGCACTGAATGGTGTAAGGGGTTCTAGGGGAACTAACTGCAATAAATGAAATGCAGTTCAGAAAATGAATTGTTTTTCAGACATTGTGTCTATATGTGAGTTATTTGAGCAGTCTTTACATAGCCTCCATATCCTTTGATTAAAAAAAAGGGCTTGTGTGCCTATACAGAAAAGTTTGCCTCTAGGGGTGTTCTCTAGCCAAAGGAGGTTCTTATAGGCTGTGTTTTCTGCCTGTCAAAACGCAGCCAATGTGTGTTCGAGCAGTAAGCCTTACTAAGACGACTATAAAAATAAAGTTGTGAGTGAAGTCAGGGAAGGGGCATCTGCGACAGCCGAAAGTCAGACACTGTAGTGGTTTTCTAACATCATGGCAAGGCTCATGCTGGCTTCACATGCTCATGGGAAACTGGGAAGTCGTAAATCCGACATGATTGGGCTAGTTTGAGTGGTAAGGACTGAAGCAATGTTTTCCAACAGATGGCAGTGTTGTCATTGTTTGTATGAAAATAATCTTTATAATATAGAAATAAACATGCCTCCAACCCCCATATCACACACTCACAAACTGAAATAAAATGTGTGTATGTTGTACAATCAATTAGTCAGTCTCAAATATAACATTAATTTGTATATACAACTTACCGGACAGTTTATAAGGTACATCACCCAATTCAGGAATATGGCTCGCTCCTACAGACAGTGAGTCACGTGGCCATGGCTTGCTATATAAAGCAGGCAGACAGGCATCAAGGGATTCAGTTACTGTTGAATTGAACGATAGAATGGGCAAAACGATTGACCTAAGCGACTTTGAGCGTGGTATGATTGTCACTGCCAGGTGCGCCGGATCCAGTATCTCAGAAATAGCCGCTCTCCTTGGCTTTTCACGCACATTGCTGTCTAGGGTTTACTGAGAATTGTGCGACAAACAAAAAACATCCAGTCAGCGGCAGTCCTGTGGGCAAAAACAGCTCGTTGATGAGAGTGGTCAACGGGGAATGGCTAGAATCGTGCAAACTAACAGACGGGCCATAAACAGGCAAATAACGGCACAGTACAACAGTGGTGTGCAGAACGGCATCTCAGAATGCACAACTCGTCGGTCCTTGTCATTGATGGGCTATTGCAGCAAACAACCACACCGGATTCCACTCTTATCAGCTAAAAACCAGTGGGCAAGGGATCACACATACTGGAGTGGAAAAAACATTGCCTGGTCCGACATATCCCGGTTCCTGTTGTGGCATGCTGATAGCAGAGTCAGGATTTGAGGTAAGCAGCATGAATCCATGGACCCATCCAGGCTGGTGGCGGTGGTGTACCGTCGTCCAATATGCAGCAACTGCGTGATGCCATCGCGTCAGCATGGACCAACATCCCAGTGGAACGTTTCCGATTTGTATAATCTATGCCCCAAATAATTCAGGCTGTTCTGGAGGGAGGGGAGGGTACTAGATGAGTGTACCTAATAAACTGGCCAGCTAAATAGCAGTGTTTCGCAAACCTTTTGACCTGTGGCAAACGTTGATGGGATATATACACTTAATCTGATCCATACAGCAAACCATCTACTGTATTTTTTTTGACAAACGCTTTTTATAGATTAGGGCTTATTTGAAATATGTTCATAGTTTTGATAGCTTCTCACGCACGTGATGGTTAATTTGTGTGTACCACTTTAAGAGCGTCCCGGAATCTGGAAAGAAGAAGATGTATACTGACCAAAATATAAACACAACATGTAAAGTGTTGGTCCCATGTTTCATAAACTGAAGAAAAAAAAATCCAATCAAACAGAAAGCTTATTTCTCTGAAATCTTGTGCACAAATTTGTTTACATTCCTGTTAGTGAGCGTTTTCTCCTTTGCAAAGATAATCCATCCACCTGACAGGTGTGGCATATCAAGAAGCTGATTAAACAGCATGATCATTACACATTGAGCTGGGGACAATAAAACGCCACTCTAAATTGTGTAGTTTTGTCACACAACACAATGTAACAGATGTGCAATTGGCATGCTAACTGCAGGAATGTCCACCAGAGCTGTTGCCAGAGAATTTAATGTTAATTTTTCTAGTATGAGTCACCTCCAATGTCGTTTTAGAGAATTTGGCAGTACGTCCAACCGGCCTCACAACCGCAGACCAAGTTTAACCACGCCAGCCCACGATCTCCATATCCGGCTTCATCACCTGCGGGATCGTCTGAGATCAGCCACCCGCACAGCTGATGAAACTTTGAGTTAGCACAACCAAATAATTTCTTCAATGTCAGAAACCGTCTCAGGGAAGCTCATCTGCGTGATCATCATCCTCACCAGGGTCTTGACCTGACTACAGTTCAGCATCGTAACCAACTTCTGAGGGCAAATTCAATGGTCACTGGCACACTGGAGAAGTGTGCTCTTCACAGATGATTCATGGTTTCAACTGTACCGGGCAGATGGCAGACAGTATGGCGTTGTGTGGGCGAGCGGTTTGCTGATATCAACAATGTGAACAGAGTGCCCCATGGTGGAGGTGGCGTAAAGATATGGGCAGGCATAAGTTACGAACAATGAACACAATTGCAATTTATCGATGACAATTTGAATGCACAGAGATACCGTGATGAGATCCTGAGGCCCATTGTCGTGCCATTCATCTGCCACCATCACAAGGATCTGTACACAATTCCTGGAAGCTGAAAATGTCCCAGTTCTTCCATGTCACCCATTGAGCATGTTTGGGATGCTCCTGATCGTCATGTCCAAGTTCCCACCAATATCCAGCAACTTTGCACAGCCATTAAAGAGGAGTGGGAAAATATTCCAGGCCACAATCAACAGCATGATCAACTATGATCAATCAACAGCCTGATAAACTCTGATCAATCAACAAATGCAAAGGAAATGTTGCACTGCACAAGGCAAATTGTGTTCACACCAGATACTGATTGGTTTTCTGATCCACAAATCTACTTTAAGGCATCTGTGACCAACAGATGCATTTCTGTTTTACCAGTCATGTGAAATCCATAGATTAGGGCCTAATTTATTTATTTCAATTGACTGATTTCCTTATATTGAACTCTAACTCAGTAAAATCTTTTAAATTGTTGCATGTTGCATTTATATTTTTGTTCAGTGTAGGTAGCTCTGATAAAATAGGTCTTTAGTTTTGAATGGTTTTGGCTACAGTCAAGCGGTTTTCTGCAACGTAAAGGTGCAACCATGGACACAAAGCCATGCTCCGTTTGTTTCTATGGTAATTTGTACAAAATGTTAAGAAAATGTTATTTGCAATAGATATGTTATGTTATGAATTCCAATTAGTTGTGGCTAACGTTAGCTAGATGGCTAACCATAACTAGGCTAGGTGTCAGGGGTTAGATTTAAGGTTAGGAGTTAGGTTAAAGGGTTAACGCTTGGGGAAAAGTTAGCAAACATGCTAAGTAGTTGCAAAGTTGCTAATTAGCTAAGATGCTAAAGTTGTCCGTGATGACATTCGACTATGCTAACATTAGCTAGGTGGCTAACGTTAGCTAGGCTAGGAGTAGGGGTTAAGGTTAGGGTTAAAGGGTTAGGGGAAGGGTTAGCTAATATGCTACTTAGTTGCAAATTAGCTAAAAAGTAATAAGTAGTTGCAAAGTTGCTAGTTAGCTAAGACGCTAAAGTTGTCCATGATGAGATTCAAACACGCAACCTTTGGGTTGCTAGACGTTTGCATTATAAGGTCGCGCATCCACCCCGACCAACCGCCTTCCTTTAATTTTTGCCTCATACCAAATGTAACATAACATGCTACTTTGAGTGTCTCAGCTTTTCGTTTACTATGCTGCGTCTAGTCCAGTGGTTCCCAAACTGTGGGGCACGCCAACCAGCCCACACCACCAAAATAACCCCCCCCCCAACAAAAAAAAATTATATATATTTTTTTTTAGGAACTCAGTCCAGCTTTCAACTTAAAGTTGAAACCATCATTAAAGTTGTAATAGTAGAATGTACAAGGTGGAATTTCGAAATGCATCATCAGTTTTCCTCTTGTCATGTCAGTCATTGCATACCTTAGATAGCTATTTATAACTTGTCAAAAATGTCAGATCAACTAGCCCAAGTCAGCTAACGTCTTTTAGCTAGGTTCTTTACCCGATTGATTTTGTTGTAATGTTTGAGTCACTCAAATATCACATGAACACAAATAAGACATAGGAAAATGTCTATAATTGTAGGAAATTAGCTTTAAAATTGCAACATTGTCTCTGCACCCCACAACAAAACGTGTAGAATTTCAGAAAATTGGCTTTGAAATTACAAAAAAAAATCTCCACCAAAATGTATAGAAATACAGTAAGCACGGGATATTCCACAATGCTGGAAGGGGGGACTGAGTGAAAAGGTTTGTCTATGAGACCAGCCTTACCAACACGGCAGTGTTAACATGTTTCTAAAAGTTTCTTTATTAATGTCTAAATAAATGTTTCTATACCTTTGGTGGTTCATTTTTTACTATCAAATGAGGAGAGAAACTTCTCACACAAGTCAGAGATACACTTCAACTGAATCTTTATTCACTTATTAATAAGGGAGCAGGTCAATACAACACACACATGAATCGATTGAGTGCTCTACATTAATGATGCCAGGTCGACGAATCACCCTCAGATGATTTGTTGAGAGACCGAGACAAAAGTACAAAGGTCTTTTGTAGCCAAGATACACCCCCCTCAGGCTACATGACAAACAGATGTATGAAATGGGTCACAAGGATACGATTAGTATGAAAGATACTTATAATTCACAGCAGACAGTATCTGCTGTAAAAAGTGTTCTCGTTGTGTAGAGACCAGTGTCTGGCCCTGGAGTCATCTCTTCCTGGTACCTTATAGAACAGAAACATTAACTCATGCTATGGAATGTGGTCTCTTTAGGTTTTATCACCCAAAAGACATCGTAAATCTTCTGTCAGTATTTAATCTACCAGAGGCCCTTCCTCAGTAGAACACACACAGATGAGTGTTCTAACAACCCCTTATTCTGTTGCATAAAACAACCATTTGATGCAATAACAGAATTATAACATCATCATGTAATTTCTATTCTGACAGGTCCCCATATCACACACTGACAAACTGAAAAAATAACTTGTGTACAATTAATTGGTTAGAGAGAGAGTTCTCAGATATCACTCTAATTTATCCCCTGTAGCTTTAGACTCCAAATCTGCCCAATTAGATGATTATCTTTCCATACACCCACTTCATTTGACATGCCCACTTTCAGATGTATGCTGTTACCCATGACTCTTAAGCCGTGTTCACATTGGCAATTTGAAATAACTGAAATCCTATCTATTTGCATATATACAGCCAAAAAGCACATGGAACCACTGTGTGTTTGGCGTCAAATCTAACGTTTGTTCCACTCCTGTGTTTCTCTGTGTAAGGCACATGTGTAAATGCCTTTTGTTTAAGTTATCTATCTTATTACTGTTTTCACTGTAAAGTGGTTACAATTTTAAATGCACTTTAAATAAAGTTTGATTCGATTTTTGAACCCTCAGGCCGCTTCTTGGAGATGCACATGTACATGACCTCTGCCCTCAGCAAGAATGACATGAAGGCCATCGGCCTGCAGATGGCACTAGACCTCCTGGCCAAGAAGGAAAAGAGGGATTCCATCACTGGCCTTCGCACCCGCACACAGCCAGGGAGGCCAGAGTGGGGGAAGGTATGGATGTCAAACTGTATCTCTGTATATATCTGTACCTGTCCATTATAAAGCTCATAGAGCATTTTTCAGCTAATCTTGAAGAGATGCACCATTTCTAAATCGGTATGGGGTGCCTCTGTTTTATTTCGTTGTTGGCTATAAGGGCCCTGAGTTTTTCCCTGGTCAGGTTAGGTGGTCAGGAAAAACCTGCAATGAGTCGTGATTCGGTGACATGCAAGCTTGTGGGTCCTGTCCAACCTCCGTACATTGAAAATGTCCTCTTCTTTCACGTGTATCAACCGCAGGTGTTCCAGAAAGTGGCAGAGGAGAAGAAAGGGAAGGTTCATGTGTTCTACTGTGGAGCCCCTGCACTGGCTAAACTCATCAAGGCCCAGTGTGAGCACTTTGGATTCAACTTCTACAAGGAGAACTTTTGAGGACTGTCCAACATTTTTCCTGACTGACATCAGCACCCTCAACTAAATCCACACACCTATGTGCTGATCTATGTCAACAGTTTCTGTACCATACAGGCTGGTTGTCCACAAGCACTATCTCGTGCTGAATCCGCACTATGCCGTTGCCAACCCAAGTATGTGAAACCGACAATCAGTATGCTGCTAACATCTTTGCTTCTTCCACTGTCCCTGCCCCCTTACTGGGCTCGAACCAGTGGTCCTCTGAATTCAAACACACCGCCCTCCTTGAAAACATACCAATTAGTTGTGCTATAAAAAAAAGATCCGATAGGACCATTGGCGTGCCTGCCCTTAATGCTTGCCTTGGTCAAGAAGTATAATGTGGGCCTTTATACTGTATATTCTATCACATTTAGTATTCAAATGGATCTACCTTGCTTTAAACCAACACATATTCCAAAGCACAAATACTAAATGGCAGACATTGTGACAGAGAATGAAATTATGTTCACACCATACACAGTTAATGTACCTCTTAACTATGTGTTGTTGCCAATGGATGTGATGTTTTTTTTTTTAACTAGACAAGTCAGTTAAGAACAAATTCTTATTTATTTAACTTATTTTGACAGCCTACCCCAAACAACACTGGGCCAATTGCGCGCCGCCCAAACCATGGCCAGTTGTGATACAGCTTGGAATTGAACCAGGGTCTGTAGTGAGTTCTCTAGCACTGAGCCTTAGACCACTACGCCACTCGGGAGCAGTGCTTGTATTGGATGTATTGTAGTAGATATATTTGATGTTTCTGCTTAAATCTTCATGGAAGGTTGTTAAGATACAAAATACAGCATAATATGCACCTTGGTGGAAGGGATAAATGGGTAAGCCTAAGTAATGTAGTGATTGTTCTGCATCCTGGGTAAGACCAGAAGATGTCCATTATTATAGGAAATATAGAACATATCAAACTAACGTTACAATTTTATAAAACGTATAGCTATTCTATGTTATGTAACTAAAGTGCCTTCAGAAAGTATTCACACCCCTTGACCTTTTCCACGTTTTATTTTATTACAGCCTGAATTTAAAATAGATACAATTTAGATTTTTTTTTTGTCACTGCCCTACACAAATGTATTAAAAATGAAAAGCTGAAATATCTTCAACCCCTTTGTCATGGCAAGCCTAAATACATTCAGGAGTAAAAATGTGCTTAACAAGTCACATAATAAGTTGCATGGACTCACTGTGTGCAATAATAGTGTTTCACATGATTTTTGAATGACTAACTCATCTCTGTACCCCACAAATACAATTATCTGTAAGGTCCCTCAGTCGAGCAGTGAATTTCAAACACAGATTCAACCACAAAGACAAGGGAGGTTTTCCAATGCCTCGCAAAGAAGGGCACCTATTGGTAGATGGGTAAAAATATAAAAAGCAGACATTGAGTATCCCTTTGAGCATGGTGAAGTTATTAATTACACTTTGGATGGTGTATCAATACACCCAGTCACTACAACGATACACATGTCCTTCCTAACTCAGGACTTCACCATGAGGCTAATGTTGACTCTAAAACAGTTTAATGGCTGTGATAGAACAAAACTGAAGAGGATGGATCAACAACATTGTAGTTACTCCACAATACTAACCTATTTGAGTAAAAAGAAGGAAGCATGTACAACAAGGCACTAAAGTAATACTGTAAACAATGTGGCAAAGTAATTAACTTTTTGTCCTGAAAGTCTTATGTTTGGGGCAAATCCAATACTACAGATTACTGTATATCACTCTCCATATTTTCAAGCATAGTGGTGGCTGCATCATGTTATGGGTATGCTTGCAATCGTTAAGGACTGGGGACTTTTTCAGGATAAAGAAATAGAGGAAAGCCTGGTTCATTCTGCTTTCCAAAAGATACTGGGAGACAAATTCACCTTTCAGCAGGACAATAACTTAAAACACAAGGTCAAATATACACTGGAGTTGCTTACCATGACAACATTGAATGTTCCTGAGTGGCCTAGTTACGGTGCAACCAACTTGACAGAGCTTAATAATTTCTAAAAGAATATTGTGCAAATATTGTACAATCCAGGTGTGCAATGCTCTTGGAGGCTTACCCATAAAAACTCACTGCTATAATCTCTGCCAAAGGTGATTCTAACATCAGGGTCAGCGTGTTGAATAATTATCTAGTAAAAATATTTGTGATTTTTTTTCCATTCTTTTTTTATTTTTTATATATTTTTTACAAATGTTAGTATTTTTTCTTCCACTTTTACATTGGAGTATTTTGAATAAATTGTTGACCAAAAATAATAATTATATCAATTTTAATCACACTTTGTAACACAACCAAATGTGGACTTACTGGGGTGTGAATACTTTCTGAAGGCACTGTATGTAATTTACATCATGTAAATAGTGTAGATTTACATTTCTGTTCAATAGTGTATTATTGATAGCTATTATAAATATTAATTTTAGATTTACATTTCTGTTATATTATTGGTAGTTACATTGTATTTGTTTATTTAGGTTTCACTGCAATTCAGCTTTTAGCTGCCAATGTTGTACAACATGAATAAACTAAACTATGATTATTATAAATGCATAGCATAGCAGTTTATATGATATTATGAACAGAGTGACTAAATGTTCGAGAAACATTTATAGTATGTGAATATGGATCTATATAAGAACATTGTATTTTGTAAGTGGTAATGGTTTTATTTGTTGTAACCGACAGTCTATAAAACTATCCAGAATGCCAATCCAAAACAAGTCTGTCTGTATAGACCTGTCTAAAGCATAGTTTGGTGAGCAATGTGATTTGCCCTGTTGCCTTGTTGAAATTATACAATTATTTCCTGCGCACTGAATGGTGTAAGGGGTTCTAGGGGAACTAACTGCAATAAATGAAATGCAGTTCAGAAAATGAATTGTTTTTCAGACATTGTGTCTATATGTGAGTTATTTGAGCAGTCTTTACATAGCCTCCATATCCTTTGATTAAAAAAAAGGGCTTGTGTGCCTATACAGAAAAGTTTGCCTCTAGGGGTGTTCTCTAGCCAAAGGAGGTTCTTATAGGCTGTGTTTTCTGCCTGTCAAAACGCAGCCAATGTGTGTTCGAGCAGTAAGCCTTACTAAGACGACTATAAAAATAAAGTTGTGAGTGAAGTCAGGGAAGGGGCATCTGCGACAGCCGAAAGTCAGACACTGTAGTGGTTTTCTAACATCATGGCAAGGCTCATGCTGGCTTCACATGCTCATGGGAAACTGGGAAGTCGTAAATCCGACATGATTGGGCTAGTTTGAGTGGTAAGGACTGAAGCAATGTTTTCCAACAGATGGCAGTGTTGTCATTGTTTGTATGAAAATAATCTTTATAATATAGAAATAAACATGCCTCCAACCCCCATATCACACACTCACAAACTGAAATAAAATGTGTGTATGTTGTACAATCAATTAGTCAGTCTCAAATATAACATTAATTTGTATATACAACTTACCGGACAGTTTATAAGGTACATCACCCAATTCAGGAATATGGCTCGCTCCTACAGACAGTGAGTCACGTGGCCATGGCTTGCTATATAAAGCAGGCAGACAGGCATCAAGGGATTCAGTTACTGTTGAATTGAACGATAGAATGGGCAAAACGATTGACCTAAGCGACTTTGAGCGTGGTATGATTGTCACTGCCAGGTGCGCCGGATCCAGTATCTCAGAAATAGCCGCTCTCCTTGGCTTTTCACGCACATTGCTGTCTAGGGTTTACTGAGAATTGTGCGACAAACAAAAAACATCCAGTCAGCGGCAGTCCTGTGGGCAAAAACAGCTCGTTGATGAGAGTGGTCAACGGGGAATGGCTAGAATCGTGCAAACTAACAGACGGGCCATAAACAGGCAAATAACGGCACAGTACAACAGTGGTGTGCAGAACGGCATCTCAGAATGCACAACTCGTCGGTCCTTGTCATTGATGGGCTATTGCAGCAAACAACCACACCGGATTCCACTCTTATCAGCTAAAAACCAGTGGGCAAGGGATCACACATACTGGAGTGGAAAAAACATTGCCTGGTCCGACATATCCCGGTTCCTGTTGTGGCATGCTGATAGCAGAGTCAGGATTTGAGGTAAGCAGCATGAATCCATGGACCCATCCAGGCTGGTGGCGGTGGTGTACCGTCGTCCAATATGCAGCAACTGCGTGATGCCATCGCGTCAGCATGGACCAACATCCCAGTGGAACGTTTCCGATTTGTATAATCTATGCCCCAAATAATTCAGGCTGTTCTGGAGGGAGGGGAGGGTACTAGATGAGTGTACCTAATAAACTGGCCAGCTAAATAGCAGTGTTTCGCAAACCTTTTGACCTGTGGCAAACGTTGATGGGATATATACACTTAATCTGATCCATACAGCAAACCATCTACTGTATTTTTTTTGACAAACGCTTTTTATAGATTAGGGCTTATTTGAAATATGTTCATAGTTTTGATAGCTTCTCACGCACGTGATGGTTAATTTGTGTGTACCACTTTAAGAGCGTCCCGGAATCTGGAAAGAAGAAGATGTATACTGACCAAAATATAAACACAACATGTAAAGTGTTGGTCCCATGTTTCATAAACTGAAGAAAAAAAAATCCAATCAAACAGAAAGCTTATTTCTCTGAAATCTTGTGCACAAATTTGTTTACATTCCTGTTAGTGAGCGTTTTCTCCTTTGCAAAGATAATCCATCCACCTGACAGGTGTGGCATATCAAGAAGCTGATTAAACAGCATGATCATTACACATTGAGCTGGGGACAATAAAACGCCACTCTAAATTGTGTAGTTTTGTCACACAACACAATGTAACAGATGTGCAATTGGCATGCTAACTGCAGGAATGTCCACCAGAGCTGTTGCCAGAGAATTTAATGTTAATTTTTCTAGTATGAGTCACCTCCAATGTCGTTTTAGAGAATTTGGCAGTACGTCCAACCGGCCTCACAACCGCAGACCAAGTTTAACCACGCCAGCCCACGATCTCCATATCCGGCTTCATCACCTGCGGGATCGTCTGAGATCAGCCACCCGCACAGCTGATGAAACTTTGAGTTAGCACAACCAAATAATTTCTTCAATGTCAGAAACCGTCTCAGGGAAGCTCATCTGCGTGATCATCATCCTCACCAGGGTCTTGACCTGACTACAGTTCAGCATCGTAACCAACTTCTGAGGGCAAATTCAATGGTCACTGGCACACTGGAGAAGTGTGCTCTTCACAGATGATTCATGGTTTCAACTGTACCGGGCAGATGGCAGACAGTATGGCGTTGTGTGGGCGAGCGGTTTGCTGATATCAACAATGTGAACAGAGTGCCCCATGGTGGAGGTGGCGTAAAGATATGGGCAGGCATAAGTTACGAACAATGAACACAATTGCAATTTATCGATGACAATTTGAATGCACAGAGATACCGTGATGAGATCCTGAGGCCCATTGTCGTGCCATTCATCTGCCACCATCACAAGGATCTGTACACAATTCCTGGAAGCTGAAAATGTCCCAGTTCTTCCATGTCACCCATTGAGCATGTTTGGGATGCTCCTGATCGTCATGTCCAAGTTCCCACCAATATCCAGCAACTTTGCACAGCCATTAAAGAGGAGTGGGAAAATATTCCAGGCCACAATCAACAGCATGATCAACTATGATCAATCAACAGCCTGATAAACTCTGATCAATCAACAAATGCAAAGGAAATGTTGCACTGCACAAGGCAAATTGTGTTCACACCAGATACTGATTGGTTTTCTGATCCACAAATCTACTTTAAGGCATCTGTGACCAACAGATGCATTTCTGTTTTACCAGTCATGTGAAATCCATAGATTAGGGCCTAATTTATTTATTTCAATTGACTGATTTCCTTATATTGAACTCTAACTCAGTAAAATCTTTTAAATTGTTGCATGTTGCATTTATATTTTTGTTCAGTGTAGGTAGCTCTGATAAAATAGGTCTTTAGTTTTGAATGGTTTTGGCTACAGTCAAGCGGTTTTCTGCAACGTAAAGGTGCAACCATGGACACAAAGCCATGCTCCGTTTGTTTCTATGGTAATTTGTACAAAATGTTAAGAAAATGTTATTTGCAATAGATATGTTATGTTATGAATTCCAATTAGTTGTGGCTAACGTTAGCTAGATGGCTAACCATAACTAGGCTAGGTGTCAGGGGTTAGATTTAAGGTTAGGAGTTAGGTTAAAGGGTTAACGCTTGGGGAAAAGTTAGCAAACATGCTAAGTAGTTGCAAAGTTGCTAATTAGCTAAGATGCTAAAGTTGTCCGTGATGACATTCGACTATGCTAACATTAGCTAGGTGGCTAACGTTAGCTAGGCTAGGAGTAGGGGTTAAGGTTAGGGTTAAAGGGTTAGGGGAAGGGTTAGCTAATATGCTACTTAGTTGCAAATTAGCTAAAAAGTAATAAGTAGTTGCAAAGTTGCTAGTTAGCTAAGACGCTAAAGTTGTCCATGATGAGATTCAAACACGCAACCTTTGGGTTGCTAGACGTTTGCATTATAAGGTCGCGCATCCACCCCGACCAACCGCCTTCCTTTAATTTTTGCCTCATACCAAATGTAACATAACATGCTACTTTGAGTGTCTCAGCTTTTCGTTTACTATGCTGCGTCTAGTCCAGTGGTTCCCAAACTGTGGGGCACGCCAACCAGCCCACACCACCAAAATAACCCCCCCCCCAACAAAAAAAAATTATATATATTTTTTTTTAGGAACTCAGTCCAGCTTTCAACTTAAAGTTGAAACCATCATTAAAGTTGTAATAGTAGAATGTACAAGGTGGAATTTCGAAATGCATCATCAGTTTTCCTCTTGTCATGTCAGTCATTGCATACCTTAGATAGCTATTTATAACTTGTCAAAAATGTCAGATCAACTAGCCCAAGTCAGCTAACGTCTTTTAGCTAGGTTCTTTACCCGATTGATTTTGTTGTAATGTTTGAGTCACTCAAATATCACATGAACACAAATAAGACATAGGAAAATGTCTATAATTGTAGGAAATTAGCTTTAAAATTGCAACATTGTCTCTGCACCCCACAACAAAACGTGTAGAATTTCAGAAAATTGGCTTTGAAATTACAAAAAAAAATCTCCACCAAAATGTATAGAAATACAGTAAGCACGGGATATTCCACAATGCTGGAAGGGGGGACTGAGTGAAAAGGTTTGTCTATGAGACCAGCCTTACCAACACGGCAGTGTTAACATGTTTCTAAAAGTTTCTTTATTAATGTCTAAATAAATGTTTCTATACCTTTGGTGGTTCATTTTTTACTATCAAATGAGGAGAGAAACTTCTCACACAAGTCAGAGATACACTTCAACTGAATCTTTATTCACTTATTAATAAGGGAGCAGGTCAATACAACACACACATGAATCGATTGAGTGCTCTACATTAATGATGCCAGGTCGACGAATCACCCTCAGATGATTTGTTGAGAGACCGAGACAAAAGTACAAAGGTCTTTTGTAGCCAAGATACACCCCCCTCAGGCTACATGACAAACAGATGTATGAAATGGGTCACAAGGATACGATTAGTATGAAAGATACTTATAATTCACAGCAGACAGTATCTGCTGTAAAAAGTGTTCTCGTTGTGTAGAGACCAGTGTCTGGCCCTGGAGTCATCTCTTCCTGGTACCTTATAGAACAGAAACATTAACTCATGCTATGGAATGTGGTCTCTTTAGGTTTTATCACCCAAAAGACATCGTAAATCTTCTGTCAGTATTTAATCTACCAGAGGCCCTTCCTCAGTAGAACACACACAGATGAGTGTTCTAACAACCCCTTATTCTGTTGCATAAAACAACCATTTGATGCAATAACAGAATTATAACATCATCATGTAATTTCTATTCTGACAGGTCCCCATATCACACACTGACAAACTGAAAAAATAACTTGTGTACAATTAATTGGTTAGAGAGAGAGTTCTCAGATATCACTCTAATTTATCCCCTGTAGCTTTAGACTCCAAATCTGCCCAATTAGATGATTATCTTTCCATACACCCACTTCATTTGACATGCCCACTTTCAGATGTATGCTGTTACCCATGACTCTTAAGCCGTGTTCACATTGGCAATTTGAAATAACTGAAATCCTATCTATTTGCATATATACAGCCAAAAAGCACATGGAACCACTGTGTGTTTGGCGTCAAATCTAACGTTTGTTCCACTCCTGTGTTTCTCTGTGTAAGGCACATGTGTAAATGCCTTTTGTTTAAGTTATCTATCTTATTACTGTTTTCACTGTAAAGTGGTTACAATTTTAAATGCACTTTAAATAAAGTTTGATTCGATTTTTGAACCCTCAGGCCGCTTCTTGGAGATGCACATGTACATGACCTCTGCCCTCAGCAAGAATGACATGAAGGCCATCGGCCTGCAGATGGCACTAGACCTCCTGGCCAAGAAGGAAAAGAGGGATTCCATCACTGGCCTTCGCACCCGCACACAGCCAGGGAGGCCAGAGTGGGGGAAGGTATGGATGTCAAACTGTATCTCTGTATATATCTGTACCTGTCCATTATAAAGCTCATAGAGCATTTTTCAGCTAATCTTGAAGAGATGCACCATTTCTAAATCGGTATGGGGTGCCTCTGTTTTATTTCGTTGTTGGCTATAAGGGCCCTGAGTTTTTCCCTGGTCAGGTTAGGTGGTCAGGAAAAACCTGCAATGAGTCGTGATTCGGTGACATGCAAGCTTGTGGGTCCTGTCCAACCTCCGTACATTGAAAATGTCCTCTTCTTTCACGTGTATCAACCGCAGGTGTTCCAGAAAGTGGCAGAGGAGAAGAAAGGGAAGGTTCATGTGTTCTACTGTGGAGCCCCTGCACTGGCTAAACTCATCAAGGCCCAGTGTGAGCACTTTGGATTCAACTTCTACAAGGAGAACTTTTGAGGACTGTCCAACATTTTTCCTGACTGACATCAGCACCCTCAACTAAATCCACACACCTATGTGCTGATCTATGTCAACAGTTTCTGTACCATACAGGCTGGTTGTCCACAAGCACTATCTCGTGCTGAATCCGCACTATGCCGTTGCCAACCCAAGTATGTGAAACCGACAATCAGTATGCTGCTAACATCTTTGCTTCTTCCACTGTCCCTGCCCCCTTACTGGGCTCGAACCAGTGGTCCTCTGAATTCAAACACACCGCCCTCCTTGAAAACATACCAATTAGTTGTGCTATAAAAAAAAGATCCGATAGGACCATTGGCGTGCCTGCCCTTAATGCTTGCCTTGGTCAAGAAGTATAATGTGGGCCTTTATACTGTATATTCTATCACATTTAGTATTCAAATGGATCTACCTTGCTTTAAACCAACACATATTCCAAAGCACAAATACTAAATGGCAGACATTGTGACAGAGAATGAAATTATGTTCACACCATACACAGTTAATGTACCTCTTAACTATGTGTTGTTGCCAATGGATGTGATGTTTTTTTTTTTAACTAGACAAGTCAGTTAAGAACAAATTCTTATTTATTTAACTTATTTTGACAGCCTACCCCAAACAACACTGGGCCAATTGCGCGCCGCCCAAACCATGGCCAGTTGTGATACAGCTTGGAATTGAACCAGGGTCTGTAGTGAGTTCTCTAGCACTGAGCCTTAGACCACTACGCCACTCGGGAGCAGTGCTTGTATTGGATGTATTGTAGTAGATATATTTGATGTTTCTGCTTAAATCTTCATGGAAGGTTGTTAAGATACAAAATACAGCATAATATGCACCTTGGTGGAAGGGATAAATGGGTAAGCCTAAGTAATGTAGTGATTGTTCTGCATCCTGGGTAAGACCAGAAGATGTCCATTATTATAGGAAATATAGAACATATCAAACTAACGTTACAATTTTATAAAACGTATAGCTATTCTATGTTATGTAACTAAAGTGCCTTCAGAAAGTATTCACACCCCTTGACCTTTTCCACGTTTTATTTTATTACAGCCTGAATTTAAAATAGATACAATTTAGATTTTTTTTTTGTCACTGCCCTACACAAATGTATTAAAAATGAAAAGCTGAAATATCTTCAACCCCTTTGTCATGGCAAGCCTAAATACATTCAGGAGTAAAAATGTGCTTAACAAGTCACATAATAAGTTGCATGGACTCACTGTGTGCAATAATAGTGTTTCACATGATTTTTGAATGACTAACTCATCTCTGTACCCCACAAATACAATTATCTGTAAGGTCCCTCAGTCGAGCAGTGAATTTCAAACACAGATTCAACCACAAAGACAAGGGAGGTTTTCCAATGCCTCGCAAAGAAGGGCACCTATTGGTAGATGGGTAAAAATATAAAAAGCAGACATTGAGTATCCCTTTGAGCATGGTGAAGTTATTAATTACACTTTGGATGGTGTATCAATACACCCAGTCACTACAACGATACACATGTCCTTCCTAACTCAGGACTTCACCATGAGGCTAATGTTGACTCTAAAACAGTTTAATGGCTGTGATAGAACAAAACTGAAGAGGATGGATCAACAACATTGTAGTTACTCCACAATACTAACCTATTTGAGTAAAAAGAAGGAAGCATGTACAACAAGGCACTAAAGTAATACTGTAAACAATGTGGCAAAGTAATTAACTTTTTGTCCTGAAAGTCTTATGTTTGGGGCAAATCCAATACTACAGATTACTGTATATCACTCTCCATATTTTCAAGCATAGTGGTGGCTGCATCATGTTATGGGTATGCTTGCAATCGTTAAGGACTGGGGACTTTTTCAGGATAAAGAAATAGAGGAAAGCCTGGTTCATTCTGCTTTCCAAAAGATACTGGGAGACAAATTCACCTTTCAGCAGGACAATAACTTAAAACACAAGGTCAAATATACACTGGAGTTGCTTACCATGACAACATTGAATGTTCCTGAGTGGCCTAGTTACGGTGCAACCAACTTGACAGAGCTTAATAATTTCTAAAAGAATATTGTGCAAATATTGTACAATCCAGGTGTGCAATGCTCTTGGAGGCTTACCCATAAAAACTCACTGCTATAATCTCTGCCAAAGGTGATTCTAACATCAGGGTCAGCGTGTTGAATAATTATCTAGTAAAAATATTTGTGATTTTTTTTCCATTCTTTTTTTATTTTTTATATATTTTTTACAAATGTTAGTATTTTTTCTTCCACTTTTACATTGGAGTATTTTGAATAAATTGTTGACCAAAAATAATAATTATATCAATTTTAATCACACTTTGTAACACAACCAAATGTGGACTTACTGGGGTGTGAATACTTTCTGAAGGCACTGTATGTAATTTACATCATGTAAATAGTGTAGATTTACATTTCTGTTCAATAGTGTATTATTGATAGCTATTATAAATATTAATTTTAGATTTACATTTCTGTTATATTATTGGTAGTTACATTGTATTTGTTTATTTAGGTTTCACTGCAATTCAGCTTTTAGCTGCCAATGTTGTACAACATGAATAAACTAAACTATGATTATTATAAATGCATAGCATAGCAGTTTATATGATATTATGAACAGAGTGACTAAATGTTCGAGAAACATTTATAGTATGTGAATATGGATCTATATAAGAACATTGTATTTTGTAAGTGGTAATGGTTTTATTTGTTGTAACCGACAGTCTATAAAACTATCCAGAATGCCAATCCAAAACAAGTCTGTCTGTATAGACCTGTCTAAAGCATAGTTTGGTGAGCAATGTGATTTGCCCTGTTGCCTTGTTGAAATTATACAATTATTTCCTGCGCACTGAATGGTGTAAGGGGTTCTAGGGGAACTAACTGCAATAAATGAAATGCAGTTCAGAAAATGAATTGTTTTTCAGACATTGTGTCTATATGTGAGTTATTTGAGCAGTCTTTACATAGCCTCCATATCCTTTGATTAAAAAAAAGGGCTTGTGTGCCTATACAGAAAAGTTTGCCTCTAGGGGTGTTCTCTAGCCAAAGGAGGTTCTTATAGGCTGTGTTTTCTGCCTGTCAAAACGCAGCCAATGTGTGTTCGAGCAGTAAGCCTTACTAAGACGACTATAAAAATAAAGTTGTGAGTGAAGTCAGGGAAGGGGCATCTGCGACAGCCGAAAGTCAGACACTGTAGTGGTTTTCTAACATCATGGCAAGGCTCATGCTGGCTTCACATGCTCATGGGAAACTGGGAAGTCGTAAATCCGACATGATTGGGCTAGTTTGAGTGGTAAGGACTGAAGCAATGTTTTCCAACAGATGGCAGTGTTGTCATTGTTTGTATGAAAATAATCTTTATAATATAGAAATAAACATGCCTCCAACCCCCATATCACACACTCACAAACTGAAATAAAATGTGTGTATGTTGTACAATCAATTAGTCAGTCTCAAATATAACATTAATTTGTATATACAACTTACCGGACAGTTTATAAGGTACATCACCCAATTCAGGAATATGGCTCGCTCCTACAGACAGTGAGTCACGTGGCCATGGCTTGCTATATAAAGCAGGCAGACAGGCATCAAGGGATTCAGTTACTGTTGAATTGAACGATAGAATGGGCAAAACGATTGACCTAAGCGACTTTGAGCGTGGTATGATTGTCACTGCCAGGTGCGCCGGATCCAGTATCTCAGAAATAGCCGCTCTCCTTGGCTTTTCACGCACATTGCTGTCTAGGGTTTACTGAGAATTGTGCGACAAACAAAAAACATCCAGTCAGCGGCAGTCCTGTGGGCAAAAACAGCTCGTTGATGAGAGTGGTCAACGGGGAATGGCTAGAATCGTGCAAACTAACAGACGGGCCATAAACAGGCAAATAACGGCACAGTACAACAGTGGTGTGCAGAACGGCATCTCAGAATGCACAACTCGTCGGTCCTTGTCATTGATGGGCTATTGCAGCAAACAACCACACCGGATTCCACTCTTATCAGCTAAAAACCAGTGGGCAAGGGATCACACATACTGGAGTGGAAAAAACATTGCCTGGTCCGACATATCCCGGTTCCTGTTGTGGCATGCTGATAGCAGAGTCAGGATTTGAGGTAAGCAGCATGAATCCATGGACCCATCCAGGCTGGTGGCGGTGGTGTACCGTCGTCCAATATGCAGCAACTGCGTGATGCCATCGCGTCAGCATGGACCAACATCCCAGTGGAACGTTTCCGATTTGTATAATCTATGCCCCAAATAATTCAGGCTGTTCTGGAGGGAGGGGAGGGTACTAGATGAGTGTACCTAATAAACTGGCCAGCTAAATAGCAGTGTTTCGCAAACCTTTTGACCTGTGGCAAACGTTGATGGGATATATACACTTAATCTGATCCATACAGCAAACCATCTACTGTATTTTTTTTGACAAACGCTTTTTATAGATTAGGGCTTATTTGAAATATGTTCATAGTTTTGATAGCTTCTCACGCACGTGATGGTTAATTTGTGTGTACCACTTTAAGAGCGTCCCGGAATCTGGAAAGAAGAAGATGTATACTGACCAAAATATAAACACAACATGTAAAGTGTTGGTCCCATGTTTCATAAACTGAAGAAAAAAAAATCCAATCAAACAGAAAGCTTATTTCTCTGAAATCTTGTGCACAAATTTGTTTACATTCCTGTTAGTGAGCGTTTTCTCCTTTGCAAAGATAATCCATCCACCTGACAGGTGTGGCATATCAAGAAGCTGATTAAACAGCATGATCATTACACATTGAGCTGGGGACAATAAAACGCCACTCTAAATTGTGTAGTTTTGTCACACAACACAATGTAACAGATGTGCAATTGGCATGCTAACTGCAGGAATGTCCACCAGAGCTGTTGCCAGAGAATTTAATGTTAATTTTTCTAGTATGAGTCACCTCCAATGTCGTTTTAGAGAATTTGGCAGTACGTCCAACCGGCCTCACAACCGCAGACCAAGTTTAACCACGCCAGCCCACGATCTCCATATCCGGCTTCATCACCTGCGGGATCGTCTGAGATCAGCCACCCGCACAGCTGATGAAACTTTGAGTTAGCACAACCAAATAATTTCTTCAATGTCAGAAACCGTCTCAGGGAAGCTCATCTGCGTGATCATCATCCTCACCAGGGTCTTGACCTGACTACAGTTCAGCATCGTAACCAACTTCTGAGGGCAAATTCAATGGTCACTGGCACACTGGAGAAGTGTGCTCTTCACAGATGATTCATGGTTTCAACTGTACCGGGCAGATGGCAGACAGTATGGCGTTGTGTGGGCGAGCGGTTTGCTGATATCAACAATGTGAACAGAGTGCCCCATGGTGGAGGTGGCGTAAAGATATGGGCAGGCATAAGTTACGAACAATGAACACAATTGCAATTTATCGATGACAATTTGAATGCACAGAGATACCGTGATGAGATCCTGAGGCCCATTGTCGTGCCATTCATCTGCCACCATCACAAGGATCTGTACACAATTCCTGGAAGCTGAAAATGTCCCAGTTCTTCCATGTCACCCATTGAGCATGTTTGGGATGCTCCTGATCGTCATGTCCAAGTTCCCACCAATATCCAGCAACTTTGCACAGCCATTAAAGAGGAGTGGGAAAATATTCCAGGCCACAATCAACAGCATGATCAACTATGATCAATCAACAGCCTGATAAACTCTGATCAATCAACAAATGCAAAGGAAATGTTGCACTGCACAAGGCAAATTGTGTTCACACCAGATACTGATTGGTTTTCTGATCCACAAATCTACTTTAAGGCATCTGTGACCAACAGATGCATTTCTGTTTTACCAGTCATGTGAAATCCATAGATTAGGGCCTAATTTATTTATTTCAATTGACTGATTTCCTTATATTGAACTCTAACTCAGTAAAATCTTTTAAATTGTTGCATGTTGCATTTATATTTTTGTTCAGTGTAGGTAGCTCTGATAAAATAGGTCTTTAGTTTTGAATGGTTTTGGCTACAGTCAAGCGGTTTTCTGCAACGTAAAGGTGCAACCATGGACACAAAGCCATGCTCCGTTTGTTTCTATGGTAATTTGTACAAAATGTTAAGAAAATGTTATTTGCAATAGATATGTTATGTTATGAATTCCAATTAGTTGTGGCTAACGTTAGCTAGATGGCTAACCATAACTAGGCTAGGTGTCAGGGGTTAGATTTAAGGTTAGGAGTTAGGTTAAAGGGTTAACGCTTGGGGAAAAGTTAGCAAACATGCTAAGTAGTTGCAAAGTTGCTAATTAGCTAAGATGCTAAAGTTGTCCGTGATGACATTCGACTATGCTAACATTAGCTAGGTGGCTAACGTTAGCTAGGCTAGGAGTAGGGGTTAAGGTTAGGGTTAAAGGGTTAGGGGAAGGGTTAGCTAATATGCTACTTAGTTGCAAATTAGCTAAAAAGTAATAAGTAGTTGCAAAGTTGCTAGTTAGCTAAGACGCTAAAGTTGTCCATGATGAGATTCAAACACGCAACCTTTGGGTTGCTAGACGTTTGCATTATAAGGTCGCGCATCCACCCCGACCAACCGCCTTCCTTTAATTTTTGCCTCATACCAAATGTAACATAACATGCTACTTTGAGTGTCTCAGCTTTTCGTTTACTATGCTGCGTCTAGTCCAGTGGTTCCCAAACTGTGGGGCACGCCAACCAGCCCACACCACCAAAATAACCCCCCCCCCAACAAAAAAAAATTATATATATTTTTTTTTAGGAACTCAGTCCAGCTTTCAACTTAAAGTTGAAACCATCATTAAAGTTGTAATAGTAGAATGTACAAGGTGGAATTTCGAAATTGGGTAGTGCATCATCAGTTTTCCTCTTGTCATGTCAGTCATTGCATACCTTAGATAGCTATTTATAACTTGTCAAAAATGTCAGATCAACTAGCCCAAGTCAGCTAACGTCTTTTAGCTAGGTTCTTTACCCGATTGATTTTGTTGTAATGTTTGAGTCACTCAAATATCACATGAACACAAATAAGACATAGGAAAATGTCTATAATTGTAGGAAATTAGCTTTAAAATTGCAACATTGTCTCTGCACCCCACAACAAAACGTGTAGAATTTCAGAAAATTGGCTTTGAAATTACAAAAAAAAATCTCCACCAAAATGTATAGAAATACAGTAAGCATGGGATATTCCACAATGCTGGAAGGGGGGACTGAGTGAAAAGGTTTGTCTATGAGACCAGCCTTACCAACACGGCAGTGTTAACATGTTTCTAAAAGTTTCTTTATTAATGTCTAAATAAATGTTTCTATACCTTTGGTGGTTCATTTTTTACTATCAAATGAGGAGAGAAACTTCTCACACAAGTCAGAGATACACTTCAACTGAATCTTTATTCACTTATTAATAAGGGAGCAGGTCAATACAACACACACATGAATCGATTGAGTGCTCTACATTAATGATGCCAGGTCGACGAATCACCCTCAGATGATTTGTTGAGAGACCGAGACAAAAGTACAAAGGTCTTTTGTAGCCAAGATACACCCCCCTCAGGCTACATGACAAACAGATGTATGAAATGGGTCACAAGGATACGATTAGTATGAAAGATACTTATAATTCACAGCAGACAGTATCTGCTGTAAAAAGTGTTCTCGTTGTGTAGAGACCAGTGTCTGGCCCTGGAGTCATCTCTTCCTGGTACCTTATAGAACAGAAACATTAACTCATGCTATGGAATGTGGTCTCTTTAGGTTTTATCACCCAAAAGACATCGTAAATCTTCTGTCAGTATTTAATCTACCAGAGGCCCTTCCTCAGTAGAACACACACAGATGAGTGTTCTAACAACCCCTTATTCTGTTGCATAAAACAACCATTTGATGCAATAACAGAATTATAACATCATCATGTAATTTCTATTCTGACAGGTCCCCATATCACACACTGACAAACTGAAAAAATAACTTGTGTACAATTAATTGGTTAGAGAGAGAGTTCTCAGATATCACTCTAATTTATCCCCTGTAGCTTTAGACTCCAAATCTGCCCAATTAGATGATTATCTTTCCATACACCCACTTCATTTGACATGCCCACTTTCAGATGTATGCTGTTACCCATGACTCTTAAGCCGTGTTCACATTGGCAATTTGAAATAACTGAAATCCTATCTATTTGCATATATACAGCCAAAAAGCACATGGAATCAGATATTTCAAGCGACATTTGAAGTCAGATACAAATCTGATTCCTGGCCCTGTGACTTGTCTGAATGTTCAAAATATGCCCTCAAGTGGTTTTTAGACTGTTATTTGGCATATCTTGTTGCTTGCTAGCTACTCTGTTGACAGTTTGACAAGAACATGTGGTAGCTAGCTAGCTTGTTAATTGTTTACAAAGAAATTAGTGAATGTGTTAGAACTCTAAACAGCCATCTAGCTAGCTAGTTGACTGCTGTGGCTAGCCAAAAAAAGGACTCGTTTTGGAAGTTGGATCATCTTATCAATTGAGGCTTTTAAAGTCTTCTTACCCTATGATTTAAAACATTCCAAGCAACTGGGAAACCTCCATGGCAGACATTGTTGTCACCTTAGCTTGCTACATAACATCTGAGCATAGGAATCACAACCGCCAATCAGCCTACAGCACTGCACACACCCGTCATTACTATGACACTAGCATAGCCTTGTCAGCAAATGATTGCTGTTTGAACACACACAAATCCAATTTGGTCACTTGTAACTTGCTGTTTGTACAGTTAGTAGTCCAAAACGGATTTGAGCATTAAGGCCTGCATTGTGAATAAGGCTTTAGAATCGTGGCAAAGTTGGTTCCTGTTTCTTCTTCAAGTGGTTTTCCAGCAGACTATGTTGCGTCTTGCTGCCTTTCACACTTCGGAAAGTGCATTGCACATTTGTTTGGTTGCTGTTTCAGACACATATTTGGCCATGCTAGCGTGGGTCAAACAAAAACACTCAAATAATTCCTCCCACAATGCAGGGATGGCTGCATGGTGCAGTTGGTGAAAACAGAGTGAAGCGAGAGGGATAACTGGGCCCAAAATCTGTCTTCTCCAGCAGGTGGCGTTTTATATATGTTTCACTCACCAAGCAAGCTCTTATATGGAGGTCAATGAGAGTCGCATTTGGCTTATTTGATCAAATAGATGTTTTGTCATGATCAGGTAGTTACGAGTGAACTGATATGAGTAGGACACGTGAGATCCCGGCACGTGACATCCCTAGTGCCTGGTTCTGGGTTATACACGCGTATCTGCCATCTCATTGACTTGAATGGTTAAACCTGATCTTGCCTCTTCCCGACTGCCTTCCATTTTTTAAGACATTTATTTTCATTGTTAGAGCGGTCGCTAGAGTATGTGGTCAATATAATGGATAATCTGTGTTGAAAAGCAACTTCGGCGACTTGAAGGCGACCTTCATCAAAAACTGATTGACCTTTGATCACATGATTTTTGTAAATGTCATACAGACGACATGTAGTCAAAGACAGAAGAGAAAGCGAGACATCTCCACTCCCTCATTTTTTGTATGTTTCAATGGAAGTCAATTTCCTAAGTAGACCAGACCCAACTGCTATTGCATTTTGTGTCTATGGGAGAGGCTTTTAAAAGATTAGGACCAACAGTGACCAACGATGGTCAATGTCTTGACAAAAGTGATCTGATCGAACGCGCCCATAGGACAGAAAGGAGCACACCTCTCAGCAAAAGCTGTTTGACAAGTGTAATTTATATAAATAAGAGTGTAGTAAAGAATTATTTGGTTTCTTTTCATTTAGAAAGTCAGATTATTGACTGCTGTCAAGTCATAATAATGCTTAAATGAATAGTGGCACTGGCGCACCCAAATACAAATTATATTCCTGGTGCCAAAAACCCTGGTCTCCCATAAAAAGCCTATGTAAATTATGATCCCCAGAACTGCCAAACATTTTTTTAGACAGACGTTTTGGGCTCTAAAATGTGTTTATTATGATCAAGTTTGATCCCCACATTAACTATTTTAAGATTGCTACAAATCAAGATATTTCATTAAATAGTGATCTATTCTGACTCCTACATTTGTCATCACACAGGACCACATGCTAACACAGACCAAGCACGGGGCTCTCTCGTGTAGGATGAAAATGAATTCATCGACCATGATCCTTTGCTAGTTACAGCCACTTTCACTATCATCCTTTGCGATTATTTTGGTGCCTTTCAGCCCCATTCAGCATGGCGCGCTTCAAATTAAAATACTTGCAGCTTCATGCTCCATATGGAGTTTTCCATATGAATTCGTGGATGACGTCAGCGCTATCACCATCTACTGGTTTTACGCTAGTCTGAATTAGGAAACTCTGAAATTTCCGACTTGCTAACTGGTTGTAGTTATACACGTGCCGTGTTCAACGAATCAGCACGTCTGAAATGTCTTGAGTTTCCTAGTTCCGACTTTTATGTAAATTGTGCGCACAGGGGAGCAGCGCTAGCAGCGACGACGTCATCACGTTATCCAAAAACATTGCAGACATTGGATATGTCTAAAATGTTAATATCTTCGGCTGACCCTTGCTGGGTTATGGCTGAAAGAGATCCCTCTTTTGTCAAATTAACGTTATTTTTAAAAATATTTTAGCTAACCCTAGTCATAACTATTTTCTTAACCTTAGCTTAATTACTCTAACCTGCTAAGAAAAGTCAAATTTGATGTTAATTTTACAAAAACTGGATCCCTTCTAGCCATGACCCCCTTTTTTTGCTGCCGAGTCCGCAGATGCCTCGAGTCCCCAACAACCGGGTGTAAAGGTTTTCAGGAGAAATGTTAAGAGAGCCTGTGACACGACTTCTGCTTTTGGACTTTAATTAACAAGGCGATTTAACTCCTCCACATTTACTGGGTTGTTTGAACAGTGCAGAAGAGAACCTCCCCCGACAGTTGCTTTCCTTCTTCTCAAGTATGTAGGGGATCTAGTTTCAGGCGTTTCTTTTACGGCACCTACTACGTTAAGTTACTGTTTTGGGGTTAGGGCTTTACTGTAATTGCCTTTTCCTACATAATGTTCCGTATACATTTTTGCTTTTCTGGAACGCACCAGTGTGTCGTGAGCAACAATAGTGACATCGGCGGTTCAGCTTCAAAATACAAGTCCGTGATGCAAACGGATAAAAATAGTGGAATCGTGCCACAATTGGACTAGAAAATGCCAAAAAAGATTGGAATGTTATATAAATTCAACAGAAGACAATACTTAGTTAATTTGACGGGGCTATACATTTGGGTGAGGGTTTTTTTCTCTCCTGAGTAGCCTCGTTTCACTGCCAAAAATAAAATGTAACCATCTAGTGTTCAGCGAAATAACAACACAAGGTCAAATACAGGTAGCCTAGTCAAATAATTAACATCCAATCACATTAACTGTTACTATCTCACAGGAATTCCACTATGAAGCCAAACGTAGCTGCTGCTCATGTTGGTATCTGTACTGATGGCGCAAAAGCCATGACAGCGAGACATGGTAACATGCATGCAAGTAGTTTCTCCCGACGCCGCTTGGGTACGTACACTGCAGCATCCGTACACTGCAGCATCCAGAGAGGCTCTTGTTGCCAAGGGAATGCCTGGCAGCTTGAAATAAATTTTGGACACTACAATGAAAATTGTAAACTTTTTATAAAGTAAGGCCTCTGAACTATGCAATAATATGGGCAGCGACCATGTAACGCTTTTACAACATACTGGTTAACAAGGGGCAAAGTATTGACACGTTTTTTTAAAATTGAGAGACGAGCTTAAAGTTTTCTTTACTGACCATCATTTTCACGTATCTGACCGCTTGCATGATGACGAGTTTCTCACACGACTGCCCTAGCTGGGTGATGTTTTTTCTCGCCTGAATCTAGGATTACAGGGACTCTCCACAACTATATTGAGGCTATGGTTAAGAAGTTGAAGCTCTTTTCTGTCTGCATTAACAAGGACAACACACAGGTCTTTCCATCATTGTATGATTTTATGTGTGCAAATGAACTCAAGCTTACGGACAATGTCAAATGTGATATAGCGAAGAACATGAGTGAGTTGGGTGCGCAATTACACAGGTACTTTCCTGAAACGGATGACACAAACAACTGGATTAGTTATCCCTTTCATGCCCTGCCTCCAGTCCACTTACCGATATCTGAACAACAGAGCCCCAATGAAATTGCAACAAGCAGTTCTGTGAAATGTTTATTTAATCAGAAGTCACTGCCAGATTTCTGGATTGGGCTACATTCAGAGTATCCGGCACAGACTGTGTGTAGAAAATGATTTAAGACTGAGACTCTCCAATACAACTCAACATTGCAGAGTTATGTGCATCCTTTCAAGCACACCCTTCTCAGTAACCTGTGGTGAGTTATTTACAATTTTCAATTAACAAAAAAGGTTCTATATGTACGATGGTTAAATAAAGAGCAAAACTATTGATTATTATTATTTGTGTCCTGGTCCTATAAGTGCTCTTTGTCACTTCCCACGAGCCAGGTAGTGACAAAAACTCACACTCATTCTTATGTTTAATAAATGTATTGTATAGTGTGTGTGTGGCAGGCTTACAATGATGGCAAAAAACAACATTTGAGAGTGCTCTGACCCTGGTGCTAGAGAGGGTACGCAGCTGGAGGTTGAATGTTTGAAGGGGTACGGGACTATAAAAAGTGTGGGAAACACTGTTCTAGGGCAACATATAAGCCTAATGACAGAAGAGAAGCTGCATGTATCAAATTAAGGACAAGGTGACTAACAAATAGCCTACCAAAATGTTGGAAATTATAAAGCAGAAACATATCTAAATCAGGCAGCAGCAGAAGAATCCTGCACCCCCTGTCAAAAAAGTATTCCACTGTCTCTGACTGTGGCCTACACCGCATTGCTATATTTGCGGGGTTAGGTTCGGGTGTGGGCCTCAGATTGTCACTTTATCACATATGGGCCTAGTCTGGCAGTTACGGGTGGGTTATTAGCAATTGTGGGCAGGTGCGGGGGAACAATCAGCTGACCAGAGCACCAGGCCTGAGTAGCCCATGCCACCAAAGCAATTCTGAAGTCCAATACATCCATTGTGCGATTTCAACAGATGCTTATCTATACTGAAAATATATATAAATGCAACATGTAAAGTGTTGGTCCCATGTTTCATGAGATTAAATAAAAGATCCCAGAAATTTCCCATATGCACAAAAAGCATATTTCTGTGAAATGGTGTCCACAGATGTGTTTACTTCCCTTTTAGTGAGCATTTCTCCTTTGCCAAGATCATCCATCCACCTGACAAGTGTGGCATATTAAGAAGCTGATTAAACAGTGTGATCATTACACAGGTACACCTTGTGCTGGGGACAATAAACCACCACTCAAATGTGCAGTTTTGTCACACAACACAATGCCACAGATGTCTCAAGTTTGAGGGAGTGTGCAATTGGCATTCTGACTGCAGGAATGTCCACCAGAGCTGTTGCCAGAGAATTGAATGCTCATTTCTCTACCATAAGCCGCCTCCAACGTCATTTTTGAGAATTTGGCAGTATGCCCAACCAGCCTCACAACTGCCGACCATGTGTAACCACACCAACCCAGGATCTTCACATCCAGCTTCACGTGCGGGATTGTCTGAAACCAGCCACCTGGACAACTGATAAAACTGAGGAGTATTTCTGTCAGTAATAAAGCCCTTTTATGGGGAAAAACTCATTCTGATTGGCTGGGCCTGGCTCTCCAGTGGGTGGGCCTGGCACCCAATTGGATGGGCCTATGCCCAGTCATGTGAAATCCATAGATTAAGGCCTAATAAATGTATTTCAATTGACTGATTTCCTTATATGAACTGTAACTCAGTCAAATCATTGAAATTGTTTCATGTTGCGTTTATATTTTTGACCATTATAGTTCATGTTCAACAGATCATTATTTTGTCTAGGGCTCTCTAACCCTGTTGCTGGAGAGCTATTGTCCTGTAGGTTTTTGCTCCAACCCTAATCTAGAGCACCCGATTGTTATAGTTAGCTGGTTGATGAGCTGAATTAGGTTAGTTAGGGATGGAGTGAAAACCTACTGGATGGTAGCTCCCCATGAGCAGGGCTGGAAAGATGATTAATCTAGTACAACTGTGGCATGATTCCTCTATTATTTTTATCAGTTTCAATGGGGGACTTTTATATTGAAGGCGAACCACCGATTCCATTATTGTTGCTCACGCTAAAATGTTGTTCACGACACATCTCTGGGAAGCTAGCTACGCAGTAGACGGATAGTTAGCACAATGAATTTGCTCTATGCCACGATAATATGATGAAATAGATTTATCAGAGGATATGAATGTGTTCAATCGCAATTATCATAGATTGATATTGGTCAATTCATTAATGTGTCAAGGCTAAGACAAGTGTAGCAAGCTCGTACTTGTCGTACATTTTTGCTTGCTACGCTAACAGTTAGCTACGCCTATGATGACACATTTCAACAAGAATACAAGAAAGAAAGGTAGGCAATGGCCTCTTGACTCAGTCGTTAGCTGATTCTGCAGAATATAAGCAGTTTGTTTTTTGTTATGTCTCATATCTAACGCTGTATCGTCGGCTTTGTTCTATACAGTAGCTAGTTAGCGCGCTAGTTATGCTAATACAGTATCCGGGACTGGCAGCAAGGATTAGCCATTTTCCAAATAACTAACATTAACCAACTTAATAGCAAGTTTTTTTTCTATTGGCTAGTTACCAAGTTTAGCGGGATAACCTAGCAAGCTATCGGGGTTCGTTAGGTAGCTACACTGACAAATTAGGCGACGTTACTATAGCTATGAAAAAACATTTGCCGGTACCATTAGCTGGGTTTCTGGTTGGTTCTTGGTGGTTTGCCTACCGAATGTTAACTACTTAGTTTTCTAGATAGCTCACATTTGCTAGTAACGTTAGTAGCTAATGTTGGCTACATGTTTATTTGGCTAACGTTAGCTGGTTAACTAGCTTGCCAATTCGCTAATGTTAACTAGCTAACTGATTAGTCGTAGCTGTTTCAGACGCATTTTCTTGAGTATAGCTATCAAGCTAACGTTATTTACTTGTTAAGGCAGTGGTTTTAGCTAACTAGCTATATTAATCAGTTTGCCAAAATCCTATTTCTTATTTGAAGTTATCGTAGCTAGGTAACATTGCATGGTAAACTCAAGCTGTTTGTCAGCCACCTAGTATGACTTAATTTCAGCAGTCTATGAATATGGACATACACGGAGTGTACAAAACATGAGGAACACCTTTGCCCTCAGAACAGACGCAATTCGTTGTAGAGTCCATGCCCCAATGTGTCGAAAGCGTTCCACAGGAATGTTGACGCCAATGCTTCCCACAGTTGTCAAGTTGGCTGGATGTCCTTTGGGTGGTGGACCATTCTTGATACACACGGGAAACTGTTGAGCCTGAAAAATCCAGCAGTTCTTGACACACACACATCGGTGCGCCTGGCAGACACTATCATACCCCGTTCAAAGGCATTTAAATATTTTGTCTTGTCTATTCACCCTCTGAATGATACACAATCCTTTAACCTGTCTACACTGATTGAGGTGGATTTAACAGGTGACATCAATAAGGGATCATGGCGTTCACCTGGTCAGTCTGTCATGGAAAGAGCAGGTGTTCCCAATGCTTTGTGCACTCAGTGTTAACCTAATCAACGTTTCCCAAACCTGTTCTTGGGGACCCCAAGGGGTGCACGTTTTTGCCCACTACACAGCTAATTCAATAAATAGTTCTCTGCATATGACATGGTTGTTATCACTTGGCATTCTTAGAATAACAGCATTGGAGTTGCAATAACATAGTTGTGTAATAATGTGCTTGTGGTGTTGTGTATTCGGGTACTTTTTGACAACATACAGGCTTTTCAGTGTCTCTTTGTGACTCTGCACCATAGACTTACACTCAGTTTCTTCTTAGATTGTAATGTAGAGCTAAGTCAAGCCACAGGGATAGCTTATGAAACACCACTCATTGGCGTTTTGGATAGCAACTTGATGAAAATTGCATACCGTAGTGATGATCCGTGTTTGGATCCGGTTTGGACGTCTGTCTTACTTAGAATTGCAATTAGGCCCACCCGTCATGGTTTAAAATAATGTGGCACCTGCCTGCCAAGTATTGTGTGTTCCTAATATGACTCTTGTTGGTCATCTTTGTTTACTGGAAAATCGCCCGCTCCAGTGTTGGAGAAATTTTCCCCTCGTTTAAAATGCCTTTGGTTATCCAAGCCCAAGTTAAACAAGGCTTGTTAAGAGGGTGCAAAGCAGTGCTGTTTTGCATTGCCTGTGGTGTTTTGCCAATTTGTGACCAAAATATGACTACATTTTAAGAGTGCAACATTTTTGGCAGCCTTCCAGATGTGAGATCTTGACTTTGGCTGCACATGTAGGCCAGCCAGAGAGCTGCAAGCTTGGATGTTCTTATTTAAGGACACAGGATATTTTAGTACCGATCCCCTAAATGTACTTAACAAAAATATAAACACAACATGCAACAACTTCAAAGACTTTACTGAGTTTTAGTTCATATAAGGAAATCGGTCAATTTAAATGTATTCATTAGGCCCTAATATATGGATTTCACGATTAGGCAAGGGTGCAGCCATGGGGGAGCCAGGCCCAGCCAATCAGAATCAGTTTTTCCCCATAAATGGGCTTTATTACAAACAAAAATACTCCTCAGTTTCATCAGTTGTCCAGGTGGCTGGTTTCAGACAATCCCACAGGTGAAGAAGCTGGCTGTGCAGGTCCTGCATTTTATATTTTTGTTCAGTGTAGTTCTATAGCACTCACTGGTAGTGCTGCTTCTAGCTGTCAGATTATATAATGTCTAGGCCAACACAGCACACCCTCATGATCTTCAATGTAGTCTGTCAAACTCATCAACTACTTCCATGTGCAAAACCTATGTCAACCAAAACTAAACTACTATCTTCTGTTCTTGGCCCTCTCTTCCCATTGTCTCTTTCTCCTTCCCAGCCTAGACTCTGCATGGCGAGCGAGTGGCGGCAGCAGAAGTGACTGTCCCTAGACCAGCCAGAGAGGCCTGTGGCAGAGTGGTGGTGTGGCCCCAGCCCCGTACGGGAGGAGAACCACCATGGCCTCTCGTCATCAGAGGAACTCTGTGCGGATCCTGTCTAGCCGGGAGCGCGGCTCACAGGCCTTTGGCTCCAAGCGCCTGCTGCAGCAGCTGGTGGAGGAGAAGGTCCGCTGGATGAAATGGCAGAGTCAGGTAAAAGCCAAAGAAGCACACTATCCCAGTCAAAGGATTAGTCAAAACTGCTTTGGTTTCAACAGATATGGAGTAGTAGTAGGCTATAAATCTCTCACTACTTTCACTGCCCACCTGCTGCAGTAGGCATTTTGATCTGGGACAATATACCATTGCCTTTAACTCGTCACCATGGAAACAATGCCCTGTGCTTATCTTTATCATCTATAGTCTATTTTGGGAGTTGTTCTTTAAAATCCCTAATAATATGCAGTTGATGGATCACAATTTCACTCAAGTCTTAAGTAAAAACAAATGTATTTTTGAATATATGTAATTATACTATGATTAGTGCATTTAATAATGCGTGTGCTACCTCCATGTAAGGCGTTAAGCAATGTTTGTTGCCCTTACACAGAAAGTGGAGCTGCCAGACAGCCCTCGCTCGACGTTCCTGTTGGCCTTCAGCCCAGACCGGTAAGGAACTCAACTGACCCGGCCGCACAAATGGATTCATGAGAGCATTTGAGGCTGGGCTTCCTTAAGCGGCATAGCAGCTGTAACATTTACTCTACCCCCCTTATCTCCAATTTGATAGGACCCTCATGGCTTCCACTCATGTCAATCACAACATCTACATCACAGAGGTGAAGACTGGAAAGTGCTTGCATTCGCTGGTAGGCCACCGCCGTACGCCCTGGTGCGTGACCTTTCACCCTACGATCCCAGGTCTGGTGGCCTCCGGGTGCCTTGACGGAGAGGTCCGCATCTGGGACCTGCATGTAAGTGGTGCCTTCTCTTAAACACAGACAGACCCCTATTAAAATAAAATAGGACCCAAGTTTCAGGTCTCCGCTTGCCAAGTTGCATAGGTATATTCTTTTACTATGTTAGATTGTAAGACTTGTATACACAGCACAGTCTTCGCCAGAAGTAAATGTTGAGGTGTCCCCCAGGGCACTGTCCAACTCCAGGCATCATAAGGAAACTTTTCTATTGGTAGTCTAGTTGATAAACCCCTTTGACAGGAATCTGCATCCCATAACGATTATGCAAGCGTTTGTATCCACTGTTTCCGTATCCTACTTGTTTCTTTCTGTATTAAATCCCCTTGTGTTTGTTTCTGCAGGGTGGCAGTGAGAGCTGGTTCACGGAAAGCAACGTGGCCATTGCCTCGCTAGCCTTCCACCCCACTGCCCAGCTCCTCCTCATCGCCACCAATAACGAGCTCCACTTCTGGGACTGGAGCCGGCCCGAGCCCTTTGCCGTGGTCAAAACCGGCAGCGAGACTGAAAGAGTCAGGTGAGAGACCATAGAGATTGATGTAGGGCTGGATATATACTACATACTTTTGCTCTTTCTCTCTGGGTTTCAGTTAGCCCGTAATAGCTGGCTTTTGGGTGATTTTAAAAACAAATAAAAAGCCAATAAATAAAATTGGTGCCGGCCAATTGTCCTGGTGAATAACAAAAGCCCATTGCAATATAATGCTTTTTAGCCTATTAATTGATAAAAATATCAGTTAGTCGATGTAAATGCATTTGATCGGTCATGCTTTTCTGTTCTATAGGTTCATTTGCATAATTAAATTGGTGCTTGTGTGTTTTCGTTTGGTCGTTTATGATTCTTATTTATCACAGGCGTACAGCATACAGATAAAGAGCCTAGTTTGAGTGAAAATCTGTCAGACAGCTACTGCTCATGTTGCAGCTGGAGTGAAACATGCTTTTATATGCCCAGTCATTGCGCACCACTCTAAATGCAATCACATGTTAAAAACAGTTGATGGCCACAATTTAAAGAGCTACTATTTTTATTTCTCAACTGGTAATTGAAGTGCGCTTGCCATTCAAGTGCATAGGCATCAGGCAACGGTAGGCTTCAGCGCGTCACACTTTGCAATGTGAACTGGAGGCAGTACGCATTTTGAAAATATATACTTAATTGTGTGGAACCGGAATGTTTTACTTCATTTTGTGAGGCATGTCTTACCTTGCTTCAAAGTAGCCTACAGCCAAAATCAATTTCTATAAACTTTGAGGCAATTATTTTTATAAAGACTTCCATATGTCATTGAAACAAGTAGCCTATTTCTCTCATGTTTGTTCTATTGGATTTCAACTTCCTTTCATTGTCAAGTAGCCAAAGGCACAATCCTAGTCATATTGGCAACCCATGCTAATTGTTGCATCTTCGGATCTTCCATAGATGAAAATATTGACATTTTAAAGGTCACATGAAACCTCTTGCATGTGCAGTGCGCTTTTGACAACAGCGTTTTCCAGAAAATTGCATAATGGAACAAACATTCGTGCTTAGCTTATAATGTGAAGAAGATAGTTTATCAACATTTTTAAGCTAAACCTTCTGATCTGCTGCATCAGCCTCATTGCTTTTTATTTACTTGTTTCGTATACTGGTTGTATGAATTTGGGTTCTATCATTCCACAAGCTGATTAATAGAATAGGTAAACATTTCTACTATTGGGGAAAGCAGATTGACATAGGGTAGTGGTTTTGCTGTTTATTAATCTCTTGCTGGCTGAGAAAGTAAACAATGGAAAGTTATTGTAAGATCTTAAAACTGCGCATCAGAATTCGGTAAGATGTTGCATGTGCTGTTAAGATGAATTACCATCATCTATATGTTTGCTGTCATTCTGAGTACCGTGGGTGGACGCCCTAATCGGGTTACTCACCCAATGCATATGGGTCCAGTAAATTAACATGCTGCAGGTCAAATGTCTGGCGCCACATTTTGCTAACGGAAACACTGATACAGTTGAAGTCGGAAGTTTACATAAACCTTAGCCAAATACATTTAAACTCAATATTTCATAATTCCTGACATTTTAATCCTAGTAAAAATTCCCTGTTTTAGGAATGTGAAATGTCAGAATAATTTATTTTAGCTTTTATTTCTTTCATCACATTCCCAGTGGGTCAGAAGTTTACATAGACTCAATTAGTATTTGGTAGCATTGCCTTTAAATTGTTTAACTTGAGTCAAACTGAGTCAGGTTTGTAGGCCTCTTTGCTCACACATGCTTTTTCAGTTCTGCCAACACAACTTCTATAGGATTGAGACCAGGGCTTTGTGATGGCCACTCCTTGACTTTGACTTTGTTGTCCTTAAGCCATTTTGCCACAACTTTGGAAGTATGCTTGCGGTCATTGTCCATTTGGAAGACCCATTTGCGAACAAGCTTTAACTTCCTGACTGATGTCTTGAGATGTTGCTTCAATATATCCACATCATTTTCCTGCCTCATGATGCCATCTATTTTGTGAAGTGCACCAGTCCCTCCTGCAGCAAAGCACACCCACAACATGATGCTGCCACCCCTGTGCTTCATGGTTGGGATGGTGTTCTTCGGCTTGCAAGCATAACGATGGTCATTATGGCCAAAAAGTTATATTTTTGTTTCATCAGACCAGAGGACATTTCTCCAAAAAGTACGATCTTTGTCCCCATGTGCAGTTGCAAACCGTAGTCAGTTTTTTTTATGGCGGTTTTGGAGAAGTGGCTTCTTCCTTGCTGAGCGGCCTTTCAGGTTTTGTCGATATAGGACTCGCTTTACTGTGGATATAGATGATTTTGTACCTGTTTCCTCCAGCGTCTTCACAAGGTCCTTTGATGTTCTGGGATTGATTTGCACTTTTCGCACCAAAGTACGTTCATCTCTAGGAGACAGAATGCGTCTCCTTCCTTAGCGGTATGGCGGCTGCGTGGTCCCATGGTGTTTATACTTGGGTACTACTGTTTGTACAGATGAACGTGGTACCTTCAGGCATTTGGAAATTGCTCCAAAGGATGAACCACACTTCTGGAGGTATTTTTATGATTTATTTGGATTTTCCCATGATGTCAAGCAAAGAGGCACTGAGTTTGAAGGTAGGCCTTGAAATACATCCACAGGTACACCTCCAATTGACTCAAATGATGTCAGTTTGCCTATCAGAAGCTTCTAAAGCCATGACATCATTTTCGGGAATTTCCCAAGCTGTTTAAAGGCACAGTCAACCTAGTGTATGTACACTTCTTACCCACTGCAATTGTGATACAGTGAAATAATCTGTCTGTAAACAATTGTTGGACGAATTACTTGTGTCATGCACAAAGTAGATGTCCTAACCGACTTGCCCAAATTATAGTTTGTTAACAAAACTTTTGTGGAGTGGTTGAAAAACGAGTTTTAATGACTCCAACCTAAGTGTAAGTAAACTTCCGACTTCAACTGTATATACATACAGAGCATTCGGAAAGTATTCAGACCCATATTTTGTTGCGTTACAGCCTTATTCTAAAATGGATCAATCTACACACGATTCCCTATAATGACAAGGTGAAAGTGTTTTTTAGACATGTTTGCAAATGTACAGCATGCCTTTAATTACATAAGCATTCAGACCCTTTGCTATTATATTCTGGTGCATCCTGTTTCCATTGATCATCCTTGATGTTTCTACAACTTGATTGGAGTACACCTATGGTAAATTCAATTGATTGGACATGATTTGGAACGATACACATTTGTTTATATAAGGTCCCATGGTTGACAGTGCATGTCAGCGCAAAAACCAAGCCATGAGTTGGAATTGTCTGTAGGAATTGTCCGTAGAGCACCGAGGCAGGATTGTGTCGAGGAACATTGAAGGTCCCCAGCATTAAAGGTCCCCAAGAACATAGTGCCCTCCATCATTCTTCAATGGAACAAGTTTGTAACCACCAAGACTCTTCCTAGAGCTGGCCGCCTGGCCAAACTGGGCAAGATCCTGATGGTCGCTCTAACAGAGCTCCAGAGTTCCTCTGTGGAGATGGTTGTCCTTCTGGAAGGTTCTCCCATCTCTACAGCACTCCACCAATCAGGCCTTTGTGGTAGGATGGCAGCCAGTCCTCAGTAAAAAGGCACATGACAGCCTGCCTGGAGTTTGCCAAAAGGCACCTAAAGAACTCTCAGACCATGAGAAACAAGATTCTCTGGTCTGATGAAACCAAGATTGAACTATTTGGCCTGAATGCCAAGCGCCACGTCTGGATGAAACCTTGCACCATCCCTATGGTGAAGCGTGGTGGCAGCATCTCAGACTGTGACCTTCCAACAGGACAACAACCCTAAGCACGCAGCCAAGACAATGCAGGAGTGGCTTCGGGATAAGTCTCAATGTCCTTGAGTGGCCCAGCCAGACCTTGGACTTGAACCCGATCTAACATCTCTGGAGACCTGAAAATAGCTTTGCAGCAACGCTTCCCATCCAATCTGACTGAGCTTGAGAGGATCTGCAGAGAAGAATGAGAGAAACTCCCCAAATACTGGTGTGCCAAGCTTGTAGCGTTATACCTAAAAAAAACTCCAGGCTGTAATCGCTGTCAAAGGTGCTTCAACAATGTACTGAGTGAAAGGTCTGAATACTCACGTAAATATGTTTTTTTGCCTTTGTTATTGTGTGTAGATTGACAGGATTAATTTTTTTTGCCGTTTTAGAATAAGGCTGTAACGTAATGTCGGAATACTTTCTGAATGCAATGTATATAAAGTGCCTTCAGATAGTATTCATACCCCTTGACTTATTCCACATTTTGTTACAGCCTGAATTCAATTTATTTTTTTTTATTTTTTTTACCCATATGCACACAATACCCCATAATGACAGTGAAAACATGGTTTTTAGAAATGTGTGCATTTATTTGAAAAATGAAATACAGATCAAATTTTACATAGGTATTCTCACCCCTTAGTCAATACATTTTTATTATCACCTTTGGCGGAGATTACAGCTGTGAGGTTTTTCTTGGTAAGTGTGTAAGAGCTTTGAACACCTGGATTATACAATACAGCACATTTGTCTGTTAAGTTGTTGCTCATTGCAAGTCTTGCCATAGATTTATACCCAATTTAAGTTAAAAATGTAACTAGGCCACTCAGGAACTTTCAATGTCGTCTTGGTAAGCAACTTGTGTATATTTGGTCTTGTGTTTTAGGTTATTGTCCTACTGAACGTAGGCTGTTGGTAGTCTGACTGAACCAGGTTTTCCTCTAGTATATTGCCTGTGCTTAGCACTATTCTGTTTCTTTTTGTATAAATAATAATACAAAAAATATCCTTAGTCCTTGCTAATGACAGGCATTACCATAACAAGCATTACCATAACCTGATGCAGCCACGACTGTGCTTGAAAATAAAAAAAAACGCTTTGTATTCAAGACATAATTTCTTTTGTTTTTGGCAGTTTTACTTTAGTAGCTTATTGCAAACAGGATGCATTCTGTACAACAGGGCTGCCCAACCCTCTTCCTGGAGATCTACTGTCCTGTAGGTTTTCAGTTCAACCCTAATTTAGCATATCTGATTCAGATAGTCTAGGTCTTGTTGAGCAGCTAATAAGTAGACCATGTACAAGCTTCCTCCTTTTCACACTGTCATTTAGGTTATTCTTGTGGAGTAACTACAATATTGTTGATCATCCTCAGATTTCTCCTATCACAGCCATTAAACTCTGTTACTGTTTTAATGTAACCATTGGCCTCATGGTGAAATCCCTGAGAGGTTTCCTTCCTCTCCGGCAACTGAGTTAGGAAGGACGCCTGTATCTTTGTAGTGACTAGGTGTATTAATACACCATCCAAAGTGTAGTTAATAACTTCACCATGCTCAAAGGGATATTCAATTTATTTTTACCCATTTACCAGTAAGTGCCCTTCTTTGAGAGGCATTGGAAAACCTAGTCTACACTTGACTTAAATGCAACTTCTGCTATCAGAATATGAAGATCGCATTGAAAAGACGGGTCTAGATGCACAAAAGTTGAATGGAATAATCCAAAACGCTCAACTATAAACTGTCTCAACTCACTAAGCTTCAAAATCACACACCTAGTACTAGTTTAATTCACTGATCCTTTGATTGGATGGACATGTTAGTCATACTGCTAAACTTTGATTGGTTTGAGGTCCTCCGGAAGTCGTCATAATTACCATGTAGGTCTATGGAAGGGGGTGAGGAGCACGAGCCTCCTAGGTTTTGTATTGAAGTCGATGTAGCCAGAGTAGAATGGAAAAAATGGCTGTCCTGCTAGACCAAAAAACAGTTTAAAAAAAATCTTGTATTTGGTGATTTGAATTTATTTAGTTTACCTAAATGATAACATTTATTTATTTATTTATATATATATATATATATATATATATATATATATAAATAAATAAATGTCATCGTTTAGGTAAACTAAATATATTCAAATCACCAAATACAAGATTTTTTTAAAATATATATATATATATATACTTTCACTGAGTAGGATGGTCCTCCCTTCCTCCTATAATTTGGATTTCAGGAAAAAATATTGTTGAAACAAATTTTCTTTTTCACATGGAACAATTTCACAGTAGCGTAAATGTTGTGTCATTATAATATGATATTGCTATGATTAGAATATATTTGAGTTGATGGAAAGCTCTGCTGTTTTCTCTTTTAGGTTGGTGAGATTTGATCCTTTGGGGCACAATCTTCTGACTGCTACTGTGAACCCCTCCAACCAGCAGGTGAGTTCTTTTCTCCTATCACAACAAAATTGCACTATACCGTATACAGTTTTCTGTCTAGAAATGAAATTTTCTCAAAGCCTTTTAAACATGACTGTACGCTAAAACATTTTAAACATATCTAACATATTATGTCCTGTAGAATGATGATGACTCAGAGGTCCCCATGGACAGCGTAGAGATGCCCCACTTCCGCCAGCGCTCCTTCCTGCCCTCCCAGCCTGTACGCCGCACGCCCATCCTCCACAACTTCCTGCACATCCTTTCCTCGCGCTCCTCGGGAGCGCAGGCCGGAGGGGATGCGTCCCGCCCTGGCGGGGAGAGCAGCGGCGAGCCCCCCAGCATGCCTTTGGGCCAGTACCCAGCCTCTCAGGACCGTGGACTGCCCTTCCCAGGCTGCACCCAGCACCTGGGCATGGTGTGCCTATGCAGCCGCTGCACAGCCAACCGCAGCCCCTCTCTGGGCGAGGGGCCCTCCTCCAGGCCTGTGGTCCTCCCTGAGCACCCTCAGCCGGCCCCCCATGCCTCCACCTTTTCCTCAGCCCGTACGGAGCCCCGACAGCCTTCAGAGCCCAGTGGGGCCCAACAGCGGCCCTCTGCCTTCACAACGGTCTACTATAGCGCCGGCAGCTCCCTGCACCGTGCCGTGCCTACCGCCCACGTGGCCAGCCCGCCCCTGAGCCAGCAGCCTCCGCCACCACCCACCAGCCACCCACCCCTCTCCCGCCCACTGCCCGGACCCGATTGGACACGCAGCCTGCTGAACATGAGAGGCTCAGAGAGCAGAACTGGAGGGAGTGAAGGTGGGGTGAGCGGGGTAGGTGGTATGGGTGGTGTCGGGGGTGGGATGCTGCCCCCCCGAACCAGCTCGTCCTCCGTCAGCCTGCTGTCAGTGCTCCGGCAGCAGGACGGCTCCTCCCAGTCCCCTGTCTACACTTCCGCCACAGAGGGACGGGGTTTCCCCACGCAGTCAAGCTCTGAACCGGGCTCTGGCCCCGTGGCCAATCAGCGAGGTGGTGGAGGGGCGGGCACCAGCAGCGGGCACCACCCTTTCTGGGACGGCACGCGCAGCAACCCAACCTCGTTCCGCAACGTGCTCCAGTGCAACCTGAGCCGCTACTTCATGGAGTTTGACCGCATGCAGGACCTGGAGTCGCCGCTGGGGGGCGTTGGGGGAGGGGAGGGCGGCCAGGAGCAGACGCAGGAGCTGCTCAACAACAACATGGACCCGGAGAGACCCAGGCCTTCCTCCTCCCACTATCAGCCCCAGCCACTCCCACCAACCCCAGCCGAGAACAACCCCCCTCCCTCCAATGCGGCTCACTCCTCTCGGGGCCAACTGAACCGCTGCCGGGCCTGCCACAACTTGCTCACCTTCAACCACGACTCCCAACGCTGGGAGCGCACCAGCCCAGCCTCATCCACCTCCGCTGTCTCCACCCAGGAGGGCTCCAGCTCTCCCTGGCAGCAGCCAACCAGCCCTGCCTATGAAGAGACCCATGTGTCACCACAGAGGCGGGAGCCCCAACCCCAGCCACCAGAGAGGGAGAGGAGGGTAACCCAGCCCCCGGAACCCAGCGAGCGGCAGCCCTCCCCAGGCCCTCATGGTGCGGCCATGCCCTTCCCCACCATTGCGTCGTCCACTGCCCAGCCCGGTGAGCAGACGGTGGGCCTGGTGTACAACCAGGAGACGGGCCAGTGGGAGCGCGTCTACCGTCAGGCCGCCTCCAGCCGCTCCACCGTTGCCGACGCACCGCCAGAGGCCTTAAGCCAGGAAATGCCTGTGGATAACCCAGACGAGGACTCTCTGAGGAGGTAGAGTTATGAGAAAGTCCTTGGTAGTATCTACAGTGGTGTTTTCTGCTCAGTCCAGGGTCGTGCTCAGTAGTGCACACCGTAGCAATATGTTTTAAAATGAACGTTTCTTATTGAACGAGCTTGGATCGTACCTCGCTGTTTCAAACCGTTTTCTTCAGTTTTATCTACTGAACACAACTCGGCTTACTTTAGCTAGTGATCCTCTCTGACTTAAGAACATTACAGCAAGTAACTACTGGTCTGCTTTTCTCAGTATTTCCTACTCATTCCAAGGTTATTCTTTATTTTTACTGTTTTCTACATTGTTGAATAATAAGTGAAAACTATTTAAGTAACGCATGGAATCATGTAGTAACCAAAAAAGTGTTTATATTTGAGATTCTTCAAAGTAGCCACCCTTTGCCTTGACAGCTTTGAACACTCTTGGTATTCTCTCAGCCTGCTTCATGAGGTAGTCACCTGGAATGCATTTCAATTAACAGGTGTGCCTTGTTAATTCTTTCATTAATGCATTTGAGCCAATTAGTTGTGTTATGACAAGGTAGGGGTGGTATACAGAAGATGGCCCTATTTGATAAAATACTAAGTCCATATTATGGCAAGATCGGCTCAAATACTTTTAAGACTTGAAGGTCAGTCAATCCGGAACATTTCAAGAACTTTGAAAGCACCTTCAAGTGCTTCAAGAGCAATGGACATTAGACCGGTGGAAATCTGTCCTTTGGTCTGTCGAGTCCACATTTGAGATTTTGGGTTCCAACCTCCGTGTCTTTGTGAGACGCAGAGTAGGTGAACCAATGATCTCTACATGTGTAGTTCTCACTGTGAAGCATGGAGGAGGAGGTGTGGGGGTGCTTTGCTGGCGACACTGTCTTTGATTTATTTAGAGTTCAAAGCACACTTAACCTGCAAAGCTACCACAGCATTCTGCAGCGATACGCCATCCCATCTGGTTTGCGTTTAGTGGGACTATCATTTGTATTTCAACAGGAAAATGACCCAACACACCTCCAGACTGTGTAAGAGCTATTTGACCAAGAAGGATAGTGATGTAGTGCTATATCAGATGATCTGGCCTACACAATCACCCGACCTCAACCCAATTGAGGTGGTTTGGGATGATTTGGACCGCAAAGTGAAGGAAAAGCAGCCAACAAGTGATCAGCATATGTGGAAACTCCTTCAAGACTGTTGGAAAGCATTCCTCATGAAACTGGTTGAGAGAATGCCAAGAGTGTGCAAATCTGTCAAGGCTAAGGGTGACTGCTTTGAAGAATCTCATAAAATATATTTTTAACACTTTGTTTTGGTTACTTCATTATTCGTATGTGTTATTTTATTATTTGGATGTCTTCACTATTCTACAATGTAGAAAATAGTAAAAAATAAAGAAACCCTTGAATGTCCTAACTTTTGACTGGTACTGTATATTATCCAAATAGTTGTATAAAACAAATGGACTCCCTTTTGTAGAGGAGATTAAACGCTGATCCATTGTTTGGTGTGTTTGTTCACAGGAGGCTGTTGGAGTCCTCCCTCCTCTCTCTCTCCCGCTACGACATGGGAGGATCCAGAGACCACCCCATCTACCCAGACCCTGCCAGGTACCAGCCCCCAAACCAATCTTACCTCTAATGAACTTGTACTGTGTTTGACAGGATAAAACCCCTCCAGGTGCACCGTTTTCTTAGAGGTTCTGTCGAACAAAGTTGACAGTTTAAAGTAAGGTTGAGAAAATCCCAGATATTTTCCCAAAAGTTCACTGGTTTAACAGAACATACAAGTTAGAGGATTTCTTAAACTCAGGAATTTTGAGAAAGTTCATGTAACTTTGCCAACCTACACTGAAAAATATATAAACGGAACAAGTAGTGTTGGTTTCATGAGCTGAAATAAAAGATCCCAGAAATCTTCCGTACACACAAACCTTATTTCTCTTAAATCTTGTTTACATCCCTGTTAGTGAGCATTTCTCCTTTGCTAAGATAATACATCCACTTGACAGGTGTGGCATATCAAGAATCTGATTTAAACGGCATGATCATTACACAGGTGCACCTTGTGCTAGGGACAATAAAAGGCCACTCAGAAATGTGCAGTTTTGTCACACAATGCCACAATGTTGCAAGTTTTGAGGGAGCGTGTAATTGGCATGCTGACTGCAGGAATGTCTACCAGAGCTGTTGCCAGAGAATTGAATGTTAATTTCTCTACCATAAGCCGCCTCCAACGTTGTTTTAGAGAATAAGCAGGATGTCCAACCGGCCTCACAACCCACGTGTATGGCGTCGTATGGGTGAGCGGTTTGCTGATGTCAACGTTGTAAACAGAGTGCTCCGTGATAGTGTTATATGGTATGGGCAGGCATAAGCTATGGACAACTAACACAATTACTTTTTATCGCTGGCAATTTTAATGCACAGCGATACCTTGACAAGCTCCTGAGGCCCATTGCCGTGCCATTCATTCGCCGCTATCACCACAATTCCTGGAAGCTGAAAATGTCCGTTCTTCTATGGCCTGCATACTCAGACATGTCACTTTTTGAGCATATTTGGGATGCTCTGGATCGACGTGTACGCCAGCGTGTTCCAGTTCCCACCAATATACAGCAACTTCACACAGGACAACATTCCACAGGCCACAATCAACAGCCTGATCAACTCTATGCGAAGGAGATGTCGAGGTGCATGAGACAAATGGTGGTCACACCAGATACTGACTGGTTTGCATATCCATGTCCCTACTTTTTTTTTTTTTAAGGTATCTGTCCAACAGATGCATATCTGTATTCCCAGTCATGTGAAATCCATAGATTAGGACCTAGTTATTTTATTTCAATTGACTGATTTCCATATATGAATTGTAAGTCAGTAAAATCTTTGAAATTGTTTCATGTTGCGTTTTGTTCAGTATAGTATGAACCCTAGAGCTGTAAACCCCCCCCCCCCCCCCCCCCCCCCCCCCATTGAACTCCTCTCTCTGCCGTTGTTTCTCCGGCAGGTTGTCCCCGGCTGCGTACTACGCGCAGAGAATGATCCAGTACCTGTCGAGGCGGGACAGTATCCGCCAGCGTTCGCTGCGCTACCAGCAGAACCGCCTGAGGACCCTCTCCTCCTCTTCAGACAGCCCGGCCGGCAACCCCTCGGCCGCAATGGAGAACAGCGATGTGGACTTTGAAGAGCTAGAGTGAGTTGGTGCAAACCATCCTGGCCCCTTAATGGGATATTAGTTACTCTTAAAAAACTCTTAAGGGTCTTACCCTTTTTTTTTTTTCGCCTAAAATGACAAACCCATATCTAACTGCATGTAGCTCAGGACCTGAAGCAAGGATATGCATGTTCTTGATACCATTTTGAAAGGAAACACTTTTAAGTTTGTGGAAATGTGAAATGAATGTAGGAGAATATAACATATTAGATCTGGTAAAAGATAATACAAAAAAAATGCAAGGGACTTTGGGATAGGAGTCTAGGTGTAATTTAGATGTTGACCACCAGATGGCAGCAGTGTGTGCAATGTTTCAGACTGATCCAGTGAAGAATTACATTACTGTTACATTATTTTGTATCAAGTCTGCAAGGAGTTTGCCGAAATGTGCCGAATTGGTCAATTGATACATTTTCAAGTACATAACTATAGAGAACATACAAAAATACTATGGTTATAAAAAATGAAAGTTTACACGCTCCCAGGGAATGTCATACATGATGGATCATTAGCTTATACACTAACTTTCACAAATCTAGATGGCGGGCGGGGTGGGTATGGAGCCAGAAACAGCAGTGCGGTCAAACTGTAGACCCAAGTTCCTACATTTGAACATAAAAATGTATTTTATCAAACAAAACAATGCTACATTTTATCTCTGGGACCCTCAGGATGACAAATCAGAGCAAGATTGCACAAAGTACATTATTTACCTTCAGAGGTGAATGTATAAAAATAAAAAAATGTTTAGTGCGCTCCTCAAACAATAGCATGGTATTCTTTTCACTGTAATAGCTACTGTTAATTGGACACTGCAGTTAAATTAACAAGAATTTAAGCTTTTTGCCCAGGTCTATGTCCCGGAAAGTTGGCTGTTGTGTACGTCATTCTTGTCACATTAGCGCACGTTAGCAACAACCGTCCCGGTTAAGGGACACCCATCCCGTAGAGGTTGTCCAATTTTTGTTTTTTTTCTGTTGAGATAAGTGGAGGATTGGATAAGGAGATGTCCCAAGCCATCCTTTTAGAAAACATTTTTTTGTGGATCTACACAACCAATGGTGTGTGATGTGGACTTACACTATATATACACTACCGTTCAAAAGTTTGGGGTCACTTAGAAATGTCCATGTTTTTGAAAGAAAAGCAAAACATTTTTGTTGATTTTAAAATTGATCAGAAATACAGTGTAGACATTGTTAATGTTGTAAATGACTATTGTAGCTGGAAGCGGCTGATTTAAAAAATATATTTATTATATATATATATATATATATATATATATATATTTTTTTTTTAATGGAATATCTACATAGGCTTTCAGAGGACCATTATCAACAATCATCGCTCTTGTGTTCCAATGGCACGTTGTGTTAGCTAATCAAAGTTTATAATTTTAAAAGGCTAATTGATCATTAGAAAACCCTTTTGCAATTATGTTAGCACAGCTGAAAACTGTTGTCCCTGCTTAAAGAAGCAATAGAACTGGCCTTCTTTAGACTAGTTGAGTATCTGGATCATCAGCATTTGTGGGTTCGATTACAGGCTCAAAATGGCCAGAAACAAAGACCTTTCTTCTGAAACTCATCAGTCTATTCTTGTTCTGAGAAATGAAGGCTATTCCATGTGAGAAATTGCCAAGAAACTGAAGATCTCGTACAGCGCTGTGTGCTACTCCCTTCACAGAACAGTGCATACTGGCCCTAACCAGAATAGAAAGAGTGGGATGCCCTGGTGCATAACTGAGCAATAGGACAAGTACATTAGTGTCTAGTTTGAAAAGCAGACGCCTCACAAGTCCTCAAATGGCAGCTTCATTAAGTAGTACACGCAAAACACCAGTCTCAACGTCAACAGTGAAGAGCCGACTCCGGGATGCTGGCCTTCTAGGCAGAGTTGCAAAGAAAAAGCCATGTCTCAGACTGGCCAATAGAAAGAAAAGATTAAGATGGGCAAAAGAACACAGACACTGGACAGAGGAACTCTGTATTTGTTATTCAAATTAAAAGCCCAATGAATACTCGCCTTTGTGTAGTGATTTAACTCCCACCGCTTTATTAAAGAATGTTTAATTGACTTTGCAGCAATACTTTGCCTCGACAAGAAAGAGCTCTTTGAAAATGTTTCCCTGTCGAGACGAACAGTGGTGCGGCGTGTTGAGAACATCACAGAGAATATGGAACAACAGTTGAAAGACAAGGTAAAGGATTTCACCTATTTCTCCTTGGCCCTGGATGAGAGCAGTGATGCGTGTGACATGGCACAGTTGATATTTTTACAAGACATAATCCCAGACTTTGAAATTACAGAGGAGCTTGCTTCAGTGCAGTCAAGTAGCTGAGCTGAAACCAGATCAGAAAATGATTTTCCTGCATTGGATTATTCACCAGGAGGTACTCTAAATGTGTTCTGAAAATGAGCCTTGTGGATACAGTCACTAAAGTGGTAAACTTCATAAGAGCAAAATCCTTAAACCACAGGCAGTTTGTCTCACTGTTTGAAGAGAGTCTGTCAAGCAGGTTTCCCCTTCCACACAAACGTGAGATGGCTGAGGTTGGGGAAGGTGCTTAAAAGGGTGTGGAACCTGAAGTCAAGAGTTTTTGTAAATGAAATGAAAATATGTGGATTTCCCTCAACTGCAAGACAGAGAATGGTTGGCTGATTTTTGCCTTCACCGTGGACATCATTGACCCCCATGAATGAACTGAATTCCAAACTAGAAGGGAAGGGCCTTTTTGCTAATCAGATGTACAGCCTTGTCAAAGCCTTCAAGGGAAAATTACTCCTCCTGACCCGCCAAGTAGAATCTAACAATCTCACCCACCTTCCGACACTACTAGTCTGTTCCCTATCAGATGACCAGCGGGAGAAGTATACATCACTGCTGCACGCTTTGAACGGTGAGTTTTCTCGTAGTTTTCAGGATTTCAAAGTGTCGGAAAATGACATGCTGTTGGTTTCCTCTCCTTTCACCTTCAACGTGGATAACGCTCCCACTGACATGCAACTTGAGCTTATCGATCTTCAGTCTGATGCAGTGATTGGGGAACTGTTTTGAATAGTTCTCCAATGTCACTGACACGGTTCTATGCATCTCTATGAACAAAACTCTCCAAAGATTAGGAGTCATGCTTAGATGTTTGTACTGTTTGGGTCAACCTATGTAGGTGAACAGGCATTTTCTGTGATGAAATCTAACAAGTCAAGGCACAGATCATCTCTTACTGACTCTCACCTCTCAGCAATTCTGCGCATAGCGACGTCAGAAACTATACCTGACTTCACTGCTCTAGTCAATGCCCATCAGCTCCTCACACCGATTGAGAAGTTTAAATTTAATGTTGAGCTCCCTCTCTCTCTTGTGTTTTTGTGCATACCCGTTAACAAGAGTTCTTTCCGTGGTGCTGATTGTTTAATAATGATTCACAGATAGATGTATCTGTCAGTCATATACATTATGTATAATCCTGTAATGTGATTCTGGCTCGTGATGGCAAAAATATATTCTGTGGCCCTTCATGGAAAATAATTGCCCAGGCCTGGAGTACAGTCATCCTACTTTGAACATTCAGCTTCACCACACATTTCACCCAACAGCCTCTTTTTCTCCCAATAACTGGTGTGTGTGTGTGTGTGTGTGTGTGTGTTTTTTAACAGTGACAACGGAGACAGGACGAGGCACCGAACACCACGCAACGCCAGGATGTCTGCGCCTTCACTGGGGCGATTCGTTCCTCGGCGGTTTCTTTTGCCTGAGTACCTGCCCTACGCTGGAATCTTCCACGAGAGGGGACAGCCTGGCCTGGCCACCCACTCCTCTGTCAACAGGGTCCTAGCAGGTACTAACCAAGATTGTCTCACTAGAGTACACTCTGCTTAGTGTGGTTAAATTGTCCTGTATGGATATGATCACTGTAAAAGGAGTGCGCTGCAATGCCCTTTTCACGCTACTGCTGTATTTCGCTGGCCTGATTTACCCATCCATTTTTTGTTGGTGGAACCAAGGTGTAAAATTGAATATCCAAGCCAGTACAGTTCAAGTGGGCAACAACTAACTACTTGATTGCTCTCATACATCTCAATGTTATCCATTGTATTGTGTTATCTGCAATAGTGGTAGACACTACTCCTCTTTCACATCCAATAGCCTATCCACTGACCAAATTTCTCTCAGGTGCCTCAATCGGGGACGGCCAGTCGGCGGTGGCCAGCAACATAGCCAACACCACCTACCGGCTGCAGTGGTGGGACTTCACCAAGTTCGATCTACCTGAGATCAGCAACGGTATGTAAAACATTCAGAACATTGCAAAGCCGACACAATTCCCTATTCTATCTGACAGACGATCTTATCATTTCTACACAATACATTTCTGTCTGAAAGTTCTGTAACCTTAGATCCTCGTAAACCGGTCCCTGCTCTCCTATTGTTTGAACAGCTATGTTTGCCGCTCTGATTGCGTTTACTTTAGAGGTTGACCGTATTATTGACATTGTGCGAGTTTGACTGTTTGTGTATGTCTGTTGCCACCCCTCCAGCCTCTGTGAATGTGCTGGTGCCAAATTGTAAGATCTACAACGATGCCAGTTGTGACATCTCGGCGGACGGGCAGCTCCTGGCCGTGTTCATACCCAGCAGCCAGCGGGGCTTCCCTGACGAGGGCATCCTGGCTGTATACTCCCTGGCACCTCACAACCTGGGGGAGGTGCTCTACACCAAAAGATTTGGTAAGTCTTGTCACGTAGTAGAGGACGTCTTGCCACCAGGGACTTGACCTCCAGGATACAGCTATAGCAGTGTTTCCCAAACCTCTCCTCTTAGTGCCCCCGGCCAATCCACTTATTTGAGGTAATCCAGTGATGGCAGACTTGATTCAATTGGTCAACCTAATCATCTCATTCGTTGAATAAGGTTGTGCTAGTTGTGGACTACATCAAATGAGTCGAACTGTAGGAGGTAGTCGAGGAGAGGTTTGGGAAACAACTGAACTAGAGAATCTAAAACATTGAATCTAGTAAAATTGGTGCACTAAACAGAATATTATAGATAGTGAACCTTAACTACAGTACAATAATATCCTAGGAGAGTCTTGCCAAACCTTGTCAGTATTAACGTTTGTCTTCCATCCTCCCACAGGTCCCAATGCCATCTCGGTGAGCCTGTCTCCCATGGGCTGTTACGTGATGGTGGGCTTGGCCTCCCGCAGGATCCTGCTGCATCCCTCCACCGACCACATGGTGGCGCAAGTGTTCCGGCTGCAACAGCCCCACGGTGGAGAGACCTCCATCAGGGTGAGACAGACAGAGAGACCCCCCCTAATGCAGGGAAAAGACCAGCTCGCTGGTTACATGTGAACGTATGTTTGTGAAGGTCAACAGTGAGGGAGAAGGGTAGTACCACAGATTGATACTACCGGGGTGGTGGTCATTATGGCAACCTTTGGAAAATTATTAAATGAGTCCAGGTAATCCCTCCCCGTTTGTCTATTTGGTGTCTAATGAACACAACCCAGGGTTGTAGAGGGACTTGGAGCACGACTAGCTGACATGGCTTTTACCCATACCCAAAGGGTTCACTTTATTGTGCATTTGTTTAGTTTCAAGTTTTAATGTCACAAGTACAGTGAAATGTCTTTCTTGCCTACTCAAAACCCAACAATGCAATAACAATGTAATTCTGATATTTAAAAAAAAAAAAGAAAACATACGAAGTATGAACACAATAAGTAAGGATACTATATACAAGGTCCGTTCCAATACCGTATTTACAATGTGCAGGGACACTGGAGTGATGTTGGACGTTTATGATTGTTTGTCTGGGTTCTCCAATTGTTCCCTAGATGGTGTTCAACGTGGTCTACCCCATGGCTCCGGACCAGCGGCGGCACGTCAGCATCAATTCAGCCAGATGGCTTCCAGACCCGGGGATGGGCCTGGCCTACGGGACCAACAAAGGAGACCTGGTCATCTGCAGGCCCGTGTGAGTAGTGCTCCTCTGTCTGACCATTTTGTAAATCTTATACCTGATATCGGGGTGGTGCATTGGTGACTTGTTTGTTTTTGTAGTCCTCAATATACACTTTGTGTTCAAAGGTGTGTTCCTGGTATCATGAGTTCAGTGTATTCCATACCACCACCTCCAACACTGGCGGCGAATTGGATTTGATTGGTCTCTTGATTCGATTATTCTAATAGCCAGTGTAAACAGGAAGCTTCTGGATTGGAGCGGGTCAATTATTGGTCTGTAATGAGGTCATTGTCTGTGATTACATGAAGGAATCCCTCAGTGGAGATCAAAATAAAATGTTATTGGTCACATGCGTCAAATACAACAGGTGTAGACTTTACAGTGAAATGCTTACTTAAGAGCCCATTCCCAACAGTGCAGAGGTAAAAAGTAAGAAAAATATTTGTTTAAAAACTGGGAAACAGTAAAACGAGGCTATACACAAGGAGTTCCAGTACCGAGTCAATGTGTAGGGGTACGAGATTATACTGTATGTACACTACCACTCAAAAGTTTGGACACCTACTCATTCCAGGGGTTTTCTTTATTAGTATTCTTTATTAGTAACCAAAAAGTGTTAAACAAATCAAAATAAATGTTATATTTCAGATGCTTCAAAGTAGCCACCCTTTGCCTTGACAGCTTTGCACACTCTTAGCATTCTCTCAACCAGCTTCATGAGGTAGTTACCAGGAATCGATTTCAATTAACAGGTGTGCTTTGTTTAAAAGCAAATTTGTAGAATGTATTTCCTTCTTAATGCGTTTTAGCCAGTCAGTTGTGTTATGACAAGGTAGGGGTGGTATACAGAAGATGGCCCTATTTGATAAAATGCCAAGTCCATATTATGGCAAGAACGGCTCAAATACTTTTAAGACTTGAAGGTCAGTCAATCCGGAACATTTCAAGAACTTTGAAAGCATCTTCAAGTGCAGTCGCAAAAACCATCAAGCGCTATGATGAAACTGGCACTCATGAGGACCGCCACAGGAAAGGAAGACCCAGAGTTACCTCTGCTGCAGAGGACAAGTTCATTAGAGTTACTACCCTCAGAAATTGCAGCCCAAATAAAAGCTCCAAAGAGTTCATGTAACCGACACATCTCAACATCAAATGTTCAGAGGAGACTGCCTGAATCAGGCCTTCATGGTCAAATTGCTGCAAAGAAACTACTAGAAACTACACTACTAAAGGACACCAAGAAACACGAGCAATTGACATTAAACCGGTGGAAATCTGTCCTTTTTGGTCTGATTGGAGTCCAAATTGGAGATGTTTGGTTCCAACCGCGGGTCTTCGTGAGACGCAGAGTAGGTGAATGGATGATCTCTGCATGTGTGGTTCCCACCGTGAAGAATGGAGGTGTGGTGTGGGGGTGCTTTGCTGGTGATACGGTCCGTGATTTTATTGATTTCTTTTTTAATTCAAAGCACACTTAACCAGCATGGCTACCACAGCATTCTGCAGCGATATGCCATCCCATCTGGTTTGCGCTTAGCCCCACCGATCATTTGTTTTTCAACAGGACAATGACCCATCCCACCCTTCAGGCTGTGTAAGGGCAATTTGACCACGAAGGAGAGTGATGGAGTACTGCATCAGATGACCTGGCCTTCATAATCCCCCGACCTTAAACCAATTGAGATGGTTTTTGGATGAGTTGGACCGCAGAGTGAAGGGCTTAGCAGCCAACAAGTGCTCAGCATATGTGGGAACTCCAAGACTGTTGAAAAAGCATTTGAGGTGAAGCTGGTTGAGCGAAGGCCAAGAGTGTGCAAAGCTGTCATCAAGGCAATGGGTGGCTACTTTGAAGAATGTCAAATATAACATATTTTGATTGAACACTTTTTGTTACTACCTGATTCCATATGTGTTATTTCATAGTTGTGATGTCTTCACTATTATTCTACAATATACTAAATATTTGGAAAAACCCTTGAATGAGTAGGTGTCCAAACTTTTGACTGGTACTGTACATGTGGGTAAGGTTTTAAAGTGACTAGGCAATCAGGATTTATAATTAACACAGTAGCAGCAGTGTACAGTGCCTTTGGAAAGTATTCTTACCCCTTGACTTTTTCCACTGTTACGATAGTCTTATTCTGAAGTTGATTTAAATTGCTTTTATTCCTCATCAGTCTACACACTATACCCCATAATGACAAAGCAAAAACATTTTTTTAGACATTATTGCTAATTTAAAAAATATTTATATTTTTTACATTTAATAAATCAAATTTACAGGTTTTCAGATCCTTAGTACTATGTTGAAGCACATTTGGCAGCGGTTACAGCCTCACGCCTTCTTGTGTATGACGCTACAAGCTTGGAACACCTGTATTTGGGGAGTTTCTCCTATTCTTCTCTGCAGATCCTCTCAACCTCTGTCAGGTTGGATGCGGAGCATTGCTGCACAGCTATTTTCAGGTCTCTCCAGAGATGCTCAATCGGGTTCAAGTCCGGGCTCTGGCTGGGCCGCTCAAGGACATTCAGAGACTTGTCCCGAAGCCACTCCTGTGTTGTCTTGTCTGTGTGCTTAGGGTCGTTGTTGTCCTGTTAGACTGAGGTGACGATTCACCTTCCAAGGCCCTGAGCGCTCTGGAGCAGGTTTTCATCAAGGATCACTCTGTGCTTTGCTCTGTTCATCTTTCCCTCGATCCTGACTAGTCTCCCAGTCCCTGCCGCTGATAAACATCCCCACAGCATGAAGCTGCCACCACCATGCTTCACCGTAGGGATGTTGCCACGCTCTCTCCAGACATGACGCTTGGTATTCAGGACAGAGTGGTTTCATCAGGCCAGAGAATCTTGTTTCTCATGGTCTGAGAGTCTTCAGGTGCCTTTTGGCAAACTCCCAAGTGGACTGTCATGTGCCTTTTACTGAGGAGTGGCTTCCGTCTGGCCATTCTACCATATAGGCCTGATTGGTGGAGTGCTGTAGAGATGGTTGTCCTTCTGGAAGTTTTTCCCATCTCCACAGACGTACTCTAGAGCTCTGTCAGTGACCATTGGGTTCTTGGTCACCTCCCTGACCAAGGCCCTTCTCCCCATATTGTGCTGTTTGGCTGGGCGGCCAGTTCTAGGAAGAGTCTTGGTGGTTTCAAATGTCTTCTATTGAAGAATGATGGAGGCCACTGTGTTCTTTGGGACCTTCAATGCTGCAGACATAGTTTTTGGTAACCTTCCCCAGATCTGTTCCTCGACACAATTCTGTCTCGGAGCTCTGTGGATAATTCCTTCGACCTCATAGCTAGGGGTCTGAAAACTTTCAGAAAGAACTATGTAAAGTATGTATGTGTGTGGCTAGAGTATAGTGAGTGTGCCGTAGAGCAGCGTTTCCCAAGCTCCGTCATTTGGGCCCCAAGGGGTGCACATTTTTGTTTTTGCTGTAGTACTACACAGCTGATTAAAATAATCAAAGCTTGATTATTTGAATCAGCTGTGTCGTGTAGGGCAAAAAACAAAACGTGCACCCCTCGGGGTCCAAACGACCGAGTTTGGGAAACGCTGGCATCGAGCCAGTGCAAGGCAATCAGTGCAAAACAATTAAGATGGATGGATAAACAAATAATAAAGTGTGTCAATGTAAATTGTCCTGGCAGCCATTTAACAGTTCAGCAGTCTTATCGCTTCAGCATAGAAGCTGTTCAGGTGCTTTTTGGTCACAGACTTGGCGCTCCGGTGCTGCTTGCCATGTGGTACAAGAGAGAACACACTATGACTTGGGTGGCTGGAGTCTTTGACAATTTTTTTGTGCCTTCCTCTGACACCGCCTGGTATAGAGGTCCTGGATGGCAGGGGGTTCTTCCCCAGTGATCTACTGGGCCGTACGCACTACCCTCTAGTGCCTTGCGGTTGCATGCCGAGCAGTTGCCATACCAAGTTGTAATGCATCTAGTCAATCTTTTGAGGATCTAAGGGCCCTTGCCAAATATTTTCAGCTTACCGAGAAGGAAGAAGTGTTTTCGTGCCCTCTTCATGACTGTGTTGGTGTGTTTGGACCATGATAGATCCTTAGTGATGAGGACGCTGAGGAACTTCAAGCTCTCGACCCGCTCTACTATAGACTCATCGATGTGAATGGGGTTGTGTTCGGATCTGTTGGGGCGGTATGCGAATTGGGAGTGGGTCCAGGGTTTTTGGGATGATGGTGTTGTGAGCCATGACCAGCCTTTCAAAATATTTCATGGCTGCAAATATGAGTGCTACGGAGCAGTAGTCATTTAGACGAGATACCTTTGTGTTTTAGGCACAATAACTATGGTAGTTTGCTTTAAACATGTAGGTATTACAGACTGGGTCAGAGAGAGGTTGAACATTCCAGTGAAGACACTTGCCTGCTGGTCAGCGCATGCTCTTGAGTACGCGTCTTGGTAATCAGTCTGGCACTGCGGCCTTGTGAATGTTTTAAAGGTCTTACTCACATCGGTTACGATGAGCGTGGTCATAGTCATCCAGAACAGCTTGTGCTCTCACGTATGGTTCAGTATTGCTTGCCTCAAAGTGAACATAGACGGCATTTAGCTCGTCTGGTAGGCTCGCGTCACTGGGCAGCTCTCGGCTGGGTTTCCCTTTCGCAATCCGTGATAGTTTGCAAGCCCTGCCACATCCGACAAGCGTCAGAGCCGGTACTGTAGGATTCATCTTAGTATTGACGCTTTGCCTGTTTGATGGTTAATTGGAGGGCGTATCTGGATTTCGTATAAGCGTCCTGCTCATTGAAAGAGGCAGCTCCAGCCTTTAGCTCAATGCAGATATTTCCTATAATCCATGGCTTCTGGCTGGGATATGTACTTATGGTCACTGTTGGGACAACGTCATCTATGCACTTATTATTGAAGCCGGTGACTGATGTGGTAAACTCCAATGCCATCGGATGAATCCCGGGAACATATTCCAGTCTGTGCTAGTGAAACAGTCCTATAGCTTAGCATCCGCTTCATCGGACCAATTCTGTGTTGAGTGCGTCACTGGTACGTCATTTTGGGTTTTTGCTTGTAAGCAGGAATCGGGTGGATCAAGTTATGGTTTGATTTGCCAAATGGAGGGCGGGGGAGAGCTTTGTTTGTGTGTGAAGTAAAGGTGATCAACAGTTTTTGTCCCTCTATGGTCAACTCCAGTCCTTTGGGGCCAGAGTGATGTCATACTTTTCCCCATCCCTAGCAACCACAGCTGATGTTAAACTAATTGTATTGTAAACTGAAGATCATGGTTAGTTGATTATTGGAGTCAGGTGTGTTAGCAGGTGCTTGGGCAAAAGAGTGATACCAATCAGGCTCCGGAGGACTGGTGTTGCCCATTCCTGCTGTAGTTGCACAGGTGACATGCTGGTAGACAGGTGTTCAAAATTGAGCACACCACCATGAAATCTCCATAGACAAACATTGGCAGTAGAATGGCCTAACTGAAGAGCTCAGTGAATTTTTAACATGGCATCGTCATAGGATGCCAACTTTTCCAAAAAGTCAGTTCTTCCTGCTAGAACTTCCCTGGTCAACCGTAAGTGCTGTTATTGTGAAGTTGAAACGTCTAGGAGCAACAACGGCTCAGCTGTGAAGTGGTAGGCCACACAAGCTCACAGAAAGAGACTGCCGAGTGCTGAAGCGCATAGCACGTAAAAATCATCTGTCCTTGGTTGCAACACTCACTACCAAGTTCCAAACTTTCTCTGGAAGCAACGTAAGCACAATAACTGTTTGTCGGGAGCTTCCTGAAATGGGTTTCCATGGACGAGCAGCCGTACACAAGCCTACAATCGCCATGCCAAGCGTCGGCAGGAGTGGTGTAAAGCTCGCCTCCATTCATTGGACTCTGGAGCAGTGGTTCGGGCTAGTTATGGTGAAGAGAAATCTTAACGCTACAACATACATTGGCATTCTAGATGATTCTGTGCTTCTAACCCTGTGGCAACAGTTTGGGGAAGGCCCTTTTCTTGTTTAAGCATGACAATGCCCCCATGCACAAAGCGAGGTCCATACAGAAATGGTTTGTCGAAATCGGTGTGGAAGAACCCATCGAACATCGGTGGAAATCGGTGTGAAATCGAACACCTTTGGGATGAACACCTTTGGGATGAATTGGAACGCCGACTGTGAGCCTGGCCTAATTTCCTAACATCCGTGCCCAACCTCACTAATGCTCTTGTTGTTTAATGGAAGCAAGTCCATGTGGCAATGTTCCAACATCTAGTGGAAAGCCTTACCAGAAGAGTGGAGGCTGTTATAGCAGCATAGGGGGGCCAACTCCATATTAATGCTTAGGATTTCAGAATGAGATGTTCAAGCAGGTGTCCACATTCCTTTGGTCATGTCGTAAATATTCCCAGTAGTACATTTTACTGTTAATTCCTATAATTTATAATCTACAATGTTTGTTTGGTTACGTTAATGTTTGTTAATTCATTCAATAGGCTGGAATAATAATATTTTACTGTTCTATGCTACACTTGTGAAAGGTCTTATTTTATTTTATTCCATTTACAAGTTTGGTCAATTTAGTTATGGTCTTTCCTTTCGAGTACTCCTGTCAATGTTGAGTAAGGACGCCCACTAGAAGATGGCCTGTAGGCTACCTGGCCTGCCCTCAAATGTAGGAATATAAATGTGCTGATTTGATCATTTTTCTGATTGGTTAATGCACCATCACTAATGAGCTGTGAAACTTCTCAAAGTAATGTTTTTTTTCACCTCAAACAGCAAGCAAACAGTTTTGTTTTACAACACATTGAGTTAGTCATTCTCAATGATTTTGAAAAATCTTTCCAGCTCTCTCCCTTTCGATAACCACTCAGCGTGAAAGGGAAAAATGTATTTCTCTGATCCAGTAGAAATGTCATAAAATAGGCCTACCTGATTACTTGTTATCCCTTGTGCAAATAGCCTACAGCTGTGTCTGTCCCGAGCTCACTGGCGCAGGAAACGCTGAGGGCCCAGAATATGTTGCAAGGAGCTTCAGGCCGGACCCAAGTTAATAGTTGATGCAATGTTTTAAATTGATTTCAGACAGGCCATGCGTAGCCAATGTGATTTATAGGATATTTACTTGCAGGCTGCAATGTTTTTATTTGTTGGCCTTATAGGCAATTTTTTACATAGTTGACAATGGAAATAGAAGTTACTTTTTTAGGTTTGTATCATATTCATTTAGAAATGGATGAAATTTTGATTAACCACATGACAATGATTTTGAGATACGAAGATTAAACTTTCAATAAAATGTGCATCTGAAAAACATAATTGGCAAGCATGGTAGATATGGTAAGATAAATTGGCATTCCACGTGAGAACTTGCCAACTCCGCGTGTAGCCTATTTCCAGCAACTTCAGGAGAGTAATGTCAGAATCTGTGAAAGCCAGTTTTTATGGGGGGGTGGTATCTTGATCTCTGGCTCAGACTAGCTCAATGCATATATAGTTGATGTTATTAAAACACAGGGTGTGTCTATAAATGGAAAAATAGGCTACAGCTTTTATAAACAAAGCGACTACTTTCGGTTGACTAAGATTTTTTTGGGGGTCCGGGACAGCCCTAGTAAATAGTATAGTCTACAGTTTATCATTGGGGATTCTAACTTGGGTGAGCAGAACTTCATGACTTCCTATTATAGAGATTATTAGAGATTATATATTAGAGATTGCGCACCAGCTGTTGTTAAAGAGACCCCACCACCCCTGATCTTAGCGGACTCTGGCGTTCTGTCCTGGCGATGCATTGGGCAAAAAACAGCTAGATTTGTGTTATCCATGTCCCTGTTCAGTCATGACTCGGAGAAGCAGAGTATATTACAGTTCTTAATGTCCCATTGATAGGATAGTCTCGAACGGAGCTCGTCCAGTTTATTTTCCAGCAATTGTGCATTCACCAATATAACAGATGGTAGAGGCGATTCATTATTCATGTCCATAAGCTCTTTTAGGTCATAGGAAGCGATGGTGAAAGCATTATGGAGAGATCCAATTATGACGACATCGTCGCCGATGATAAATGTTGTCTGTTCTCTAGGTTCTACCGTAGTGATGGAGAGAGCCCGGCCGAAGCAAGTGCAGAGCCCATATTCACAGTTAACAGCAGTGGTGGAACCAGCAGAACCCGCAGTACAGATCGACCAGGGTGAGGAATCTAGGACCCAGAAGGAGTTGTTGACACCTTTCTCTTACCCTTCTCCCTGGCCTGCTCGCTGTGTGCACTGAACTGTGGCAAAATGTGGAAACTTATCCCAAATCCCCAGGTTTTCCAGAAATCATCAAATTTTAAAACTGGGGAATTTGGGGAAGGTTCCAGAATTTACAACCCAAAACTGTTATGAGTGTCCAGCCAATCATGTCATACCCATCTTCTCTGTGGTGTTTGTCTTCTCCAAGGGCCCCCAGTCGTTCCAGCTGGAGACTTGACAGAGACATGGGTCTCATGAACGCCATTGGCCTCCAGCCCCGACACCCCGCCCCCTCTGTGACCTCACAGGGCACTCAGACACCCATCGTCCAGCTGCAGAACGCCGAGACGCAGACAGAGAGGGACCTCCCCAGGCCCAGCACCTCCCACGCTGCTGCTTATGGTAGGAGACATAATAATAATAATTAGACCCCACCGATAAATCTGTTGACTGATATTATAGGCCGATATTAGCCTTTCCCAGAAATACACTCGTGCTCAAAAGTTTGGGGTCACTTAGAGATGTTCTTGTTTGTAAATGAAAAGCTAATTATTTTGTCCATTAAAATAACATCAATTAATCAGAAATACAGTGTAGACTGGAAAGTGTAGCCGTTTCCAGCTACAATAGTCATTTACAACATTAACAATTTCTACACTGTACTCCCGATCAATTTGATGTTATTTTAATGGGCAAAAAAATGTGCTTTTCTTTCAAAAACAAGGACATTTCTAAGTGACCCCAAACTTTTGAACGGCAGTGTACATGTATGTTTTCATTCCACAGATAAAGCGTCAATATTATATACCTAGAATGAACAAATACAGTGCATTCGGAAAGTATTCAGACCCATTGCCTTTTTCCTAATTTTGTTACGTTACAGCCTTAATCCAAAATGTAGTTCCTCATCAATCTACACACAATACTACATAATTACATTAAAAACAGGTTTTTAGATATCTTTGCAAATGTATTAAAAATACAAATGCCTTGTTTACATAAGTATTCAGCCCCTTTTGCTATGAGACTTGAAATTGAGCTCAGGCATATCCTGTTTCCATTGATCATCCTTGATGTTTCTACAACTTGATTGGAGTCCACCTGTGGTAAATTCAATTGATTTGACATTATTTGGAAAGGCACACACACCTGTCTATATAAGGTCAAAGGAATTGTCTGTAGAGCTCCAAGGCAGGATTGTGTCAAGGCACAGATCTGGGGGAAGGGTACCAAAATGTGTCTGCAGCATTGAAGGTCCCCAAGAACACAGTGGCCTCCATCATTCTTAAATGGAAGAAGTTTGGAACCACCGAGACTCTTCCTAGAGCTGGCTGCCCAGCCAAACTGAGCAATTGGGGGAGAAGGGCCTTGGTCAAGGTGGTGACAAAAAACAGATGGTCACTCTGACAGAGCTCCAGAGTTGTGGAGATTGTTGTCCTTCTGGAAGGTTCTACCATCTCTGCAGCACTCCACCAATCAGGCCTTTATGGTAGAGTGGCCAGATAGAAGCAACTCCTCAGTAGAAGGCACATGACAGCCCGCTTAGTTTGCCAAAAGGCACCTGAAGATTATCGTCTCTGGTCTGATGAAACCATGATTGAACTCTTTGGCCAAATGCCAAGCGTCATGTCTGGAGGAAAACTGCCATCATTCCTACAGTGAAGCATGGTAGTGGCAGCATCATCCTGTGAGGATGTTTTTCAGTGGCAGGGACTGGGAGACTAGTCAGGTTCGAGGGAAAGATGTACAGAGAGATCCTTGATGAAAACCTGCTCCAGAGCACTCAGGACCTCAGACTGGGGGCGAAGGTTCACCTTCCAACAGGACAGAGACCTTAAGCACACAGCCAAGACAACGCAGGAGTTGCTTCAGAGCAAATCTCTGTCTCTGGTGAGACCTGAAAATAGCTGTTCCGCAACACGCCCCATCCAACCTGACAGGACTTGGATCTGCAGAGAAGAATGGGAGAAAATCCCCAAATACAGGTGTGCCAAGCTTGTCGCGTCATACCCATGAAGACTCAAGGCTATAATTGCTGTCAAAGGTGCTTCAACAAAGTACTGAGTAAAGGGTCTGAATACTTACATTACCAGTCAAAAGTTTGGATACACTTACTCATTCAAGGGTTTTTCTTTATTTTTACTAATTTCTACATTGTTGAATAATAGTGAAGACATCAATAATATGAAATAACCCATGTGGAATCCTGTAGTAACCAAAGAAGTGTTAAATAAATCAAAATACATTTTATATTTGAGATTCTTCAAATAGCTACCCTTTGCTTTGACAGCTTTGCATACTGTTGGCATTCTCTCAACCAGCTTCACGAGGTAGTCACCTGGAATGCAGTTCAGGTGTGCCTTTTTAATTTCTGGAATTTCTTTCCTCAATGCATTTGAACCAATCTGTTGTAACAAGGCAGGGGCGGTATACAGAAGATGGCCCTATTTGATAAAAGACCAAGTCCATATTATGGCAAGAACAGCTCAAATAAGCAAAGGGAAATGACAATCCATCATTACTTTAAGACATGAAAGTCTGTAAATCCGGAAAATTTCAAGAACTTTGAAAGCGCAGTCACAAAAACCATTGAACGCTATAATGAAACTGTCTCTCATTAGGACCGCCACAGGAATGGAAGACCCAGAGTTACCTCTGCTGCAGAGGATAAGTTCATTAGAGTTACCAGCCTCAGAAATTGCAGCCCAAACAAGTGCTTCAGAGTTCAAGTAACAGACACATCTCAACATCAACTGTTCAGAGGAGACTTTGTGAATGAGGCCTTCATGGTTGAATTTCTGCAAAGAAACCACTACTAAAGGAGACCAATAACAAGAGACTTGCTTGGGCCAAGAAACACGAGCAATGGACATTAGACCGGTGGGAATCTATCCTTTTTGTCTGAGTCTAAATTTGAGATTTTTCCTTCCAACCGCTGGGTGAGATGCGGAGTAGGAGTCAAGCATGTGCGGGAACTCCAAGACTGTTGGAAAAGCATTCCTCATGAAGCTGGTTGAGAGAATGCCAAGAGTGTGCGACGCTGTCACCAAGGCAAAGGGTGGCTATTTGAAGAATCTCAAATGTAAAATTAATGTTAATTTGTTTAACACATTTTTGGTTACTACATGATTCAAAATGTTATTTCATAGTTTAGTGAAAGTCTTCACTATTCTACAATGTAGAAAATAGTAAAAAATTAAGAAACCCTAGAATAAGTAGGTTTGTCAACTTTTGACTGGTACTATTCCCCAAGTCTATGCTGTAAATGAGAATGTGTTCTCAGTCAACTTGCCTAGTAAAATAAGGGTTAAATAAAATAAATCCGCCCGTTTGCAGTAATAAAAAAAAAAAGAAGTTTAAATCGTTGCCTGAACATCATTCAACCTTATGTCGCAACGTGAGCGAGAGTATGCATGGTGGTTTGACGGTGAGTAGCTTGCCACAGGCAGTGCATTTGAATAAGTAAATAATCAGAAGTACGCTTCACCAAGCAAGCAGCCTTGTCCTCATCATATTCTCACGTAGTTAACGTTAGATGACGAGCAAGCCAGCAGCAGGGTAGTGAGCTTAGTTATCTAGCCAGCAAGGCAGTTAGCTTAGCTAGCTAGCATTCTGTTCTACTTGTGTGTTAACACTGGACTGGTGCCAAAGTGAACACTCGTCCTTGATACAAAAATATATATGTTACTGTCTGGGACTATTATGTTAGCTAGTGGGGTTATTTTGTTTATTTTCTGAAATATGCAATCTGCAAAAAGCAAGACAGTCTATCATCCATGATGAGAATAGTAGCTAGTTAGCTAAATTAGAACTCTGACTTTCTCCGTAGTCTGTATCGGACCCAAAAATATATCGGTCAGGCTCTAATAATAATAATTTGGTGGGTGCCTATATTTGTTCTGTTTCAAGTGTGTATTATACGCATGTATGGAATGTTTGTTTTGCATATCCCATCTCCCTCAGATACACCCAACGGGAACCCTGGAGCAATAAGGGTAACCTGCCTTGCTCCAGGGCACATCGGCAGATTTTTCACCTTGTCGGCTTAGGGATTCGAACTAGCAACCTTTCGGTTACTGGCCCAATGTTCTAACCGCTAGGCTACCTGCCGCCGACTTCTCATTGGCTCCCTGTGTGACAAAGAAACACTGAGATCCAATCCGATCGTTCTCAAAGACCCATTGACATTCAATTAAGAGTCAGCTGTAGAAGTATTATTTTGTATTTAACACAGATATTAACCTTCAACCAATGTATGTCTCATCTAACTTACTGTGCAGTTTTTTTGAGGAAATGTAAATGTATCAATGTTCTCTCTCACTATCTCAGAAGTCCGTCAAGAGCTCCCGTCCACGAGCCGTGAGGCCAAAGGGAGCCTCGAGCAGCCACAAACCAGCCAGATCGAGGACAGTACCCTGGGGGACGCCTCAACAGAAGCTGGCACCTCTACCGCTAATACCGGTAATCCTCCCAGTCCCACCTACTACCCTCAGTTTTTATAATGCCATAAAGCAGGGGGGGGGGGGGGTGCAGCACTGTTCTTCCACAAATTCTATAATTTTGTGTGTTGTTGATGGTGGTGGAAAACACTCTCAGGTGCCGCTCCAGAGTCTCCCATTAGTGTTCAATAGGGTTGAGATCTAGTGACTGAGACACACACCCTTTTAAACCCCCTATGCTTCTTCGAGACCCCTCTTTCACTGAGATCTGTTCTAGCCAAGGTAGCCAAAATAATGTGCAACTGGGATTTTTATACATGACCCTAAGCATGATGGGGTGTTAACTTGATGTAAATGGGGAATAACAGCACATTTTTTGTGTCAAAGTTCCTAACCCCCCCGAAACTAAGCAACACTCGAACAATTTCGTGGAGGCTCAATCTCCAAAAAACACAAACCATTTAAGCTTTTCACCACTGGGTCTGGTAAGTGTGTAAAGTGATCTGTTAAAGTTGATAGATGACAAACTGGGCATACTTGAATTAGTCAGTAAGGATATAAAGGAGTTGAAGGAGAGCCTTGAAATGAGTGACAAAAGAGCTGTGATAATGGAGAAAGAACCCACGATGAATAAAAAGGGAAATGCCAGGTGTACTCTCTGCCTCAAAGAGACCAATTATGCCAACAAAGGGTATCATGCTCTGCTGGCATATTGTAGAACAGATGTCCACAGGCAGAAAGTGTACCATGTAATAATGTGCAGTGCAGCCCAAATATACTGCTTTTGTTGTGTTGAACTTGACATTAACACTTGTGCGAGTGAGGGGAGATTATTCCATTTTTTTGCACAGTGAATGTTATTTTTGCACACATGTAGCCTTGTGCTTGATCGACTTGATCGATGTCTACTATAGTGGCCACTATAATAAAGCAAAAATAGAATTCCTGTTTGTTTCATTCTATTTCTACTGTTTTTTTTTCCAAGTGCAATATTTAGATGCGTGTGTGTGGTCACAAGCGTTCTTATTATAAATGCTGTCATGGCTACCTGCAATATTAGTGATTTTTTTTTTCTTTTTCTCAAGGCTTGTGTCATTTGCAGTAAAGTCTAGGCAACAAATAACATTGGATTGCTTTCTTTACATTCTTTAGCTGTTCACATAAACCACTTTTCATTTTACACACAGACTGATCATGTAGATCATATTATTTTGTATATTTAATGAGTTAACATGCATTCCCCCTAGCAGCGAATATTTTGTATTTTTTTTGCATGTTTCAGTGCAAAAAAGTCACCTTTTTGACTATATATTTGACTATATATTTTTAATAGCTATTCATAAAGCAAATTGAGGTGAGAAAATTTGAAATACTTTTAGCGGTTGATCTGCTTCTGTTCTGTGCTCTTTTCGAAGGATGGGTCCTGGCCTCTCACGGGGCCTAGGGATCTGGGTGGACGGGTTGGTCTGCCGGTCATTGGGATGACAACCCAACTTGGGATGGGGAGGGGCTTTAGCGGATGGAATACTGGAGAACAATTGGAGGGTTACTTAGTAGCAATGCAAATATCATGGTACAGCTATATGGACACTCGATCACTATGGTACTTTTTAATGGTACTTTTTAATGGTACATTTACTAACATATATTATGATAGATTTGGAACTTGCATCTCATTATGGTGAAATAAGTATAGCCAGTTGTAATGGTTTGGGCCTCCTGAGTGGCACAGTGGTCTAACGCACTAGCTGTGCCGTTAGAGATCCTGGTTCAAATCCAGGCTCTGTCGCAGCCGGCCGCAACCGGGAAACCCATGGGGCGGCGCACAATTGACCCAGCATTGTAAGGGGGGATGTCCTTGTCTAGCGACTCCTGTGGTGGGCCAGGTGCATGCACGCTGACACGGTCGCCAGGTGTACGGTGTTTCCTCTGACACATTGGTGCGGCTGGCTTCCGGGTTGAGCGGGCATTGTGTCAAGAAGCAGTGCGGCTTGGCTGGGTCATGTTTCGGAGGCGCGCGGCTATCGATCTTCGCCTCTCCCGAGTCCGTACGAGAGTTGCAGCGACGGGACAATTGGATACCACAAAATTGGGAAGAAAAATGGGTAAAACTGTTTTTTAAATAATAATAAATAAATAATTGTAACGGCTTAACAGATAATAAGAAAATACTAATAATATTTACCTGGCTCAAAGAGAAGGAAAATAATATCTATTGTTTACAGGAAACTAATTCAACAATTTTAGATGACGTTGTGTGGACCGGGGGGTAAAATATACTTTCTCCCATGGGCAAAGAAACTCAATTAATTAAGTCATTTTGATTCGAATGTGCAAATTGTCCAAACCGATCCTTATGGTAGTGCTTTGCAAAAGTATTCACCCGCTTTGCTGTTTTTTCCCAAATTTTGTTGCATTACAACCTGTAATTTAAATGGATTTTTATTTGGATTTCATGTAATGAACATACACAAAATAGTCCAAATTGGTGAAGTGAAATTTTAAAAATTACTTCAAAGAATTATAAAAACAGAAAAGTGGTGCGTGCATATGTACAGTGCCTTGCGAAAGTATTCGGTATTATAAGTATTATTTTGCACGCCCAATTTTTCAGTTTTTGATTTGTTAAAAAAGTTTGAAATATCCAATAAATGTCGTTCCACTTCATGATTGTGTCCCACTTGTTGTTGATTCTTCACAAAAAAATACAGTTTTATATCTTTATGTTTGAAGCCTGAAATGTGGCAAAAGGTCGCAAAGTTCAAGGGGGCCGAATACTTTCGCAAGGCACTGTATTTACCCCCTTTGCTACGCAAGCCCCTAAATAAGATCTGGTGCAACCAATTACCTTCGGAAGTCACATAATTAGTTAGATTGCACACAGGTGGACTTTATTTAAGTGTCACATGATCTGTTACATGATCTCAGTGTGTATATATACACCTGTTCTGAAAGGCCCCAGAGTCTACAACACCACTAAGCACGGGGCACCACCAAGCAAGCAGCACCATGAAGACCAAGGAGCTCTCCAAACAGGTCAGGGACAAAGTGGATAGAATATGGCACCACAACAAACCTGCCAAGAGAGGGCCGCCCACCAAAACTCAGGGACCAGGCAAGGAGGGCATTAATCAGAGAGACAACAAAGAGACCAAAGATAACCCTGAAGGAGCGGCAAAGCTCCACAGCGGAGATTGGAGTATCTGTCCGTAGGACCATTTTAAGCTGTACACTCCAAAGAGCTGGGCTTTACAGAAGAGTGGCCAGAAAAAAGCCATTGCTTAAAGAAAAAAATGAGCAAACAGGTTTGGTGTTTGCCAAAAGGCATGTGGGAGAATTCCCAAACATATGGAAAAAGGTACTCTGGTCAGATGAGACTAAAATTGAGCTTTTTGGCTATCAAGGAAAACACTATATGGCACAAACACAACTCCTCTCATTAACCCGAAAACACAGTGAAGCGTGGTGGCAGCATCATGGGGATATTTTTCCCCATCGGCAGGGACTGGGAAACTGGTCAGAATTGAAGGAATGATGGATGGCTCTAAATACAGTGAAATTCTTGAGGGGAAACCTGTTTCAGTCTTCCAGAGATTTGAGACTGGGATGGAGGTTCACCTTCCAGCAGGACAATGACCCTAAGCATACTGCTAAAGCAACCCTCAAGTGGTTTAAGGGGAAAGAAACATTTAAATGTCTTGGAATGGCCTAGTCAAAGCCCAGACCTCAATCCAATTGAGAATCTGTGGTATGACTTAAAGATTTCTGTACACCAGCAGAACCCATCCAACTTGAAGGAGCTGGAGCAGTTTTTCCTTGAAGAATGGGCAAAAATCCCAGTGGCTAGCTGTGCCAAGCTTATAGAGACATATCCCAAGCGTATTGACTTTGGGAGGGTGAATAGTTATGCATGCTCATGTTTAAAAAAAATTTTGGTCTTATTTCTTGTTTGTTTCACAATAAAAAATATTTTGCATCTTCAAAGTGGTAGACATGTGTAAATCAAATGATTCAACCCCCCCCCCCCCAAGCCACTGTAGATGGATGATTTTAAATATGTTATTGGACCATAAACAGAGATGGCCCATTAACCTTTCAGGACCAAATATTGATGATCCACGCTTCTTTGAAAAAATATATAATAAATTATCAACCCTGCAAGCAATACAAAACTTTTATTATAATACTGTTTTAAATACCTCAATGGACTGTAAAGGAAATCGCACTACAAACTATCACCCTGAGGCACTTAAGGAAATCATGAATGTCATGGATATATTGGAACTAGTGGATATATGGAGGCTTAAATATCCTGACCTAGTGAGATATACATGGCGGAGGCTCAATAAAGTTAGTCGTCTTGACTACTTATGTCATTCTCGTTGGCACCAAAAGTTAGTGTTGATAGGGGATAGAATGCGGTCGGACCATCCGATAATTGGCATATACATTACTACATTTCCACGTGGGCGAGGATATTGGAAATGTAATTAAAGCTTATTGGATGATACCTTATTTTTAACTAGGACAGAGGTATTTCTAAATAAAAAAATTTGAACATAGGTACAGCAAATCCGCTTATTGTATGGAACACTTTAAAATGTGTTTTTAGGGGCTATGCAATTCAGTACTCGTCTCTAAAACGAAAGCAATTTAGGCCAAAGGAGTCTATACTAACAAAGGAAATAGAAGGTCGAACAAAACGGATAGCAATAAAAAGGCTCAGAATAGGTTAGAGGAAAAAGAAATGGTGGAACTTATTCAACAAAGATCAAGTGTAATATATTATAATAATAAAGCAAACCTGATAGAATATGGGGAAAGGTGCACCAAATTATTGTTTGATCTTTAACATAGAAATGCTGGCAAAAATAATTTACTGAAACTTGTTACAAATGATGGAGCCACCCACGATTCACCAAATGTATATTTTGAAAGAGGAAGCAAAGTACTTTAAGCATATGTTTTTGTTTCTCCTCCATCTCCTCTAACTGAAGCTAATTGTATGGATTTGTTTTCATATTCATAATGTAAAGTTAACAGCCATACAGAAAGACTCAGGTGAAGGCCAAATTACAGAGGAGGAACTTCTAGATGCAATTAAAGCCTTTAAGTCCGGGAAAACTCCAGGGCTGGATGGCATACCAGTTGAGGTATACCAAACCTTTTTTCATATACTCAGAGGACTGTTATTAGCATGTTTTAACCACTCTTATGTAAATGGTAGATTATCAGACACTCAACAAGGTCTGATTTCATTATTACTGAAACAGGATACAAGTGGGATATATAAAGATCCTGTCCATTTTTTAAAAAATTGGAGGCTCCTTACCCTTCAGTGTTGTGATGCAAAATGTATAGCGCATAGAATTAAAAAGGTATTGTCGGACATTATTCATTCTAATCAAACAGGTTTTTTTAAATGGACTATCGATACATGGGTGATAATATGGCAAGTACTGGAAACAATAGAACACTATGCAAAATCTGGGAAACCAGACCTGCTATTCATAGTTGACTCAAAGGCTTTTGATGAAGTACGACTGCAGATAGATAGAAGGACTTATACAGTTGAAGTCGGAAGTTTACATACACTTACGTTGGTCCTTTTTCCAACAATTGTTAACAGACATTTTATTTCACATGTAATTCACTTCATCACAATTCCAGCTTCTGATAGGCTAATTGACATCATTTGAGTCAATTGGAGGTGTACCTGTGGATGTATTTCAAGGCCTCTCACTCTACTTGTGGTCTGCAATTTGTTTTATGAGGTCTTGGCTGATTTCTTTTGATTTTCCCATGATGTCAAGCAAAGAGGCCCTGAGTTTGAAGGTAGGCCGTGAAATACATCCACAGGTACACACCTCCAATTGACTCAAATTATGTCAATTAGCCTATCAGAAGCTTCTAAAACCATTACACCATTTTCTGGAATTTTCCAAGCTGTTTAAAGGCACAGTCAACTTATCGTATGTAAACATTTCAATTTTGGAGAATATCTTCTAAAAGATTTTAGAATATCTTCTAAAATGGGTTAAAATCATGTACAGTAACCCTAGGTGTAATTAATGGCTACTTCTCAAAGTATTAAACTGTTGGAGTAAAACAAGGTTGTCTACTATTGGCATATCTATTTACTATGGCCATCGAAATGTTAGTTATTAAAATCAGATCCAACAATATCAAGGGATTAGAAAGACGGGGCTTAAAAACAAAGGTGTGATTGTACGCTGATTCATTTTTCCTTTTAAATCCACAACTTGGATCCCTCCACAGCCTCATAGAGGATCAAAATAATTTTTATAAACTCTTATGTATTGGATCACTAATAAATACAACTTTTACATTACTGTGTAGTTTACCAATAACTTTTTCTGATTGGGATGTGTACATACTCGGTATACATATCCCGAAAGAGAGAGATGATCTCACTCCAATACATTTCAATAGGAATACATTAGATCTTACTATCATGGAAAGGTAAATACTTGATTAACTCTTTAGGCTCTTCCACCAGAAAAGACAGAACAAACAATACAACAAATATTGTGGTAAACCTCAAATATACTAAATATATATATATATATTTTTTTTTAATACAAAAAAGGTATCTTTGTAAATTATAATATAAATAGGACTGGTGGAGTTATGTCACACATGCAGCTAACAAAAACATATGGAAATGTCTGCTCTACCCAAAATTACAACCAACTAACTGCAGCATTACCACAAAAGTGGAAGGGGGGGAAAGTATGGAACATCAAATGAAATGTATTTATATAGCCATTCGTACATCAGCTGATATCTCAAAGTGTTGTACAGAAACCCAGCCTAAAACCCCAAACAGCAAGCAATGCGGGTGTAGAAGCACGGTGGCTAGGAAAAACTCCCTAGAAAGGCCAAAACCTAGGAAGAAACCTAGCGAGAAACCAGGCTATGTGGGGTGGCCAGTCCTCTTCTGGCTGTGCCGGGTGGAGATTATAACAGAACATGGCCAAGATGTTAAAATGTTCATAAATGACCAGCATGGTCAAATAATAATAATCACAGGCAGAACAGTTGAAACTGGAGCAGCAGCACGGCCAGGTGGACTGAGGACAGCAAGGAGTCATCATGTCAGGTAGTCCTGAGGCATGGTCGTAGGGCTCAGGTCCTCCGAGAGAGAGAAAGAAAGAGAGAATTAGAGAGAGCATACTTAAATTCACACAGGACACCGGATAGGACAGGAGAAGTACTCCAGATATAACAAACTGACCCTAGCCCCCCGACACAAACTACTGCAGCATAAATACTGGAGGCTGAGACAGGAGGGGTCAGGAGACACTGTGGCCCCATCCGATGACACCCCCGGACAGGGCCAAACAGGAAGGATATAACCCCACCCACTTTGCCAAAGCACAGCCCCCACACCACTAGAGGGATATCTTCAACCACCAACTTACCATCCTGAGACCAGGCTGAGTATAGCCCACAAAGATCTCCGCCACGGCACAACCCAAGGGGGGGCGCCAACCCAGACAGGAAGATCACATCAGTGACTCAACCCACTCAAGTGACGCACCCCTCCTAGGGACGGTATGAAAGAGCCCTAGTAAGCCAGTGACTCAGCCCCTGTAATAGGGTTAGAGGCAGAGAATCCCAGTGGAAAGAGGGGAACCGGCCAGGCAGAGACAGCAAGGGCGGTTCATTGCTCCAGAGCCTTTCCGTTCACCTTCATACTCCTGGGCCAGACTACACTCAATCATATGACCCACTGAAGAGATGAGTCTTCAGTAAAGACTTAAAGGTTGAGACCAAGTTTGCGTCTCTCACATGGGTAGGCAGACCATTCCATAAAAATTGAGCTCTATAGGAGAAAGCCCTGCCTCCAGTTGTTTGCTTAGAAATTCTAGGGACAATTAGGAGGCCTGCGCTTTGTGACCGTAGTGTACGTGTAGGTATGTACAGCAGGATTTAATCAGAGAGATAGGTAGGAGCAAGCCCATGTAATGCTTTGAAGGTTAGCAGTAAAACCTTGAAATCAGCCCTTGCCTTGACAGGAAGCCAGTGTAGGGAGGCTAGCACTGGAGTAATATGATCAAATGTTTAGGTTCTAGTCAGGATTCTAGCAGCCGTATTTAGCACTAACTGAAGTTTATTTAGTGCTTTATCCAGGTAGCCGGAAAGTAGAGCATTGCAGTAGTCTAACCTAGAAGTGACAAAAGCATGGATACATTTTTCTGCATCATTTTTGGACAGAAAGTTTCTTATTTTTGCAATGTCATGTAGATGGGGAAAAAGCTGTCCTTGAAACAGTCTTGATATGTTCTTCAAAAGAGAGATCAGGGTCCAGAGTAACGCCGAGGTCCTTCACAATTTTATTTGAGATGACTGTATAACCATTAAGATTAATTGTCAGATTCAACAGAAGATCTCTTTGTTTCTTGGGACCTAGAACAAGCATCTCTGTTTTGTCCGAGTTTAAAAGTAGAAAGTTTGCATCATCCGCATAGCAGTGAAAGTTAACATGGTCTGATGCCATTAAAAGGTCATTTACCACCTTCACAAGTGCAGTCTGTGCTATGATAGGGTCTAAAACCAGACTGATACATTGTTTGTCTTCAGGAAGGCAGTGAGTTGCTGCGCAACAGCCTTTTCTAACATTTTTGAGAGGAATGGAAGATTCGATATAGGCCGATTAGTTTTTTATATTTTCTGGGTCAAGGTTTGGCTTTTTCACGAGAGGCTTTATTACTGCCACTTTTAGTGAGTTTGGTACACATCCGGTGGATAGAGAGCCGTTTATTATGTTCAACATAGGAGGGCCAAGCACAGGAAGCAGCTTTTTCAGTAGTTTAGTTGGAATAGGGTCCAGTATGCAGCTTGAAGGTTTAGAGGCCACTATTGTTTTCATCATTGTGTCAAGAGATATAGTACTAAAACACTTGAGTGTCTCTCTTGATCCTAGGTCCTGGCAGAGTTGTGCAGACTCAGGACAACTGAGCTTTGAAGGAATACGCAGATTTAAAGAGGAGTCCGTAATTTGCTTTCTAATAATCATGATCTTTTCCTCAAAAAAAGTTCATGAATTTATTACTGCTGAAGTGAAAGCCATCCTCTCTTGGGGAATGCTGCTTTTTAGTTAGCTTTGCGACAGTATCAAAAAGGAATTTCGGATTGTTCTTATTTTCCTCAATTAAGTTGGAAAAATAGGATGATCGAGCAGCAGTAAGGGCTCTTCGATACTGCACGGTACTGTTTTTCCAAGCTAGTCGGAAGACTTCCAGTTTGGTGTGGCGCCATTTCCGTTCCAATTTTCTGGAAGCTTGCTTCAGAGCTCGGGTATTTTCTGTACACCAGGGAGCTAGTTTCTTATGAGAAATGTTTTTTTAGTTTTTAGGGGTGCAACTGCATCTAGGGTATTACGCAAGGTTAAATTGAGTTCCTCAGTTAGGTGGTTAACTGATTTTTGTCCTTGGGTAGACAGAGGGAGTCTGGAAGAACAGCAAGGAATCTATTTATAGCACAACTTTTGATGTTCCTTGGTTGGGGTCTGAGCAGATTATTTGTTGCAATTGCAAACGTAATAAAATGGTGGTCCGATTAGGCCAGGATTATGAGGAAAAACATTAAGATCCACAACATTTATTCCATGGGACAAAACTAGGTCCAGAGTATGACTGTGACAGTGAGTAGGTCCAGAGACATGTTGGACAAAACCCACTGAGTCGATGATGGCTCCGAAAGCCTTTTGGAGTGGGTCTGTGGACTTTTCCATGTGAATATTAAAGTCACCAAAGATTACAATATTATCTGCTATGACTACAAGGTCCAATAGGAATTCAGGGAACTCAATGAGGAACGCTGTATATGGCCCAGGAGGCCTATAAACAGTAGCTATAAAAAGTGATTGAGTAGGCTGCATAGATTTCATGACTAGAAGCTCAAAAGACGAAAACATCGTTTTTTTTAATGTAAATTTAAATTTGCTATTGTAAATGTTAGCAACACCTCCGCCTTTGCGGGATGCACTGGGGATATGGTCACTAGTGTAGCCAGGAGGTGAGGCCTCATTTAACACAGTAAATTCATCAGGCTTAAGCCATGTTTCAGTCAGGCCAATCACATCAAGATTATGATGAGTGATTAGTTCATTGACTATAATTGCCAACCTAGACACGGTCTCAATGGGGATAGCTGAGCTGACTACACTGACTGTGCTAGTGGCAGACTCCACTATGCTGGCAGGCTGGCTAACAGCCTGCTGCCTGGCCTGCACCCTATTTCATTGTGGAGTTAGAGCCCTGTCTATGTTGGTAGATAAGATGAGAGCACCCCTCCAGCTAGGATGGAGTCCGTCACTCCTCAGCAGGTCAGGCTTGGTCCTGTTTGTGGGTGAGTCCCAGAAAGAGGGCCAATTATCTACAAATTCTATATTTTGGGAGGGGCAGAAAAGCGTTTTCAACCAGCGATTGAGTTGTGAGACTGCTGTAGAGCTCATCACTCCCCCTAACTGGGAGGGGACCAGAGACAATTACTCGATGCCGACACATCTTCTAGCTGATTTACACGCTGAAGCTATGTTGCGCTTGGTGATCTCTGACTGTTTCATCCTAACATCGTTGGTGCCGACGTGGATAACAATATCTCTATACTCTCTACACTCGCCAGTTTTAGCTTTAGCCTGCACCATCTTCAGATTCCCCTGGTAAACAGTGTATGATCGCTGGATGTTTCGTTTTAAGTCTAATACTGCGGGTAATGGAGTCGCCAATGACTAGAGTTTTCAATTTGTCAGAGCTAATGGTGGGAAGCTTCGGCGTCTCAGACCCCGTAATGTGAGGAGTAGAGACGAGAAGGCTCGGCCTCTGACTCAAACTCGTTGCTTCATGGGGAAAACCAGTTGAAAGTTTCTGTCGGCTGAATGAGTGACACCGGTTGAGCATTCCTACAGCATTTCCCTCCAGAAACCGTGAGAAAGTTGTCCGGCTGCGGGGACCGTGCGAGGGGATTTATACTATCTATAAAGGACGCGGTTTCATCCTTTCCTACACTGAAATTACCCTTGCCTAACGATTGCGTCTGAAGCTGGGCTTGTAGCACAGCTATCCTCACCGTAAGGCGATCGTTCTCCTGTATATTAGGAGTACAGCGACTGCAATTAGAAGGCATCATGTTAATGTTACTACTTAGCTTCGGCTGTTGGAGGTCCTGACGAACCATGTCCAGATAAAGCGTCCGGAGTGAAAAAGTTGAACGAAGAAAAAAAAGTTGAGGGGAAAAAACAAAAATATAAACGGTAATTAAAAAGTAAAAAACGTAAAGTTGGCAACAAAACGCACAGCAACACGTAAACACGTCTGCAAGTTGTGACCGGAAATGGCGTCAAAATCACATCCATCAACATGTTTGTTGGTGCTGCATTAAAGACTATAATTGGTTAATGAAAATTGTGATGAACAATAAAAAGTATACCAGTTTCATTTAAGGACCAAAAAAATGACAGCCGTGCCATATAGATTGCAAAATAGTTGGTAAGAGGATTTTAACATACTGATTCCATGGTGCATAGTTATTTTTTTTTTTACCTTTATTTAACTAGGCAAGTCAGTTAAGAACAAATTCTTATTTTCAATGACAGCCTAGGAACAGTGGGTTAACTGCCTGTTCAGGGGCAGAATGACAGATTTGTACCTTGTCAGCTCGGGGATTTGAACTTGCAACCTTCCGGTTACTAGCCCAACGCTCTAACCACTAGGCTACCCTGCCGCCCCATCAGTTATGAGCTGATATGCAAAACAACGCCAGATTCAAAACTTTGAATTTTTACATTTTAAATTATTATACAAAATTCTTGCAACCAATAGAATGTTATTTATATGGTGGACCTTCACAGCTCTGCAGATTTTGCTGCGAAGAGGCCGAATCATTAGTTAATTTGTTTTGGTACTGTCCATATGTCGCTTGTTTTTGGTCACAGGTCCAGGAATGGCTGAATTGCAATATTTACCCGGAGCTAACCCTGCAGATAGCACTACTGGGCGATCTGAGAAGTCCATAGTCAATCGATCAATAATATACGATTAGCAAAAAAAATAAATCAATTTCCATCTGTAGAAACAATGAGAAAATAGTTTTTTTGTGAAACAGCACAGTTAAAAAAATATATGGCAAATAAAAATCCAATATGGATGGTGATAAGAGAGAGACGGGAGGGGTTGAATGGAGCTGAAGGTTGGGACAAATAACCACTATTAACAAGATAACTAATGTAAAACATACACTACCAGTCAAAAGTTTTCAATGGTTTTCTTTTTATTATTTTCTACATTGTAGAATAATAGTGAAGACCTCAAAACTACGAAATAACACATGGAATCATGTAGTAACCAAAAAAGTTTTAAACAAATCTAAATACATTTTATATTTGAGATTCTTCAAATAGCCACCCTTTGCCTTGATGACAGCTTTGTGTACACTTGGCATTCTTTCAACCAGCTTCATGAGATAGTCACCTGGAATGCATTTCAATTAACCTCACTCGTCCCACCTGGCCAACATCCAGTGAAATTGCAGAGCGCTAAATTCAAAAACAGAAATACTTGTTGTAAAAATTCATAAAACATACAAGTGTTATACATCGGTTTAAAGATAAACTTCTTGTTAACCACGGTATTAGATCTCAAAAAGGCTTTACGGTGAAAGCATATCATGCGATTATCTGAGAACAGCGCCCAGCAGACAAATCATTACAAACAGTTACCAGCCAAATAGAGGAGTTACAGAGTCAGAAATAGAGAGAAAATGAATCACTTACCTTTGATGATTTTCATATGGTTGCACTCACAAGACTCCCATGTACTCAATAAATGTTTGTTTTGTTCGATAAAGTCCCTGTTTATATCCAAAAACCTCCGCTTTGTTCGCACGTTTTGTTCAGTAATAAACAGGCTCAAACACAGTCACAACAGGCAGACGAAAAATCCAAATAGTATCCGTAAAGTTCGTAGAAACATTTCAAACGATGTTTATAATCAATCCTCAGGTTGTTTTTAGCCTAAATATTTGATCATATTTCAACCGGACAATAGCTTTGTCAATATAAAAGGTAAACAAGAAAGGCGCGCTCTCGGTCGTGCGCATGAAAAATCTAAGGGACACATTAGGGTCCACTCATTCAGAGTCGTCTTACTCTCTCATTTTTCAGAATACAAGCCTGAAACAATTTACAGAAGATATCCCTATTTGGTCAAAGACCAGGTCCATATTATGGCAAGAACAACTCAAATAAGCAAAGAGAAACGACAGTCCATTACTTTAAGACATGAAGGTCAGTCAATAAGGAACATTTTAAAAACGTTGGTTTTTGTGACTGCACTTGAAGAAACAATCAAGTGCTATGATGAAACTGGTTCTCATGAGGACCACCACAGGAATGGAAGACCAGAGTTACCTCTGCTGCAGAGGATAAGTTCATTAGTTACCATCCTCAGAAATTACTGCCCAAATAAATGCTTCACTGAGGTCAAGTAACAGACATATCTCAACATCAACTATTCAGAGTGGACTGTGTTAATCAGACCTTCATGGTCAAATTTCTTCAAAGAAACCCCTACTAAAGGACACCAATAAGAGGATATTAAACTGGTGGAAATTTGTCCTTTGGTCTGATGAGTGCAAATGTGAGTTTTTTTGGTCTTTGTGAGATGCGTGTGGGTGAACAGATGATCTCTGCATGTGTATTTCTCACCGTAAAGCATGGAGGAGGAGGTGTTATGGTGTGGGGGTGCTTTGCTGGTGACACTGATTTATTTAGAATTCAAGGCACACTTAACCAGCCTGGTTACCACAGCATTCTGCAGCGTTACGCCATCCCATCTGGTTTGGGCTTAGTGGGACTATCATTTGTTTTTTAACAGGACAATGACCCAACACCTACCGGCTATATAAGGGCTATTTGACCAATGAAGAGAATGATGGAGTGCTGCATCAGATGGCATGGCCTCCACAATCCCCCGACCTCAACCAAATTGAGATGGTTTGGGATGAGTCGGACCGCAGAGTGAGGGAAAAGCAGCCAACAAGTGCTCAGCACGTGGGAACTCCTTCAATACTGTTGGGAAAGCGTTCCATGTGAAGCTGGTTGAGAGTATGCCAAGGGTTTCATCAAGTCAAAGGATGGCTACTTTGAAAAATCTCAAATATTAAATATATTTTGATTTAACACTTTTTTTGGTTACTACATGATTCCATATATGTTTTTTCATAGTTGTAATGTCTTCAATATTATTCTAAAATGTATAAAATAGTAAAAATTAAGAAAAACCCTTGAATGAGTAGACGGTCTAACATTTTTGACCGGTAGTGTATATAGATTAAGAACGTTTTGTGAAAGAGCACAGTTTGAAAGATATGGCAAACAGAAATCAAACCAGATGGACATCAGAAATAGATGGGAGAGGTTGAGGGTAGGGGAAGGACAGGAGTAAAAATAATCCAAATATAACTATTTAAAAATAGTCTGTGTCCATAAAATGTATGTATAAACTGGAATTACAGGCCTAACGTGTTGTTGTTCACGAGTTTTCTCCAATTGGTGGTGGGTTTGAGGGTAATAAAGGAAATATATAAAAATATATATATGTTGTGTGTGTGTGTGAAGAGGTGACTCTGGGATGCTGGCCTTTTAGGCAGAGTTCCTCTGTCAAGTGTCTGTATTCTTTTGCCCATCTTAATCTTTTCTTTTTATTGGCCAGTCTGATATATGGCATTTTCTTTGCAACTCTGCCTAGAAGGCAGCATCCCGTAGACGGCTCTTCACTGTTGATGTTGAGACTGGTGTTTTGCGGGTACTACTTAATGAAGCTGCCAGTTGAGGACTTGTGAGGCGTCTGCTTCTAATGTACTTGTCCTCTTGCTAGATTGTGCACCGGGGCTTCCCACTCCTCTTTCTAGTCTGGTTAGAGCCAGTTTGCGCTGTTCTGTGAAGGGAGTAGTGCACAGCGTTAAACGAGATCTTCAGTTTCTTAGCAATTTCTCGCATGGGAATAGCCTTCATTTCTCAGAACAAGAATAGACTGATGAGTTTCAGAAGAAAGTGCTTGTTTCTGGCCATTTTGAGCCTTTAATCGAACCCATAAATGCTGATGCTCCAGATACTCAGCTAGTCTAAAGGCCAAATGTATTGCTTCTTTAATCAGGACAACAGTTTTCAGCTGTGCTAACATAATTGCAAAAGGGTTTTCTAATGATCAATTAGCCTTTTAAAATTATAAATTTGGATTATCTAACACAATGTGCCATTGGAATACCAGAGTGATGGTTGCTGATAATGGGCCTCTGTACGCCTATGTAGAGATTCCATAAACAATCTGCCTTTTCCAGCTACAATAGTCATTTAATAATGTCTACACTGTATTTCTGATCAATTTGATGTCATTTTAATGGACAAAAAAATTGCTTTTCTTTTAAAAACAAGGACATTTCTAAGTGACCCCAAACTTTGTGTGTGTGTGTGTGTGTGTGTGTGTGTGTGTGTGTGTGTGTGTGTGTGTGATCGATCAATACACAACTTTCACAGAGTCGAGTATTTGATGCAAGAATATTGGATGCAAACATATAAAATACATTTTTCATTTTATAAAATTAGACATTGTCTTGCTCACTCGAGAGAAGGCAATTTGGCCCTGGCTTTCAAATGAAATCCCCTGCATCATTTTATGAAATTGTCATTAGTCTACCGATTTTGCAAATGTAGGCAAATAATAATAATAATAACATATTTGATCTACCCCAATAAAAAACTGGAAAGTGCGCATAAATCGATAGCCTTGGTACAGGTTTCTATTATATGTGCAACAGAAATGTAGGATATGTTCGCTAGCTACTGTAAGAAAGTTAGATTCTAATGAAACATTTGTTAAATGAATTAGCCTTTTAGCCCATATGTGTCATCCTATGAAGTGGACTCACTCTTTCCCTCATTTTAGTAGATCTATTTTTCCATAATGATCTGATCACACCAGGTAGAATGATGTCAAATTGCGTTGAAAGTGGGACGCAGGATTTGGTTGGCTCCTTTCCTCCTTGGTTGGCAGAGATCTCAGAAAATATCTAATTGTGAACCGGTGACCCAAATTTATCACATAAAATGTATATGCCATATCTCACAATCGTAGCTCTAGCTCTACATCGCTCTCCCTGAGTGAGAGTGGTACGCATTTTGACAGACAGTCCAACAGTGAGTCAAAGGGGTTTAGGAACTGGGACAAAATTTAATTTCGGCAGGCATAATTGAATTTCTCCCCTCTTGGAGTCATTTCCTATGGCCCTCGATGGTTTCCTCATAACCGCCCTCTTCCACCAACCAGCTGAACTGAACACTGGGGTTTCAAGGAATAACAGCAGACTGACATATTAACTTCCTCCCCGGGGCTAATTAAGTTTTCATTACATTACATCGTTTTTTTGGTGACGTGCCACACAATCTGCAGCTTGAAAGCATGAATTATCATCGCTCAATCTTTTCTCATTCTCTCCCTCCCTCTGTCCCAGGTGAGGCCCCAGAGTACGCCCCGGGAGAGGACGCCCTGGCGCGGATCCGCCGGCTTATCGCAGAGGGCGGAATGACGGCGGTAGTCCAGCGGGAGCAGAGCACCACCATGGCTTCCATGGGTGGGTTTGGCAACAACATTATTGTCAGCCACCGCATCCACCGCGGCTCCCAGACTGGGGCGGGTGCTGCAGCCAAGCGGCCTAGCAGCAGTGACCCTATTCTGGCCGACCCTGGCCCCTCTACAGCCTCCCCTTCCACTTGCCCCCTCAACTCCCTGTGTCTCAGCCTGGAGCACCCCCCTGCTCCCTCAGAGCCTCGCCCAGGCCAGGTGTGGGGTCTGCCCTCCCTCTCTCAACCACAACCCCCTGGCCTAGCCTCAGAGGGTGAGGGGGCCAGTCTCTCAATGGCCATGGACATCGACAACGTGTTTGAAGGAGCCGGCCGAATGGACGATTCTGAGCCAGGCCCCTCTTCCTCCCTGCTCTTCTCCTCCTCTTCTTCCTCTCACGGCTCTTACCCCTCTGGCACCGGCAGAAATGGCAACAATAACAACAACAACAACAACAACGGCAGTAACAACAGAGATAGTTACCCAGGTGACCCTTACAGCAGGTAGAGTTTTGTGTGCCCTTATTGCCCAGGAGAGGGAGAGAATCCCTCAGAGGAGATAGTGGGTGAGTGCTTTGGGTCGACAGACGGTGTATCACGAACCCTAAAGCCGAGTTGTACACTACACGATTTTTGGCCCCCGATTTAGCTGTCGCAGACAAGTTTTTGAGATCGGAGACAAAAATCACCATGTTGTTGCCAACTCGAACCGTCCAAGTGGTCCCAATATTTTCAAACATGTTTGATTTTATTGGCACAATGTGTAATGCTCTTGTAGTGTGAGATGTAATGACACGTTTTGAGAACGGTGATCGGCAAAGGGCAATGTGAGCTTGCCAGAGTAGAAGCCAGTGAGATGATGTATCACATCAACCATAATGTGTAGATTCTCGAACAGGAGCGACGACGACTACTACTAGCTAGCTAGTATGCGTTTGTACTTGCCTTAAAAGCCAAAGTGTCAAATGGTTACCGCTATGAAGTTCACAAGCAAAATGTATTGGCTAGATATTTCAACTCTATGGCAAGCGTGGATGTCTGACTATCAACTTTTGAGGATGCTTTGAGCCACAGCTCGTTCTAGCAGCATTAACAATCTAATCATATCACCTTGTTTTCGCCAGACAGCGTGGTATCGAGAATCCTCACGACTAAGTGAAGAATCTTGTCTTGTACCACATCGTTTAGTGTGCGCACCACTACGTTGGCAAGACAAACTACAGGTAAGACGGTTGTTCAATGTGAGCGGCTCAGCGATGTTTGGATGTTGAAAGTCGTGTAGTGTACGCCCGGCATAAAGGAACAGTATGGCCCTGTCTTGCTGGTGCGCTTCTCCTCAAAGCCTTATCTCACAAAGAATGGGTGCTCAGACTCGGCAGGGTATCCAGCCCTGAACATAAGGGACATAAGCTCCCCCCCCCCCCCCTCCCCATGCTGCACCCATCAGTGGCATTGTGATCCCCCTGCATTGGTGTGCACTTACACTGCACTTAAAATGGACCTTAGTTGTATGATCATTCCATGTCAGAAAGGCTTTTACTTGAATTGTGCCAGCACCGGGGTACCGATGCTGAGATTTTTTTTCAGTCCTTTCTCTTTGCATAGGTGTGACCGATAGACAAGGTTACTCCATTCAAAGTGCCATGTAAGGGTAATTGTAAACAACAACAAGAAACAGACAGTTTCTCCAGTGTGTGCAGCGTTCTGGTGCCATGTGATTTGATGTGAAATAGCGTGCGTTTGCTATATTTGGAAGCTTTTTTTCTTTCTTTCTTTTTTTTTGCTGCCAAGTTGTAGGACGTGTATTTGTAATTTGATGATAATGCATAGCGAGGAAAGAATCCTATTGTTGTATGAATCATGAGATGCGTGTGGCATAACTAACGCCATGCCTTTCAAGAGAATCTTCAGCTGCCTGTTTTTTTTTATTTTTTATTATATACTGAACAAAAATATAAATGCAACATACAAAAATGTCAAATATTTTACTGAGTTACAGTTCATATAAGGCAATCAGTCAATTGAAATAAATTAGGCCCAAATCTATGGATTTCACATGACTGTGCAGGGGCGCAGCCATGAGTGGGCCTGGGAGGGCATAGGCCCACCCACTTGGCAGCTAGGCCCAGCCAATCAGAATGAGTTTTTCCCCACCAAAGGGCTTTATTACAAAGAGAGACTCCTCAGTACCCCACCCCCTGAGATGATCCCACAGGGGAAAAAGCTGAATGTGAAGGTCCTGAGCTGGCGTGGTTGCGAGGCCGGTTGGACGTACTGCGAAATTCTCTAAAACGACATTGGCGACAGCTTATGGTAGAGAAATTAACATTAGATTCTCTTGCAACAGTTTTGGTTGACATTCCTTTATTCAGCGTGCCAATTGCACACTCCCTCAACTTGAGACGCCTGTGGCATTGTGTTGTGTGACAAGTGCACATTTTAGTGGACTTTCATTGTCCCCAGCTCAAGGTGCACCCGTGTAATGATCATGCTGTTTAATCAGCTTCTTGATATGCCACATCTGTCAGGTGGATAGATTATCTTGACAAAGGAGAAATGGTCATTTACATGGATATAAACACATTTGTGTACAACATTTGAGAGCAATATGATATTTGTGCATATGGAACATTTCTGGGATTTAGTTCACCTCATGAAACATGGGACCAACACTTTACATGTTGCGTTTATATTTTTGTTCAGTGTAGATTGACTACGTCAGAGAGGTCCCCTCAAAAGAATTGTTGTCCATATTACCCATCAGGCCCCAAGTGTACAGAGCATCTGATTCAAAGTTAAGAGTCCCCTATTGCTTCAAGTTCCAGCAGGATATGGTGGATGTATACAAAATGGTGGATGTAATGTTAATGTCTAATTGATCATTTCTGACTATTGATACTGTACTATTCTACTGCATGTTTTCAATAATGCTGCATTGTTTCCTGACAAAAAAAGGGAATGCCATCAGTACAAAAGTCTAGCAAAATACAGACAAATCAGCATTGAAGGACAAACAAACTCAAACTCCCACATCTGTTTGGGGAAGCATTAGCCAGCCATCTTGCCTGGCTTGTCATGCTGAAAAGCAGCACCGTCATTCCTCTCCTGTTGCACTAGAGTGACTGTGTTTGGTGTCGAGGTGTGTATGGTGAGCGGTGAGGTTCGGGTCAGGACTTGTTTACTATCTGGTCCCTGGTCACATACTCCACAAACCCCCACCCCTCCAGCCTAAAAGTGTGATGGAGACCTTCCCCCGGAACCAGACCAGACCTAGAGCCCCCTGTCGCCTGCACTTGCCACTGTTGCTCCAGGGACCCCGTGAGAGACAAGTAGTTACCATTTAGGATTCAGTAAAACAAACCTGACTGTTGACTTGAATTACGCACAGTGACCCTCCCCTTCCCACAAAGACTCTGAGGGGGAGAGAGCAGGGGGCTAGCTGGATTGGCTTATCCATAGCTGTCTGTCAATGAGGAGTGTCTTCACTGAGCGTCTTCAGTCAAACCCCAGCACCAACACACCCAGCGCTTCAGAAGCATTGAAGAAGAGCTGTTCTGTGTGTGTCTGTATGTATGTGTGGGCCAGAAGGCTGGTATATGTAGAATCTCTCTTAGTTACTCTGCCCTAATGGTGTGGTTTGGTACGTCAGGGTCGAGAGCTTTCGATTGTAATCTCAACCTGTCCCCCTGCTGAACCAGTCATTTTTTTTATTTTGAACTTGAATCCTTGATCACCATTCATTTTTAATGGTTTTGTACTGTAATGTCGTCAGAGGTACATCTGGCCTATTGTGACAGGCAGTGTCCTTAGCATATCATTTCACTAAAGCCCCATGACCGTGTCGGGTGCTTAAAGGCGAGAGAAAGAATGGCCCATTTAACTTTTATTTTTAAAATGACCCATAATGCTTAGCTATTCACAATTTGTATCGCTTTGTAGGGTTCTTATATTGATAGTTTAAGTTGGTGGGATTTGGGTTTCTTGGGGGGAGGGGAGAAGGGGTTAATGAACATTAGCTGAAAATGCCATATTGAGAGTACAGGACCTAATGAAAGGAGCGAATGAAGAGTGCCCTGTTTTTTTTTTTTTGCTGTGTGCGGCTCTAAGCAAGCTGTTTGTTGCATGTATGAAAACTGTCTTACTGATTAGAAGAAAGTCAAATTGCCTGGCAGGTGAAAAATAACTGTTGAACTATCTGAATGCTCCTCCTGGCTTTACTTGATTAGAGAAGATTTAAAAAGAAGAAACAAAAGTTGTCTGTTCATGTGTCTGTTTTGTGTGAAAGAGCGCTGTACCGCATCACTTCTCCCATATGTCCCTCGCCCTGAATGATACACATGCTGTAGGTCCACAACTACACATTTAACAGTGCAAATCAATGGTATACAAAGGTAAACTGTCTCGCCTAATATTACAAAAACAACTATATCAAACTATCAAGTTTGTTCACTTCATTGGCTTTGACTTTTCTGTGATGTAATTAAAGAGATTTGTTGACAAAACATGTAACAGTTCTGTGAAGAGATGGACATCGTATTATTTCTTTAATGAAAAAACTACAGGTAAGTTCTATAGCTATGACCTGCGGTATTGAATACCTAAAGTAACCAGTGTCATCTATAGGTTCATTGTGTGCTTTACCCACAGTGAATAAGTCCTATTCTTAAAGTGAATCGATAATTCTACATCTCTTATATGGCAAGGAGGTTTGATTTTCTGTGGAATTAAAGTGTATCTAACATAGCATTAGTATAAACTCGTTTGATACATGGCACTGCCTTTAGCTGCGAGTGTTTCTTCAAACAAATCAAGTTTTCATACTCCAGACTGCAGAGATACATGTTTATAAGTGGGGAAATACTGCTAATTTTAAGCTTAACAAGTGCAATGGTCCCTCTGTACCACTTGTGTTTGGCAGAGCATTCATTTCAACTAGAAGTGGAGGTCAAAGAATCGTTCCCTGCGGAACACCACATTGGATCTTGAGGGCGTTTATGCCTTTTTAAAGTGACAGATTGCATTCCTCCCAACTAAAAGGAAGAATGCAGTCTGCAATGGTCCCTCGACTTGTTTGTATTTATACTGAACAAAAATATAAATGCAACAATTTCAAAGATTTTACTGAGTTACAGTTCATTTAAGGAAATTAGTCAATAGAAAAATTCATTAGGCCCATTTCGCATGAATAGGAATACAGATATGAGTTTGTTGGTCACCGATACTGTACCTGAAAGGTAGGGGTGTGGATCAGGAAAACCTGTCAGTACCTGGTGTGACCACCATTTGCCTCGAGCAGCGCGACATCTCCTTCGCATACAGTTGATCAGGCTGCTGATTGTGGCCTGTGGAATGTTGTCCCACTCCCATTCAATGGCTGTGTGAAATTGCTGGATATTGGCAGGAACTGGAACACGCTGTTGTACATGTCGATCCAGAGCATCCAAAACATGCTCAATGGGTGACATGTCTGGTGAGTATGCAGGGCAAGGAAAAACTGACATTTTCAGCTTCCAGGAATTGTGTACAGATCGTTGCAACATGGGACCATGCATTATCCTGCTGAAGCATGAGGCGATGGTGGAGGATGAATGGTACGACAATGGGCCTCAGGATCTTGTAACGGTATCTCTGTGCTTTTAAATTGCCATCAATAAAATGCTGTGTTTGTTGTCCGTAGCTTATGGCTGCCTTTACCATAACCCCACCGCCACCATGGGGCACTCTGTTCACAACATTAACATCAGCAAACCGCTCACCCACACAACACCATACACGTGGTCTGCGGTTGTGAGGCTGGTTGGATGTACTGCCAAATTCTCTAAAATGACATTGGAGGCAACTTATGGTAGAGAAATGAACATTCAATTATCTGGCAACAGTTCTGGTGGCCATTCCTGCAATCAGCATGCCAATTGCACACTCCCTCAAAACTTGACATCTGTGGCATTGTGTGACAAAACTGCACATTTTAGTGTCCCCAGCACAAGGTGCACCTGTGTAATGATCATGCTGTTTAATCAGCTTCTTGATATAGCACACCTGTCAAGTGGATGGATTATCTTGGCAAAGGAGAAATTCTCACTAACAGGGATGTAAACAAATTTGTGCACAAAATTAGAGAAATTAAGCTTTTTGTTGCATATGGAAAATGTCTAGGATCGTTTATTTCAGCCCATGAAACATGGGACCAACACTTTACACATTGTGTTTATATATTTGTTCAGTGTATATTATGAATATTATCATTTTTTATTATCCATAGTCTTTGTGTTAAGGCACGTGTGGAGTGGTCTCTGATATGCAGTTTGTGTGAAACATACAGATACAAACCCAGTTTTTCCCACAGATAAAATATATTTTGCTTGACAGTGATAACAGCATTGTCCCAAGCATGTTTAATATGTTGGCCTTGGTTTTCGGTCAATTTGTATCTTTCACTGCCTTGGGGCCACTGTATTTTACAGTCTCTGGGCTGTTTGTGAGCCTCGTTTTGATTGTTTTTCAACCATGTGAGTCAGAGCTCAGTGCACATATGGTTTACAATAGTTCCTACTACTATTATTCTAAATCTACTAAAACTGTTGTTGCTAGTATGTAGTCAAACTGTGACTTTCTGTCATATGACATACTATGTCATACTTGCTGTCAATGACGAATTATCAGTCTTATTCCTTACCCAGAGTGGGGGAAAACACGCTTTGGTGACGAAATTTCAATTACGTTATGAAATACATTTTACCAAGACAAATACTATTATTCATGTTCTGAATCGTTCAGTGGGGTCTTTTTCAAATATATTAACATCAAAAAAGTCAGATTTGGTAAAAGAATACAACCTTTAATAAACACCGAGCACTAACAGCGGTGCCGCTTTCTGGCAGCGACTTTTGAAGTGTCGTGGTGGTCTTCTGCAGTTGTTTCCGCGGGTCGCAAAATTAACATGACACACATTGAAAATCAAAAGTTTGCGATACAGTGCTTTGTTGATTTCACAGAGATACGGTTGTTTTTCTGATACATTTTTGGGGAAAAAACAGGAATTTCGTGTTAATATGAAAAGCGTATATTCAAATATGAAAATACTACATGTCTTAAAATCGATTAATCTTACCTCTATATTTTTGTATGTCCTCCGGATTCGAGAAGAAAGATGATAATATCAGCCATGAGCCTGTCAGTTTGCAGTAATTGTCGCACGGCATTCAGCCTAGCTGACGCAATGCTGTTTTCCAGATTTTTTTTAACTACAATTTTTTTTCTCTGGCATCCATTGATTTTGTCACCCTAATCTTGGCCATCCTACAAGGATAAAAACCCTATAACTTTTGAACAGATTATGATAGCGACAATGATTGGACACCCTACTTAAGCTTATCTTCCTATGTTTGGATGGTTGATTTAATATAGATTTGATATACATTTTTGTTAGATGTCAAAAATGTCCACCTGTGCTTCTTCAATCAGCTACTTGTTCAACTTCTTTCACAGAAGACCTATTATTCTTATTAAAACTAGAAACAAACTAAGCTTGGTCAAAACATCACACATAACTACAGTATATTGACTACAGTATTCAATTGTCCAGGAGGCTAATGTGGAGGGTTGATGGTATACAGTTGCTGTCGTAATACTTAATAAACATACATTCCTTATCTTCTTTCTTTCATGACCACTGACCAGTGAATGGACTCTAAGTTTTCTCTATACTGTTTCTCTAACAGTCCTCAGGTCAGTAATGGTGAAGAAAAAGATACCAGGTAAGGTGCAGTACCTACTGTAGTATCTATCTGTATGACTTGACTTGGGATATAGTCTTGACTGCTGTCTCTCCCCCTAACCTCTTATCAATTGTCTCAAATGTTTTAGAGTTCTGATGTGATGAAGATTTTCTGTTCTTTTAAGATGTATTGAGATTACAGTACAAATCCAATAAGCGCTATATACCACATATGGGAACACCAAAGATCCTATGTAATGTTGACAATGAAAAAAGGCAAATGAAAATGGGAAACTTCACTAAGGCGTGGGTTATTCAGGGATCTGGTACTTGGTTTGGACCATTGTGCTGATTAGTAAATACATCCGTGATGTCATTTGCAGTGACTATATTGTGTAACTATCCATTGAAGGTTGTGCTGAAATTCATAAAACAGGCTGCACTTGAAGAAACAGAAAACATTTGTACAGTCTCTATACTGTGCTGTTATTCAATCAATTAAATGTAAAGCCCTTTAAATCAGCAGTTGTCACAAAAAAGTGCTTGTACAGTGACCTGGCCTAGAGCAAACAAGCAGAGATGAACAGTGACCAGGAAACACTCCCTGAAAGCAAGACACCTAGAGATGAATCCGGCTTCGAGGGGAGGCCCATCCTTATTGCATGAAAACATATCAAGAGATCTGTGACGTTACTAGGTGTTGCCAGTCTTTTACTGCAAGGAGACTTGAGTGAACCTAATTGAGAACATCAGCCATAGGGCTGGTAGACCATACAGATGTTCGTGAAGATGCTAATGCTGTGTGTAAACCACTTGTGGATTGGTTATGAAGATGCTTGCAGACTGGGACGGTGGGACTACAGGCAGCCCAATTTTTAATTTTATTCTGTGTGATTTTTGTTTGGACTGGACTTTTGCTTTAAATTACACTGAAGATTTCGAGAGTCTTTCTTCTAATTTGAGGGGTAAGTTTATCAGTTAATTCCTGTAAAATATGTAACCCGCATGAATACAAACAGTATGACAACTTCTAGTGCACAGGTTTGTTTTTCATTCGGCAAGCATACTTCACCTGATCCAACTTGGAAAGTTACATTAGAATTCCCCTTTAGCAATGCATAAAACATTTCTCCACATTAGCTTTTGATAGGCATAGGTTATATATTTATATCTCAACATAGACCATAGAATAAAAATACATAGTAGTGTTTATTACAATGCAATTCCCTAATCTATTCCTTATTATTCATCTAAGAATTACAAGCACAAAAGGTGTTGCTTTGTGAAAATTCTGGATGGGCAATTCAAATTGAATAGAGGACATTGTAACCATTTTTCGGATAAGATATTTGATCAAAAATCTTCAAATGCAACCTTAGGTATTCCATTTTTTGTTTATTTGTTTTTTTTCATCAAGTGCCTTCATCTGATATGGAAGACAACGTCAGCTGGGTCCATCCCTACGGCAACCACTCCTATGGAGCTTATGGGAGACCAGGCTGCCGTTACACCACTGCTGAACTGATCCTCATTGTCATAGTGACCGGCTCGCTCAGCTTCATCACCGTCCTGGGCAACGTCCTGGTGATGCTGTCAATCAAAGTCAACCGCCACCTCCAGACAGTCAACAACTACTTCCTGTTCAGCCTGGCGTGTGCTGACCTCATCATCGGTCTGCTCTCCATGAACCTCTACACCCTCTACATCGTCAAGGGCTACTGGCCCCTGGGTGCGGTCATCTGTGACCTGTGGTTGGCCTTGGACTACGTGGTCAGCAACGCTTCGGTTATGAACCTCCTGATCATCTGCTTCGACCGCTACTTCTGCGTGACCCGACCATTGACCTACCCATCCAAGCGGACCACCAGACTGGCTGGGCTGATGATCGCAGCAGCCTGGCTCCTGTCTCTGTTCCTTTGGGCCCCGGCCATCCTCTTCTGGCAGTCCTTCGTCGGCAAACGGATCGTCTCTGATGGGGAGTGCTACATCCAGCTCCTGTCCAAACCCTCGGTTACACTGGGGATGACACTATCTGCATTCTACCTGCCGGCGGTCATCATGATTGTCCTGTACACCCGGATCTCCTTTGCCAGCCGCAGTCGCCTCACTGCAGAGCTGCATAGTAGCAGAGCGAGGACCTCTAGTGGACGACCGAAACAAAGCTGCCATCTGAAGAGGAGCTGCCTCTCAACCCAGACAGACACTGAGCCAAAGAGCGACTTGGCCATTTCCATCGAAGCAGAGACGAGTGTCTGCGCTAATCAGGGGATTATCAAGGCCCTGAAAGACTCTACAGAGCAGGCCAACAATAATGTCATCCCCACTTCAGATGTTATCCCCTCTCTAGACCAATTACCTAGTGAGATTAACCAAGACTACAGATGGTCCAACAGTAGGGTCACGTTCACAGGGGATAAGAACAGCACTGCTACCAAGGTCTCCCAGCCAAGCTCTATCCTTAATGGCTCCAATACAACTAGTCAGCTCAGAAAAATGGTTTCCCCATTTCCCAGCTTCAGTAAGACCCAGGTGAAGAGGAGAAGGATTGTAGCGAGGGAGAGGAAAGTGACCAAGACTATTTTTGCTATTCTCCTGGCCTTCATTCTCACCTGGACTCCTTATAGCGTCATGGCCATCATTGGCACCTACTGTCACTTCTGCGTCCCAGACACAGCGTGGACCATGGGCTACTGGCTGTGTTATATCAACAGCACAGTCAACCCAGCGTGCTATGCACTGTGTAACGTCACCTTCAGAAAGACCTTCAAGAACCTACTGAGGTGTCAGTACAGAAACACAGGTGTTGAAGTGAGGATGATGTGAGCTACTCTATTATAATGTGTAATGGAACATTTGATTATTTAAGGAAGATGCATTTGATTGATGGACTATGAAGATAATTGTCTACGTAAAATAGTATCAAAAATCGAAACAAAATGTTTCGAAGCAGCACATTAAAAGGTATGACATCCAAAGCCTAAGCTGTACTAAGCCAATCCTTTGTAACAACTGTATAATGTTGTTCAAATAATGCCGTCACTCTTTCTGCTGACCATTCTATATGCCTCTTGCTTTTGCTTGTGATGATGTAATATTGTGATGAATTATGGAATGTTCACTCAAATCGCTGCAAACGGTGCTGTAGGCCAACATCAGATCGAGCAACCTCAGCTGCAATCAGAAAGCATTCATACCCTTTGACTTATTCCACATTTAGTTGTCTTACAGTCTCAATTCAAAGTGGATTCATTTGATTTAGTTTCTAACCGATCTACACCCAATACCCCATAATGACAAAGTGAAAACATGTTTGTAGATATTTTAGCAAATTTGTAGAAAATTAAATACAGAAATATCTCATTTACATAAGTGTTCACACCCCTTTGCTATGACACTCCAAATTGAGCTCAGGTGCATACAATTTTCTTTGATCATCCTTGAGATGTCACTTGGGGCGTCAGGTAGCCTAGTGGTTTGGCCCAGTAAACGAAAGGTTGCTGGATCAAATCCTGAGCTTGGATCCAAATCCTGGCAGTTAACCCACTGTTCCCCAGGCACTGAAGATATGGATGTCGATTATGGCATTCCCCTGCACCTCTCTGATTCAAGGCCTGTATGTCCATGTGGGGCAAGGACACGCACTACCTGTGTGTCATCTGCCTGGGCCTCTAACATGTGCAAGCCATGCGGGGAGACTACCACCCAGACCTCATGGGCCAAATTTTGGCCCACTCTTTCAGGGAAAGGGGAGGGAGACCTGTCACTGTCCTCTTCCTCCTCCAGGCAGCAGAAGAGGACGAGGAAGCGCAAGTCCTTACCACTAGGTCCTCTTCCGCCCTTAGTGGTCATCGATGGCAGATGACAGATATTCACTCATCAATGTCTACAAACAGGCAGCAGCCAGACTCTGCATTGAGTGTCTCAAACCTGTAGTGGGTGGCATCACAGAGAGGGACTGGTACGATGGGAGGAAACATCCCTCTGGCACCATCCCAAACATGCTCAATGGGTGACATGTCTGGTGAGTATGCAGGCCATGGGACATTTTCAGCTTCCAGGAATTGTGTACAGATCCTTGCGATATGGGGCCATGCATCATCATTCTGAAACATGAGGTGATGGTGGCGGATGAATGGCATGACAATGGGCCTCAGGATCTCATAACTGTATCTCTGTGACGGTTTCTGACAGTTTGTGCAGACAATCTTCCGTTGTGCAAACCCACAGTTTCATCAGCTGTCTCAGACGATACTGCAGGAGAAGAAACCAGATGTGGAGGTCCTAGGCTGGTGGTCTGCGGTTGTGAGACCGATTGGACGTATTGCCAAATTCTCTAAAATGACGTTGGAGACGGTTTATGGTACAGAAATTAACATTAAATTCTCTGGCAACAGCTCTGGTGGACATTCCTGCAGTTAGAATGCCAATTGTACGCTCCCTCAACAATTGTGACATCTGTGGCATTGTGTTGTGTGATAAAACTGCACATTTTGGCCTTTTATTGTTCCCAGCACAAGGTGCACCTGTGTAATGAACATGCCGTTTTAATCAGCTTCTTGATATGCCACACCTGTCAGGTGTATGGATTATCTCGGTTTAGCAGAAAAGCTCACTAAAAGGGATGTAAACAAATTTGTGCAAAACATTTGAGAGAAATAAGCTTTCTGTGTGTAAGGAACATTTCTGGGATCTTTTATTTTATCTCATAAAACATGGGACCAACACTTTGCATTGATATTTTTGTTCAGTATACAAAAAAATGCATAAGATAACCCTTAACCTTTTAAAATAAATTCCATAAAGTTTAAAGAAGAGTAGACATGACTAAAATCATTATCAGTTGTGGAATGGATAAATCTATCCTTGAGATTGAGAGAGGGATTGGATTGATACCAAGGAATGACGCTACTGTTCAGGACCTGGCAAACAGGAAACATTTGAAAGGCCGTAAAAAAAAAAGAACAACATGTGAACCCCACAGTTGAACCATTTAAAGATGAGCCACCTGCAGCAAATGGATAGAAGAGAAAACGTGTGGACGAATCAGACGATGAGGTGTCAACTCCAGGTCCAGAAAAGAAAGGGATGGGAAAAGCAACAAGGGTAATTGTTACAGGTTTTCGATTTCTTGTCTATTGATGTTCTGTATTATGTCATTCTGTATTATGTTTTGTGTGGACCCCAGGAAGAGTTGCTTTTGCAACAGCTAATGGGGGATCCTAATAAAATACCAAAAAATACCACTAAGATGAAGGTGACTCTGGTGACAGAGGTGGATGGGGGTATGAAAATATTAATTGTGGCATCGAAAACTCTTTTCAAAGACCTATGATATCAAACACGATGGCGACTTTAAGATGAGTCTTCAAGCAATGGGGGAATATAAAAAAAAAACGATTGAAAGTCAAATCTGAATGATGAGAGGTTTTGTGGCTGGAAAGTCACACGCAGCTCATATCCAACCATTCAAACAATGGATTGAAAAGTTACACACTACAATCCTAAAATGTATTCCCCTTTGACCTGAACTTTTCAATATGTAATAATAATAATACGTAAAATATGTAACAGACTACCATAATTAAACACCAAAAAACAGTTAAAGATGTCTATGTACAGTATTCAGACAAAACATAAAAACATTTTTATAGAAACAACAGTACAGTATTTTATTCTTGTTATTTTATACAAACCTTGTGTTGCAATGCCAGTCATTTCTATAGTTAAAAAATACATTTAGCAGAGGAGTTCTAGCATTCCATATAATTCCAATATTTGTTTCTTAGATGTACTGTAGACAGTACACATACGCACTTAAAAACCTATTCCTCATAATCTTCTAAAATAGGTATTTTCGAGCTCCTAGAACATACTCAATGACACTCATGATCATCGAAGAAATATTAGCATTTTGTTCAAACTGTTGTTTGTTTTGACGTTTAATTTCGTACCTATACCTTTATTACAACTATCTCTAGAAGCTGAGTTACATTTTCTGTTAAAAACCAAGGATGGTGGCATCCCGGTTGGCGCAGTGGTCTAGGGCACTGCATCGCAGCGCTAGCTGTCCCACCAGACACTCTGGGTTTGTGCCCAGGCTCTGTCGCAGCCGGCCGCAACCGGGAGGTCCGTGGGGCGACGCACAATTGGCCTAGCGTCATCCGGGTTAGGGAGGGTTTGACTGGTAGGGATATCCTCGTCTCATCGCGCACCAGCGACTCCTGTGGTGGGCCGGGCGCAGTGCACACTAACCAAGGTCGCCAGGTGCACAGTGTTTCCTCCGACACATTGGTGCGGCTAGCTTCCGGGTTGGATGCGCGCTGTGGTAAGAAGCAGTGCGGCTTGGTTGGGTTGTGTTTCAGAGGACGCATGGCTTTCGACCTTCGTCTCTCCCGAGCCCGTACGGGATTTGTAGCGATGAGACAAGATAGTAATTACTAACAATTGGATACGAAATTGGGGGTAACAAAAAAAAAACAAGGATGTCCTATCAACTCTGAAAACTGATTTACAGTGCATTCGAAAAGTATTCAGACCCCTTGACTTTTTCCGCATTTTGTTAAGTTACAGCCTTATACTAAAATTGATTAAATTGTTTTTTTCCTTATCAATCTACACACAATACCCCATAATGACAAAGCAAAAATAGGTTTGTAGACATTTTAGCAAATGTATAACAAATTAATAGCGTAAATATCACATTTACATAAATATTCAGACTCTTTACTCAGCACTTTGTTGAAACACCTTTGGCAGCGATTACAGCCTGGAGCTAAATGACTAAATGAAGTAGCACTCACTTCCGTCATCATGAAGTGCTTTGAAAGACTAGTCAAGGACCATATCACCTCCACCCTACCTGACACCCAAGACCCACTCCAATTTGCTTACCGCCCCAATAGGTCCACAGACGATGCAATCGCAACCACACTGCACACTGCCCTAATCCATCTGGACAAGAGGAATACCTATGAAAGAATGCTGTTCATCGACTACAGCTCAGCATTCAACACCATAGTACCCTCCAAACTTGTCATTAAGCTCGAGACCCTGGGTCTCGTCCCCGCCCTGTGCAACTGGGTACTGGACTTCCTGACGGGCCGCCCCCAGGTGGTGAGGGTAGGAAACAACATATCCACCCCACTGATCCTCAACACTGGGGCCCTACAAGGGTGCGTTCTCAGCCCTCTCCTGTACTCACTGTTCACCCATGACCGCGTGACCATGCAAGCCTCCAACTCAATCATCAAGTTTGCAGACGACACTACAGTGGTGGGCTTGATTACCAACAACGACAAGACGGCCTACAGGGAGGAGGTGAGGGCCCTTGGAGTGTGGTGTCAGGAAAATAACCTCACACTCAATGTCAACAAAACAAAGGAGATGATCGTGGGTGGACTTCAGGAAACAGCAGAGGGAGCAGCCCCTTAACCACATCGACGGGACAGTAGTGGAGAAGGTAGAAAGTTTTAAGTTCCTCAGCGTACACACGGACAAACTGAAATGGTCCACCAATGCAGACAGCGTGGTGAAGAAGGCGCAGCAGCCCCTCTTCAACCTCTGGAGGCTGAAGAAATTTGGCTTGTCACCAAAAACACTCACAAACTTTTACAGATGCACAATCGAGAGCATCCTGTCGGGCTGTATCACCACCTGGTACAGCAACTGCTCCGCCCACAACCGTAAGGCTCTCCAGAGGGTGGTGAGGTCTGCACAACGCATCACCGGGGGCAAACTACCTGCCCTCCAGGACACCTACACCATCCGATGTCACAGGAAGGCCAAAAAGATTGTCAAGGACAACAACCACCCAAGCCACTGCCTGTTCACCCTTCTATCATCGAGAAGGCGAGGTCAGTACAGGTGCATCAAAGCGGGGACCAAGAGACTGAAAAATAGCTTCTATCTCAAGGCCATCAGACTGTTTAACAGCCATCACTAACATTGAGTGGCTGCTGCCAACATTCTGACTCATCTCTAGCCACTTTAATAATGAAATGTATGTAATAAATGTATCACTAGCCACTTTAAACAATGCCACGTTATATAATGTTTACATACCCTACATTACTCATCTCATATGTATATACTGTACTCTATACCATCTACTGCATCTTGCCTATGCCGTTCGTCCACCGCTCATTCATATATTTTTATGTACATATTCTTATTCATTCCTTTACACTTGTGTGTGTATAAGGTAGTTGTTGTGAAATTGTTATGTTAGATTACTTGTTAGATATTACTGCATGGTCGGAACTAGAAGCACAAGCATTTCGAGACCCCCAGACGCTCCATGAACGCCCTCCATACTCGGGACGTGAACTGGGGACGCCGATAAGAGACGATGTCCGGTCGGTCCAGATGAGAAAGGGGTGCTTAGCCCCCTCAAGCCAGTGTCTCCACACCTTCAGAGCCCTGACCTCCGCTACAACTCCCGGTCCCCCACATCATAGTTAAGCTCCGCTGGACTGAGCTTCCTCGAAAAGAAAGCGCAAGGGCAGAGTTTTGGTGGCGTACCCGAGCGCTGTGATAGCATGGCACCCACCCCAGCCTCGGACGCATCAGCCTCCACTATAAATGCTCGAGAGGGGTGCGGGTGCGCCAACACCGGTGCATCCGTGAACAGCGCCCTCAACCTGTTGAAAGCTCTGTCCGCCTCTGCTGACCACCGCAAACGCACCGGGTCCCCCTTCAGCAGTGAGGTACCTGCTACCTGGCCAAAACCCCGGATAAACCTCCGGTAGTAGTTGGCAAAACCCCAAAACCGCTGCACCTCCTTTACCGTGGTCAGAGTCGGCCAATTACGCATGGCCTTAATGCGGTCACATTCCATCACCACCCCCGAGGTGGAAATGCGATAACCCAGGAAGGAGACAGCTTGTTTGGAGCCTTGACGTATAGGTCATGCTCCAGCAGTCTACCAAGCACGAGAGACACATGCGCGGCGCGGGTGGCTGAGTAGATCAGAATGTCATCGATATAAACAACCACTCCCTGCCCTTGCATGTCCCTGAGAATCTCGTCTACAAAGGATTGAAAGACGGCTGGAGCATTCTTTAACCCATACGGCATGATGAGGTACTCATAGTGGCCCGATGTGGTACTAAATGCGGTTTTCCACTCCTCTCCCTTCCGAATACGCACCAGGCTATACGCGCTCCTGAGATCCAGTTTTGTGAAGAACTGTGCTCCGTGAAATTATTCCACCACCGTAGCGATGAGAGGTAGTGGGTAACTAAACCCCGCTGTGATGGCATTTAGACCTCTATAATCAATACACAGATGCAAACCTCCCTCCTTTTTCTTCACAAAAAAAGAAACTCGAGGAGACGGGTGAGATGGAGGGCCGAATGTACCCTGTCCCAGAGACTCCGTGACATACTGTATAGTGCACTACTGGTCAATAGAGGGCTATTTGGGACGTAGACAGAAGCACTGTTTGAGTGTTTGGTGAAGGAAGGAGATGATTGTACTACTGAAGTAAGCCAGATGTCACACCTGCTGTTTCTCTGTCAGCTTACCTCTTTAGTTCTCATTCTCCTCTTGCCTTCTTCCCTGAAGAAATGGAAAAAGAAAAAGACGTGTTTGGATTCAATGAGTGGTATTCTCAGGCAAAGGGTAAATTACATTTTGATATGGCAGCAATGAAATTCCTTTGTCGCAGCATATGAACTGCTTTCTATTCTCCTGTGATTGGTTTGTGTTTCATGCTGTTTTGGAGAACCTGCTTTTCCAGTTTAGTGACAAATTCATACCTACTAAAAAGTGCGCTAAACATCTGCATCCCCTTAACAAACCAGTGTTGTCCGCTAGGTTTGTCCTATGGTGGTCTTTTTTTTAGCCTTTATTTAAATAGGCAAGTCAGTTAAGAACAAATTATTATTTTCAATGACGGCCTAGGAACAGTGCCTGTTCAGGGGCAGAACAACAGATTTGTACCTTGCCAGCTCAGGGATTTGAACTTGCAGCCTTCCGGTTACTAGTCCAACGCTCTAACCACTAGGCTACCGATCTCTATTGAGATCCGACCTACCTTTTCCTCCCTTCCCCTTCGGCCTGAAGGAGCAGGGCTTGGTCACCTAGATGGTGGCCTAACTTGAACTAACTCTAACTTGAACAGGTCTTTCTTCAGGGTTCCTGACCGGCTCTTGGTGCCGGTGTTTGTGTCACACTCTCCCCAGTTGGTGAACCTGTACTTGCAGTCAGCTAGACTACTTGGTCATATTCTCGCTGGGCAGAAATCTCAGAGATCAATTAGTAAACTCTGATTTACCACCCCAAGATATCCCTGCACAACGTCTATTTGTGCCCCTACTGGATGTAAACTACAGGTGTAATGGCTGTGCTCAATGCAATGGCACTTATAAATGTAGATCCTTCAAACACCGCCAAACAGGGAAACAGATCCCAATCAAAGGTGTTATCACGTGCTCCACTAGGGCAGGTATTTATCTTAAAACTTGTCCTTGTGGTAAAAAATGATGTGGGTAAAACAAAGCGCAAATTAAAAGTATGAATCTCTGAGCATCGTAGCACCATTAGGTGGGAAAACTCAACTTACCCAGTTGAAGTCCACTTTTTGGAAGCAAACCACCCAATTTTTTCTCTACGTTATATTGGAATCGAACATGTCACCCTCCCTAGGAGAGGGGGTGACCTCGATAATTTACTGTTAAAACGAGAGGCTGCCTGGATCTTTAATTTAAAGACCCTTGCTCTCTTCGGTCTCAACGTAGACTTTGATCTGAAACAATTCTTGTGATTAGCCAAGTTGTATCTATGATCGTACACTATCCATTTATGTTTTTTGTATGCTATTTTATGAGAATTAACCAATGATATCAGGCCTAACCCGGCCATGATTATACCCCCCCCCCCAAAAAAAAAAGTTATTCGAATTCCGTTATGATTAGGGCCCAGATTTTTTCCTGACCCGATGAGACCTGACCAGTGATCACAAAAAAACTATGGGAAACTCCCCAAATACAGGTGTGCCAAGCTTGCAGCGTCATACCCAAGAAGACTCCGGGCTGTAATCGCTGCCAAAGGTGCTTCAACAAAGTACTGAGTGAAGTGTCTGAAAACATATAAATGTGATATTTCCATAATTTTTGTTTTATACATTTGCAAAAATGTCTCCAAAGCTATTTATTTCAATCCATTTTAGAATAAGGCTGTAATGTCACAAAATGTGGGAAAAGTCAAGGAGTCTGAATACTTTTCGAATGCACATGCCAGGACCACAGTTTATTTCCAACATTTGCACTCTTACCGCCAAAGGCCTTTTTCCAGTTGCAAGGGATATTGCATTGTTTGGTGGTGTGCTTGCTGCAGGTTGCCTCACAGAACCCATCCCCAAAGTCACCAGCGTTGGGAACACATTTGACAAAGCACTTCTCAGGGCACTCTGCTTGCCCCCCTCTTTGGCTTTCTGACCTGTGGCCACCCAAAGATGGCAGACATTTGTCGTGACAAAACATAACATAGGTAAAGAACATGGGCTTTTTCAAATGGATGTACAGTTGAAGTCGGAAGTTTACATACACTTAGGTTGGAGTCATTAAAACTTGTTTTTCAACCACTCCACAAATTTCTTGCTAACAAACTATAGTTTTGGCAAACTACTTTGTGCATGACACAAGTAATTTTCTAAAAATTGTTTACAGACAGATTACTTCACTTATAATTGACTGTATCACAATTCCAGTGGGACAGAAGTTTACATACACTAAGTTGACTGTGCCTTTAAACAGCTTGGAAAATTCCAGAAAATTATGTCATGGCTTTAGAAGCTTCTGATAGGCTAAATGAAATCATTTGAGTCAGTTGGAGGTATACCTGTGGATGTATTTCAAGGCCTACCTTCAAACTCAGTGCCTCTTTGCGTGACATCATGGGAAAATCAAAAGAAATCAGCCAAGACCTCAGAAGAAAAATTGTAGACCTCCACAAGTCTGGTTCATCCTGGTTCATTCCAAATGCCTGAAGGTACCACGTTCATCTGTACAAACAATAGTATGCAAGTATAAACACCATGGGACCATGCGGCCGTCATACCACTCAGGAAGAAGGCGCGTTCTGTCTCCTAGAGATGAACGTACTTTGATGTGGAAAGTGCAAATCAATCCCAGAACAACAGCAAAGAACCTTGTGAAGATTCTGGAGGAAACAGGTACAAAAGTAACTATTTCCACAGTAAAATGAGTCCTATCTCGACATAACCTGAAAGGCCGCTCAGCAAGGAAGAAGCTACTGCTCCAAAACTGCCATAAAAAAAGCCAGACTACAGTTTGCTACTGCACATGGGGACAAAGATTGTACTTTTTGGGGAAATATCCTCTGGTCTGATGAAACAAAATAGAACTGTTTGGCCATAATAACCATCATTATGTTTGGAGGAAAAAGGGGGAGGCTTGCAAGCCGAAGAACACCATCCCAACCGTGAAGCACGGGGGTGGCAGCATCATGTTGTGGGGTGCTTTGCTGCAGGAGGGATTGGTGCACTTCACAAAATAGATAGCATCATGAGGTAGGAAAATGATGTAGATATATTGAAGAAACATCTTAAAACAACAGTCAGGAAGTTAAACCTTGGTCGCAAATGGGTCTTCCAAATGGACAATGACCACAAGCATACTTCCAAAGTTGTGGCAAAATGGCTTAAGGACAACAAAGTCAAGATATTGGAGGGGCCATCACGAAGCCCTGACCTCAATCCTATAGAAAATTTGTGGGCAAAATTGAAAAAGTGTGAGCGAGCAAGGAGGCCTACAAACCTGACTCAGTTACACCAGTTCTGTCAGGAGGAATGGGCCAAAATTCACCCAACTTATTGTGGAAGCTTGTGGAAGCCTACCCGAAACGTTTGACCCAAGTTAAACAATTTAAAGGCAATGCTACCAAATACTAATTGACTGTATGTAAACTTCTGACCCACAGGGAATGTGATGAAAGAAATAAAAGTTGAAATAAATCAATCTCTCTACTATTATTCTGACATTTCACATTCTTAAAATAAAGTGGTGATCCTAACTGACCTAAGACAGGGAATTTTTACTATGATTAAATGTCAGGAATGGTGAACAACTGAGTTTAAATGTATTTGGCTAAGGTGTATGTAAACTTCCTACTTCAACTGTATTTAGTTAAATCTGAAATACTGTACACAATGTAGTTTTATCACGTCTCACCTTTTTTGTCACCATGTTTGTGTCCTGCCTCTACTGTGACCATCAAGACCACAAGCAGCACAAGTGTCATTGAGAACATTCCTCGCATTCTGTGGAGAGAAAATGTAATATCATTATCAACATTTGACTAGAAAGTATATGAGCCACTGGGCCAAAAAAAGATGATCAAAAACCATGATGGTCCCATCTATGCAGGGGCGTCAATTGGGTATGGCAGTCACCATATCCCAGATCAGGTACGCGCAATGCCGTCGGAGGTACGCCAAACAATTTTTAAAAAAACATTTTATTCACATTTTCAAACAGTCCATTTATAATTTCCAATGGGGCTTCCGGGTTGGATGTGCGTTGTGTCAAGAAGCAGTGCGGCTAGGTTGGGTTGTGTTTCGGAGGACGCATGGCTCTCGACCTTTGCCTCTCCCGAGTCCGTACAGGAGTTGCAGCGATGAGACAAGACTGTAACTACTACCAATTGGATACAACGAAATTGGGGAGAAAAAAGGGCTAAAATGTTTTTTTTAAATAAATAAATAAAATAAAACATTTTCCAAACCAGCAGAGGCGTCACAAAAGTCAGAAATAGCGATAAAATAAATCAGCTACACAACAAATGGCCGTTGTGTAAGATAAAGTCCTTCTTTATATCCCAAAAAAGTCAGTTTAGCTGGCGCGTTTGATTCAGTAATCCACCCGTTCCACTAGTTCAACATGCATACAAAGGAATCCCAAAAGTTACCAATAAACTTCGTCCAAACAAGTCACACAACGTTTCTAATCAATCCTCAGGTACCCTAGTATGTAAATAAACAACATTTTTAAGACAGAGAATAGTGTGTTCAATACCAGAGATAAATAACGAGGTGCTCGCCCTCATCCACGCAAGACTACAGTCAAAATGAGAGCCACCTTGAAAAACTACAAATTCTAGCTAATAAAAAAAAAAACAAGCCTAAAACCCTTTCTAAAGACTGTTGACCTCTAGTAGAAGCCATAGGAACTGCAATCTGGGAGGATTTCGTTTGAATTTCCCATAGACAAGCATTTTCAATGGTTGGTGACCTCCCCCAAATATATTCTGGATGGATTCTCCTCGGGCTTTTGCCTGCCATATCAGTTCTGTTATACTCACAGACATTATTTTAACAGTTTTAGAAACGTCAGAGTGTTTCCTATCCAATACTACCAATACAATCAATACTACTATACAATACTACTATTATATGCATATCCTAGCTTCTGGCCCTGAGTAACAGGCAGTTTACTTTGGGCACGTCAGTCATCCGAACTTCCGAATACTGCCCCCTAGCCTTAAGAAGTTTTTAAGCTGTCGGGAAAAGTACTCGGATCTGCAGACACTCCGTTCATTTTACTTGGCCACCCTGTTTTAACAGCGTCTCTCTGAGCCATCATAATATACTGGCTTATGTTGTAAAATATTGAATGTGCTTAAGCCATTGATCCTACTATGTTTCCATCATTTTAAAGCAATATTAATCCTATGTACTCTTTTCAAGCCAGAGTATGAACTTTTCACAAAAATATACAGAGATCCCTAGGCTATAGCTTGTGATTGGATGGTTTGGGTGGTTGCTTGTGAATGATCATATCTTAGCAGGTCTAACCAGCGTTGGACTAGTATCCGAAAGGTTGCAAGATCGAATCCCCGAGCTGACAAGGTAAAAAATTGTCGTTCTGCCCCTGAACAAGGCAGTTAACCCACTGTTCCTAGGCCGTCATTGAAAATAAGAATTTGTTCTTAACTGACTTGCCTAGTTAAATAAAAAAACAGGTATTCATCAGTGGAGGCTGCTGAGGGGAGTACGACTCATAATAACCACTCCCATCAACCTACAGGTGTTAGGGAATCACAGCGAGACTACTCAATTCCTGCTCATCAAGTCCCCTCAAATTCCCATGTTATTGGGATTCTCCTGGCTCCAGAGACACAATCCCCTCATCAACTGATCTATTGGTGCCATCATGGGCTGTCCGTTCTGCCACGCCCAGTATCTGAAGTCAGCATAACCTTTCCCAGGACGTCTTCCTGGGGGCTCAGAAGGTGCCCCGGACCTCTCCGCCATTCCCGCGAAGTACCAGGACTTTCAGGAGGTGTTCAACAAGGCCCGGGCCACTTCACTTCTGCCGCACCAACCATATGACTGCGGGATTGACCTTCTCCTTAGCACCACTCTGCCCCGGGGACGACTGTATTCTCTGTCGGGACTATGACTACCAAGACTATGGACACCAACATTGGGGAATCCCTAGCTGCAGGATTTATATGTCCTTCGTCCTCTCCCACCGGCGCAGGGTTCCTCTTTGTGGAGAAGGAGAACAAGACCCTGCACCCATGCATCAACTACTGGGGACTCAATGACATAACGGTGAAGAACCGCTACCCGCTACCACTCATCTCCTCGGCCTTAGAGCCGCTCCAGGGGTCCACCGTGTTTTCCAAGCTGGATCTACGGAACGCCTACCACCTGGTGTGGACAAGGGAGGGGGATGAGTGGAAGACCACCTACAACACGGCCTGCGGCCACTACAAGTATATGGTCATGCCATTTGGCCTCATTTGGCGTTCCGGGACCTCAAACACCGCTTCACCACTGCTCACATCCTGGTTCATCCTGACCCTTCCCGTCAGTTCATGGTGAAGGCCGACACGTCAGATGTAGGAGTGCACATTCTTCTCCCATCGCCTCAATGCTACGGAGAAAAACTACAATGTGGGAAATCGTGAGCTTCTCGAAGTGAAGATGGCGTTGGAGGAATGGAGGCACTGGCTGGAAGGGGCAGAACATCCGTTTATCGTATGGACCGACCACAAAAATAAGTAGTATCTCCGGCACCGCCAAACACCTCAACTCCTGGCAAGCTAGTTGGGACCTGCTGTTCACACGGTTCAACTTCTCCCACTCACATCGGCCGGGATTTAAGAATGTCAAGCCGGATGCACTGTCTCCCCATTTTAGCCCCATGGCTATTACCCCGGAACCCGAGACCATCCTTCCCACCTCGTGCCTGCCAACGGCACTCAGCTGGGGTATAGGGAAACAGGTCCGGGATGCACAGCATTCCCAGCCGAACCCCAGGCGGGAGTCCAGATAACCGGATGTTCGTGCCTGACGCGGTCTGCTACGCGGTCCTGTCGTGGGCCCACTCCTCCAGACTGGACATCCTGACTGTGGTGGATCGGTTTTCCAAAGCCGCCCACTTCATTCCTCTCCACAAACTACCCTCTGCCAAGGAGACTGCCCAGATCATGGTGCAGCACGTCTTCCGGATCCATAGACTGCCGGTCAACCGGGGCCCTCAGTTCTCATCTCGGTTCTGGAAGGCGTTCAGCACCCTCATTGGGTCATCAGCCAGCCTGTCCTCTGGATTCCACCCCTAGTCCAACAGCCAGTCGGAGCAAGCCAACCAGGATCGGGAGACTACTCTGCGCTGGCTTGTCTCCGCAAACCCCACCTCCTGGAGCCAGCTGGTGTGGGTCGAATACGCCCGCAACACCCTTCTCTGCACTGCCAAGGGCCTATCTCATTTTGAATGTTCACAGGGGTAACAGCCCCTGCTCTTCCCCGAGCAGGAGGAAGAGGTCGGCATTCCTTCTGTCCAGATGTTTGTCCGCCACTGTCATCGTACCTGGAGGAGAGCCCAGTCGGCCCTCCTCAAGACCACCTCCAGGTATCGACGACAAGCGGATTCCCACCTGACCCCGGCATCGTATCGGGCAGAAGGTATGGCTATCCACCCGGGATCTGCCCATCTGGGTGGAATCCCGCAAGCTGTCCCTGCGGATTATTGGCCCATTCCCCATTGACAAAAGTATTAGCCTCTCTGCTGTTCGTCTTCTGTTGCCCCGTACCCTTCGTAAACATCCCAACTTCCATGTGTCCAGAGTTAAACCCATGTCTCACAGACCCTTCCCGTCCTGTACCTTTGGCCACCTCTGGATTGCCAACCTTTGCCTGACCCAACCGTGAGCCTGATACTGGCCTGTACAATCCCCAGACCTGAACGCAATTGAGATGGTTTGGGATGAGTTGGACCGCAGTGAAGGAAAAGCAACCAACAAGTGCTCAACATATGCGGGAACTCCTTCAAGACTGTTGGAAAACATTCCTCATGAAACTGGATGAGAGAATGCAAAGTGTGCAAAGCTGTCATCAAGAAAAAGGGTGGCTACTTTGAAGAATCGAACATTAGATTTTGATTTGTTTAACACTTTTTTGGTTACTACATGATTCCATATGTGTTATTTCATACTTCTCTATTATTCTACAATGTAGAAAAAAGTAAAAATAAAGAAAAAACCCTTGAATGAGTGGGTGTGCCCAAACTTTTGACTGTACTGTACATACATACATACATACATACATACATACATACATACATACATACATACAGTGGGGCAAAAAAGTATTTAGTCAGCCACCAATTGTGCAAGTTCTCCCACTTAAAAAGATGAGAGAGGCCTGTAATTTTCATCATAGGTACACTTCAACTATGACAGACAAAAGGAGAGAAAAAAATCCAGAAAAATCACATTGTAGGATTTTTAATGAATTTATTTACAAATTATGGTGGAAAATAAGAATTTGGTCAATAACAAACGTTTATCTCAATACTTTGTTATATACCATTTGTTGGCAATGACAGAGGTCAAACATTTTCTGTAAGTCTTCACAAGGCTTTCACACACTGTTGCTGGTATTTTGGCCTATTCCTCCATGCAGATCTCCTCTAGAGCAGTGATGTTTTGGGGTTGTTGCTGGGCAACACGGACTTTCAATTCACTCCAAAGATTTGCTGAAAGACCCACGTTTCGTCTTCAATGCCCTTGCTGATGGAAGGAGGTTTTCACTCAAAATCTCACGATACATGGCCCCATTCATTCTTTCCTTTACACGGATCAGTCGTTCTGGTCCCTTTGCAGAAAAACAGCCCCAAACCATGATGTTTCCCCCCCTCCCATGCTTCACAGTAGGTATGGTGTTCTTTGGATGCAACTCAGCATTCTTTGTCCTCCAAACGCAACGAGTTGAGTTTTTACCAAAAAGTTATATTTTGGTTTCATCTGACCATATGGCATTCTCCCAATCTTCTTCTGGATCATCCAAATGCTCTCTAGCAAACTTCAGACGGGCCTGGACATGTACTGGCTTAAGCAGGGGGACACGTCTGGCACTGCAGGATTTGAGTCCCTGGCGGCGTAGTGTGTTATTGATGGTAGGCTTTGTTACTTTGGTCCCAGCTCTCTGCAGGTCATTCACTAGGTTCTCGTGGTTCTGGGATTTTTGCTCACCATTCTTGTGATCATTTTGACCCCACGGGGTGAGATCTTGCATGGAGCCCCAGATCAAGGGAGATTATCAGTGGTCTTGTATGTCTTCCATTTCCTAATAATTGCTCCCACAGTTGATTTCTTCAAACCAAGCTGCTTACCTATTGCAGATTCAGTCTTCCCAGCCTGGTGCAGGTCTACAATTTTGTTTCTGGTGTCCTTTGACAGCTCTTTGGTCTTGGCCATAGTGGAGTTTGGAGTGTGACTGTTTGAGGTTGTGGACAGGTGTCTTTTATACTGATAACAAGTTCAAACAGGTGCCATTAATACAGGTAACGAGTGGAGGACAGAGGAGCCTCTTAAAGAAGAAGTTACAGGTCTGTGAGAGCCAGAAATCTTGCTTGTTTGTAGGTGACCAAATACTTATTTTCCACCATATTTTGCAAATTAATTAATTAAAAATCCTACAATGTGATTTTCTGGATTTTGTTTCTAATTTTGTCTTTCATAGTTGAAGTGTACCTATGATGAACATTACAGATCTCTCTCATCTTTGTAAGTGGGAGAACTTGCACAATTGGTGGCTGACTAAATACTTTTTTGCCCCACTGTACATACATACATACATACATACATACATACATACTGTCAGAGTTCTTCAAGAACAGTGGGTTTGGAGTCAGGCGCAGAGAGCAGAGGGTTTGAATAAATGTACAGTATATTTTTCATTACTGGAAAAAACGGTCACGCCAAAAACACAAGGCGCATTAACTGATCGGCCCATACATCCACAAACTAACAGCATAGCAATCCCGCACAAACCTAGGCGGGCCTAACAGGCTTAAATAGACAAAAATCAAGAAACACAAGAAGGAACAGGTGCAAATAATAAGACTAAACGAACAGAAAAGGAAAAAGGGATCGGTGGCGCCTAGTAGACACCGCCCGAACAGGCAGGGGAGCCACCTTCGGTGGGAGTCGTGACACATACATACATACATACATACATACATACATACATACATACATATATATATATATATATATATATATATATATATATATATATATATATATATATGCACACACACATCTTTTTCAATATATTTTCCTTTATTATTGTCCGCTAACCCTACCACCCTCCCCTAATTGGAGTAAACTAATGAGCAACAACAATTAGGCTTCCACTTCCAGCTTATACATACTATATACATTTTACGGACACATTCTATTTTACAATAGTTATTTTGTTTGTTTTTAGTCCTGTCCTTCCTCTACCCTCAACCTCTCCCATCTGACACTAATTAGCATAACGCAACAATATTCCTAGAAAATATTCCTATTCATGAAAATCACAAATGAAATATATTGAGACACAGCTTAGCCTTTTGTTAATCACCCTGTCATCTCAGATTTTCAAAATATGCTTTACAGCCAAAGCTAGACAAGCATTTGTGTAAGTTTATCGATAGCCTAGCATAGCATTTTGTCCAGCTAGCAGCAGGTAACTTGGTCACGGAAATCAGAAAAGCAATCAAATGAAATCGTTTACCTTTGATGAGCTTCGGATGTTTTCACTCACGAGACTCCCAATTAGATAGCAAATGTTCCTTTCTCCCAAAATATTATTTTTGTAGGCGAAATAGCTCCGTTTGTTCTTCACGTTTGGCTGAGAAATCGCCGGAAATTGCAGTCGCGAAAACGGAGAAAAATATTCCAAATTAGCTCCATAATATCGACAGAAACATGGCAAACGTTGTTTATAATCAATCCTCAAGGTGTTTTTCAAATATCTATTAGATAATATATCCATCGGGACAATTCGGATTTCAGTAGGACTGATTGGAGTAATGGCTACCTCTGTATTTTACGCGAGAATCTCTCTGGGACCATCAGGTGACCACTTGCGCAATGTAGCCGCTTACACTTGCGCAATGTAGCCGCTTACGGGTATTCTTCATCATAAATGCGTAAAACTATGTCACAATGCTGTAGACACCTTCGGGAACACGGAGAAAGAGTAATCTGGTTGATAGCCCATTCACTGCTCAATAGGGACGCATAGGAACGCAGCGCTTTCAAAACATGAGGAACTTCCGGATTGGATTTTTCTCAGGCTTTCGCCTGCAACATCAGTTCTGTTATACTCACAGACAATATTTTTACAGTTTTGGAAACTTTAGAGTGTTTTCTATCCTAAGCTGTCAATTATATGCATAATCTAGCATCTTGTCCTGACAAAATATCCTGTTTACTACGGGAACGTTTTTTTCCCAAAAATGAAAATACTGCCCCCTAGTCACAACAGGTTCACCATCCATATTGCATTTCTATTTGCCATATATTTTTCAACTCTGCTGTGATGTTTCACAAAAGTTCTAAACCTTTATATTCTCATTGTTTCTAAATTAAGATACATTTTTTTGCTAAAAATATTATTACATTATTGATCGATTGACTATGACTTTATCCCCCTTCTATCCCAATGAAGTCCACAGGACTTTTGTTATGGTGTAAGGAACACCTATTTTTATTTTATTTATTTATTTCACCTTTATTTAATTAGGTAGACTAGTTGAGAACAAGTTCTCATTTGCAACTGCGACCTGGCCAAGATAAAGCAAAGCAGTTCGACACATACAACAACACAGAGTTACACATGGAATAAACAAACATACAATCAATAATGCAGTAGAAAAATCTATATACAGCATGTGCAAATGAAGTGTGATAAGAGAGGTAAAGCAATAAATAGACTATGGTGGTGAAGTAATTACAATATAGCAATTAAACACTGGAATGGTAGGATGTGCAGAATATGAATGTGCAAGTTGAGATACTGGGGTGCAAAAGAGCAAGATAAATAAATAAATAACAATATGGGGATGAGGTAGATTGGATGGGCTATTTACAGATGAGCTATGTACAGGTGCAGTGATCTGTGAGCTGCTCTGACAGCTGGTGCTTAAAGCTAGTGAGGGAGGTAAGAGTCTCCAGTTTCAGAGATTTTTGCAGTTCGTTCCAGTCATTGGCAGCAGAGTACTGGAAGGAAAGGCGGCCAAAGGCAGAATTGGCTTTGGGGGTGACCAGTGAGATATACCTGCTGGAGCGCATGCTTCGGGTGGGTGCTGCTATGGTGACCAGTGAGCTGAGATAAGGTGGGGCTTTACCTAGCAGAGACTTATAGATGACCTGGAGCCAGTGGGTTTGACGAGTATGAAGCGAGGGCCAGCCAATGAGATCATACAGGTCGCAGTGGTGGGTAGTATATGGGGCTTTGGTGACAAAACGGATGGCACTGTGATAGACTGCATCCAATTTGTTGAGTAGAGTGTTGGAGGCTATTTTGTAAATGACATCACCAAAGTCGAGGATCGGTAGGATGGTCAGTTTTACGAGGGTATGTTTGGCAGCATGAGAGAAGAACGCTTTGTTGCAAAATAGGAAGCCAATTCTAGATTTAATTTTGGATTGGAGATGTTTAATGTGAGTCTGGAAGGATAGTTTACAGTCTAACCAGACACCTAGGTATTTGTAGTTGTCCACATATTCCAAGTCAGAACCGTCCAGAGTAGTGATGCTGGACGGGTGGGCAGGTGCGGGCAGCGATCGGTTGAAGAGCATGCATTTAGTTTTACTTGCATTTAAGAGCAGTTGAAGGCCATGGAAGGAGAGTTGTATGGCATTGAAGCTCATCTGGAGGTTAGTTAACACAGTGTCCAACGAAGGGCCAGAGATATACAGAATGGTGTATCAAAGAAGCATCAGCAGCGAGAGCGACATCATTGATGTACACAGAGAAGAGAGTCAGCCCGAGAGTTGAACCCTGTGGCACCCCCATAGAGACTGCCAGAGGTCCGGACAACGGGCCCCCCAATTTGACATACTGAACTCTATCGTAGAAGTAGTTGGTGAACCAAGCGAGGCAATCATTTGAGAAATCAAGGCTGTTGAGTCCGCCAATAAGAATGTTGTGATTGACAGAGTCAAAAGCTTTGGCCAGGTCGATGAATACAGCTGCACAGTAATGTCTTATTGATGGCGGTTATGATATCGTTTAGGACCTTGAGTGTGGCTGAGGTGCACCCATGACCAGCTCTGAAACCAGATTGCATAGCAGAGAAGGCACGGTGAGATTTGAAATGGTCGGTAATCTGTTTGTTAACTTGGCTTTCAAAGACTTTAGAAAGACAGGGTAGAATAGATATAGATCTGTAGCAGTTTGGGTCCAGAGTGTCTCCCCCTTTGAAGAGGGGGATGACCGCGGCAGCTTTCCAATCTATGGGAATCTCAGACGATACGAAAGAGAGGTTGAACAGGCTAGTAATAGGGGTTGCAATAATTTCGGTAGATCATTTTAGAAAGAGAGGGTCCAGATTGTCTAGCCCGGCTGATTTGTAGGGGTTCAGATTTTGCAGCTCTTTCAGAACATCAGCTATCTGGATTTGGGTGAAGGAGAAGTGGGGGACTTTTGGGCAAGTTGCTGTGGGGAGCGCAGGGCTGTTGACCGGGTAGAGGTCGCCAGCTGGAAAGCACGGCCAGCCGTAGAAAAATGCTTATTGAAATTCTCAATTATTGTGGATTTATCGGGAGTGACAGTGTTTCCTAGCCTCAGTGCAGTGGGCAGCTGGAAGGAGGTGCTCTTATTCTCCACGGACTTTACAGTGTCCCATAACTTTTTGAGTTTGTACTACAGGATGCAAATTTATGTTTGAAAAAGCTAGCAGCTTTCCTAACTGCCTGTGTATATTGGTTCCTAACCTCCCTAAAAAGTTCCATATCACGAGGTCTATTCGATGCTAATGCAGAACACCACAGGATGTTTTTGTGCTGGTCAAGGGCTGACAGGTCTGGAGTGAACCAAGGGCTATATCTATTCCTAGTTCAATTTTTTTGTTGAATGGAGCATGTTTATTTAAGATGGTGAGGAAGGCACTTTTAAAGAATAACCAGGCATCCTCTACTGACGGGATGAGACCAATGTCATTCCAGGATACCCCGGACAGGTCAATTAGAAAGGCCTGTTCGCAGAAGTGTTTAGGGAGCGTTTGACAGTGATGAGGGGTGGTCGTTTGACCGCAGACCCATTAAGGATGCAGGCAATGAGGCAGTCATCACTGAGATCCTGGTTGAAAACAGCAGAGGTGTATTTGGAAGGCGAGTTAGTTATGATGATATCTATGAGGGTGCCCGTGTTTACGGATTTGGGGTTGAACCTGGTAGGTTCATTGATAATTTGTGTGAGATTGAGGGCATCAAGCTTAGATTGTAGTATGGCCGGGGTGTTAAGCATATCCCAGTTTAGGTCACCTAGCAGCACGAGCTCAGAAGATAGATGGGGAGCAATCAATTCACATATCAACTCAAATCAAATCAAATGGATTTATATAGCCCTTCGTACATCAGCTGATATATATCAAAGTGCTGTACAGAAACCCAGCCTAAAACCCAGCCTAGGAAAAACTCCCTAGAAAGGCCAAAACCTAGGAAGAAATCTAGAGAGGATCCAGGCTATGAGGGGTGGCCAGTCGTCTTCTGGCTGTGCCGGGTGGAGATTATAACAGAACATGGCCAAGATGTTCAAATGTTCATACATGACCAGCATGGTCAAATAATAATAATCACAGTAGTTGTCGAGGGTGCAGCAAGGCAGCACCTCAGGAGTAAATGTCAGTTGGCTTTTCATAGCTGGTCATTAAGAGTATCTCTACCTCTTCTGCTGTCTCTAGAGAGTTGAAAACAGCAGATCTGGGACAGGTAGCACGTCCGGTGACCAGGTCAGGATTCCATAGCCGCAGGCAGAACAGTTGAAACTGGAGCAGCAGCACGTACGGCAGGACCAAATCAGAGAGATAGGTAGGAGCAAACCCATGTAATGCTTTGTAGGTTAGCAGTAAAACCTTGAAATCAGCCCTTGCCTTAACAGGAAGCCAGTGTAGGGAGGCTAGCACTGGAGTAATATGATCAAATGTTTTGGTTCTAGTCAGGATTCTAGCAGCCGTATTTAGCACTAACTGAAGTTTATTTATTGCTTTATCCGGGTAGCCGGAAAGTAGAGCATTGCAGTAGTCTAACCTAGAAGTAACAAACGCATGGATTAATTTTTCTGCATCATTTTTGGACAGAAAGTTTCTGATTTTTGCAATGTTACGTAGCTGTCCTTGAAACAGTCTTGATATGTTCGTCAAAAGAGAGATCAGGGTTCAGAGTAACGCCGAAGTCCTTCACAGTTTTATTTGAGATGACTGTACAACCATTAAGATTAATTGTCAGATTCAACAGAAGATCTCTTTGTTTCTTGGGACCTAGAACAAGCATCTCTGTTTTTTGTGTCCAGGGCACAGCTGGGGCAGAGGGTGGTCTATAGCAAGCTGCAACGGTGAGAGACTTGTTTCTGGAAAGGTGCATTTTTAGAAGTAGAAGCTCGAATTGTTTTGGTACAGACCTGGATAGTAAGATAGAACTCTGCAGGCTATCTCTGCAGTAGATTGAACAACGCCCCCTTTGGCAGTTCTATCTTGGCTGAAAATGTTATAGTTAGGGATGGACATTTCTGGGGTTTTGGCGGTTTTCCTAAGCCAGGATTCAGACACGGCTAAGATATCAGGGTTGGCAGAATGTGCTAAAGTAGTGAATAAAGCAAACTAATGGAGTAGGCTTCTAATGTTAACATGCATGAAACCAAGGCTTTTACGGTTACAGAAGTCAACAAATGTGAGCACCTTGGGAGTAGGAGTGGAGCTAGGTCATGGATTAACCTCTACATCACCAGAGGAACAGAGGAGAAGTAGGATAAGGGTACGGCTAAAGACTATAAGAACTGGCCGTCTAGCACGTTCAGAACAGAGAGTAAAGGGAGCAGGTTTCTGGGCACGATAGCATAGATTCAAGGCATAATGTACAGACAAAGGTATGGTAGGAAGAGAGTACATTGGAGGTAAACCTAGGCATTGAGTAATGAAGAGAGAGATATAGTCTCTAGAGACGTTTAAACCAGGTGATGTCATCGCATATCTGGGATGTGTCACACCCTGACCATAGTTTGCTTTGTATGTTTCTATGTTTTGGTTGGTCAGGGTGTGAGCTGGGTGGGCATTCTATGTTACATGTCTAGTTTGTCTAGTTCTATGTTTGGCCTGATATGGTTCTCAATCAGAGGCAGGTGTTCGTCATTGTCTCTGATTGGGAACCATATTTAGGTAGCCTGTTTGGTGTTGGGTTTTTGTGGGTGATTGACCTTAGTGTCCTTATGTCCTTTTTCTGTCGTGTGTATGTGCACCAGTATTAGGCTGTTTCGGTTTTCGTTACGTTTATTGTTTTGTAGTTTTTGTATTGGATTCGTGTTGCTTCAGTTTCATTAAACATGGATCGCAATAACCACTCCGCATTTTGGTCTGACTCTCCTTCACACCTAGAAAACCGTAACAGGATGTGGAACAACATGGTTGGTTAAGGCATATTGAGCAGGGCTATAGGCTCTACAGTGAAATAAGACAGTAATCACTAACCAGGACAGTAATGGACAAGGCATATTGATATTAGGGAGAGGCATGCGTAGCCAAGTGATTGTATGGGTCCAGTGAGTAGTTGGGCTGGCTGGGGACATGGCGATTCAGACAGTTAGCAGGCCGGTGCTAGCAATTTGATCAATTAAATATTTGATCAGGAAACGAGTCAGTTGCGTAAATAGTACCAGATATTGTAGGTTTCATGTAAGGTGTAAGGTTTGGTCACTGGGGAAAAGGTGCCTTCAGAAATTATTCACACCCCTTGACTTTTTCAACATTTTGTTGTGTTACAGCCTGAATTTAAAATGGGATTAAATTTAGATTTTATGTCACTGGCCTACACACAATACCACAAAATGTCAAAGTGGAATTATGCTTTAAGAAATTTTTACAAATTAATTAAAAATGAAAAGTTGAAATGTCTTGAGTTAAGTATTCAACCCCTTTGCTATGGCAAGCCTAAATAAATTCAGGATTAAAAATAAATGTGCTTAACAAGACAGATAATAATTTGCAAGGACTCCATAAATCAAATCTAAGTTTATTCATTGCATACACATATTTAGCTGATGTTATTGCGGGTGTAGCGAATTGCTTGTGTTCCTAGCTCCAACAGTGCAGTAGTATCTAACAATTGACAATAATAAACACAAATCTAAAAGTAAAAGGATAGAATTAATAAATATATACAATACCAGTCAAAGGTTTGGACACACCTACTCATTCAATGGTTTTTCTTTATTTTTACTATTTTTTACATTGTAGAATAATTGTGAAGAAATCAAAAATATGAAATAACACATATGGAATCATGTAGTAACCAAAAGTGTTAATCAAATCAAAATCAACTTTTAGATTCTTCAAAGTAGCCACCCTTTGCCTTGATGACAGCTTTGCACACTGTTGGCATTCTCTCAACAAGCTTCTTGAAGAATGCTTTTCCAACAGTCTTGAAGGAGTTCCCACATATGCTGAGCACTTGTTGGCTGCTTTTCCTTCACTCTGTGGTCCAACTCATCCAAAACCATCTCAATCGGGTTGTGAGGTTGGGCGATTGTGGAGGCCAGGTCATCTGATGTAGCACTCCATCACTCTCCTTCTTGGTCAAATAGCCCGTATACAGCCTGGAGGTGTGTTTTGGGTTATTGTCCTGTTGAAAAACAAATGATAGTCCCACTAAGAGCAAACCAGATGGGATGGTGTATCGCTGCAGAATGCTGTGGTAGCCGTGCTGGTTAAGTGTGCCTTTAATTCTAAATAAATCACAGACAGTGTCACCAGAAAAGCACCCCCACACCATCACACCTCCTCCAACATGCTTCACGGTGGGAACCACACATGTGGAGATCATCCATTCACTTACTCTGTGTCTCACAAAGACACAGCAGTTGGAACCAGAAATCTCAATTTTGGACTCATCAGACCAAAGGACAGATTTCCACCGGTCTAATGTTCATTGCTCGTGTTTCTTGGCTGAAGCAAGTCTCTTCTTATTATTGGTGTCCTTTAGTAGTGATTTCTTTGCAGCAATTCGACCACCAAGGCCTGATTCACACAATCTCCTCTGAACAGTTGATATCGAGATGTGTCTGTTACTTGAACTCTGTGAAGCATTTATTTGGACTGAAATCTGAGGTGCAGTTAACTCTAATGAACTTATCCTCTGCAGCAGAGCTTCCTTTCCTGTGGCAGAGCATTACTTTCCAGCTTCCTTTCCTGTGGCGGGTCCTCATGAGAGCCAGTTTCATCATTGATGGTTTTTGCGACTGCACTTAAAGAAACTTTCAAAGTTCTGTATACCACCCCTACCTTGTCACAACACAACTGACTGGCTCAAACGCAATAAGAAGGAAATTAATTCCACAAATTAACTTTTAACAAGGCACACCTGTTAATTGAAATGCATTCCAGGTGACTACCTCATGAAGCTGGTTGAGAGAATGCCAAGAGTGTGCAAAGCTGTCATCAAGGCAAAGGGTGGCTACTTTGAAGAATCTCAAATATAAAGTATATTTTGATTTGTTTAACTCTTTTTTGTTACTACATGATATGTGTTATTTCATAGTTTATGTCTTCACTATTATTCTACAATGTAGAACATAGTCAAAAAATAAACAAAAATCCTTCAATGAGTAGGTGTGTCCAAGTGACTGGTACTATGTATTAAAGCTGTGAAAAGCAGAATTATATATTTTTCTCTCGTAGCTTTGTTGGCTGTTGCTTCTCAGGGAAGACATAATGCCACCACCACCCTAGGTTGTTGGTTGCCTCCTCATGCTGAAATGGATCAGTCATACGTGGGGAGCATTTTTGGACGGTTGCCATTGGAAAAGTCACATGAAGGCCAACTTGTGGAAGGAAGTCTTCCCCTGAGGAGTCCTACAAAGTTATCCTCCATTTTCCAACCTAAGAAAAGACAAGCCATCAAGCAACGAAACAGCCAATTAAACAATCAGCGAACTTTTGCTGATCCCATGGATGTCCCCAATCAATCACAGGGATTTATCCACAAATAGTATTAGATAAAGGGATGCTAATCTAAGATGATGTCCCATCCCTGTCCATGTAATACTATTCTTTATGATCGAAAAGGGAAAACTCCTATTCAGAAACACCAGGATGCTCTTCATTCTTTTAACCACAGAAAAGAAAAGACCATTGAACACAGACCCTCATGCTTTACATAACTTAAACATATCAAGTAACCCTAAATGTACTGTATGTTTTAAAGTGAAGTAGTGACAGGGTCATAAACTGTGATAATCAATGTTTAAAGTTTTATTTTTCTCCAAACAAACAGTAACAAACAGGCTTGATGAGCAAATATACAGTACAACTAATATATATTTTTGAATACATTTCATACAGGTCTGTCCATTACTCTGATCGCTGTTCATAAGTACAAAAATGATCTTTTGAAATCTCTGTAGTTACAATGGACAGTTCAGCAGTAGTCATTCTTAATTGCTTGATGCTAATTCTCTAACCCTGAATTGCACAGCAACTCAAAACAAAGCATTGATAACACACACGTATACTTTTCATAACCCCTTAAAAGCAAACCAATAATAGGTAGTTCTTGCAAAGATTTCTAAGTATTGATAAAAGCAATCTATATTTCACAATAATCAAGCCATGTTTCTGATAATACTTGTATAAGTTGTAAAGAGAAAAATAAACTGATGTAAGATACTTGACTCAGCAGTCAGGTTGCACATACAATAAATAGTGTTTAATTAAGTTTCATTGAGACAACGGAACGCGAGACAAATTACTGATTAAGGCTAATCAAGTGAACTGAACTTTCTCCTCACATTCCATAAGTGTTCATAAACTGGCTAATATATGAAATATACAAAGAGTTGACTAAAGTAGTAATGATGTGGCATTAAAGAATGGGACACAGAAGTTTATTTGTGATTTGTGATCATTTTGGGGAATCTGTTAACTGTTTTGTGTGGAATTCTTACTGCACTTGTGTAGCATGTCGTAAATAAGAACGTTTCACCTATACACAGAAAAACTATACATTGCAAAGTACACATTTGGAAAAAATACATCAAATTTACATTGTATGTAACAAACATGGACACAGTGCATAAAAATATCTAAAAGCTGTGGTATATAAATATCTAAGAACTGTTATATGTAATGCACCAAGAGGAATTTCAAGCCACATAGAGAAATACAAAGCATTGTTTTTGTAATAACAGTGGCAGTGCAAAACCAGCTTTTAATAATGAGTTATTTAGGATGCCTGCTTTTAAAATATTTGATCATAAGCAAAAACGCAAACAGCTCTCTCTATAAATAGTACAGCATTTCTTAAATATAGCGGTTTATCAGTGATCGACATAAGTTATAAGTTACATATCCAATAGCAGAGCAAACATACTGCCATTCGAGTAAACAAGCACATCCAGAGGTCACGAGAATTCAAAAAGGAAAGTAATGAGCCTTCATACAATATGGCAAAGCATCTATCATATCTCAAGCCCACACTTACATAAACAGTATCCCTGGTTAAAAACAACCTCCATCCATTTCAATGACTCACTCAAACGCTACACATTCCTATAGATACCTAGCCATTGCATATGGAGAAAGATACGAGGTTCAGAAAGCCACATTCAGATACAGTTACTCCAGCCCTGAAAATACCCCAAAAAGCTGTTGTTTTTTTCATTTGCCCTTTCATTTACAATCGCTTGCTGTGTCGTAGCGGACTTGGACCCATTCGCAATAGAAGAAAAGCGGTGTTCATTCATGCACTCTTTTCACATAGCACTCTAGTCAAACTGAAGCATCACTAGCAAGCGGATGAAAGGAAGACCTGCCTCCACTGGCTCTCTAGACTTCGACCCATACTGGGAGTGTAGCCCATAGAAAAAGTCATCCTATTTTGATGGTGTAATTAGCCTGGTCTGTTAGAGAGGGAAGACACCTACCACCACCCCCCCCTTGAACCCAGTACAGAACTTCCTACTGTTAGGTATGGCAAACAGAGAGGGAGAAAGAGAGAGCGTGGTGCAGGTTGCGGTAAATAGTGGGACCATCAAACGGCAGTCTCCTGGTCCTCTCGCTGGATCATCTGGTAGTGCTGGCGGTTTTCCAAGTACTCCGCCAGCTCCTGGTCATTGGCCTTCTCCGCACGCCGCTTCGGCGTCTCACCCTGTAAAAGGGAGATGGGTATAAGAGGGGTGGAAAGAGAGAGGGGGGTGAAGGGGTGGAGAGAGAGGAAGGAGGAGATAGGAAGAGGGAAAGGGTGAAAGAGAGAAAAGGGGTGGTGAGGGGGGTTGAGAGAAAGAAGGGGGGTGAGAGAGAGAGAGAGAGAGAGAGAGAGAGAGAGAGAGAGAGAGAGAGAGAGAAAGAGAGACAGGGGGATATAGTGATGTGTGTGTGAAACTGTGCATGTTGATTCTGATGACAATGAAAAAACACACTGAAACATACAATCTTCTTTTTGTATTGGCAAGTAAAACAGAAAAATATTCTCATAATGATGACAGGCTTTTTCTTGCCACGAGTCAGTTCACCATGGTGACCGTGTAGTGTACTAAGACCATTGTGGATGTATAAGACCTGCCAGGAATCCTGCAGGGGTACAATTCTCACTTACAGAGAAGAACATGAAATCCCCATTACAAAGAATACACAGCAATTTCCCCCTAAAATAGGCCTTTACTGGACTAGAACGTGTCATTTGGATAACCATCAGCCTTGTTATGATAACCATCAGCCTGATTCATTGAGCCCTTTACCCAAAGGTCAAGTAAAAAAGGCCTCTATCATCAGCCTTTCCTGAACTAGAGCTAGCAAAAACGATAACCATCATCCTGATTCATTAAGGTAATTTACCTGAAGGTCAGTCTTCATGAGGGAAGCCCCGGCCTCCACCAGGTAGTGGCAGATGGTCCTCTGACGCGTGAACGCAGCTTTATGGAGAGCCGTCTCCCCTCTGTGTCACACACACACACACACACACACACACACACACACACACACACACACACACACACACACACACACACACACACACACCAATCAGGTTGTGTTGTAGCTGGGAGCTCTAGGTTTGACCCAGTTGACAGACTTTTTCCAGGAACTGACTAATTCATATAGATGAGGTGATTTGAATTATTTGAGGGCAGAGCTTAGCTTTAATAGTAATCAGTAGAGAGTTGACCTCTGTGCCAAGATTATTTAATGCAAAAGGAAGTTGACAACATGACTCACGTCTCTTTTTCTGTGACATCCAGGAGAGTGGTAGGTGCTGTGTGTTAAAACATAAGGCAGGATTCAGATATTGCATCCAGTATCTATACGAACACAAGCTCCCTATCTATTTCACATACAGTACATCTATCATCCATGTTGGATATGTTCAAATCTTTATTTATGTTCGGTCCACAACAGTGATGGGAAAATGTTAATATGTTCATTGGGTTTATATGCGATACTGCAGAGTGCTTCCAATTATCGAGAACGTAAGAATGAAACAGTGTCATATCAGCACTTAATACCTAAAGTAATAGGAGTCAACTGCAGTGTTTGACAGGTCAGTCTCTTACCGTTGTCTATGATGTACTTAACAATCTCCTTGCAGCCCACCTCCACCGCGTAATGGAGTAAGGTGCAGCCCAAAGTATCCTGCGCGAAAATATCTGCCCCCTGTTTGTGGAGCTCTGTGAGCTGTGAACAAAAAAATATTAATTTACAGTGCTTCATCTTGACAGTGCTTCAACTTTATAGTCATTACACTTGGCTGTGTTCCAATTTGAAAGTACTTCAACTACAGTGCCTCAACTATACCTTGCTTCAAATTGCTTTACCGTGCTTTACCAATACAGCGCTTCAAATTGTACACCCACATTTGTCTACTATCTTACATTTTGTGAGAGGTCAAAGAGAGGGGTCAAAAGTAAATGTAAAAACACTGTTAGAGGAGGATGCATGGTAGGAATGACTGCTGTGTAACTAAACATGTTGTGGACTTACCCTTTCGAGATCTTCTGTCTTCACACACTCAATTAACTCAGTTACTGTAAAAACAAAGTAAGGCATCTATACTCTTCACAATTGACTTACGAGGCTTTTCATTATATTTTTTGAACAGTGAACCTTAGGCCAGTAAATACAATATGGTTCAAATGAGGGCTGGGTGACATGGCCAAAATATCATAAAAATATCATATTTTGTACAATTCTGAATAATGAAAGTTCTAAATATGTTTTGAGTAGTACATGACCCTAGGATGGCCACAAATCAATTCTAAGTGGTTTAAATGGCTTTCTCCATTCTGATTGTTTTACAAACAAACTAGGGCAAAACTGATAGTGAAGCAGTCCAATTTGCTTTTAATTTATTTAGCACTGTATCAAATGACCTTTATTCGACTGCATTGTAAAAATCCATACTGGTATGCAAGTACGGTTGTACCTATCCGTTCAGAATATCGAGAACAAATCAACAGGGGATGTTTTACCTTTTTCAGCATCACACGACAGAGCACTTCCAGAACTGTGAGAAGGACAAGAGGCAGATTTTACAACAAAGCTAAATGACATTGCACTGAGATGATGATCATAACAAGTAAGCATGACAGTAAGCGTGACAGTAAGCGTGACACATACAGAAACAGACAGCATACCTAAGCATGGGTCTGAAATCAGCAATAGTTGTATGGGGCCGATGAACATTCACAATTTTAGTGCCTCTCCTTCAAAGACAAAGACAGGATAAAGCGTGGATGACATATCATACATATTAAGCGGTGTGTGACAAAGTGTGTTTGGAATTTTTTTGTAATTATTTTTTTTAATTAAATTTTTATTAAATCACAACGATAATTGGGAAAGTGAGCCAGACCTGAGTTCAAATACTATTTAGAGTAGGCCTATGTATGTCAATTACTTTTAAAGACATTTGTAGTAGGTATTTAGATTTTTTAAATTTGAAAACACAAGTAGTATTTGAAAATACTGAAATGCAGAGTATTTATACAAATATTTTAATTCTCCCATGCATTTGAACCTGGTCTGTTTGCTATTTGAAATAAAGTATTTGGAAAGTAAGCTATTTATTGAAAAGTATATGAAGATACTTTCAAATACTTCCAAAAGAAGTAGTTGATTTGGGCCACACCATTTGAAAATACTCAAATACACAGAATTAAGTATTTAAAATGACAAATAATCAAATCAATCAAATCAAATACACGTGTACTGTACATGATCACAGGTTTGGAGTGAGCTAAAAGTTGTCTCAGGGAACAATGCTAAATCTAGGTTCCTTGGAAGCTTTTGAATACTTGAATGGAACATGTGTCCAAATCATTTCTCTTATGACTCAACCCATACTGAACCTGAGAGAGATGACACGGCTTTGTGACACTAGGCTTTGTCACATCATTTTCTTACGCCAACCGACATTGCAGGCGGAATTGTCGTGCTATCTGACGTAAGACAATGTTGTTACATAGCAAGCCATACTGCTATGCTGATGACTGACCATGAAAATGACAACACAAATCCACTATAATTAAAACAAACCCTCATGTATGCTGTTAATTAGTTCTAGTTATATTAACTACCCAATTGTCAACATTTTGAGATCTGATGTTCTACCAACATTGTTTCAAGGTAGTTTGGTTATCGCTCCTGGCCATTGCTCATGACCAGAATGCCACACCATTAGAATGTAGACACTGATTGAACAGTCATCCAAAAGACACCACAGTTCAACAAAGGTCTGATAATTGGTCTCGTAAATAACATTGGTGCCACTATAGGCCAACAATAGATGGATGGACTGATGAATTGGTAAAACCATACTACAATTGAAAATGTCCACAAAGATGTATAGGATTCAGGCTAAAGTCAGGGTCTGACCTGCACTGGCCGGTCTTGGAGGAGGCCTGAGAGTCGCTGCTGTGAGCTAGGGCCTCTGTCACCGAGCTGTCACTGGACACCCTCTTCCTCTGGGATTCCCTGATACTGCAGGAGGGGAGGGAGACGAGGTACAGGTTAGTGACTGGGAGAAGGACCACTCAGTACAGTAATAACATTACTTTTATGTTTTACATTCTTGCCAATATCTATGAATAGAATTGAAACTGTTGCTATCAAAAGTTTGTGTGTGTGTGTGTGTGTGTGTGTGTGTGTGTGGTGTAAAATTGGTCGTCAGTCTGTCTGAGACCCAGTCATGTAGTTGTGTCATCTTCCCTGAGGGAGCCAACATTATATACAGGACCAGATATGGATAATGAGCTATTGTTCATCACCAGACACCACACCACCCTCACAGTATTGACTTAACAGGGAACGGGAACTTTGATGGTGTGCAATAGTGAGTGACAGTCAGGCAGCAATGAAAGAGGGAGGTTTGTGTGTGTGTGTGCCTATCTTTCAAATAAATAAGGTGCAAAGAAACCAAGCTAGAGCGCATCCAATTAAAAATATTACCTTGTTCAGTCTCTAAACCATAAAGGGACAGTTTCCCAGACACAGATTAAACTTAGTTCTAGACTAAAATGCACTTTTAATGGAGATTTGGTTTAATCTTAAAAGTGTTTATATTCTCACCTGGGTCCTGGGGAGGAGGTGGGAGAGGAGGAGGAGGATGGGAAGGTAAACTGGCGAGATTCTGGCGTTTTGCACTCCCCGTACGAGTCTACCAGGTCGGGCATGCCCGGCGAGGTGCCCACCGTCTCCTTGATGACCAGCTCCGGGTCCAGGATGTAGAGGTCATCCTGGGAGATCTCCGTCACGTAGTTGAGGTGCTCCTTGAGGTTATAACAGGTTATTATAACAGTTTATAGCTTGTTTATAATAAAAAAAGAGTCATGACAGTGTGTCATAACATGCCTCATTAAAACCCTGGACAATGGGTGATATAGATGGGGGCCTTGAATACTTATAAGCTTTACCATAATGTCCAGGAGTTTATCCTAGTCAAGTCATGTGGTCAGAAAAAAACTATATGGCATATTCACAAGTCAGTGGTTTGTTAATGTATTTATTATTAGTATAAACAGGATAATTAAACAACAAAAAAGAAGTAGGCCTCCACCCCTCCATCTCTGATTGACTGAGAAATTCAAGAAGCTATCATCGTTAAGTGACATAATATATGCAAAGTATTGAATATTTACATTCATGCAATTCGAAATGAATTTAGTAACTTTGCCCCAGAAGCATTTAACTGCAGGGCGCTCTCACGTCCAATGGAGGATTGTGCCTAACTGCTTTAGGGGGCACAGTGAAGAGTTGGGAATTTCACTGTAAAACGTTTCCTTGTTAAGTAGAGTCTGTGAACAAACTTAAAATGTGTAAGTTGATTGTTCGGATTAAGGGATGCCAAAGTCATATTTTTTTGTATTTATCTTCCAGTTAAAGGGTAGTTCAGATTCAATTAGATCAGTAGACAAATACCTTTTTTGAATGGTTAGCTCAGAATATGAGCGTTCCAAAAGTTGTTAATATATTACAGAGATCAGTCCCATTGGGAGCCCAGATCATTTATTCAGAAATCCCATCATTGGATGGTTCGGTAGATGGGTTTCCCAAGGGACTCCATCGGCCAGCAACCTAAGTTGTAGATATATAAAAAAAATGATTTTATGTGTATGTGTCTTTCAAATCTTGGATTGTTCTCAAACAACTGTCCATGATATCAACAAGGGTATGGATTCTACATTTGGATTATTGGGGTGATGGGAAAAGGCCCGCAAGGCGCTATTGTGAAATATTGGAGTATGGGCATGTTATTTTGATTACCAGTTACATTATTTTTCAACTTTCCACCAAATAGAAATTGTATGAGCAATAATAGGACCAAACCGTAGTTTACATTGTTTAAGGGACATAGGAGACACCAGGGAAATAGGAGACACCATATTTATCTCTATACTCAGCCAGGGGGGGGGCGGAAGAATCATGTCTCAACCAATTTAGAATGGGATGAAATGCTAGTGCCTGGAAACACAATTTAAAGTTTGCTACGGCTAGTCCTACGGCTTTCCCTCTTTGTAAGTTTGTTCATTTTATCCAAGATCGTTTGCCTTGCCATATACATTTTGAAACCGCACTATGAATTTTATCCCAATAGAGCCATGGGAACCACTGAACTACAGAAATTCAGCCGTGGCGATATATTAATTTTAACAATAGATATTCTGCCAGTTAACGCAACTGGGATATTAGTACATCTACTGAGGTCGGATTGAATTGAGCGTTCTGTCAAAGTTTCTGTCAAAGGAAGGAAACATTTCTACAATTGGGATTCCATAAGTAGAGATGGAGTCCTTTTCAGGGTGTTGGAAAAAAGGCAGTAGGGCAGATTTGGTTCGATTTATTTTAGAACTTGAGATGGAGCCGTATTTATCTATGATCTTCAAAGCATTTGGGAGGGATTAAAATACACTTTCTAGATAAAGTAAGATATTGTCGGTGTATAATGAGATTACGTAATCCATAGAATTGAGACATATTGGTGTAATTTCTTTCGATTGGCGAATTGCCTGGGCCAGGGGCCCCTTGGATTTGTTTTCAGCAGTGGTGGCAAAGCTACCGAAGTATATGGGAACAGCATGTTAGACTCCATAGACCTCTAGTCATTGATTGCACTAATGCTAGTTAGCAACTTCTTTCTGACTGCGTGCGAGACAAAAAAGGGGTATGCACGAGTTCATCTGACTATGGGTAAGTAGAAAAAGGGCCAAGTTGCCTAAATCATGCACAAAAAAATTGCATCATATTTTTTGGAGCTTTAGCATTCAGCATTGGTGAAGCCCCAGATGCTAAATTAATATAGGGGAAACACCGCAAGTACATACCTGAGCACGGTCTATCCTATAGAATCGATCAGCAGTTGTGCCTGAAAAGAAAACATACACCTTTCATAATCTATATGTTCCTGCCCATATACTGGCATTGCATTCCTGGACAGAAATCTAATGCTGCATTTCAATTGTTTTCAAAATGAGGAAGAGAGTTCCCTTATAAAAGAGAACGGTTAAAGGATGGTTAAAGTGGCCAATAAAATACTCTCTTTGTTCGGGTAGCAATACTTACAGTCAAGGAAGCACCATTTGGGGGAAAGCTTTTGTGACGACAGCCTCGCTGATTTCACAGCATCACTTTCCTTTTAGAGAATAATATAACAACATAATTATGTCATCTCATTTCCTACAGCAAGTAACATCTTTATAAACCAAGTACTTCAGTTCTTCCAGAGGAGCATTTGAGGTTTGTCATTTTGTTCCCTGGAGTACATCTGAGCTCCACTAGGGGGCACAGCAGACAACATGAAGTCTATCATATGCTCAAATATTTAATGACACACTCACACTCTTTCTCTCACTTTCACCCCAGTTCCTTTTCTCTCACTTTTACTTATTTTGACACTCGCTCATTCTTTCGCCCACACACATTTCCACCCTCCACTAATATTGTCACCCTTGGTGAAAATGAGCAAAATGGCCTGTAAGAAAAATGTCTTTGCTGTTTATCCTCTTGGTCTTTCAATCAAAATGTTTACAAAAAATCTAACCTTTAAATTAAGTCAAATTATTTTAAAAATTCAATGTGAAGTAAATTCAATAAATATTTTTCTACATAATATGTGTGCCACAATTATTGGCACCCCAAGAAATTCTTATGTGTAAAATCTAACTGAAGTATATTCCCACTCATATTTTACATTTTTATGTTCACCTGAGTGATTAGGAACACTTAAGTGGTAAGCCATGACTTCTTGTTTCACTGGGGTATAAATATGAGGTGACATACAGGCCAAGTTCCCACAGTCATCCATTACAGTAATGATGTGACAAAAGGTTTTTGAGCTGCACAAATCAGGAAACGGCTATGAGAGAACAGCTCAAAGGTTGAAAATACCCATTTCCACTATCAGGGCAATAATTAAGAAGTTTAAAGCAACTGGAGATGTTAACAATCGGCCTGGAAGAGGACGTGTGTCTATATTGACTCCACGCACAGTGAGGAGGATGGTTAAAGTGGCCAAAAATGTTCCAAGGATCACAACTGGAGAATTGCAGATGTTAGTTGGGTCTTGTGGTCAGAAAGTCTCCAAAACTATAATAAAATGCCACCTCCGTAACCACAAGTTGTTTGGGAGGGTTTCCATAAAAAAGCCTGTGCTGTCATCAAACAACAAACTCAAGTGCCTACGGTTTGCCAAACATTACAGGAACTTTCAATGGGACCGGATTCTATGGTCAGATGAGACCAAAATAGAGCTTTTTGGAAACAAACACCAGAGGTGAGATTGGCGTAGACAGAAAGATATCCATGCAGAAAAGTACCTCATCACCACTCTGAAGTATGGTAGTGGATCTTTGATATTGTGGGCCTGTTTTTCTTCCAAAGGCCCTGGACAACTTGTTAGGATACATAAACGCAGAAAAATGAAACGTCCTCTCACTGTCAACTGCGTTTATTTTCAGCAAACATGTGTAAATGTTTGTATGAACATAACAAGATTCAACAAACGAGACATAAACTGAACAAGTCCCACAGACATGTGACTAACAGAAATTGAATAATGTGTCCAAGAACAATGGGGGCCAAAATCAAAAGTAACAGTCAGTATCTGGTGTAGCCCCAGCTGAATTAAGTACTGCAGTACATCTCCTCCTCATGGACTGCACCAGATTTGCCAGTTCTTGCTGTGAGATGTTACCCCACTCTTCCACCAAGGCACCTGCAAGTTCCCGGACATTTCTGGGGGGAATGGCCCTAGCCCTCACCCTCCGATCCAACAGGTCCCAGACGTGCTCAATGGGATTAAGATCTGGGCTCTTCGCTGGCCATGGCAGAACACCGACATTCCTGTCTTGCAGGAAATCATGCACTGAAAGAGCTGCATGGCTGGTGGCATTGTCATGCTGGAGGGTCATGTCAGGATGAACCTGCAGGAAGGGTACCACATGAGGGAGGAGGATGTCTTCCCTGTAAAGCACAGCGTTGTGATTGCCTGCAATGACAACAAGCTCAATCCGATAATGCTGTGACACACAGCCCCAGACCATGACGGACCCTCCACCTCCAAACCGATACCGCTCCAGAGTACAGGCCTCAGTGTAACGCTCATTCCTTCGATGATAAACACGAATCCGACCATCACCCCTGGTGAGACAAAACTGTGACTCATCAGTGAAGAGCACTTTTTTCCAGTCCTGTCTGGTCCAGCGACGGTGGGTTTGTGCCCATAGGCGACATTGTTTCCGGTGATGTCTGCAGAGGACCTGCCTTACAACAAGCCTACAAGCCCTCAGTACAGCCTCTCTCAGCCTTTTGCGGACAGTCTGAGCACTGATGGAAGGATTATGCGTTCCTGGTGTAACTCGGGCAGTTGTTGTTGCAATTCTGTACCTGTCCAGCAGGTGTGATGTTCGGATATACCGATCCTGTGCAGGTGTTGTTATACGTGGTCTGCCACTGCGAGGACAATCAGCTGTCTGCCCTGTCTCCCTGTAGCGATGTCTTAGGCGTCTCACAGTACGGACATTGCAATTTATTGCCCTGGCCACATCTGCAGTCCTCATGCCTCCTTGCATGCCTAAGGCATGTTCACGCAGATGAGCAGGGACCCTGGGCATCTTTCTTTTGGTGTTTTTCAGTAGAACTGCCTCTTTAGTGTCCTAAGTTTCCATAACTGTGACCTTAATTGCCTACCATCTGTAAGCTGTTAGTGTCTTAACGACCATTCCACAGGTGCATGTTCATTAATTGTTTATGGTTCATTGGACAAGCATGGGAAACCGTGTTAAACCCTATATAATGAAGATCTGTGAGGTTATTTGGATTTTTACGAATGATCTTTGAAAGACGGGGTCATGGAAAATTGATTAAAAAAAAAAAAAATGTTTAAGTATCATGGGCTTAAACTGGGCCTTGGTTGGATCTTCCAGCAGGACAATGAACCAAAGCACACCTCAAAATCAACACAACATTTTTGACATGGCCATCCCAATCCCCTGGCCTAAACCCCATAGAAAACCTGTGGGAAGGGCCTCCCGGGTGGCGCATTGGTCTAGGGTACTGCATGGCAGCGCTAGCTGTGCCACCAGAGACTCTGGGTTCGCGCCGAGGCTCTGTCGCAGCCGGCCGTGACCGGGAGGTCCGTGGGGCGACGCACAATTGGCCTAGCGTTGTCCGGGTTAGGGAGGGTTTGGCCGGTAGGGATATCCTTGCCTCATCGCGCACTAGCGACTCCTGTGGTGGGCCGGGCGCAGTGCACCCTAACCAGGTCGCCAGGTGCACGGTGTTTCCTCCGACACATTGGTGCGGCTGGCTTCCGGGTTGGATGCGCGCTGTGTTAAGAAACAGTGCAGCTTGGTTGAGTTGTGTTTCGGAGGACGCATGGCTTTCGACCTTCGTCTCTCCCGAGCCCGTACGGGAGTTGTAGCAATGAGACAAGTTACTAACAATTGGATACTACGAAATTGGGGAGAAAAGGGGGTAAAAAATGTTTTTAAATTATAATAAAAAAAGAAAACCTGTGGGATGAGCTGAAGAGGAGAGTCCACAAGTGTGGACCTTGGAATCTGAAGGATCTGGAGAGATTCTGTTTGATGGAATGGTCTCAGATCCCCTGCCATGAATTCTCCAACCTCATTACACATTATAGGAGAATACTCAGAGCTGTTATCTTGGCAAAGGGAAGTTGCACACAGTGCAAGGGGTGCCAATAATTGTGGCACACATATATACTTGAGAAAAACATTCGTTTTATGATAAGAATTCATTTTTTCTTCCAATTATTTTACTTTGATTAAAAGTTTGATTTCCGTGAATATTTTGAAAGAAAGACCAAGAGGATAAACAATAAATATATTTTTTACAGCCTGTTTTGCACATATTTACCAAGGGTGCCAATATGAGTGGAGCGCACTGTAAATGGACTTGGCCAATCCGTACTCTCACTCCTCCCTACAGTTGCGGGCACCAAAAAGTTAGGTTGCGTCACCGTACTGGCAGAACAATTGTGGCAATGTGTGTACAACAAGGTTTTAAAAGCGCTTTAGTTCCCACAACTGTACATCTTCTACATACCTCTTCCAGACTATCCTGTAGACTCTCAATGTGTGAACGGCAGTTCTCCAGATCGCTGTCTCCTGGGACCGTGATGATGCCCAGTGGAATAGCTGATACAGGGAAAAGACATTCTGTTACAGTAGTTTCCAAATCAAATTTTATTGATCACATACACATGTTTAGAAGATGTTATTGCTGTTGTAGCGAATTGCTTGTGTTTCTAGCTCCAACAGTGCAGTAATATCAAACAATTTCACAACAATACACACACATTTTCGGGTAGCCTTCCACAAGCTTCCCACAATAAGTTGGGTGAATTTTGGCCCATTCCTCCTGACAGAGCTGACTGAGTCAGGTTTGTAGGCCTCCTTGCTCGCTCACGCTTTTTCAGTTCTGCACACAAATTTTCTATAGGATTGAGGTCAGGGCTTTGTGACGGCCACTCCAATACCTTGACTTTGTTGTCCTTAAGCCATTTTACCACAACTTTGGAAGTATGCTTGGGGTCATTGACCACTTGGAAGACCCACCAAGCTTTAACTTCCTGACTGATGTCTTGAGATGTTGCTTCAATATAGTCACAAAAATGTCCTTCTCATGATGTTATCTATTTTGTGAAGCACACCAGTCCCTCCTGCAGCAAAGCACCCCCACAACATGATGCTGCCTCCCCCGTGCTTCACATGTTGGGATGGTGTTCTTCGGCTTGCAAGCCTCCCCCTTTTTCCTCTAAACATAACGATGGTCATTATGGCCAAACAGTTCTATTGTTGTTTCATCAGACCAGAGGACATTCCTCTAAAAAGTATGATCTTTGTCCCCATATGCAGTTGCAAACCCCAATCTGGCTTTTTTATGGCGGTTTTGGAGCAGTAGCTTCTTCCTTGCTGAGCGGCCTTTCAGGTTATGTCAATATAGGACTCGTTTTACTGTGGATATAGATACTTTTGTACCTGTTTCCTCCAGCATCTACACAAGGTTCTTTGCTGTTGTTCTGGGATTGATTTCCACCTTTCGCACCAAAGTACGTTCATCTCCAGGAGACAGAACGCATCTCCTTCCTGAGCGGTATGACGGCTGTGTGGTCCCATGGTGTTTATACTTGCGTACTATTGTTTGTACAGATGAACGTGGTGAACGTTTTGAAATTGCTCCCAAGGATGAATCAGACTTCTGGAGGTCTACAATTTTTTTTATGAGGTCTTGGCTCATTTCTTTTGATTTTCCCATGATGTCAAGCAAATAAGAACTGAGTTTGAAGGTAGGCCTTGAAATACATCCACAGGTACACCTCCAATTGACTCAACTAATGTCAATTAGCCTATCAGAAGCTTCTAAAGCCACAATAATTGTCATACTTTTCTGGAATTTTCTAAGCTGTTTAACTTCTTGGTGACTGGGGGGCAGTATTGAGTAGCTTGGATGAATAAGGTGCCCAGAGTAAACTGCCTGCTACTCAGCCATAAAAGCTCAAATATGCATATAATTAATGAATATTTATAATGCTATTTCTGACTAATGTTGACTCTAATGTTGACTCTAACAGCCAGTGAACAGCCAGTGAAAGTGCAAGGCGCCAAATTCAAAACAACAAAAATCTCATAATTAAAATTCCTCAAGCATACAAGTATTTTACTTCATTTTAAAGATAAAATCCTCGTTAATCCATCCACAGGTCTGATTTCAAAAAGGCTTTACAGTGAAAGCACCACAAACGATTATGTTAGGTCACCACCAAGTCACAGAAAAACACAGCTATTTTTCCAGCCAAAGAGAGGAGTCACAAAAAGCAGAAATATAGATCAAATTAATCACTAACCTTTGATCTTCATCAGATGACACTCATAGGACTTCATGTTACACAATACGGGTATGTTTTGTTTGATAAAGTGCATATTTATATCCAAAATCTCATTTTACATTGGCGTGTTATGTTCAGTAGTTCCAAAACATGCAGTGATTTTGCAGAGAGCCACATCAATTTACAGAAATACTCATAATAAGCATTGATAAAAGATACAACTATTATACATTAAACTTTAGATAAACTTGTCCTTAATGCAACCGCTGTATCAGATTTTTTTTTTACTTTACGGAAAAAGCATACCATGCAACAATCTGAGTACGGTGCTCAGAGGCCAAAACAGCCAAAGAGATATCATCCGCCATGTTGTGGAGTCAACATTAGTCAGAAATAGCATTATAAATATTCACTTGCCTTTGATGATCTTCATCAGAATGCACTCCCAGGAATCCCAGTTCCACAATAAATGTTTGATTTGTTCGATGAAGTTCATAATTTATGTCCAAATACCTCCTATTGTTAGGGCCAGCCGAAAGGTCGGACAAAAAGTCCAAAAAGTTATATTACAGGTCGTAGAAACATGTCAAACTAAGTATAGAATTAATCTTTAGGATGTTTTTAACATACGTCTTCAATAATGTTCCAACCGGAGAATTACTTTGTCTGTAGAAAAGCAATGGAACACGAGGTAACTTTCACATGACCTCGCATCATGAGCTCGCTCTTTCAGACACCTGGCTCAATCCCCTCTCATTTGGCCCCCCTTCACAGTAGAAGCATCAAACAAGGTTCTAAAGACTGTTGACATCTAGTGGAAGCCGTAGGAAGTGCAAAATGACCCCACAGACACTGTATATTGGAATGGCAATTAGTTGAAAAACTACAAACCTCAGATTTTCCACTTCCTGGTTGGATTTTTCTCACGTTTTCGCCTGCCATATGAGTTCTGTTATACTCACAGACATCATTCCAACAGTTTTAGAAACGTCAGAGTGTTTTCTATCCAAATATACTAATTATATGCATATTCTATCTTTTATGTTGAGTAGCAGGAAGTTTACTCTGGGCACCTTATTAATCCAAGCTACCCAATACTGCCCCCCAGTCATCAAGAAGCTTAGGTGCTAGTGATGGCTATTTAACAGTCTGATGGCCTTGAGATAGAAGCTGTTTTTCAGTCTCTCGGCCCCAGCGTTGATGCCCTTTGCTAATGGGCTGGAGCAAAAGCCTGCTATATCCCTGCCATAGTGGTCTCCTTAGTAAGGGAATGACAGAGGTGCAGTGTATAGAATATGTATGTTTACACTCACAGGCCTCTTTGAGCTTGTCCTTGTCGTAGTGCAGGGCCTCATAGGCGTGCATGCTGATCCTGCTCACTCTGATCTGCAGCTTCTCAGGAACCGGCTGCTGACTGAGAAGACACAGACAGAAACATTATGCTTGTACATATTGTATAGGTGTTTCTTAATGCTGGTCCTGGGGACCAAAAGGAGTGCACATTTTAGTATTTGCCCTAGCAATAAACACCTGATTCCACTAGTCAACTCATCAAACCTTTGATTAGTGGCATCAGGTGTTAATGCTAGGGCAAAAACTAAAAGGTGCACCCTTATGGGTCACTAAAACCAGGATTAAGAAACACTGGTATAGATTATTGATGGCTGGGAGAGAGCTACTAGTCATCCATATGGAATCACATGGATAGCCTTAACTCTAGTCTCGACTACAGTCATTCTAGGTTTCTGATCTAGAACGGGAACACAGTGTTGAGGTCCGGTATCACAAGTTTATGGTTACTAACTCATTGAGCTGGGGCATGGAGATCCTCCTCTTGGTCTTCTGCACCATGTTGGCCTGGTTCCTCAGGTTGATGTAGATGACGGAAGGGGCCAGCTTACAGGGCTCGCCATCTACCTGCATGGGGATGGACTTGTAGGTGGTCAGGGTCACTTCCTTACACTGGTTCAACCTCTCGCCGTGACCGCCCACCTGCAGAGTGGCCTGGAGGGACGGAGAGGAAGAAAAGAAAGAAAATGAGAAAATTGAACTGAATTGAATCCATTTTATTGATCCCCCCCCATATGGAAATTGAGAGATGCTGATGAAAGATAAACAATGATGTTGTAATGAAAACAACATTCCCTCCTTAGTGCCGTGGGGGTCTAAGGCACTGCATCTCAGTGTTTGAGGCGTCACTACAGACCCAAAGCCTACAATGTGCATGTTAGGCTGTACAAATGGTAATTAATATATTCCATGAGAAGTCAGAGGACAACAGGTATGGTTGAGAGCTCACCAGAGAGGTCATGGTGAATCCGATGACCTCGATACAGCCGTCGTCGTGTCTTTGCGGCTCAAAATCAAGGTGCTCACTGGGGTGACCCCACGGCTTGGTGCCGGCACAGTAACTATAGCAGACAATCAAAATACAACACTTGATAACAGGTATAATTAATAATTATTTATAACTTGTTGCAAACATGTCTGAGCTATTATTATGTATTTTAATAAGACTTCTAATATGGTATGTCTCTATATTAAAGAAACGTTCTACCGACTCTAAATGGCTGGTATTTTGTCAGTCCATAGAAATGCACTAGAGAGGTCAACTTCTAGCTTTGCAATGACCTCTTCTGTGACAGCATGGGCAGAGCTATTGATAGACATCTTCAATTTAAAGTAGTCAATTTATTACTTATTATTCTACCTCTATGAGTGAAAGTATTCTGACCCCTTGACTTTTTCCACATTTTGTTACGTTACAGCCTTACTCTAAAATGGATTCAATTGTTTTTCCCCCCTCATCAATCTACACACAATACCCCATATACACAAAGCAAAGACAGGTTTTTAGACATTTTTGCAAATGTATTAAAAAAAAGAACCTGAAATTTCACATTTACATAAGTGTTCAGACCCTTTACTCAGTACTTTGAAGCACCTTTGGCAGTGATTACAGCCTCTGGTCTTCTTGGGTATGACGCTACAAGCTTGACACACCTGTATTTGGGGAGTTTCTTCCCTTCTTCTCTGCAGATCCTCTCAAGCTCTGTCAGGTTGGATGTGGAGAGTCACTGCACAGCTATTTTCAGGGTCTCTCCAGAGATGTTCAATCAGGTTCAAGTCCGGGCTCTGGCTGGGCCCCTCAAGGACATTCTGGAGCAGGTTTTCATCACGAATCTCTCTGTACTTTGCTCCGTTCATCTTTCCCTCGATCCTGACCAGTCTCCCAGTCCCTGATGCTGAAAAACATCCCCACTGCATGATGCTGCCACCACCATCCTTCACCGTAGGGATGGTACCAGGTTTCCTCCAGACGTGACGCTTGGCATTCAGGCCAAAGAGTTCCATCTCGGTTTCATCAGACCAGAGGATCTTGTTTCTCATGGCCTGAGAGACCTTGAGGTGCCTTTTGGCAAACTCCAAGTGGTCTGTCATGTGCCTTTTATTGAGGAGTGGCTTCCGTCTGGCCACTCTACCGTAAAGGCCTGATTGTTGGAGTGCTACAGAGATGGTTGTCCTTCTCAAAGGTTCTCCCATCTCCACAGAGGAACTCGGGAGCTCTGTCAGAGTGACCACCAGGTTCTTGGTCACCTCCCTGACCAAGGCCCTTCTCCCCCAATTGCTCAGTTTGACCGGGCGGACAGCTCTAGGAAGGGTCTTGGTGGTTCCAAACTTCTCCCATTTAAGAATGATGGAGGCCATTGTGGTCTTGGGGGACCTTCAACGCCGAAGAAATGTTTTGTTACCCTGTGCCTCGACACAATCCTGTCTCTGAGTTTTAAGGACAATTCCTTCGACCTCATGGCTTGGTTTTTGCTTTGACATGCACTGTCAACTGTGGGACCTTATATAGAGAGGTGTGTGCCTTTCCAAATCATATCCAATCAACTGACTTTACCACAGGTGGACTCCAATCAAGTTGTAGAAACTTGTCTCAAAGATGATCATTGGAAACAGGATGCACCTGAGCTCAATTTCGAGTCTCATAGCAAAGGTTCTGATTACTTATATAAATACGTTTTTAAAATTTTATTTACATTTTTATACATTTGCAAAAATGTCTAAAAACCTTTCTTATCGGGTATTGTGTGTAGACTGATGATGACATTTTTTTATTTAATCAATTTTAAAATAAGGATGTAATGTCACAAAATGTGGAAAAAGTCAAGGGGTCTGAAGACGTTGAATGCAGGTGCATCCAGTTTCAAAATATTCTAAACGCTTACCTGGGAATGTTGAGGAACACAAGACATTGCAACTTCAGGTCCTGGACTTTGGAGGTGAGGTCTGTGCCGTCACACTGACAAAGAGGGGTTTCAGAAAAACAGAGTACAGACCATAGAGTTACACATATATCTCTAGAATGGACATTGGTATCCTAGAAATATGCCTACAAATCTACCATCTTCACCATGAAAATGTTAATTCTAGAAACTGATCAAATATGGTATAGACACTCAGTCTTGGGACACATCCACATTCTTTCTCGTTGTGCTCTGGGTCTTAGTCCCATTCAGGTCTAGAAGTGCACTCACCACAACTTTAATGTGTTTGGCAAGGTCTTTGGAGCTGCCACTCAGAAAGTCAGAGAAGGCTGTCTGCAATAAAGAATCAGGTTTGAGTAGAAAAACAGTTTGAAACAAAGTGAAATGGGGATGTACTATCTGAACTTGTCCAATAAGAACACTGGCTTTCTGTTTAAAACAGTTTTGAAACATTTTGCCCTAATGAACATGCCCTAGATATATAGTAAAGCAGATCAGACACAGAACAAACAACTCCATAGTGGGAGAGGAGCAAAGTTATATATTTTGTCAAAACACTCACCCCTGCATAGAACATTTTATTCCGCAAACGGCTGTTGAATTTCTCTGGGTTGGCCTCTAAGGAGAGAGAGACAGCTTTAGACTGTTGCTGCAGTAACATTTATGATAGTGACTAATTTCAGCTAGCAAAAGTAATTTCAGCTAGCGAAAGTAATTTCAGCTAGCGAAAGATGCACAAACCTCTGGACTCGTGGAACCCCAGTGTGACGTGAGCGTCAAAGCCGAGGCTGAAGTAGTTGTTGAAGACATCAATTGGGAGCTAACAAACAAAGCAGAGACACCTGATGTCAACAGAAATACAGTGCCCTCCGTAATTATCGGGACAGTGACAAATGTTTAGTTTCTTTGGCTCTTTACTCCAATACTTTTGGTCCCCTGAAATGGGGGGACTATGTACAAAAAGTGCTCGAACTTCTAAACGGGTTCACCCGATATGGATGAAAATATCATAAAATTAAAGCGGACAGTCTGCACTTTAACCTCATAGTCATTGTATCATTACCAAATCCAAAGTGCTGGAGTACAGAGCCAAAACAACAACAAAATTGTCAATGTGAAAATAATTACAGGGCTGATGTACATACAGTAGATCAGCATACTGGTAGCACTGTTTATCCAAGAAAATGTTTCATTCATGTTACACAAATCCCATAATCAAATCAAACTTAATTTAAAGTGCATTTTAAATTACAACACACTTCAAATGAAAACAATAATAGAAGGAGGATGTGTAAAAACGTACAGGTATGGCTAAAGCATGGCTAAAAAGTGGGTTTTTAAAAGTGATTTAAAAACCTCTATGGTGTCTGCCCCTCTTACCTGACAGGGCAAGCTGTTCCACAACTGAGGTGCTTTACTAGAGAACACTCCGTCCCCCGCCTTGGTTCTGCATCTAGGAACCATAAGCAGACCGGCTCCTTGGGAGCGGAGCGCCCTCACTGGGTTGTATTGAACGAGCATGTCCGTCAGATAAAAGGGGGGCAAGGCCATGCAGTGCCTTAAAAGTTAAGAGTAAGATCTTAAAATCAGACCGATAGTTTACAGGCAGCCAGTGTAGTGCAGATAAAACTGGAGTAATGTTCTGCTGCCTTCTGGTGTTAGTTAAAATCTGAGCTGCAGTGTTCTGTACAAGTTGTAGACTTCTAATATTACAGTCTGAGCAGCTGGAGAGGAGGGCATTACAGTAGTCTAGGCTAGATGAAACAAATGCATGGATGAAGTGTCTAATTATGGAAATGTTCCTGAGATTGAAGTATGCTGTTTTGGACGCGCATTTTATGTTGTTGTAAAAAGGAAGGCCGGGGTCAAAGGTAACACCAAGGTTTTTAAGAACCATGTTTGGTGTAATAAGGCAACCATCAATGTTGACAGTGAGGTTTGACACATTGTTTGTAAATGTATTGTCGCCAAGTAGCATAATTTCTGTCTTATCACAGTTTAAAAGCAACAAGTTGTCATCCAGTGTTTAACATCTGTGATGCAAGTCTCATGCATCGTCTGGGTTAAAATATTATTATAATAATCAGCGTTGCAACGAAAGTGGATGTTGTGCTTGCAGATGACAAGTATTCTAGCCTCTTAGTGAGAATAGCATGATCAATCGTATCGAAGGCAGCACTTAAATCTAAAAGAACAAGAATAGAGCCGTGACCATGGTAAGAGGAAAACATTAGGTCATTTACTACCTTGCCAAGTGCAGTCTCAGTGCTGTGAAATGGTCTAAAACCGTATTGGTAGGTTTCAAAGATACTGTGTGAATTTTAAAATGGCGTCAGCCGCTGGGCTACGGCGTTATCAAGTATCTTCGAAAGAAGGGGAGGTTTGAGATTGGCCTAATTACAACCAATTTAAGAGACTGATCATAGCATAGCATATACCGTCAAAAATATATTAAGCAATTACAAACGACATCCTTCAATCACATTTTATTTTAAAATGTTATGCTTATGATGTCCTTATCTCTATGCAGAGACATAAAACAATGCAAATACTAATAGTAAAATTAGCCTATAAGCTTTTGACGACTGGTGTGAGACACTCTAAACTGAGTTAACCTTGTCTGTCTGGTGCTCGTCCTTCTCCTCCTGAACGGCCTCTGGGTTGGGCTCCACCAGGAGGTTCCAGCGATCCAACTGCACCACGTTCCCATCCTCCACATGAGACAGGATCTTAGACACTGGCTCATCAGTGTAACCCTGCGGGAAAAGACGAGAGGAATTTCACAAAAACAAAAGACAAAAACATACATCCTCAATATCTAAATGAAATAATTTAAACAATATTGAAACAATACAACTTGTATTGTGTTAATCTAATTGCTGGTGGTGTCTTTTCTTGCTACTGTGTCTCATTCCTCATTTTGCCTCTCTGATGACACAAGATAGCCTACTTAGCCTACCCAAGACAGCCTATAGCCTAACAGCGATTCAATAGCCCATGATATTTTCAAGCAATAAGACCCAAGGGGGTGTGGTATACGACCAATATACCACGGCTAATGGCTGTTCTTAACCACGACGCAACGCAGAGTGCCGGAATACAGCCCTTAGCCGTGGTATATTGGCCATATACCAAACTACATAGTTTATAATCTAGGATAAATCCCTAGTTCATGGAGTGGTTCCACACAGCCAGCCACTCACCCCTCCCCAGTTGAGAGTCCTGGCCAGGTCGTTCCCCGTCCCCAAGGGCAGGACAGCCACGGCAGGCGCAGGGTTCAACTGGAGCTGGTCCAGGACAGACAGGATCCAACCCACCTGGCAAACCAGGTAATTAGAACAAGAATTCACTTTCTGAATGGCACACGCCACAGTCAGAGGTAGACAGTGAACTATTTCTCTTCTTACAGTCCTTATATGCATTACGTTTCAGGATGTTCAAAAATGATTATTATATTCATTATAATATTACTAATGTGAAGCGCTGATGTCTAGTACTCACTGTTCCATCCCCTCCACACGCCAAAATCCGCAGGTTGGGCACTTTGGAATACATTTCTAACCTTGAGGGATAAAAACACAACCGGCACACTAATTAAAAACACAACAACTGCTTACGTTGTTATATCATTCTAAACATGACCAAACCGTTAACGTTTGTGAATGCAGTTGTTGCGTGTTTCTTACCCCTCCTTGGGCCCTCCCTGGGTGAGGTCAAACACCTGTCGGGGGTTGAGGTACCACATGAACGACTGGATGATCTTGGCTCCCTGCAAAATCAATAGACATGAGTGTAGCAGAGGTGATTTGGAACTACGGCTGTGGCGGTCATTGAATTTTGTCAGCCGGTAATTGTCATTAAAAATGACTGCCGGTCTCATGGTAATTGAATTAACATAAACATGTTTAGCATCTCTGGGCTTCCACGCATACAAGCTGCCATTGGAACATCTACATTTTAAAAAGTAAAATAAATACATTTAATACAGCCTATACCATCACAATAAAATAGATTGGGCCTATACATCTAGGAATGTCATAGAAAACAAAACATAAGGGCTGCATGTTGATGTTAAAAAACAACAACATTGTCCTCATCATTCAGATTATTCAAAATCAATCATGAAGTGTTCAGAAAGTGATTGGAGGGACAATAGAGCGCTGCGTACCAGGCCATTAGCGAAGGCCGTTAACAAATTTGGTAGAATATCCATCAGCGCCATTCATATGCAACGTTTTGGATGGGATTACCGTGACCAACGTTCACAGGGATTTTTTTTTTAACAGTATTTTTATTGGAATTTTACAATTTTCACCCATATTAAGAGATACAACAACAGAGACAAAGCACACAGAAAGCTTCTCTCACCCCATCACCATCATTTCGTCTCTCAATACATACATTTTAAACAAACTTACAAACAGAAATTAAACAAAAAAAGCTCAGTTTAAACCAAGAGGTTAGGTTCCACACATGGAACGTACAGTGTAGTTCTGAAATACATACATCCCCGTCATTCTACGAGAATCCTTGCAGCATAATAGCTGATACCTCAGGTTCTAGGTAATATAGATAAGGTTCCCATACTTTGTAGAACTGGTCTGTTTTAGAATGCAATGTACATGTCAGATATTCCAGAGGCACCCATTCAAATAGTATCTTATGCCAATCTTTAATAGAAGGAACCGTATCACTATAAAAGGATGTTTTTCCTCGCTGCGAAAGTAAGGATGTTGTAAAGCCTCCTTTTACCCACAGAAGTAACCTGCCTACTAGGGAGACCTAACAGTAAAGAAACTGGGTCCAACTCTAGATCAACCCCTAGGATCTTTTCAATTTCTTGCAGAACACCAGACCAGTATCTTTGTATTTTGGTACATGACCATAAACAATGTGTTAGGGTGCCTGTATCAGTTTTGCATTTAAGACACTGAGGGGAAGAGGAGGTGGGGCTAAAAGCATGTCTGCGATTTGGGGATATATGCAATCTGTGTATTATTCTTAATTGGATTGCTCTAGTACGATTACATATAGATATTGTTTTTGCATATCTCCAAATGTCCTCCCACATCTCTTCGTCAATAGTAACAGACAATTCTTTCTCCCACACTTGTTTCACCCTCTGTGTGTTGACAGCAGAAAGGGACCTTAAAGTATCATAAAACAGACTTACAGACATTTTCCTTTGTGGGAAAAAAAGCATTCTTTCAATGACAGACACTTCAGGGTTACCAATTTAGGTGGTGCTCTTCAGGATATAATGTCTTACTTGTAGGAAGCGGAAAAAGTCCTGCTTTGGGAGTCGATATTTCTCGACCATCTGCTCAAATGACAACAAAATCTTATCAACAAATAAGTCATTTAGCCTGCGTATGCCCTTATTAAGCCAAGAGTTAAAGCCGGCATCCAGCAATCCTGGACTGAAATCTGGATTGTTAACAATTGGGGTAAGAGCAGAGGTTAGTTTGGACCTTCCCAGGAAGCGTTGAACTGACCTCCATACTTTGAGTGTGTTAAGTGTAACGGGATTATTGCAGTGACCTTCTACAGACTTGAAGCTTCTGAAAAATAAAAGATCCTGTAAGGGGTATTTTGAAAGAGAAGTCTCAATGTCTAACCAAATAGAGGAGCCATCATTTGTGATCCAGTCAGAAATATAACAAAGGTGGGCACACCACTGATAGAACCTGATATTGGGCAGGTCCAAGCCGCCCATAGAACTTGGCAGCTGCAATATTGCCATCTTAAGTCTTGGTTTGCGTTTACTCCATATAAAGGAACTTAGCCATCCATTTACATCCTTTATTACCTTATTGGAGAGTAATACTGGGATCATTTGGATTGGGTAAAGTAGTCTAGGTAAAATGTTCATTTTCAAGAGGGATATTCTACCCAACCAAGAAATCGGGAGAGAGTTCCAGCGCTCCAGATCCTGTCTTATTGTATCAAACAAGGGAACAAAATTGGCTTTGTACATTTGCTGGAATTTAGGAGTTACAAATATACCCAGATACATGAAACCTGAGGGAGACCATTTAAAAGGGAAGGGGGGAGAAGTATTAGGTACAGAGTGCAGGCTACCAAGTGGCATAGCCTCTGACTTAGTTAGGTTAATCTTGTAGCCTGAGAATTCGCTGAATAATTCAATAATATTAATAAGAGCTGTATTTGAAGTCTCGGGACTAGAGATGAATATCAGGACATCATCAGCATACAAGCTTATTTTATGGTAAACATCACCAATGAGCAGCCCCTGTATAGCAGGCGTTACCCTGATGGCCTCAGCCAGTGGTTCCATAACGAGTGCAAAGAGGAGGGGGGATAAAGGACAGCCCTGTCTGGTACCTCTGTGTATAGAGAAGTTATTTGACCTTAGCCCATTAGTAAGGACAGCAGCCTGAGGATCATCATATAAAACTTTCACCCATTTTATAAAGTTGTCGCCCAGACCAAATTTATTTAGAGCAAATAATAGGTAAGACCACTCCACACGATCAAATGCTTTCTCAGCATCTAGGGAGAGCACCAGACCATCCACAGCACTTTGTTGGTAAGCTTGAATTACATTAAGAAGCCGCCTGACATTGTTGCATGACTTACTGCCCTTAATGAAGCCTGTTTGGTCTCCTTTCACAATTAATGGCAGTGAGTCCTCTAATCTTGTGGCTAGAATTTTAGAAAGCAATTTTCTATCCACATTCAGAAGGGAAATTGGTCTGTACGAGGAACAAGACTCTGGACATTTTCCCTTTTTGAGAATAAGTGAAATGTTGGCTTCTCTCAGCGTTTGAGGGAGTTGGTCATTTGAAAATGAGTGATTAAACATATCACGCAATGGCTCAAGGATCAGGCCATGGAACTCTTTATAGAACTCACTACAAAACCCGTCTGGTCCTGGGGCCTTACCATTTTGCAGATTCTTAATTGCAAACATTATCTCTTCCTTGGTAATAGGGGCATTAAGGAGGGACCGCTGCTCTTCGGAGATAGTAGGGAGCTCAATCTTACAAACCCATTAATTTGGGTGCATCATTTGGCAGTTCTGAGGCATAAAGATTTGTATAAAATTTCTTAAATGAGTCACTTATCAATTTCTTTTCATATAAGTGATTACCATCAAAGTCAGTAATAGTAGCAATTGACTGAGAGTCAGCTCTCTTTTTAGCTAGGTATGCCAAGTACTTTCCTGGCTTATCGCCATGTTCATATAGCTTTTGCCTCACAAATCTCAATTTCTTTTCAGCGTCCTGTGTTAGGAGAGAGTCTAACGTTGATCTAATGACTGATATTTCCTTTAATAGGGCAGGAGTGGGCGTTTTAATGTAGTCCTTCTCTTTAGTTCCTAATTCACCCTCTAACATTTTTTGCTTTTCACGCTTTTTCCGTCTCTTAGTAGCTGTGTATGACATAATCAGACCCCTGGCATACGCTTTACAGGTCTCCCAAAGGAGCGAGGGGTTATCTGTTGATTGAGAGTTAATAGAGAAAAATGCTTTAAACTCTGTAATGAAATATGATGTGAATGTATGGTCTTTAAGAATGGTTGTGTTCAACCTCCAATGTCTTGACCGATTGAATGCCCCGTTGAGTTTTATGTCCAGGATCACCTCAGCATGATCAGATATGACTATGCTTCCTATCCTAGCGGATAGAACAGACTGCAGAGACATCCTGGGCACAAAAAAATAATCTATTCTAGTCTGACATCCATGAGGTGCAGAGAAAAAAGTGAACTCTCTGTTGGAGGGATGAAAAGCTTTCCAGACATCCGCATACCCCAGATCATCACAAATAGCTTTAAGTGACTTAGCTTGAGGAGAGAGTGAAGCTATACCGCTGGGGAACCTATCAATAAGGGGGTTCAACAAGCAGTTAAAATCTCCTCCAACCACTGCAGTGTCCGAGTTTAATTCTGAAAAGTCTAGAAAAACCTTAGTGAGGAAATCAGGGGGGTTAGCAGGGGGGAAGTAAATATTAATTATAGAAATGTTCTGCCCTTGTAAAGTACCATTAATTATAACAAAGCGACCAAATTTATCTTTCACACAATTCAAGACCTTAAGTGGTAAGTTATTTTTCACCAGAATTGCTACCCCTCTACTTCTGGATGTAAATGATGAGAAAAACACTTGACCAAACCCCCCTTGTTGTAATTTCAGGTGCTCCTTATCATCCAAAAGAGTTTCTTGCAACAGGGCAATATCAATATTTTCTTTTTTCAAAAAAGATAGTACCTTCTTCCTCTTAATGGGGTTATGGCTCCCTCTAATGTTCCATGTACATACACGCAGTCCGTTACCTGCCATTGTATCTTGACCATTCAATATCCAGACTGGATCCCACTGTAAAAGTGGGGTGGTACCTTTTTTCATGTGTTGAACTCTCCTCCATCTCACTGAGCATAAACAAACGATATGAACCCTGAACTCGAACTATACTAAACCCAAAAATTAAACATGTAAAGATCCAAAAGGGGGTTTTCCCACTAGCTAACATGCAGGGGATTTCAACTCTCCAATGTAGACTCTTAAGTCTGCATCGCCGCTCCATTGCCTCATCCTTTATATGTATGGAAAAGAAAATCAATAGGAGAATATTGAGGCTCTTCCACCTAAAACCAAACCTGGGCACCAATATGGATTCACACATATCTCAGCCTGAGCTATAGCGGCTATTACTTTAGCAAGAAAAATAATAAAGATACGAATATTACTGAGCCGAAGTACGTGAGGACTCACGTCACTGTTTCATGATCAGATTCAACCAAAAATAAACAAAGTTATCCAGTGCTGCTGAGGTGCAGCTTAAAAGTTATTTACCCGAGAGAGTCAATAAACGCAGCAGCCTCTTCAGGTGTGTAGAGCTTTTTAGGTGATCCGCTGACCATAATCTTCAATGTGGCCGGGTACAACAGTGCGTAGTCCATCTTCATTCCCCTGAGTCGAGCCTTCGCCTCATCAAACGCTTTGCGTCTTCGTACAACCGCCGTGGAATAATCATTGAAGAATGAAACCTTAGGACTTTTACGTTGACTACCATCAGAGCCGATGTTTCTAGCCGCATCCATGACGCGCTGCTTGTCGGTGAAGTTGTGGAACTTTATAACCACCGGCCGTGGGCGCTGATTGGGACCGGGTATCGGTGCTTGAGAGCGATGGGCTCTGTCCAGCTTCACACGGCCAGCCTTAGTGTCCATTTGTAGGTAGCCAGGGATCCATTCCTCAAAGAATTTTACTGAACGTGTCCCTTCAGAATTTTCCGGGAGTCCCACAACACGAATATTGCATCTGCGTCCTCGATTATCCAAGTCGTCAATGTGCTCCGCCATTTCGCGCACCTGTTTCTCAAGTGCTTTTAGCTTAGCGTCCATAGATGTAGTTGAAGTTTCCACTGCATCAATTCTTCCTTCCGCCTCAACAACACGTTCCACAACCCTCTGTAGTTCAGCTGAATGGCCTGCTATTGCTTCCAAGACCGTTCTTATCTTAGCATCGATCACTTTAGTAATGTTATCAGTCATCTTTTGAATCACCAGGTCCATTGTGCCTGTATCCGCAATGGTGATAGCCTCGCTAACATTAGCTAGCTCCTCATGCACATCCACAGGGGTGGGGGTTTTGGTCGACTTCTTAGTAGTTCTGTTGGGCACGTTGTCGGAGATTTTTGCGAAAAAGTCGTCAAGACTCATTATATGGTAACTTATTTAGCCAATTCTACCACTTTTTCAAGCTAGGAGATTAATGTAAAAATATAAATTTACGAATGCCACGAGAGCTCGCTGAAACACAGTGTTCTCTCTACGGCGCCATTTTCATCCCCCCGTTCACAGGGATTTAACTACGTTATGAATTGTGACTGCCGGTGTGGCGGTAATACGGTCACCGCGACAGCCATATTTGGAATTCACGTGATGAGGTAGCCCTGTCAGAGTAGTAACACATATGTCGCTCTCTAACATAAAATACTTTACTGTAAAGGTTAAGCTGTCCTACAACGCATCAACATCATCAGTAATTAATTTCTACACTAAGGGATGTAGAAAGTGTAACTAACTTCAGCGTAAATCTCTCATTGACATCAATGTACAGTGCATTTGGAAAGTATTCAGACCCCTTGACTTTTTACACATTTTGTTACGTTACAGTCTTATTCTAAATTTGATTAAATATGTATTTTTTATCATCAATCGACACACAATACCCCAAAACAACAAAAACATTTAACATTTTTGCTAATTTATCAAAAATAAAAAACTGAAATAGCACATTTACATAAGTATTCAGACCCTTTACTCAGTACTTTGTTGAAGCACCTTTGGCAGTAATTACAGCCTCAAGTCTTCTTGGGTATGGCTCTACAAGCTTGGCACACCTGTATTTGGGGAGTTTCTCCCATTCATCTCTGCAGATCCTCTCAAGCTCTTGTCAGGTTGGATGGAGAGAGTCGCTGCACAGCTATTTTCAGATCACTCCAAAGATATTAGATCGGGTTCAAGCCCGGGCTCTGGCTGGGCGACTCAAGGACAGTCAAAGACTTGTCCCGAAGCCACTCCTGAGTTGCCTTGGCTGTGTGCTTAGGGTCGTTGTCCTGATGGAAGGTGAACCTTCACCCCAGTCTGAGGTCCAGAGAGCTCTGGAGCAGGTTTTCCTCAATTATCTCTCTGTACTTTGCACCGTTCATCTTTCCCTCAATCCTGACTAGTCTCCTAGTCCCTGCTGCTGAAAAACTTCCCCACTGTATGATGCTGCCACCACCATGCTTCACCGTAGGGATGGTGTCAGGTTTCCCCCAGATGTGACGCTTGGCATTCAGGCCAAAGAGTTCAATTTTGGTTTCATCAGACCAGAGCATCTTGTTTCTCATGGTCTGAGTCCTTCAGGTGCCTTTTGGCAAACTCCAAGCGGGCTGTCATGTGCCTTTTACTGAGGAGTGTGGCTTCCGTCCGGCCACTCTACCATAAAGGCCTGATTGGTGGAGTGCTGCAGAGACGGTTGTCCTTCTGGAAGGTTCTCCCATCTCCTCAGAGGAACTCTGGAGCTCTGCTAGATTGACCATCGGGTTCTTGGTCACCTCCCTGACCAAGGCCCTTCTCCCCCAATTGCTCAGTTTGCCCAGGCGGCCAGCTCTAGGAAGAGTCTTGGTGGTTCAAACTTCTTCCATTTAAGAATGATGGAGCCCACTGTGTTCTTTTGGTACCCTTCCCCAGATCTGTGCCGACACAATCCTGTCTCGGAGCTCTACGGACAATTCCTTCAACCTCATGGCTTGTTCTGACATGCCATGTCAACTGTGGGACCTTATATAGACAGGTGTGCCTTTCCAAATCATGTCCAATCAATTGAATTTATCACAGGTGGACTCCAATCAAGTTGTAGAAACATCTCAAGGATGATCATTGTAGACAGGATGCACCTGAGCTCAATTTCGAGTCTCATAGCAGAAGCGCCTGAAAGCTTATATGAAATATATATGTTTTTTTTATATACATTTGCAAAAATTTATAAAAACCTGTTTTCACATTTTCATTATGGTGATTGTGTGTAGATTGATGAGGAATGTTTTATTTAATCAATTTTAGAATAATGCTATAACTTAACAAAATGTGGAAAAAGTCAAGGGGTCTGAATACTTTCCGAATGCACTGTATGTTTGAGTTGTGTGGACAAATCCCCATACACAGTGGTGTCAAGGGAGCTGTGGACATTGAGCAAACTCACCTGGTTGCCTCCACTTTTGGGGTTGACGAACACCAGCAGAGGTTTCATGAGTTGCGAGGGAACAGGCTTTACTATGAAGGGCTTCCATCGACCATCCTGGAGCAGAGAAAACAGTCGAGACATGAAGATCGCCGCCTCTGTTATCTCAATGTTCTAATCATCAAATGAGATAACTTAAGAGGACATTATCATAATCACAATATGTATATGTTAATACGATTTTCCTTACCTCTACTACCTTCTTACTCGGCTTCCCTTTCAGAGATGTGCGTTTCTTCTTTTTACTTGATTTTAATGATGTCTGAGGAGACAAAAACAAATACATCCATTGAATCAACATGTCTGTGTCTGTGTGTGTGTCTGTGTGTGTGTGTGTGTGTGTGTGTGTGTGTGTGTGTGTGTGTGTGTGTGTGTGTGTGTGTGTGTCTGTCTGTCTGTGTGTGTGTGTTGATCATTGCAGTACCTGTGGTTTGCGGACCCGGATGATCCAGGTGGGCGGCACTATGACGGAGGCGTGAGCTCCCAGCGAGCAAGGCTCCTCGATCTGCTGTAGCATGAAGCACGTCACCTTGTTGTGATACTGGACAGAGGAGAGTACAACAATCAATAACCATACCAAAGTTACCAAAGTCAGGATACACAACTCCACTCTCTGCTCCAAACTGAAATATCCATCTCAAACTGACCCAAAGTTAGTATGTCCCAATGTGCTCCCCATCCTTTCCCCTTGGCCTTAACCTTTCTATGTTTGCAGAACTGTAAGGTGGAAGAAACAAAGTGGAAGCTCGACCACTATACTGTGTATACCTATCCAGACCCTTCAGATGTGCAATCATCGAAGAGTTAGTGCCAAGGGAAAAGGGTTGGGTGTGAATAGGGACCATACTTCTTTTAACAGTTGATACAGCCTATGGACTACGGGTACTTACTGCCTGTTTGCACCAAGAACAGCTGATTGCAACAATCTCTTTACTATGGAATGAGAACTTCTGTTGAAAACCCTGTAGAGGAATAAGTAACATTTTACAAATTTGCGTTGACAGCTCTTAATGGTTTGCAGTACTTGAGTATATGTAGAGCAGGGATGTCAAACTCCTTCCACGGAGGGCCAAGTGCCTGCAGGTTTTTGTTTTTTCCATTCAATTAAACCCGAGACAACCGGGTGTGGGGAGTTCCTTACTAATTAGTGACCTTAATTCCTTTAATCAAGTACAAGGGTGGAGCAAAAACCCGCAGCCACTCGGTTGAATTTGACACCTGTGCTGTAGAGTGAGCTCCAAAAGTATTGGGACAGTGACAAATGTTTTGTTGTTTTGGCTCCAGAAATGTGGATTTGAAATTATTATGACTATGAGGTTAAAGTGCAGACTGTCAGCTTTAATTTTAGGGTATTTTCATCTATATCAGGTGAACCATTTAGAAGTTACAGTACTTTTTGTACATAGTCCCCAAATGTATAGGGGACCAAAGGTATTGGAACAAATGCACTTATATGTGTATTAAAGTACTCAAAGGTTTAGTATTTGGTACCACATTCCTAGCACGCAATGATTACATCAAGCTTGTGACTCTACATGATTACGGATAGTCCTGAATCAGGGGTACTCGCAATGCCGTTGCGGGTACATCAAATAGAAATGTGATTCACATTAAAAAATTTAAAATTTAAAAATTTAAATTTAAAAAAAGTAAAAAATCTTTCACATTTTCAAACAGTACATTTCTATTTTCCAAATGGGCTATACATTTGGGTGAGGTTTTTTTCTCACCTGAGTAGCCTCGTTTCACTGCCAAAAATAAAATTTTGCCATCTAGTATTCAGCGAAATAACAACACAATGTCAAATATAGGTAGTCTAGTCAGATAATTATCATCCAATCACATAAACTGTTGCTCTCTCACAGGAAACCTTTATTATTGCGCAGACATTTAGAAACGACACGTTATAATTAGAAAAATAAGCCACGGGAATTTTTGGAGCGAGAATAAAGACGACTTTCAAGTAGTAAGACATGTATAAAAGCAACAGATACCCGTAATAAGAAGGGGCTAGAAGCATCTTATATGGTGAGCTACCGAGTGGCTAGGACAGGCAAGCCCCGTACTATTGTGGAAGTCTTAAGTCTCCCTGCTGCTGCGGATATGGCTGGGACAATGCTGGGGGAAAATGCCCAAAAGAGTCAACAGAATGCCTTCATCAAACGACACTGTTTCACAACGAATCAGTAACATGGAAGGAGATGTTTAAAAAAAAAATCTGCTTTGCATACAAGCCAGTGAATTATATGCGTTACAGCTGGAGGAGTCAACAGATGTGGCGGGCCTGGCACAGCTCCTGGTATATGCCTGTTACGTTTATGGGAGGTCAATTAAGGAAGACATCCTCTTCTGTATACCACTGGAAACCAGGACAACATGAGATTATATTTTTTTAAGTACTGGACAGCTTTGTGACATCAAATGGACTTTGGTGGTCAATATGTGTTGGTATGTGTACTGATGGGGCAAAAGCCATGACAGTGAGACAGAGTGGAGTGGTATTGTGTGAGCAAGCAGTTGCTCCCGACACCACTTGTGTACACTGCAGCATCCACCGAGAGGCTCTTGCTGCCAAGGGAATGCCTGACAGCTTGAAAGACATTTTGGACACTACAGTGAAAATGGTTTACTTTGTTAAATCAAGGCCCCTGAACTCTCGTGTACTATCTGCATTATGCAATGATATGGGCAGTGACCATGTAACACTTTTACAACATACAGAAGTGCGCTGGTTATCAAGGGGCAAAGTATTGACACGTTTTTTGTAATTGAGAGACGAGCTTAAAATGTTCTTTGCTGACCATTATTTTCACTTGTCTGACCGCTTGCATGATGACGAGTTACTCACACAACTGGCCTATCTGGGTGATGTTTTTTCTCGCCTGAATGACCTGAATCTAAGATTACATGGACTCTCCGCAACTATATTCAATGTGCGGGAAAAAATTATTATCATCCTTTCAAGCACACCCTTATCATTAACCTGTGGTGAGTTATTAACAATTGAATGAACAAAAAAGGTTTTATATGTACAATAACTAAATAAAGAGCAACATTATTGATTATCATTACTTGTGCCCTGGTTCTATAAGAGCTCTTTGTCACTTCCCACGAGCCAGGTTGTGACAAATACTCACACTCATTATTTTGTTTAATAAATATATCATATAGTGTGTGGCAGGCATACAATGATGGCAAAAAACAACATTTGAGAGTGCATTGACCCTGGTGCTAGAGGGGATACACAGCTGGAGGTTGAATGTTTGAAGGGGTACGGGACTATAAAAAGTTTGGGAACCACTATCCTGAATGAATCGTGAATAATGATGAGTGTTAAAGTTATAGATGCACAAATATCATACCCCCCCCCAAATAAAATGCTAACCTCCACTGTTATTGTAATCGTGGGAGGTTAGCATGTCTTGGGGGTATGATATTTGTGCATCTGTAACTTTCTCACATCATTATTCACAATTAATTTATGACTACACGTAAGTTTAGAAACATATTCTATTCTTATTTACAATAAAAGTGACTCCAAAATGACACAATACATTATTTACCATTAATTTCTATTGATAACAAAGAAATCTGAAACACAACCAAAGCAAACAGCAAATGCATCCAACAAGTACACATAAGTACATTTTTCTAAATACTTTTGGTCCCCTAAAATGAAGGGACTATGTACAAAAAGTGCTGTAATTTCGGTTCACCCGATATGGATGAAAATACCCTCAAATTAAAGCTGACAGTCTGCACTTTAACCTCATAGTATCATTTCAATCTAAAGTGCTGGAGTACAGAGCCAAAACAACAAAAAATGTGTCACTGTCCCAATACTTTTTGACTTCTCCACATTTTGTGTTACAGCCTGAATTCAAAACAGATTAAATATTTTTTTCTCTCACCCATCTACTCACGATAACAAAGTAAAAACATGTTTTTCGAAATTTGTGCATATTTATTATAAATTAAATATATAAATATCTAATTTAGATAAGTATTCACACCTCTGAGTCAATATATGTTAGAATCACCTTTGGCAGCGATTACAGATGTGAGTCTTTCTGGGTAAGTATCTAAGAGCTTTGCACATCTGGATTATATAATATGTGCACGTTTCTTTAAAAAATTCTTCAAGCTCTGTCAAGTTGGTTGTTGATCATTGCAAGACAGCCATTTTCCAGTATTGCCATAGATTTTCAAGCAGATTTAAGTCAAAACTGTAACTAGGCCACTCTGGAACTTTCTATGTTGCCATGGTAAGCAACTTCGGTGTGTATTTGTCCTTGCGTTTTATGTTATAGTCCTGATTATAGGTACATTTTTCTCCCAGTGTCTGTTGGAAAGCAGACATATCCAGGTTTTCCTCTGTTTCACAATATTCCATTTATTTTTATCCTAAAAAAACTCCCTAGTTCTTGCCATTGACAAGCATACCCATAACATGATGCAGCCACCACCATGCTTGAAAATATGAAGAGTGGTACTCATTGATGTGTTGTGTTGGATTTGCCCTAAACATAATACTTTGTATTCAGGATTAAAGTTAATTTTTTTGCAAACATTTTTTGCAGTTTTACTTTAGTGCCTTATTGCAAACAGGAAGCATGTTTTGGAATATTTTTATTCTGTACAGGCTTCCTTCTTTTCACCCTGTCATTTAGGTTAGTATTGTAGAGTAATACACTATTGTAGATACATCCTCAGTTTTTGCCTATAACATCCATTACACTCTGTAACTGTTTTAACGTCACCATTGGTGAAATCCCTGAGTGGTTTCCTTCCTCTCCGGCAACTGAGTTAGGAAGGACGCCTGTATCTCTGTAGTGACTGGATGTATTGATACACCATCCAAAGTGTAATTAATAACTTCACCATGCTCAAAGGGATATTCAATGTCTGCTTTTTTTTTACCCATCTACCAATAAGTGCCCTTCATTGAGAGGCATTGGAAACCCTCCCTGGTCTTTGTAGTTGAATCTGTGCTTGAAATTAACTGCACGACTGAGGGACCTTACAGATAATTCTATGTGTAGGGTACAGAGATGGGGTAGTCATAAAAAAATAATGGTAAACAGTATTATTGCACCCAGAGAGAGCCCATGCAACTTATTATGTGACTTGTTAAGCACATTTTTATTTCTGAACTTATTTAGGTTTGCCATTACAAAGGAGATTAATACTTATTAAGACTTTTCAACTTTTCATTTTTAATTGATTTGTAAAAACAAATGATGGGGTACTGTGTGTAGGCCAGTGACACAAAATCTAATTTTAATACATTTTAAATTCAAACTGTAACATAACAAAATGTGGGAAAAGTCAAGAGGTGTGCATACTTTCTGAAGGCACTGTTTGTGAATATATGGTTGGTGAATGGTTCTCACTGACCTTCCCACACTGTCGACACTTCCCAGTCTGGCGCCTCCTGTGGACCCAATGGTGACGGACAACGTTGGGCTGGAATTTAGGAAACATTGTTGAATCACATAACAAATCGTGATGCACTGACATTGAAATTGACTAATGTAGACTGAATCAGTTAGTGAGACAGAAATACAGTCAAAGAACAAATAACTTGGAGAGAAACTAAGAATAAGTGGTGCAGGGACCAGAAAGATACTGACCTCTCGAACATTTCGAGATCCGGGTTCCCTAAACGATGGCTTACATCTAAAATTGATCTGTGGAGAGAAAATACAACATCGTTGGTCAAAAACATAAATATTCCTGGTTATGTTGTTTAAGTATAATCTAATAATTGGTCAAGTTTATAGTCACCTTTTCTAGCTGCTCGATACACATGGTGTGGACTGCTATTTTGCAGCCAGCACATTTCTTCCTCGCCACGGACTTTTGCTGTGGTAGAATCACAGAGATAATATTTAGCTTTATTTGGCCAATGCTAATAATAAACCAGATGGTCATTTTCATGAAGAAAAATTGTGTGACTTGCTTCAGCTCTTTAAAAGTATGTTTTTCAACTCATTAAACATTTACATGTTGTGTTTATATTTTTGTCCAGTGTAGTTTAATTGGACAAGGAGCAGGACCATTTTGAATAGCTACCTCTGTATTGCTATGGTTCTCATTCAAACCCATGTTCATTTATGCACATTTTTGTATGGCTATAGTTCAAAAAGTAGATGTAATATCAGACATATTTCACCAGTCTATGGCCCTTATTTGCCATTGAAATGCATTGGTATCCATAGCAATGGCTCCATTTGTGCTGCTCAATAACAAGACAATAGAGCTGTTAGCTGACATTAGCTAGCTATTGTCACGCTAAACCACTGGTTCTCAATCCTGGTCCTGGGGACCCAAAGGGGTGCACAATGTTGTTTTTGCCCTAACACTACACATCTGATTTAAATTATAAACTCATCAAAAGGCTTTGATTTGAATCAGGTGTGTAGTGCTAGGGCAAAAACAAAACTGTGCACCCCTTTGGGTCCCCAGGACCAGGATTGAGAACCACTGCTCTAAACTATTGATTGGTAGAAGAGACTTTTGTTATGATTTCAGATTTGAATAACAGAAGTAGACCAAGATGTCATACCTCTCTAACTTTTTGCTTAACTTGTTGGGAAAATGGTAAAAATATCAGTTGTTTATAAAAAGTTTGAGAAAATGTTAATGTGGTTACATTTTGTTTACTGATTTATGATTTGAATAGCAGAGAAGTAGAGAAAGATTTCATATTCTCCAACCTTTTGTCTAACTTGTTTTGGGAAAGTGGTCAAAGGAGTTGTTTTGTGTCAAAAGTTGCATTGTTGCATTCACAGTGAATGGAATGTTGGAAGTTGTGATCTCACAATGGAAGCTTTAGAATGTTGAAGAAATCCAATGAAAGCGGATGAAGTTTAATAAAAATGTAAAAACTATAAATAGTATCAAATAGCTGTATACAAGCACACTATTCCAGACCAGTCTGCACATTTTACATTTTGAACGGTGTTTCTAGTTTAAACTGTATGAGGAGTAGTGTTGCAAAAAATAATAACTATAAGTCAGAAATATGTGCTACAATATTTAAAAGTGTGGCTGATTTTGCACACTACACTAATAAATCATTAGACAACATATTCTATTGAAAATGTACCCAAAAGAATGCTGCAATAACGTACTACTGTAACAGTCTCAATAATCTAAAATACACTTTTACAAACGATGCCATGCAGATTAGTCTTTCTGTGAATAACAGAGGGTGCTCAAACACATTATTTTGTCCTAGTGCAGTTCAGTTGCAGTGAAGGCTCACCATTGTCTTTGTGACGCAGTACTGCTCTCCAACGTAACAGACGTCTCCTGAGACACTGGTCTCAAACCAGATATGATCCCCAAACTGGGCATTATCCTGGGAGGACAGAGAATATAATACGGAAATAATTTAGGTTGGACAAATGTCACCAGTTTTCAGTTTTTATCTCAGATGAAAATGCTACTGTATATTTGGTTGGGCAGCAACCCCCATTTCACCTCTTTTGTCTCATTTCACCTCTTTTTGTCTTTGCATTTAGATATGTCTAAAACCTGTGTGAACACACGCAACTAAGCAAATCTTCACCATAGCATTTCTGTTGTTCAAAATCTGTTTTTTGAGGTTCCATGAGGACAACGTAACAAGAAAAGGCCCAATTGTGCTATTTCTGGAATCTCTGCTGTAGCGGCATTGAATGGGACCTTTCTAAACCGTTATACACCGGAGGCTATACTCACACTCCAGTCGACAGTGTTGCAGTTCTCTCGAAGTGGGTCAGTCTTGCCTGGGGCTGAGGCGCTGGGCTGGGCTGCCAAGTGTTGGAGGCCTGACTTAGCGATAGCTTTCCTGAAACAAAACAATAAATAATGTGGCCTTTTAAAAGGTTCTGCAGTATAGTACAACACCCAAGGCTGTGCTTTTAAACCAAATTTAAAAAAAATTGCAGGCAGCCGAGAAATGAATTTAGTTAGCTTGAGGTGAAACTATTTCACCATCCTGTACATTGAATGGACTTCATCAATTGACCCTTCAGATATCCAATGAAGTATTGATCAACATCACCATATACATTTTATCAAACCACTGAAACACATTTATAGGCATTATACTCTGTGTGTGTGTGTGTGTGTGTGTGCCCACGAGTGCATGTGGGTTTTCAAGAGCAAAAAACACACTAGATCTTCCTCCTCAGCTATTATACAAACATTTTCGACGACACTAGTGATAGTCAGTCCGTTCGTCACTATCGAGACCTTTGTCTCAGGCCCTTCCGCCTATAAGACTGGTAGAGAGACTAGCAATGCTAACTAGGAGATCAATGCTGTAGCAGTGTTACTCAGCTCCAACCAGCTAGCGCTACTTTGTTAGCGGTGTCGCTATTGAGGTAGCTCTATGGAGGTTGTCATTATGGACTGGGGAATGAGAATGGCAGGACAACACATACAGTGGGGAGAACAAGTATTTGATACACTGCCGATTTTGCAAGTTTTCCTACTTACAAAGCATGTAGAGGTCTGTAATTTTTATCATAGGTACACTTCAACTGTGAGAGACGGAATCTAAAACAAAATCCAGAAAATCACATTGTATGATTTTTAAGTAATTAATTTGCATTTTATTGCATGACATAAGTATTTGATACATCAGAAAAGCAGAACTTAATATTTGGTATAGAAACCTTTGTTTGCAATTACAGAGATCATACGTTTCCTGTAGTTCTTGACCAGGTTTGCACACACTGCAGCAGGGATTTTGGCACACTCCTCCATACAGACATTCTCCAGATCCTTCAGGTTTCGGGGCTGTCGCTGGGCAATATGGACTTTCAGTTCCCTCAAAAGATTTTCTATTGGGCTCAGGTCTGGAGACTGGCTAGGCCACTCTAGGACCTTGAGATGCTTTTACGGAGCCACTCCTTAGTTGCCCTGGCTGTGTGTTTCGGGTCGTTGTCATGCTGGAAGACCCAGCCACGACCCATCTTCAATGCTCTTACTGAGGGAAGGAGGTTGCTGGCCAAGATCTTGCGATACATGGCCCCATCCATCCTCCCTTCAATACGGTGCAGTCGTCCTGTCCCCTTTGCAGAAAAGCATCCCCAAAGAATGATGTTTCCACCTCCATGCTTCACGGTCAGGATGGTGTTCTTGGGGTTGTACTCATCCTTCTTCTTCCTCCAAACACGGCGAGTGGAGTTTAGACCAAAAAGCTCTATTTTTGTCTCATCAGACCACATGACCTTCTCCCATTCCTCCTCTGGATCATCCAGATGGTCATTGGCAAACTTCAGACGGGCCTGGACATGCACTGGCTTGAGCAGGGGGACCATGCGTGCACTGCAGGATTTTAATCCATGACGGCGTAGTGTGTTACTAATGGTTTTCTTTGAGACTGTGGTCCCAGCTCTCTTCAGGTCATTGACCAGGTCCTGCCGTGTAGTTCTGGGCTGATCCCTCAACTTCCTCATGATCATTGATGCCCCGCGAGGTGAGATCTTGCATGGAGCCCCAGACCGAGGCTGATTGACCGTCATCTTGAACTTCTTCCGTTTTCTAATAATTGCGCCAACAGTTGTTGCCTTCTCACCAAGCTGCTTGCCTATTGTCCTGTAGCCCATCCCAGCCTTGTGCAGGTCTACAATTTTATCCCTGATGTCCTTACACCCTCTCTGGTCTTGGCCATTGTGGTGAGGTTGGAGTCTGTTTGATTGAGTGTGTGGACAGGTGTCTTTTATACAGGTAACAAGTTCAAACAGGTGCAGTTAATACAGGTAATGAGTGGAGAACAGGAGGGATTCTTAATGAAAAACTAACAGGTCTGTGAGAGCCAGAATTCTTACTGGTTTGTAGGTGATCAAATACTTATGTCATGCAATAAAATGCTAATTAATTACTTAAAAATCATACAATGTGATTTTCTGGATTTTTGTTTTAGATTTCGTCTCTCACAGTTGAAGTGTACCTATGATAAAATTACAGACCTCTACATGCTTTGTAAGTAGGAAAACCTGCTAAAATCGGCAGTGTATCAAATACTTGTTCTCCCCACTGTATGAGGAGTACATCTGATATGGGGTAGGTTCATTATACCATAAGAACTAGAGACTATTTGTTAGTATTTAAACAAAATAGGTGGTCTCTGGTAGCTTTTGGATAGGCCTAACCTATGTCACATATGTTTGCCTTAGAAAATATCACCACAGGAGTTATGAGCATTGTCACAAAAAAACACAACGTTCCTCCTCAAATTAAAAGGACAGTGAGATAGTACTATCACAAAACAAGTCAAAGCAGCTTGCTACCACAGATTCACTCAAGAGTTACGATGGAAGAACTCTAACAAAGATGGGACCCTGTCTGATGGAGGTAATGGACTACATACAGAAGGAACCCACTCCATGTCTCCAGCCGGGGGTCGTAGTAGGCCCCCAGGGCAGAGCTGAGTGAACCTGCTGAGTGGCTCCTGCAGAAGACGGGGTGGCTGAGGTAGACGGTTGAGCTCCGGCGGTTGGGCAGTGGATGCCCCCTCCCTGGCCAGGGGCTGCCTGCTTTGGAGATGGTAGCGATTCGCCGCTGCCTTATCTGTCTGGAGCGCCCGCAGTAGCGGCCGTATGGCGTGGCCTCACCCGGCGAGAGACGGGACGAGTTTCTCCGCAGGCAGCGGGGGGCGCGTATGAGGGGCCGAGATGAGGAGACTCTCTCGGCCACCACCCCCAGCGGCGACGGGGAACGTTGGGTAAGCCACCAGGAAGTGTCCTCTATTTCCCTGTCGGAAACGTCAACCTCCTCCACTACTTCAGCCTGGTGCTGGAGCTCCTCGTCGGGGTCGAAGAGCTGGCTGTCCTCGGAAAGGCTGTGGTCGTCGTCGTTGCTGTCGCCGTCTGAGTGTAGGGTGCTGGAGCGGGACAGGGCCCTGCTGCCACCTCCACTGCCCCTCATCTCCACCTGCTGCTCCCCAGCTGGCAGGAACAGGTTCCCCCTTCCCCCGCCCTCCTCCTCCTCAGTCATCTGGATAAGGCTGGCCAGCAGCATCGAGGGCCCCAGCAGGTGCGTGTCGATGGTGTGCAGCTTGCGGTGGCGCACAGCGAAGCGCGGGTTCATGCTGAGCGTGGTGGTACTTGAGCGTCTCCGGACATGGCTGCTGGAGGATGACTTGGAGTAGGATGATTTGGCATAGCCGGCCACCTTGGCCAGTCGGCCACCCCCCGTGCAGCAACCCCCCGCCAGCGGGAGCTCCTGTAGCTGCACGCTGGAGCGGCGCCGTTGGGCCAGAACGGCTGAGGGGAGGCCCACTCTAGAGCGCCGGCGAGCCTTACTGGTCGGCACGGCAACACTGGGGCGGCGGTTACTGCAGCAATAGTCCAGCTCCACCTCTTCCTCGTCCCGCGAGCCCGTCTCCTTCCTCTTAAAGTGGCGGCGGAAAAAGGTATCCATGGTAGCCTGAGGGAGATACTGCCCTTTTTTAAATACTCCTTTGTGGCTGTTGGTGCAGAAATGAGTCCATAAGCTTGGGTTACAGAATTAGACACCACCACCTACTGCTATCTTAAGAAAGCAATACTGTGTGCAAGGGTACATAATACCAGTGAGAAAAAAGCAATAAGAAGGGCATAGTTATATGAACTGGAGGAAGTTAAGTCATACTTGCCTGTTTCGGAAATAGATCATAGATATATGAAGACCTTTCAGTGTCCATTACGCAGTCATACTATATTATTTGTGTTGGGATTATAAGTAATCGTAGAAAGAAATACATATGGACAGATCGTCTCAACTGAACCGGATATATCTGGGTCTAACTGGGTCCATGACTGCACCCCTTTTGATTTGAATGAAACCTTTCATGTTAGTCCATGGTGGAAGTTGTCACAAGGTGACTTTTTGTAATGATAAAACATACAAGAGGTAGAGGTGCTTAAAGTTGACACATTTAGCATAGGGCAATTCCACGATAAGGGTTTGAAAAAATCTATTTTGGTTATTGAACTCCAGTAGTTGAAGTGGATTTACACCCGGTAACATAATTGCAGTAACGATTTCATCATGGGTCCCTGATCTGTACTACACAGAAATGCATAATTATGGATATGAATGTCATTCTTTTCAAAAATCTAATCAAATTTTATTTGTCACAAACACATGGTTAGCAGATGTTAATGCGAGTGTAGCGAAATGCTTGTGCGTCTAGTTCCGACCCTGCAGTAATATCTAACAAGTAATCTAACAATTTCACAACAACTAACTTATACACACAAGTGTGAAGGAATGAATAAGAATATGTACATAAAAACATATGAACAAGCGATGGCCGAAAGGCATAGGCAAGATGCAGTAGATGGTATAGAGTACAGTATATACAGTGCCTTGCGAAAGTATTTGGCCCCCTTGAACTTTGCGACCTTTTGCCACATTTCAGGCTTCAAACATAAAGATATAAAACTGTATTTTTTTGTGAAGAATCAACAACAAGTGGGACACAATCATGAAGTGGAACGACATTTATTGGATATTTCAAACTTTTTTAACAAATCAAAAACTGAAAAATTGGGCGTGCAAAATTATTCAGCCCCTTTACTTTCAGTGCAGCAAACTCTCTCCAGAAGTTCAGTGAGGATCTCTGAATGATCCAATGTTGACCTAAATGACTAATGACGATAAATACAATCCACCTGTGTGTAATCAATTCTCCGTATAAATGCACCTGCACTGTGATAGTCTCAGAGGTCCGTTAAAAGCGCAGAGAGCATCATGAAGAACAAGGAACACACCAGGCAGGTCCGAGATACTGTTGTGAAGAAGTTTAAAGCCGGATTTGGATACAAAAAGATTTCCCAAGCTTTAAACATCCCAAGGAGCACTGTGCAAGCGATAATATTGAAATGGAAGGAGTATCAGACCACTGCAAATCTACCAAGACCTGGCCGTCCCTCTAAACTTTCAGCTCATACAAGGAGAAGACTGATCAGAGATGCAGCCAAGAGGCCCATGATCACTCTGGATGAACTGCAGAGATCTACAGCTGAGGTGGGAGACTCTGTCCATAGGACAACAATCAGTCGTATATTGCACAAATCTGGCCTTTATGGAAGAAAGCCATTTCTTAAAGATATCCATAAAAAGTGTTGTTTAAAGTTTGCCACAAGCCACCTGGGAGACACACCAAACATATGGAAGAAGGTGCTCTGGTCAGATGAAACCAAAATTGAACTTTTTGGCAACAATGCAAAACGTTATGTTTGGCGTAAAAGCAACACAGCTGAACACACCATCCCCACTGTCAAACATGGTGGTGGCAGCATCATGGTTTGGGCCTGCTTTTCTTCAGCAGGGACAGGGAAGATGGTTAAAATTGATGGGAAGATGGATGGAGCCAAATACAGGACCATTCTGGAAGAAAACCTGATGGAGTCTGCAAAAGACCTGAGACTGGGACGGAGATTTGTCTTCCAACAAGACAATGATCCAAAACATAAAGCAAAATCTACAATGGAATGGTTCAAAAATAAACATATCCAGGTGTTAGAATGGCCAAGTCAAAGTCCAGACCTGAATCCAATCGAGAATCTGTGGAAAGAACTGAAAACTGCTGTTCACAAATGCTCTCCATCCAACCTCACTGAGCTCGAGCTGTTTTGCAAGGAGGAATGGGAAAAAATGTCAGTCTCTCGATGTGCAAAACTGATAGAGACATACCCCAAGCGACTTACAGCTGTAATCGCAGCAAAAGGTGGCGCTACAAAGTATTAACTTAAGGGGGCTGAATAATTTTGCACACCCAATTTTTCAGTTTTTGATTTGTTAAAAAAGTTTGAAATATCCAATAAATGTTGTTCCACTTCATGATTGTGTCCCACTTGTTGTTGATTCTTCACAAAAAAATGCAGTGTTATATCTTTATGTTTGAAGCCTGAAATGTGGCAAAAGTTCGCAAAGTTCAAGGGGGCCGAATACTTTCGCAAGGCACTGTACATATGAGATGAGTAATGTAGGATATGTAAACATTATATAAAGTGGCATTGTTTAAAGTGGCTAGAGATGAGTCAGTATGTTGGCAGCAGCCACTCAATGTTAGTGATGGCTGTTTAACAGTCTGATGGCCTTGAGATGTGGTGTATCCTAAATACGTACACAAAGGTATTAATATGCAACATTCTCCTTTGTATATTTGGGTATTATTCTACACACTGGATATTATTTTAATGAGCTTCACCACCAAAAAAGACCAAATTTGGTTGTTCCGGACCGGACCAAATCTGAACTAATCAGAGACATCTATGTTTCACAAGTTTGAACATCAATGTCCAGTACAGTAGAAATGAGTACAGTAAAGTACAGCATAGTAGAGCAGAGTTCAGTACAGTAAAGTATAGTTCAGTACAGCACAGCACAGTAGAGTTCAGTACAGTACTTTATAGTGTACGCAACTCGTGTGCTCTACTGTGTTCTGTACTGAAGACTACTCCACTCTATTCTACTTTACAGTATAGTACAGGACCGTACTGTACAGAAATATCCTCTACTTTTCTTTACTGTACTCTACTGTAATGTACTGTGTACTGTGCTGTCCAAACTTGTGAAACATAGACATCTATGATTGGTTCATATTTGGTCCCGTCCGGAACAGACCAAATCTATACCAATCATGGATGTCTATGTTCGGGCCAAATGAAGGCCGGTCCAGAAGTCTGTGGAAGTTGAAATCAAGGCTGGTCCAAATTTCAGTTATGTGAAATTTTGGTGCCATTAATTGGAGAGAGAGTGAGAGCAAAAGCGAGAGAGACGGTTTGTCCACACTCTTGCTTTAACCACCAGATGACAGAAAGAAAAAACAGTTATCAGCTGAACAAAACAGTATGCGAGTGGAAGGGAGGACAGTGGGTGGTGACCCAACTGTGGATTGTGACTACTATGGTTTCCCATCAGAAATTCTGTTCCCAATTTGTTAACAGAATTTTGAGTTTTAATCTCTTAATAATTCATAAACAATATTGATATTAGTAAAAACACTCTAAATAAAATGATAGGTCTAACTTAACTTGTTACTTCTGTGAACTTTCATTATCCTCCCTCTAAATGAAGGAGAGAAATTAGAAAATATCTTAAAGATATGTGGGGTTTTGGGAACAGAATTTCAAAGCACAAAGCAAAAGTTTCCTAAACTTACAGAAACCAAAAAAATATCCCAAACTAGATATGTGTTGATATTAGTTGGCAGGGGTCTTTACTTCAACCTTATTGTGTTTTGATGTATTTCTAATACCTTTTCAGACTTTTTCTGGTAAATGTGACCCAACAGCCTCTCTCTCTCTTCATGTTCAGGCCAGGTCTGGCCAAAGACTCTCCCACTGTAGCTACCCGCTGCTCGCTTGTTAGCTGTACACTAACATGCTGACTAGACCGGCCATGTTGGGTACTCATGTTATTCAATCATTTCATCCAAACGGGTGCCCTAAAATATTAACTTGGTTCTAATTTAGAAGCTTTACGGGCTGCAAGTCCCACCTCTCCCATCTACTCATTGGTTTTCATGAGTATACTAACGCATGTGGGTAATTGAAAGATGAACAAGGAGTGATTTATCAAAGAAAACTAACTAAGTTTGCTCTTTTATCTGTGGATTAATTTTCAGAGTAGAGAACACAATACTTTGTATGATGGAAAATGGAACGAAATTCTACAAAAATCCATTAAAAAAAAGGACCATATGCATTTCAGGTAAAATAACAACCCAATGTTTATCTCCCAGGACAAATTAGCTAGCAACAGCAAGCTAACTACATGTCCATGAATGTTTCATGTGTGTTTCAACCTGTCCCCAAATTAATATAGTAGGTTCACAGTTGTCTTTGGTATTTTAACATGCGTGTCATGAATGCGTCTGGTGGGGACAGACAAAATCAACATGCGCATGATGGCGCATGCGAATGCACGCGCAGAGACGTTTTGGTCAAGGTGTAAGGATCTTGCTAACGATCATCAGCGTATATCATCACATTGACTTTTGACTGCCTTTTCAGATATACTCAAATGCCAGCCACATGCCATTTAAATTTAGAGCTCTATAAATGTGGATTTTCGTATCGTAGTGTACGCGCACACGCACACTGAAATATGGATGTGTGAGATACATACGTAGAAGGTGGGTTGTAGGCCTATTGATTTGGTGATACTTTGCTCAGTGTTGAATATGGAGTGAGTGTTATGTTTGTCTCCTGTGGCTTTCTCTAGATGTATAATGGGAGGCAGGTGGACTGTTAGACGGGAGTGACATAACAGCTTGTTATGTAGCACTATATTGGATCACTCCAATATGGGATCCTTCCGTGCGGCAGGATACATTCCAAGTAAGAATTTCAGATTAGTCCCGTGTACCCGGGTAGTACTGCAGCTGACCCCCTTAAATAGCTGCCGCCGCACTACTTCCACCTCTTCCTTTTCTCTGCTCATTCCAGAGAGGATTTGCTTGGTAAGAGGTCTATGTTAGAGTGTATAAGTGCAGAAGTATACCCACAACTATTCAATAGCTTGGAGCAGCTAGCTCCCACTTGGTTAGGCTTGTGCCATCTCGTTTGGGTTTCGACCATGTTTTTATTACTTGTGACAGTGTACCAACCTGGGCGATACTTGGTTTGGTCTACCAGTATTGCGGCACTGAGGGTTTGTATTAGTTGTCTCTGTGACTTGTCTGTCCACTGGAACCCTCCCGGCTTTAGCCTTCAGATTCGGGGACGCGCCTTCCCCGCAAGATCGGGAGATTGCAGTACTCTCCTGAGAGTGAACTAGGTGTCGCGAGGTGCACCACGTTTCATCTCTCACAGGGCGCAGCGATCTTGCCTAGACTCTTGTGTGTTTCCACGGTGACTGAGCTATGCAAAGTAGCTAGCTTAACCAGAGGTGTCAATCAATCTTTACTATTATACAGTATTGAGCAGCATTTTACACTGTTGGCTTAATTATTTCCACAAGGAAAAGGTACAGCAATTCCTTTTTAGAAAGAGTCAGGTCTCTGGGTGGGCCACTCAAGGACATTGAGACTTGTCCAGTTTCATCATAGTGCTTGATGGTTGTTGCGACTGCACTTGAAGAAACTTTCAAAGTTCTTGAAATGTACCGGATTGACTGACCTTCATGTCTTAAAGTAATGATGAACTGTCGTTTCTCTTTGCTTACTGTTCTTGCCATGGACTTGGTCTTTTACCAAAAATAGGGCTATCTTCTGTATACCACCCCTACCTTGTTACAACCCAACTGATTGGCTCAAACACATTAAGAGGGAAAGAAATTCCATACATTTACTTTTAACAAGACGCACCTGTTAATTGAAATGCATTCCAGGTGACTACTTCATGAAGCTGGTTGAGGAAATGTCAAGAGGGTGGCTACTTTGAAGAATCTCAAATATATTTTGATTTGTTTAACACTTTTTTAGCTACTACGTGATTCCATATGTGTTATTTCATATTTTTGATTTCTTCACTATTATTCTACAATGTAGAACATAGTCAAGATAAAGAAAAACCCTTGAATTGTGTTCAAACTTTTGACTGGTAGTACATATTTTTGTCAAACAGATGGAAAAGGGCTACAGTCAACAAAATGTGGAATTAGTCAAGAGGTATGAATACCTTCTGAAGGCATGGTAGATAACCCATATGGGTCATCCTACATTCATCCTCATGTCCATATCAGTCCAAATCAAATGCTAAACCTTCCCTTTGATCCACCTCATCACCGCTCCATTTAAAAAGTACACACATTAAATGAAATATGTTTCCCCTGCACAAAGGACGAGGGCAGAATGGGGTGGAATGAGGATGAGGCATCAACAAGAGCTGTGAATAATGTGAAAAAAAGGGGGAGAGGACGGGTCAAAGCCATTTCCACTGTGCCGAGTGAGGGTGAATGGACTGGCAATGAGGATAGAGGAGAGGAGAGAAGAGGACATGGTATGGGGTGGGGTGGGAGGATGGAGAGAGGGAGAAAAAACATATGAAAAGAATAAATCAGCTGCAAATGGAGAGGAAGTCGAATGCGGTGTTAAGTAACCACATCAGAATAGAGACCCTGACGCACCGTGTGTATTGGTCTACTGTATTACCGAAAAGGTCGGCTACTGGGTTTGCGTTGCCTAACTGACTACTGTGTAACTTCACGGACGTGTTACTCAAGTGCAGTAGAAGTGGAATTACGATTTTTGCCCTACTTTCACTAAGCTATGCTTAGCTCTATTACCTCCCAGATGGAAGAATCTGGCTTTAGCGCGTTGATACTGGAGCTAGTGTCAGTTTTTGCCATTAGTGCCCATGAGGACACTCCTCCAGGGAGAAATAGAAGGAATGGTTTAAAAAACAATAAAAAACTATTAAGCATATTCAAAAATCACCTGTCATAAAAAAAAGTCCACCGGCCGTCACTATAAGAACCCCGCCTAAGGAAATGTTATCTAGGGGAAACACAAGAAGCTCTCATATGAGTGATACAGTGCCTTCAGAAAAGTATTCACACCCCTTGACTTTTTCCACATTTTGTTGAGTTACAGCTTGAATTTAAAATTGAAAAAAATAAAAATTGTCACTGGTCTACACAATACCCCATAATGTCAACGTTGTGTTTTTTATTTTTTATTATTATTAATACAAAATTCAAAAGGCACTCGCACATCTGAGCAATCTAATTTGCAGGTGCATGGCAACAATTGAACAAGATGAAGGAAAAAGGAAACCGCACACTGCTCTTGATAGTATCACTGATATTTAATAAGCTTACGTATCGGCCTCGCGGCCTTCGTCAGAGCTTTTGTCTTGAGTCATTAAGTATTCAACCCCTTTGTTGTGGCAAGTCTTAATAAGTTCAAGAGTAAAAACGTGCTTAACAAGTCACATAATAAGTTGCATGGACTCACTCTGTGCAATAATAGTGTTTAATAGGATTTTTCAATGACTACCTCATCTCTGTGTCCCACACATAGGTTGTCAAGATGTGCTTCTCTGGTGCTCATTAAGAAAAACAAGATTTCGGGGCCTCCCGAGTGGCGCAAAGGTCTAAGGCACTGCATCACAATGCTATAGACGTCACTACAGACCCAGTTTCAATCCCATAAGGCGGCACACCAGCGTCGTCTGGGTTGGGGGGGTGCTTTACTTGGCTCATCGCGCTCTAGTGCCTCCTTGTGGCGGGCCGAGTGCCTGCAGGCTGACCTCGGTTGTCAGGTTAACAGTGTTTCCTCCAACACATTGGTGCGGCTGGCTTCAAGGTTAAGCGGGCGGGTGTTAAGAAGCGCAGTTTGGCGAGTCAGAGGGCGAATGACTCATCCTTCTCTTCCCGAGCCTGTTGGGGAGTTGCAGCAATGAGGCAAGATCGAAATTGGGGAGAAAAAGGGGGGTAAAATACTAAAATAAATTGTATTTGGGGTGTGGTTCGATGTGGTAGTTACTGATGTTTGTCCCCATTGAGACACTTCTTCAAAATAGATAACGCAATAAATCTGTAATTCATTTTGATGTCTTTGTCGAGGAGGTTTTAGTCAAGCAATTTTACATCTAGCTAAGGTGTTAGGAGCAGTATTTCTCAAGTAAAAAAAATTGCAATGTGTTGCCTTATGTAAACAAAGTCCAATCCACTGCATTGCAGGGCAGGTCTGTCTCACTGTCTGTGTGTTCTACGATAGAATTGGATAGAGTGCAATCACTGAATCTGTATATCCCGTGTTAGTGGGAAAGTGAGCATTGTCGAAATCAAAACCCGACCCTCAAGTACAACTCACTTACAAAACTCAGTTTTGGACGAGACTGACTATGACCAAAATGATTCTATTTATACTTTGTAGTCAATTTTGACACAAGAATTATAATGGAGCCGGAGTGGATGGCTGCCGTTTTACGGTCTCATAACCAATTGTGCTATTGTGTGTTTTTTTTGTGTTATTTGTAACTTATTTTGTAGATAATGTTTCTGCCATTGTCTATTATGACCGAAAAAAGCTTCTAGATATCAGGACAGTGATTACTCACCTCGTACTGGATGAAAATGTATTCTTTAACGAGTCGGATGCGAAGGATTTACTTAAAACACCCGACATGGCCAAAATCCACGTGATTCGCATGAGAAAGAGACGGAGATACTGGGGACGTAGGTCGGGGTGCCTTGGGTAATCTGCCTCAGTCCTATTAGCCAACGTACAATCATTGGATAACAAAATGGACGAGCTATGATCACGAATACCCTACCAACAGGACATTAAAAACTGTAATATCTTATGTTTCACCGAGTCGTGGCTGAATGACGACATGAATAACATACAGCTGGCGGAGTTTACGCTGCATAGGCAAGATAGAACAGCTGCCTCCGGTAAAACAAGGGGTGGCGGTCTGTGTATATTTGTAAACAGCCAGCGCACAAAATCTAAGGAAGTCTCGAGGTTTTGCTCGCCAGAGGAAGAATATCTCATGACAAGCTGTAGACCACACTATTTACCAAGAGAGTTTTCATCAATATTTTTCGTAGCTGTTGATGTACCACCACAAACTGATGCTGGCACTAAAACCGCACTCAATTACCTGTATAAGGCCATAAGCAAACAGGAAAACGCTCATCCAGAGGTGGCACCCCTAGTGGCTGGGGACTTTAACGCAGGGAAAATTACATCCGTTTTGCCTAATTTCTACCATTTCTACCATGCTGCGGATTTTCGCAGCTTTTCGTTAAAAATCGCGCAACATTTCAAAGTCCTGCTACTCATGCCAGGAATATAGTATATGCATATGATAAGTATGTGTGTATAGAAAACACTCTGAAGTCTCTAAAACTGGTAAAATCGTGTCTGTGGCTATAACAGAGCGTGTTTAGGAGTAAAAATCCCAGGGAAAACTGTTCACCAAAAACACACAAAAAAATTCATCCGCCAGTCTTTGAATTGTCTAAGGCGAAAGAAAATGTACAACGCCTACAGCTTCCACACGATGTCGCCAATACTGGCATTTCTTTGCACATTTATCCTTGGTGGGATGACGTATAGGCACTTCCTGTCTTGGGGTGCACCCAGGAAATTATGAAAGTAAAAAAAATGGACGATGATTTCAAGACTTGCTGCTATCGAATACAGATCGCCCCGTGATCAATTTGATCGATTATTAACGTTTATTAATACCTAAAGTTGGTTTACAAAAGTCGTTTGAAGTGATTTGTAAAAGTTTATAGGCAACTTTGTTAATTTGAAAAGTGACGTTGCGTCGTGTAAAGCTGCATTTTCCTTGGATCAGACGGCCTTTATAGATGGACATTTTTGGCATACTTTGACGGATTTAATCGGGAAAAAGACCCAATTGTGATGTTTATGGGACATATAGTAGTGCCAACAGAGAAGCTTGTCAAAGGTAATGAAGGTTTTATATTTTATTTCTGCGTTTTGTTTAGCGCCGGCTACCGCAAAATCTGTTGTTTAGGTGACGTTTTGGTATTTTGGGGGGGTGCATGCTATCAGATAATAGCTTCTCATGCTTTCGCCGAAAAGCATTTTACAAATCTGACTTGGTGGCTAGATTCACAACGAGTGTAGCTTTAATTCAGTACCTTGCATGTGTGTTTTAATGAAAGTTTGAGATTTATCGAGTATTATACTATAGTACTATAGGTGGCGCTTTGAAATTTCCGCTGAGGTGTTCCTGTGCAGGAACCACGTCGGTAAGAAGTTAAATGTGCAAATCAGAGGAAATCAAACTCTACATCACCTTTACTCCACACACAGAGACACATACAAAGCTCTCGCTCGCCCTCCATTTGGCAAATCTGACCATAATTCTATCCTCCTGTAAAAACTAAAGCAGGAAGCACCAGTGACTCGGTCAATAAAGAAGTGGTCAGATGAAGCAGATGCTAAGCTACAGGACTGTTATGCTAGCACAGACTGGAATATGTTCCGGGATTCTTCTGATGGCATTGAGGAGTACACCACATCAGTCACTGGCTTCATCAATAACTGTTTCGATGACGTCGTCCCCACAGTGACTGTACGTACATACCCCAACCAGAAGCCATGGATTATAGGTAACATCGGCACTGAGCTAGTGCAGAGCTGCCGCTTTCAAGGAGTGGGACTCTAACCTGGATGCTTATTAGAAATCCCGCTATGCCCTCCAACGAACCATCAAACAGGCAGAGTGTCAACACAGGACGAAGATTGAATCGACAAAGATTGAACCGGCTCAGAAGCTCGTCGGATGTGGCAGAGCTTGCAAACTATTACAGACTACAAAGGGTAGCACAGCCGCGAGCTGCCCAGTGACACGAGCGAACAGATGAGCTAAATAACTTCTATGCTCGCTTCGAGGCAAGCAACACTGAAGCATGCATGAGAGCACCAGCTGTTCCAGACGACTGTGTGATCACGCTATCCATAGCCGATGTAAGACCTTTAAACAAGTCAACATTCACAAGGCCGTAGGGCCAGATGGATTACCAAGACGTGTACTCCGAGCATGCGCTGATCACACTGACATTTTCAACCTGTCCCTGACTGAGTCTGTAATACCAGCATGTTTCAAGCAGACCACCGTAGTCCCTGAACCCAAGGACACAAAGGTAACCTGCCTAAATGACTTGTAGGGTAACATGCTCAATGCCTGTGTATTTGAGGGAGGAGATTGGATGGTTAGCTTCAACAAAGTGAGCTTCTACTGGATTGTCAAAGTGAGCTGCGGTGTTCAGCTATGCGTTGTTTTAATTGTATTTTCGTTTGTTCTGCATAGGCTTTCCCACATGAACAGGTGATGAGATACATTACTCCCTTGGTCTTGCATGAGATGATTCCCCTAACAGGGATTTTTTGACCTGTATGTGGGTGTCTGAAGAAGGATGTTTTTATAGTTTTTTTGCACTGTGCACATGAGCCACATTAGTCCACATGTGGAATGGGTGTCAAGAGTGTCTTGAGTGGCCTCGGGGGCAGGTCATATCTCACCAAACTATCTTCAATATTGCGACCACGCTTATAGACCACCAGTGGTGGTTCCTTGAAGAGGTGTGCAATTGTTTTTGTCCGATTGCAGAATATGCCAGTGCTTTTTCAGGATTGCTTTCATTTTCTCCGAACACGGTGTATTTGGTGCCAAAGACGGTTGTGTTGTTTTTTTTCTTTGATTGAGTTTTTAGCAATTCCGCTCTTGGTTTTTGAGATATTTTGATAATTGCAGCATCAAGAGTTTTGTCCTTGTAGCCTCTCAGTTTTTAGCATTGCTGTCAAAAATCTGTCTGGTGGCCTCCCGGGTGGCGCAGTGGTTAAGGGCGCTGTACTGCAGCGCCAGCTGTGCCATCAGAGTCCCTGGGTTCGCGCCCAGGCTCTGTCGTAACCGGCCGCGACCGGGAGGTCCGTGGGGCGACGCACAATTGGCCTAGCGTCGCCCGGGTTAGGGAGGGCTTGGTCGGTAGGGGTGTCCTTGTCTCATCGCGCACCAGCGACTCCTGTGGCGGGCTGGGCACAGTGTACGCTAACCAAGGTGGCCAGGTGCACGGTGTTTCCTCCGGCGCATTGGTGCGGCTGGCTTCCGGGTTGGATGTGCGCTGTGTTAAGAAGCAGTGCGGCTTGGTTGGGTTGTGTATCGGAGGACGCATGACTTTCAACCTTCGTCTCTCCCGAGCCCGTACGGGAGTTGTAGCGATGAGACAAGATAGTAGTTACTACAACAATTGGATACCACAAAATTGGGGAGAAAAAGGGGTAAAATTCAAAAAATTATAATAATAATCTGTCTGGTGACCACAGATTCGTTTAACACTGCATAACTGTCTATATGGTAGACTGTTCCTAAGGGGAAGGGGATGCATACTATCTGCACATAGCAGGATATTGCGGTCTGTTGATGTTCCATAAGTCCAGGTAGTTTATTTTTCTATCATCAGTCTGCGTGATGAATTTGAGGCATTCAGGGCTCTCGTTTAGTAGAGTTTGGAATTAATTTAGTTACTGCTGAATTCTTTCCCAGAGCACAGACATCATCTATTTATCTCTTCCATAGGAGGATTTTAGAAAGTCTCTGTTTTGTAAAGGAGTCCTCAAATTGTCCCACATACAGGTTTGCATAGTTGCCGTACCAGGAAGCCCATGCCTACACCCTAAATTTGAAGGAAAAAGTCTAACTCAAAGACCAAGTAGCTAATGGATAATACCAGTTCAGTAAGTTGTAAGATGCAATCATTGGATGGAGCGAGGTTAGAGTCTCTCTGCTGTATGAAGTGCTGCAGCACCTGCAAGCCTCCAGTGTAGGATGTTAGTGTACAAGCTCTCCACATCAAAAGTGGCCAGCAGGGTGCCCTATGGTATCCTTCCTTAGCCCTCTATCAATGAGGTCATGTGGCTAGTGTCTTTGACATAAGATGGAAGATTCTCAACCATCGGTTTAATGTGGTGATCCACAAACGTAGAAATGTTGGATGCCACAGAGTCGATTGCTGCTACAATGGGTCTAGCTGGAGGAGGAGACATTTGTTTGTGTAATTTAGTGACTGTGTAGAAAGTTGGTGACTTAGGACATTTCACACATAGAAATTCGCATTCTTTTTTGAAGATTTGTCCTGATTCCAAACAGCTTTCCACTGTGGATGAGATATTATGCTGGAATTCTAGGCTAGGGTCATAATTCAATTTGCGATAGAAGTCACATTTACATAGTTGTCGGCGTCACATTTCTTTTTTAAACAAATTCCTCCTCCTTTGTCACATTTTTTTTTATGATAATCAAAGGATCTGACTTTAAGTCCTTTAGAGACATTCTCTCGTCTCTACTCGGGTTATCATAAGATTTGTGTTTCTGTTTGTCTTTCAGTAGGTTACCTGCATCATTTTCAACAATCCTGCAGAAGGTTTCTATGAACGCATTGCGTTTTTGGGGGAGGTACGCATTAACCTTTTGCTCTAAACATAGTTCTCTCAGAGTTACCAGGTACCTCAGCTGGGTTAATGGCTCCATCTCCACCTTGACTCACGGTAGGACAGGTAAGTCTATTGATTAAGGCGGTATACCTACAGTGCCTTGCGAAAGTATTCGGCCCCCTTGAACTTTGCAACCTTTTGCCACATTTCAGGCTTCAAACATAAAGATATAAAACTGTATTTTTTTGTGAAGAATAAACAACAAGTGGAACACAATCATGAAGTGGAACGACATTTATTGGATATTTCAAACTTTTGTAACAAATCAAAAACTGAAAAATTGGGTGTGCAAAATTATTCAGCCCCTTTACTTTCAGTGCAGCAAACTCTCTCCAGAAGTTCAGTGAGGATCTCTGAATGATCCAATGTTGACCTAAATGACTAATGATGATAAATACAATCCACCTGTGTGTAATCAAGTCTCTGTATAAATGCACCTGCACTGTGATAGTCTCAGAGGTCCGTTAAAAGCGCAGAGAGCATCATGAAGAACAAAGAACACACCAAGCAGGTCCGAGATACTGTTGTGAAGAAGTTTAAAGCCGGATTTGGATACAAAAAGATTTCCCAAGCTTTAAACATCCCAAGGAGCACTGTGCAAGCGATAATATTGAAATGGAAGGAGTATCAGACCACTGCAAATCTACCAAGACCTGGCCGTCCCTCTAAACTTTCAGCTCATACAAGGAGAAGACTGATCAGAGATGCAGCCAAGAGGCCCATGATCACTCTGGATGAACTGCAGAGATCTACAGCTGAGGTGGGAGACTCTGTCCATAGGACAACAATCAGTCGTATATTGCACAAATCTGGCCTTTATGGAAGAGTGGCAAGAAGAAAGCCATTTCTTAAAGATATCCATAAAAAGTGTTGTTTAAAGTTTGCCACAAGCCACCTGAGAGACACACCAAACATGTGGAAGCAGGTGCTCTGGTCAGATGAAACCAAAATTGAACTTTTTGGCAACAATGCAAAACGTTCTGTTTGGCGTAAAAGCAACACAGCTCATCACCCTGAACACACCATCCCCACTGTCAAACATAGTGGTGGCAGCATCATGGTTTGGGCCTGCTTTTCTTCAGCAGGGACAGGGAAGATGGTTCAAATTGATGGGAAGATGGATGGAGCCAAATACAGGACCATTCTGGAAGAAAACCTGATGGAGTCTGCAAAAGACCTGAGACTGGGACGGAGATTTGTCTTCCAACAAGACAATGATCCAAAACATAAAGCAAAATCTACAATGGAATGGTTCAAAAATAAACATATCCAGGTGTTAGAATGGCCAAGTCAAAGTCCAGACCTGAATCCAATCGAGAATCTGTGGAAATAACAGAAAACTGCTGTTCACAAATGCTCTCCATCCAACCTCACTGAGCTCGAGCTGTTTTGCAAGGAGGAATGGGAAAGAAATTCAGTCTCTCGATGTGCAAAACTGATAGAGACATACCCCAAGCGACTTACAGCTGTAATCGCAGCAAAAGGTGGAGCTACAAAGTATTAACTTAAGGGGGCTGAATAATTTTGCACGCCCAATTTTTCAGTTTTTGATTTGTTAAAAAAGTTTGAAATATCCAATAAATGTCGTTCCACTTCATGATTGTGTCCCACTTGTTGTTGATTCTTCACAAAAAAATACAGTTTTATATCTTTATGTTTGAAGCCTGAAATGTGGCAAAAGGTCGCAAAGTTCAAGGGGGCCGAATACTTTCGCAAGGCACTGTATGTATACATCTCACTGAGGATAACATTTGGAGTGGAGTCATGTAAGTTTCACTCTTATCAAAGAACTCACGCAATCTCAGATTACGGAAAAACTTGAATAGATCTATCTCGACGTCAAAGTCAGTAATGTATGCAGTGGGTACAAATGACAACCCCTTATTGAGAACACTACGTTGAGCTGATGTTAGGGTCTTACTTGATAAGTTGAAGATATTTAGCTCCTTTTGGACTGGGGCCCCGTTCTGGATCTCAATTGCTAGGTATCGCGGGGTGGTAGTGGATTTCTTCCCGACGTATGCGCCGAACCCTCTTACAGTATCCTCCATAATTGTTTTATTATTCAATGGAAGAAGTTTGGAACGACCAAGAGTCTTCCTAGAGATGGCCGCCCGGCCAAACTGAGCAACGGGCGAGAAGGGCCTTGGTCACGCTAACAGAGCTATAGAGTTCCTCTGTGGAGATGGGAGAACCTTCCAGAAGGACAACCATCTCTGCAGCACTCCACCAATCAGTCCTTTATGGTAGAGTGGCCGGACGGAAGCCACTCCTCAGTAAAAGGCACATGACAGCCCGCTTGGAGTTTGCCAAAAGGCACCTAAAGGACTCTCAGAACATGAGAAACAAGATTCTCTGGTCTGATGAAACCAAGATTGAACTCTTTGGCCTGAATGACAAGCATCACGTCTGGAGGAAACCTGGCACCATCCCTACGGTGAAGCATGGTGGTGGCAGCATCATGCTGTGGGAATGTTTTTCAGCGGCAGGGACTGGGAGACTAGTCAGTATCGAGGGAAAAATGAACGGAGCAAAGAACAGAAAAATCCTTGATGAAACCCTGCTCCAGAGCACTCAGGACCTCAGACTGGGACGAAGGTTCACCTTCCAACAGAACAACGACCCTAAGCACACAGCCAACACAATGCAGGAGTGGCTTCGGGACATGTCTCCAAATGTCCTTGAGTGGCCCAACCAGAGCCCGGACTTGAACCTGATTGAACATCTCTGGAGAGACCTGAAAATTGCTGTGCAGCAACGCTCCCCATCCAACTTGACAGCTTGAGAGGATCTGCAGAGAAGACTGGAAGAAACTCTCCAAATACAGGTGTGCCAAGTTTTATACCCAAGAAGACTCGAGGCTATAATCACTGCCAAAGGTGCTTCAACAAAGTACTGAGTAAAGGGTCTAAATGCTTATGTAAATGTGATTTTAAAAAATTATATATAATTTTACAAACCTGTTTTTGCTTTGTCATTATGGGGTAGTGTACGTAGATTGATGAGGGGGGAAAATGGTTTAATCCATTTTAGAATAAGACTAACATATCAAAATGTGGAAAAATGTATGGGGTCTGAATACTTTCCAAATGCACTGTAGGCCAATTCCCACATGTGTGTAGGGTTAAACAAGACAAAAAAAATTCTCTAGTATAAAATAATATAATTACCTATTTTTTTGAAGACAATATACTGTAGCTCAGTATTTGTATCATACTGTATTTTTTGCTCATTTTTATCAAGGGACACAATCATTGTGGACCTGACTAGGTCCATAGGGATATCAAAGTCAATTTACCACCGGCAATTTACCACCGGCATTACAATGGGGTCACATGAAGCTGCGCTCTGAATTGATAATTATTTGGATGCTGCCAGCTGTGGACAGGATTGAAATAATCCAAACCCAAGGAAAACTGTGGCATACCCTCAATTCCATGACATACCGTTTTGTCCTAATCATCTCGCATATCTCTGTTTCGAACAAAACTGACTTTATGACCACAGTTATCTTACTTAGACTTCGTAGTCAATTTTGACACTAGAATAAATGTCCCTGACTCATATCGATGCCACATAAGGAGTTGGTTTTTCAATTGAGTGGCTCTTTAAAAGCCATTTTTTTAGGCATACTAATAAAATGTTTGAAGATAAAGAAGTATAATATTACTTATTAATGCCTCGTGAGCTTAATTTAACTGTCTAACCCCATCACAACAGAAATGCACTGCAAAAAGTGACATCTAAACATGCCTAAATATCTTGCATCAAGATTTTTTTAAATCTATATTGAGTGATAATTCTCTTAACTTTTTGGTGTTTGTTTTACCATGCTGAATTATGTAATGTAATTTGTAGATAATTTAGCTTATTCTAACCTAAAAATGGTTAATACAAGTAACTGATCTTATTTCATAATATTTTTCAAGATAATTCAGCATAAGACAATTTAAGGTAAATTAGCTTGAAAAACATCTTGAAATAAGATCAATTATTTTGTATTATGCCTTTTTTTAGGTTAAAATAAGCTAAATTATCTGCTAATGACGTTAGATCATTTAACTTGGTAAAAAAATAATATATATTAAAAAAAATAGAGAATTATCACTCAATATAAAATATTTTGTCTTTCTTTTAGATGTAACTTTTTGCAGTGTGGTGTTGAACTTGTTGAAAATTATTATTATTAAGGAGTGGGCCTTCAATGTCTGGTGAATCTGTACAACAAAAGCAATTTAATGAACTGAGTAACCATTTCCAGGGGGAACAATTTTTATTTACATATTTACCTTTATTTAACTAGGCAAGTCAGTTAAAGAACAAATTCTTATTCACAATGACGGCCTAGGAACAGTGAGTTAACTGCCTTGTTCAGGGGAAGAACGACAGACTTTTACCTTGTCAGCTCAGGGATTCGATCTTTCAACTAGTCCAACGCTCTAACCACTAGGCTACCTGCCGCCCCACATTACAACAGTGGCCGCAGCAGTAATTTTGGGCACCGTGCCAGTGAACTAGAACAATACACGATCATACTGGTGCACCATTTCCACTCATTTGATTAGAATTTGTCTGAGTAAGTGGGCCAGTTCAGAGGTCATCTATCTGTCCCCAAAAATGCTATGAGAACACACGTGTACACACATACAAACACATAGATTTTTGAGTAAACTATCACTTCTTTGAGATTACTGTTTCCCACAGCAAATGGTATTTAAGACACCATCTCTCATTACTTTACCACGTGATATAATAGCAAAAAATGTATCCAGTGTTCAACTTCATGCATTCATGGCTATTGACATGGATAGACCACTTCTACACTGTCTGGCACATTTACATTCAATCAATGATAACACCTTGACAACAGCTAGCCTTTGCGGTGAGCCGTGAGGTGAGCAGCACTCTAGGAAATTAAGCCGGGTAAACCTGCTGCTAGTCCTGATTATCACCACAGAGGCGTCGTGACGATGTTCACAGCAGATTATCATGAGGCTTCTCTGACCTGTACTGCTTCTGTCTGATAGGCGCTTCACTATTTTAGCACTTTCTCTTCGCTCTCATTTGGTGCCTAGTGGCAACACCTGCAGCTGCTTTCACTCGACAGCGTGTAAACTAAAAAAAAAATCTTATTCGCATATGTTGTAATTAGACCCTATTTTAAATCATCTGATATTTTTGCGTTGTGCACGCCATCGTTTGAGACACATCATGCTCTTGAATACAGGGTTGGCTGTCATTTCAAATCACCCCTTTTAATTTCAGTCAGACATCACATTTTGTCTTCAGCGATTTAGCAAGATGTATGCCACACAACCCAAAAAACGTATTGTCACACCCAAGGCTTCAATTGAGTGCAGTTGAGAGTTCCACTGCTTCTATCTTCGGGGGGAAAACTACATTGAAATGGATACCTGTTTAAAATGAGTCAGGCAGCCAGTCAGTTTCAGGTACAGTTAAACCACCACCATGTTACATTAATAACTAGCTAGTCTATAATCGGGGTGTGCATTACGTCTGTAGGGCAGCACCACCAGTAGTCCCATTTTAAGCAGCTATGGCTGATGCTGTGGTCAACTACCAGTGAGGTCAACTGAGGGGGAGAGAACCAGATTCTCAGCCATTTAATCATTTATGATTAACACCCTGTTAATAAATGATACTCATAAAATATTATTTCCATTAGCTTCCTATTTATTATTCCCACTAGATGTTTGAAAATGTCCACTGAAAAGTCTTCACTTATAAAGAAAGCCACTTTGGCCTTCCCTAAATAACAACTAGATTTGCTGCCACTATATCTATTACGATAACGTGTTTTTATGGTAATAGGTCGTAATCTTGAGAGCTTTGAAGAAGCAAAGAAAATAATGACGTGATAACGAGAGAACACGGTCTGTGCATCACTCACAATACTGACTGTGATTTATATTTTTTCAAATAAAATATTGTACAGTATTTACACAGACAACTAAAACTCAAGTCAAATGCAAATGCAATATACTGTATGAGCTAAGCTTGAATCAAACCTTTAATCAAACCAATTGATAAGAAACCAAAAATCACAGTCCTACATTTGAAATACAACTACAAAATCACTGACAACTCTACACCGACTTCACTTCCAAGGGTTAGGAATAAGTAGTAGTATACAACCTGAGATGGAGGTGCTCAATCAATCAAGCTTCTCTGTTGTCAGCAATAAAAACACATTAAATCAGGAAGAAAGAAGGAAAATGAGGGATGGGAGGGAAAAAGAGGGGAAGGGGAGGGATAGAGAGGAGGAAAACCTAAGCAGGAGGGCTGATCTAAGAGTGAAGGGTGTGATCTATTGGCCCCTGCTAGAGCCTTGTTAGTGTGGGAGAAGCAAGGGAGAGAGGGAATCAGAGAGAGAGAGACACAGTAAGCTGCCGTTTTAAAATAACTCCGAGATAACAGGATGAACTAACTCTGTAAGCTTATGAGCTACACAAACTCTCACTCACACACGCACACCAGGCTACGAGAATGAAGATACATGCACAAATACACACAAACACGGACATGCACATGCAAACGTGTGCACACACACACACCTTGCATACTTTGATTTTAGAGTGAACTATCACTTTACTTCTCTGGTAATGGGTAAAGTACTGTTAATGCAAATAGTTTTCTAGCCACCTAGCCATCTAGTCACTTTACCTCTTTCCAGTTCCACATCATACAATAATATTGACTTTAGATCAAGTATGCTTACACTGTTTATACCCATTCATGGCTATCAACATGGATTTACCACCAATACCCTTCTGACTGTAACTGAACTGAAAGCAGCTGTGGGTATAATGCAATAATAACGCTATATAAACTGTGTCTGTTTGTGACAGCACTGAGAACAGCAGCTGGATGTTTATTCTACACTCTTGTTTGTGTTGGCTCACTTCACTCCACCCCTTTCTAGATAACAAGCTCTGGTAGTAACCACTCCAACCCGCTCCCATAATGCATATCATTACCACTTCAAGGCCCTCATGCTGTTGCATTATGGATCAGTTAGCTTAAAACTAGGAAGGAGTTTGAATTTTAATTCGGCAAATATATAACGACAGTGTTTATTCTGACAGAAATCAAACAATTTTCAGACAATTCCAAATACAGTACTTAATTAAGTTCATCCTCTGCCACCATTGTTACACTGTATCCAATTAGCAAGTACAAAGGTATAATTTACAAATGTATCTAATTACTAGGTTTGGAGAATAATGGAGTGCTATGGGTTGTCTTGGTTGTTACCATGGAGTCATAGGTTATGCGTCCAAAATGGTACCCTATTCCCTATAGTGCACTACTTTTGACCAAAGTGCAATATGGAACGTAGACATGGTAACCAGCAGACCCACCACCTCAAAGCAAGGTGCTTTAAATAAAGAGTGACTTTTACATTTATGACACTCTTCCTTAAGTCCATTGTATTGTTTACCTGCAGTGTTTCCTGCATGGTTCATACACACACATATGATACAACTCAAATTCATTTATTATACCGCACAATCCATAGTTGTAGGCTAACAATAGGCTATATGCTTTTGATAGTGGGTGTGAGGTGGAATTCACCTTTTTGTCCAATGAGGTCATTTCTGGGCAATATCTCTGTCCATTTATGGGATCCCTTTTGGCTAAAGAGCACTCTCCAAAATCCTGTATAACCTCTTTAAATGTTATCATAATTTGTAATAATTTCCCCAAATCAGCAGTTATATAGCTTTCAAGCTACCAAAACAAGTAAGGCAACACTGTTTTGATAGTAAACCAGCTAGTCAGACCCATGACTAATTTCTGTCTGTCCCCTGGCCCTAAGAATGACTTTAATTCTTAATTCTGACGTATTTGGTTCTCCTGTAAATATTACTAGCATTCAGTTACATTTTGATAACGTGACAACATTGATCTGGCAATCTCTTGGATTTCGTTTCACTCTTGAAAACAGACACTGCCATGGCACAAGACAGACACGCCTGTATGGAATTTGACCCTTTGTGAAGGAATTGTGCAGGGGGTCCTGCAGGAATCCTATAGAACTGACAAGAGTATTAATTATCCTGCATAAATAAATAAAAATCCTGCACAAACAGGACAATTCCAGCACGATTTCTAGGGCTACTGAAGGAGGGGGAAAAAATAAAAGAAAAAGCCTCAGAAGATAAAGTGTGTTTGGAGGTGAGTGTAAATCATTTTGTATCTAGCAAGCAATTTGTTTTTTGTTTGCAGAATATTTTTCATTAGTAAATTAGCTAGCATGTTCTCTACCACTGGCTGCAAGCTAGCTAGTTTTGACCAAAAAATAAATACTATTCAGTACTGCCAACTCTCATGCACTGGGCATGGGACACGCATTTGTCCCTGTTCACATGCTAAAACTCTTATTTCTCATGCATTGAAAAAAGTAATGCTTTTATTTCTAATTAATCCCGTGCTTATTTATAAATGTATTATATTAAAAATAATTAATCCAGATAACTAGCTAGCTAGCTAGCTACCTCATTACAACTTAGTTAGGTTGTAGCTCATACAAATGTATTGTGTAATTTCATTTTGAAGTGCATTATCAAAAAGCTTTGTCCTTTCTTTATAACAAAATGCAATTTATCACTCGGCTGTCTATTGTATCACCCTGTCACAGGCCCTCCGAGTCAACACCACCTAATAAGATGAGGAAGTACATTGGTTTAAGAGGATTGCCTGCTGCAGTTGCTCGAGAGATGTCCAGTTTGCAGCTGAACATGCAACGGAAGAAAAGCAAGGGAACCCTCAGTTCCCTCGCTGTGAGCATTCCTATAAATATATTCAGTGTATATTCAGTGCATTAACTTTTCAACAGTGCCTCCAAATCATTTTATAGTTGAAGCATACAGTGCCTTGCGAAAGTATTCGGCCCCCTTGAACTTTGCGACCTTTTGCCACATTTCAGGCTTCAAACATAAAGATATAAAACTGTATGTTTTTGTGAAGAATCAACAACAAGTGGGACACAATCATGAAGTGGAACGACATTTATTGGATATTTCAAACTTTTTAACAAATCAAAAACTGAAAAATTGGGCGTGCAAAATTATTCAGCCCCCTTAAGTTAATACTTTGTAGCGCCACCTTTTGCTGCGATTACAGCTGTCGCTTGGGGTATGTCTCTATCAGTTTTGCACATCGAGAGACTGAATTTTTTTCCCTTTCCTCCTTGCAAAACAGCTCGAGCTCAGTGAGGTTGGATGGAGAGCATTTGTGAACAGCAGTTTTCAGTTCTTTCCACAGATTCTCGATTGGATTCAGGTCTGGACTTTGACTTGGCCATTCTAACACCTGGATATGTTTATTTTTGAACCATTCCATTGTAGATTTTGCTTTATGTTTTGGATCATTGTCTTGTTGGAAGACAAATCTCCGTCCCAGTCTCAGGTCTTTTGCAGACTCCATCAGGTTTTCTTCCAGAATGGTCCTGTATTTGGCTCCATCCATCTTCCCGTCAATTTTAACCATCTTCCCTGTCCCTGCTGAAGAAAAGCAGGCCCAAACCATGATGCTGCCACCACCATGTTTGACAGTGGGGATGGTGTGTTCAGCTGTGTTGCTTTTACGCCAAACATAACGTTTTGCATTGTTGCCAAAAAGTTCAATTTTGGTTTCATCTGACCAGAGCACCTTCTTCCACATGTTTGGTGTGTCTCCCAGGTGGCTTGTAGCAAACTTTAAACAACACTTTTTATGGATATCTTTAAGAAATTGATTTCTTCTTGCCACTCTTCCATAAAGGCCAGATTTGTGCAATATACGACTGATTGTTGTCCTATGGACAGAGTCTCCCACCTCAGCTGTAGATCTCTGCAGTTCATCCAGAGTGAATGGTCTGCCTACCCATGTCAGAGACGCAAACTCGGTCTCAACCTTTAAGTCTCTACTGAAGACTCATCTCTTCAGTGGGTCATATGATTGAGTGTAGTCTGGCCCAGGAGTGGGAGGGTGAACGGAAAGGCTCTGGAGCAACGAACCGCCCTTGCTGTCTCTGCCTGGCCGGTTCCCCTCTTTCCACTGGGATTCTCTGCCTCTAACCCTATTACAGGGGCTGAGTCACTGGCTTTACTGGGGCTCTCTCATGCCGTCCCTGGAGGGGGTGCGTCACCTGAGTGGGTTGAGTCACTGTTGTGGTCATCCTGTCTGGGTTGGCGCCCCCCCCCCCCCCCCCCCTTGGGTTGTGCCGTGGCGGAGGTCTTTGTGGGCTATACTCAGCCTTGTCTCAGGATGGTAAGTTGGTGGTTGAAGATATTCCTCTAGTGGTGTGGGGGCTGTGCTTTGGCAAAGTGGGTGGGGTTATATCATTCCTGTTTGGCCCTGTCCGGGGGTGTCCTCGGAGTGGGCCATAGTGTCTCCTGACCCCTCCTGTCTCAGCCTCCAGTATTTATGCTGCAGTAGTTTATGTGTCGGGGGGCTAGGGTCAGTTTGTTATATCTGGAGTACTTCTCCTGTCCTATTCGGTGTCCTGTGTGAATCTAAGTGTGCGTTCTCTAATTCTCTCCTTCTCTCTTTCTCTCTCTCGGAGGACCTGAGCCCTAGGACCATGCCCCAGGACTACCTGACATGATGACTCCTTGCTGTCCCCAGTCCACCTGGCTGTGCTGCTGCTCCAGTTTCAACTGTTCTGCCTTATTATTATTCGACCATGCTGGTAATTTATGAACATTTGAACATCTTGGCCATGTTCTGTTATAATCTCCACCCGGCACAGCCAGAAGAGGACTGGCCATCCCACATATGCTCTCTCTAATTCTCTCTTTCTTTCTCTCTCTCGGAGGACCTGAGCCCTAGGACCATGCCCCAGGAATACCTGACATGATGACTCCTTGCAGTCCACCTGACTGTGCTGCTGCTCCAGTTTCAACTATTCTGCCTTATTATTATTTGACCATGCTGGTCATTTATGAACATTTGAACATCTTGACCATGTTTTGTTATAATCTCCACCCGGCACAGCCAGAAGAGGACTGGCCACCCCACATAGCCTGGTTCCTCTCTAGGTTTCTTCCTAGGTTTTGGCCTTTCTAGGGAGTTTTTCCTAGCCACCGTGCTTCTACACCTGCATTGCTTGCTGTTTGGGGTTTTAGGCTGGGTTTCTGTACAGCACTTTGAGATATCAGCTGATGTACGAAGGGCTATATAAATAAATTTGATTTGATTTGAAATAAATTTGATTTGATTTGAAATTTGATTTGAGTGATCATGGGCCTCTTGGCTGCATCTCTGATCAGTCTTCTCCTTGTATGAGCTGAAAGTTTAGAGGGACGGCCAGGTCTTGGTAGATTTGCAGTGGTCTGATACTCCTTCCATTTCAATATTATCGCTTGCACAGTGCTCCTTGGGATGTTTAAAGCTTGGGAAATCTTTTTGTATCCAAATCCGGCTTTAAACTTCTTCACAACAGTATCTCGGACCTGCCTGGTGTGTTCCTTGTTCTTCATGATGCTCTCTGCGCTTTTAACGGACCTCTGAGACTATCACAGTGCAGGTGCATTTATACAGAGACTTTATTACACACAGGTGGATTGTATTTATCATCATTAGTCATTTAGGTCAACATTGGATCATTCAGAGATCCTCACTGAACTTCTGGAGAGAGTTTGCTGCACTGAAAGTAAAGGGGCTGAATAATTTTGCACGCCCAATTTTTTTGTTTTTGATTTGTTAAAAAAGTTTGAAATATCCAATAAATGTTGTTCCACTTCATGATTGTGTCCCACTTGTTGTTGATTCTTCACAAAAAAATACAGTTTTATATCTTTATGTTTGAAGCCTGAAATGTGGCAAAAGGTCGCAAAGTTCAAGGGGGCCGAATACTTTCGCAAGGCACTGTATGCACCTGCAATTCTAAATCACAAGCAATGTAACCGCGGCAGCTTCACCCGGGAGATCCATAATATTTCTGACATCGCACTGTGAACCACGGCAGATTGAAGCTTGTGATTGGTTTAGTAAGAGAACGGGACCCAGGTGATTTGATGTGCGTTTGGAAAATAAACGCTCCTCACGATTACATGTTGACCACAGCGCACGTGTCGCGTGTGCAAGCGTTGCAAAATAAATGTACACATACATGTTATTCAATCATTGCAACCACACTGCTCCCCCACGTCAATGAGCTTCTGTGTAGCCAGGCATTAAAATAGAACTTGGTTCTATTTGTGACACTTGACACGCTGCAAGTCCCGCCTCTCCCATCTCCTCATTAGTTTTTAGGAGCATATACCCACGTGGGTGATTGAAAGATGAACTGAGGTCCACACTCCAGTCCAGTTGGTAGTGGTAGTGCACCTTAAAATTGGTTGCCAACCACCATATAAAGTCCAGAGAAGGAGAAGCCTGAAGGAGGAGAGATACCTAGAAACAAACTCTGTTTACCCTTTTATCTGTGGATTCATTGTCGGAGTAGAGGACCTTGTGCATTTCAGGTAAAATAAACAACCCAATGTTTATATCCCAGGACAAATTAGCTAGCAACAGCAAGCTAGCTAGCTAAATTGCCATAAATGTTTAATTATTTTCGACCAGTACCAAAATGATTATAGTAGGTTCAGAGTTCGTTTTGATATTTCAATCTGCGTGTCTTGATCGCGTCTGGTGTGGGTGGACAAAATCAACATGCGCGTAATGGTGGACGCGCAAGAGGTCTGGTCAACATGTTAGAGTGGAGTGTAGCCACGGCAGACTGGACAGACACTTTAGTTCTATGCGCTGATCAAAGTTTATGAACTCAGTTCTCAAAAGGGCAGCACAGCAACTTGTAGCGCTGTTTTGATAAACATAATTGTCAAGAAATTAATTTGCTGTCACAGAATGCTTCCTTATGACAGCATGTGATAATAGGCTATAGCCTACTACTAGTGATTTAATCTACCACTTGCATTAGCCCATATATCCATAGGCTACATTATTCACCTTGTTTGGTCATTGGCAACTTAGCACTAGGTTCATTAGGCTGTAACAACAAAAAAGCAGCATGAACATTATTTTGCTCAAACAGATAATGAACCCAAAATAATTAATGTGTAACTGATTCTAGTGGTGGGACAATACATTGTATGATCATTTGGGCTGGGTGTAGGGCAGGTCAGATTTAGGTCATCTGGTCTTCAGGAGATTTTATTATCCGATTAATTCAATTGGTCTTTCACAATAGCTGATAATCATTAGAATAATTCCCATCCCCTCAATGGGCAAAACTATATACTAATTAGTGTGCTTATCTCAGCAAGCACACACACTTCTTACCAATTTTTCTGGTGTAATTAGAGAATTTTAGATCTGACACGCCAAATTGTATCTGATAACAAATGTACAAAGTTCAATGAGAGCTATGCAATTTGTGTTGAATACAGGCTAAATACAGGCTAAAACATCAAATGAGATTTGGCTATATTGAAATGACCCTTGCCCGGGCCTTCCGAGTGGCGCAGCGGTCTAAGGCAGTGCTGGAGGCTTCACTACAGACACGGATTCGAACCTGGGCTGTATCACAACCGCCCGTGATCGGGAGTCCCATTGGGCGGCGCACAATGGCCCAGCGTCGTCCAGGTTAGGGGAGGGTTTGGCCGGGGGGGCTTTACTTGGCTCATCGCGCTCTACCAGACGCTTGCAGGCTGACCTCGGTTGTCAGTTGAACAGTGTTTCCTCCGACACATTGGTGCGGCTGGCTTCCGGGTTAAGCGGGCGGGTTTTAAGAAGAGCGGTTTGGCGGGTCATGTTTCGGAGGACGCATGACTCGACCTTTGCCTCCCAAGCCCGTTGGGTAGTTGCAGTAATGAGACAAAATCGAAATTGGGGAGAGAAAGGATAGAAATTACCTGTGCCTATATCCTGTTTTGTCATTTTAGTATTGTGCACAAGCGGCTAGGCAGAAACAGTAGGCATACATGCAAAATACCTTGCCTATGTTGAGTAAGACGATGACAAGGTTTTGCAAATCAGCCTCAACCACCTGAAGATTGTTATTCATTAGATTTATCTTGAATGTGGGGTAATTCGTCAGATGAACATATTCAAACCCCCGGTATTTGGGAAACATAGATCAGTGGTGGGCGGCCAAACATCTTGGAGGACTGTCTCTAGGCTGGATTTTATACGGTCTGATTTTAAAGGGATAGTTCACCCAAATTAATGACATATTTGAATGTTGGTTGCTTATGATTAAGGAGAGACTGGAATCCATCCTATGGCTAGACACTAAACATAATATAACGTGTTGGCTTAGACTCTTAACAACATGTAAACTATAACAATATGTAAACTATATTTCATTTCCAATTTTACTTGAAAACAAATACATTTGCACAATGAACACTTGTCTCTCAAATACATCATTACAGTTGTTGGTTAAGCTAGCTAGCAAATGTTTGCCATATTAGCATACACGTGACATTATAAAAAAAAAAGGCAAGGGATCATGAACAAGATAAAACTAGGTGAACCAAACCACCTGCGATTCCCCTCACGGCAGCTTCTTGTCATTGTTGCTACTGTAACTGTCTGGCCATCCTTTACTACTACAGTACATAATTTGCACTACTTGATCGCTGTTTTTCATGTAACACACACACACACACACACACACACACACACACACACACACACACACACACACACACGTTATACAGTTATATTCTGAACTCTGCCCCTCATCTCTCTCCTCTCCAGTTAAGACGAGCCTATAAACAACAGTGAGACCGACTACCACAGAAGGCATCACTGGACAGACGTGCAGGTAACACCACACAGTTTCAGGCTCTCATTTCTCCCTTTAAAACTGAGCCCAACACACATGCAAATCACAGATGTTGTTGGTGTTTCATCCATTTTAAAACCAACTATCCCCAAGTTTACCATTGCAGAAATCTGTTTCCCTCCTTCACACCAATACACATACTGTAAGCTGTTCATGTGATGTCACCATTACTCTCACTCTTGTTACAAAATATGCTTTTGCCATTTTAATTCAAAATCTCATATTTTCTTCCTCCTAGGAATCATCTTTTACGCAGTGCTGGTGAAATGGACAATCAAACACGTCCGCTGTTGCTGCATTGAATTAATAAAATTGCCAGTACAATGTTGTGCTTTCTGATCATTCATTTGAAAGAATGTGGATTGTTCTACAGTTAATTCTCTCTGAAGGATAAGAAAGGGATCCTGCAGGTTATTTTAGGGCCATTATGCTGAAGGACAATTCCTACAGGTAGTCCTGGGAGGTAGTTATCTTTTGATAAAGCGAGGCAGGGTAGCTAACGTTAGCTAGTGAGGCAGGCTAGCTTATGTTTTTTGCTAACATTAGCGTAGTTCGCTAGCTAGATAACTAGCTAGCTAGCTACCTCATTACAACTTAGTTAGGTCGTAACTCATACAAGTTTACTGTGTATTGTCATTTTGGTTGGGAAGTGCATTATCAAAAAGCTTTGTCCTTTCTTTATAACAAAATGCAATTTACCACTTGGCTGTCTATTGTATCACCCTGTCACAGGCCCTCCGAGTCAACACCACCTAATAAGATCAGGAAGTACATTGGTTTATGAGGATTGCCTGCTGCAGTTGTTCGAGACATGTCCAGTTTTCAGCTGAACATGCAACATAGAGAAGACAAGCAAGGGGACACTCAGCATCACGCAGAGATGGCCTCGCTGTGAGCATTCAAATAAATAGAACAGGGAAGACAATTGAATCAGGTTGGAGACATCTGACCTGGCCAAAGGTCAAAAAAAGTTTCAAGTTCTGTCCCAATTTCCCTTCATAACCTAGCCTGGTGGCAACAGTCTGATCACTGTGTTGACCATTCTATTTCACTTCACACACACCTGAAGTGAAATAGAAAGGTGAACACAGTGATCCGGTTGGTTCCACCATGCTAATCATAACCAACTTTGATAATGTAATCAGTGCTCGGTGTGTGCGTTCCTTTGTGACCAATCAGTATCTTTGATGAAGGGCCAGGAGTTGATCTACGCTGCCATGCCCATCCTACGCAGGGATTTGCTACACGCTTTTCAGTAGTTGGTATTCAGACTTACATTATGCAGGTGTGTAAAAGGGCTTTGCAGGCGTGGTTCCCTTGTGCGCACAGAATTCTTATAATTCAACTCCTGAAAACACTCCCACTTACTGGCCAACATAATTTCTCGTGGAGTTTTCATTCAATTGCACAACGTTAGCCTAATATGATCCACTAACATTAGTCAGAAACAACTTCACGGACGTGACAGAGGCAAGAAAGGTAAACAGAATGGAATGATGCAAATGGAAGAATACTAAAACTAAAGTGACAGTTATAAATGTATGTGGGTATTACTGACAGTGGCTCCCAATAGTGGCTAATATTTAACATGATCCAAATCGTAAAATAACATGGAGAAAAACCTGGGCATATAATTCAAACATTCTAAAACTCATACATCAACTCGGTTGGTTCAGCCCTATAGAACCCTATAGCTTGGGTCTCCAAATTTCCTTCATGCAAATGATGAGATTCGGAAAAACGGCACAGCTATTTATAGCCTACTTCACTGTGGAAAAGGGGCCGCAATACATGTCATGTTGATATGATTTTCAGTTTGCTTCCATATGACTGGTTTCACATTTGTCTCCAGGGATCATAAAGAAAAAATAATCTAAAACAATTGCTGTGTAATTACAATACCCTTCTCTAAACGGGTTACTCATTAACCTAGCTCCTATCAATTAATAAATTACAGTGCATGGAAAACGCTTTCATTTCTATTGGAAATAATGCTTTTTTGACTTGGTACCGACAGGTTCGCTGGATCTTTTTCATGGTTTCCTTGCGTGAATTGATGAGGGAATTAATTTCTTAGATCTCCACCCCGGACAAATAGCGGGTGAATAGCATGCTATTCTCATGCTTAAGTTCAAGGTCAGAATACACATAGAGATGTGCATGAAAAGAGAATTACGTTCCATTTACACACGCTTAACTCAGGTCGGAATCGGCCCCTTGGAGACATGCAAGATGATGTGATGGAGTCCTGACCAACAGATAGGAGTGATACTGATGTCTCTGAAGAGAGAGTGACCTAGCACATGGCATAAAATTTTTACTAGACAACTTTTACTTGTATTGTCTCATTTAATTATTGAATTGACTGGTAATACCCGATATGGGGGAGGGAGAAACCCTGTGTATTCTGCAACAGGATCAGGGAATTCCTGTTGTATACGGGAAACCACACAGGAAGGTATGACCACAGACGTTTCCCAAGATAGCCCCATTACCACCAGACACAATTCTGATAAGCACAGTATCTGTATCAGCTAGGAATGACAATGAAAGATAAAAGGTGCACATTGTTATATTAGCAGAACACTGCTTCTATGGAACTATGTAAAGGGTTGTCTACATGGACCGGTTACTACATTTTTAAAAACTTAGTTTAGAATATACAGTACCAGTCAAACCATTGGAAACACCTACTCATTCCAGGGTTTTTCTTAATGTTTTACTATTTTCTACATTGTAGAATAATAGTGGAGACATAACAACTATGAAATTACACATACGGAATCATGCAGTAACCAAAAAAAGTGTTAAACAAATCAAAATATATTTTATATTTAAGATTCTTCAAAAGTTGCCACCCTTTACCTTGATGACAGCTTTGCACACTTTTGGCATTCTCTCAACCAGCTTCATAAGGTAGTCCCCTGGAAAGCGTTTCAATTAACAGGTATGCCTTATTAAAAGTTAATTTGTGGAATTTCTTTCCTTCTTAATGTGTTTGAGTCAATCAGTTGTGTTGTGACAAGGCAGGGGTGGTATACAGAAGATAGATTTGGTAAAAGTCCCAATTATGGCAAGAACAGCTCAAATAAGCAAAGAGAAACGACAGTCCATCATTACTTTAAGACAGGGGTGGGCAACTCCTCGAGGGCCTGATTGGTGTCACACTTTTTCTCCATCCCTAGCAAACACAGCTGATTAATCAAATTGCGTTCTAAACTGATGATCAGGATTAGGTGATTATTGCAGTCAGGTGTGTTAGCTGGGGCAAAACTGTGTCACCAATCAGGCCCTCGAGGACTGGAATTGCCCACCTCTGCTTTAAGACATGAAGGTCCGTCAATCTGGAACATTTCATTAATTTTTTTTTTTTTTTTCAAAGTTTCTTCAAGTGCAGTCACAAAAACCACCAAGCGCTATGATGAAACTGGCTCTCACGAGGACCGCCACAGGAATGGAAGACCCAGAGTTACCTCTGCTGCAGAGGATAAGTTCATTAGAGTTAACTGCACCTCAGATTGCAGCCCAAATAAACGCTTCACAGAGTTCAAGTAACAGATACATATCAACATCAACTGTTCAGAGGAGACTGAGTGAATAAGGCCTTCATGGTCGAATTGCTGCAAAGAAACCATTACTAAAGGACACCAATAAAAATAAGATACTTGCTTGGGCCAAGAAACACCAGCAATGGACATTAGACTGTTGGAAATCTGTCCTTTGGTCTGATGAGTCCAAATGTGAGATTTTTGGTTCCAACCGCCGTGTCTTTGTGAGACGCAAAGGACGATCGGATGATCTCTGCATGTGTGGTTCCCACTGTGAAGCACGGAGGAGGAGGTGTGATGGTGCTTTGCTGGTGACACTGTCAGTGATTTATTTAGAATTCAAACCAGCATGGCTACCACAGCATTCTACAGCGATATGCCGTCCCATCTGGTGTGCGCTTAGTGGGACTATCATTTGTTTTTCAACAAGACAATGACCCAACACACCTCCAGGCTGTGTAAAGGCTATATGACCAAGGAGAGTGATGGAGTGCTACATCAGATGACCTGGCTTCCACAATCAACCGACCTCAACCCAATTGAGATGGTTTGGGATGAGTTGGAAATGCAGCCAACTAGTGCTCAGCATATGTGGGAACTCCTTCAAGACTGTTGGAAAAGCATTCCTCATAAAGCTGGTTGAGAGAATTTCAAGAGTGTGCAAAGCTGTCATCAAGGCAAAGGGTGGCTACTTTGAAGAATATAAAATATATTTTGATTTGTTTAACACTTTTTTTGGTTACTACATGATTCCATATGTGTTATTTCATAGTTTTGATGTCTTCACTATTATTCTACACTGTAGATATTTTGTACATAAATTCAGCAATGTAATGCAGGAGATTTGTTTTGTGTGATTGAGTAGCAGGAAAGAGCTGTGGGAAAGCTTCTGACAGATAGGTGTGTCTTGGAGACACCCAAGAAACACCCACATCAAACCACAACCCCAAGCCAACTCACGTTTTGCTTCTGTTATGCCCGCCAGCATTTCTTGTCAGGCAAAGGCAAAAAACGAGGCCAAATCATTACAACAAATGTGCCCAAATATCAAATATTGGCCAAATGCATAGATTATATCTCTGATATCCGGTAGATACCTTTCTTTGTACCACAGTCAAGTTTTCATAGTAAAACTGAAAATCATACTCCGTCTATCCAAGACAGTAGCTAAATTGTTCGGATGCAGCAATGCTACCACCTAGTGGGTCATAGAAGTACCAGTAGATCCTGTACCTCCCTGTTCAAATACACTTACAAAATTAGACTTCAGTATGTTTCTTTATTTTAAAAACATTTCCCTTTAGGGGACCTTAAGAATGATACATTAATGTTTCAAACATCTGAACATGTTTCTGGGAAGATGTCTTAAAAGCTATGTGAGCTATACTCTACCTCCTCTTTTCGATTTTTAGACCCAAATGGATTCATGACTCTCCTTTACACCTCCCTCCCTGTCCCTCCTCCTTTCAGTCTTCTTCTCATTCCACTCTTCGGCTATGCTCTCGACTGCTCCTTTGCTCTCTCTCTCTCCATATTTGCTCTTTTGCTGCCCCTTTCCCCTCCAACTGTGTGTGTCCTAACCCAGGTGCCCCTAATGTCCTATCTCCTCCTCATTCAGGTCACAGCAAAGCTGCCCTCCTTTAGTCTTCTTGTCCCGCTCTCTCTAGCTCCTCACTCTCTCTAGCTTCTTGCTCTCTCTTTCCATCTCTTCTCCATGCTGACCCTTTCCCCTCTAACTTGTGTGTGTCCTAACCCTACTGTAGCTCCTCTCCTCTCCCATCTCCTCTCCAGGACACAGGAGAGCTGCCCTCCTGCGCTGGTGCTGGCCTGGTCCCCAAACACACGAGTACACTCCTGGGCCTTCCTCTGTGACAATGACCCCATAGTATAAATAGAAACAGGACAAAGTGGCGACAAAGATAGCCCAGGAAATGGGTCTGTGTAATCCCTGGGTCCTGACTGCGTCACTGTGATGCGCGCAGTGTATGCACGTGTCTGTGTGTCTCTGTGTGTGTGTGCACGCTAGCAGCGAGTCTCATCACACTCCAATCAGGTTTCATTTGACCTCATCCATAACAGTTTGTCTGGCCTTAGGAGTAATTGGGATCACTCTTCACATTTCCCCAAAAGATAAAATGACAAAATTTTCCCCCAATGCCGGCACTAATGCCCTACGCAACATGTGCAGCATTAGATTCGCATTAAATGAAATTATCCAAACAGGCTGTCACATGGAAGCCTTTAGCCTAGCGTAACGTACTTCACAAAAGTTCATAAATTCAAAGCGTGCGCAGTCCTGCAGTGTGAATTATGCGCACGCTTTGAATTTATGAACTTTTGTGAAGTAAATACTCTACGTGACTTGAATGCAATTAATAAACCCTATAAGAAACCCATACATTAGGTCTCTAGCCTATAAAAGAATGTCTCCCTCTTTGAGCTGTAATTGTGAATCTTCAGACATGCCTATCACAATTGTGACTCTCTGTCACAGACTTGAAGTATCTTAACAATTCAGAGAGGCATGAGGGGAAATTAAATATTCTACTGTCCTAGAGCCTATTCTATTTTCCTATCCAGTCCCAATCCCACTGAAATTAAAAATCCTGACTCCTGTCTCACATGAAAATTCCAAATTTTTGATTCTGTAATCCATAGGTTGCATTACCAAAGAACGCCTCTTTCGCCTGCATGTCAAAATACCGTTCTAACATGTCCCCCTCGTACCCTCTCGTACTTACTGCCAATATGAGAGCTTCGGTAGAGAATGTGTGTTCAACAAATGGTATGAGAGTAGATATGGATATTTTCTAAAGTTGAGTTGGTCCCCGTTAAAATACCTTGATATTTCAACTATTTCTACTCTTCATCTCCCCGTTGTCCATGAGCTGATCTGCTATCTGTATAATCACCAACTCCATTTTGCCAAATATAGGAGATATTATGTCATTCGTTGAAGGAGGTTATCTAGCAAGTTTAGCAACTTTGGTCATTTCACTTTTGTTTGACTGCCGTTACAAAGTAAGAACGTTTCGACAACTATACTCGGAGTGCGCTCTGTGAGTCCTCACCTCTTTGCCGAGATGCGCTGGTCATCAAAGATAGTTACTCTATCATTAGTACATATCAGTTTAATTTGCTCTGAAACCTTTACAAGGCGGTGCAGCCAAGCCGACAAGGTGGAGCAGCACTGCTGTTATTTGGGGAGAACCCTGGCCATATCTTGACCATACCTTGGTTTTAAAAGCTTTGTGCACTTCCGATTTTTGCGGTATTTCCCGCGACTCTCACGATAAATATGAAGTATTCCCCCGTCTTGAAACTTGGTCGATTTTCAAGAAAATATTCATCCCTAGTCTGGCCCAAGGGATCCCAGTTAAGCTGGGATAGGGACGGTCTTTTTAGTCAAGCCCCATTAGACAGATGCATCAAAATGGATTGGTATTCAAAATGTAAATGTATTTTAATTGCAACAACCAATTTAAAAAGAGAACATTTTGCTTCAGCCTCAGCTCATTATCGAAAACCAGTAAGAGTTCACATCTCTCCGTGTCACCACAGTTACTCTATCCTGTGCCTCATCATCAGAGGTGCTGGCAGCGCATGTGCTGAAGCAGCATGGGAGAGAAAATGACCAGCTGGCCGTACACACACATCACACACATACACACACCTAGTGGCCGTGCTCTGTCACTTTCTCTCACTCACACACACAAACACACACCTAGTGGCCGTGCTGTTACACAGGAGCCCAGGTGGCAGAAATGGAGAGAAAAAGAGAGCGCTGGTCTGGATGGCATTATCAGATTACGCCCAACTCAGTGGCTAACTGCGCGCAGACATTAAACCCACCCTACAAGTGCCACCTCACCTTCAACAGGGAACCAGCAACCCACAGGTAGAGAAGGTTATTTGTGTATTTTGGTTTCAATGGGGCGGAGCTGTGGTACAATGGATGCCAGGTGTTCTGGGTGGTGTACATTAGGCACCAAACAGAAGAAAATGGACTGAAACAGGGAGGGACAACCTGGACTTAACAGGGGGGGGGGCTGTTTTCAAGAACTAAGAGCCGCTGGGGCGGCAGCGTAGCCTAGTAGTTAGAGCGTTGGACTATTAATCGAAAGGTTGCAAGTTCAAATCCCTGAGCTGACAAGGTACAAATCTGTTGTTCTGCCCCTGAACAAGGCAGTTAACCCACTGTTCCTAGGCTGTCATTGAAAATAAGAATTTGTTCTTAACTGACTTGACTAGTTAATAAAGGTAAAATAGTTGTGACGGAAGTTGGCCAAGAGTGTCCAACTATACATGGCCTGACAGGTGTTGTCTGTGGGTCACCAGCACCCGAGGACAATTCAGTTTAATTCCAAATTCAAAGAGTGGGAAAATATAACTTTCTCATAACAACATTGGCTCATAACACACACACGCAATGGTGATTCATCAGTCAGGGGGGAATGGTAAAATGTGTGTGGTTGTTTGGTGTGACTGACTGGACATGACAGTTGTTGATGAGCAGAGAACTGCTACAGAGGCAGCCATCCATCTGTGTTTGTATCACACTAAAATAAAAGCAAATGATCTGTGCACAGATTGTAATTCCTGAACAAGACATCAACATACCAGTAAAACGCATACACACACACAAGTAAAATGCACCCATGCATTTTACTTGACATTTGACATTTTAGTTATTTAGCAGACAATCTTATCCAGAGCGACTTACAGTTAGTGCATTAGTCTTAAGATGGGTAGGTAGGACAATCACATACAGTATCTTAGTCATGGTAAGTACATTTTTCCACAATAAAGAGGCAAAGTCAGTGCTAGTAGGGGAGAAAAAAAGTGAAGTGTGAGTTCACAAAAGGCTACTTACATTTTTTTTAAATAATAACTACACACATGCATATACATGATCCCACACGCGCATGCATGCCTGCGCGCAAACACACGAGGAAACGCACACACACACAAAGTGTTACACACACTGTGTCAAACACACACACCATTTACAGGTCTGTATTCAGCTTTATGATGTCAGTCCATTGAGAAACCAGATATTCAAGAGTAGCTTGCACAAGTACAGTGCCTTTGGAAACTATTGAAACCCAATTACTTTTTCCACATTTTGTTACGTTACAGCTTTCTTCTAAAATGGATCAAAAATCTACACACAAAACCCTATAATGAAAAAGCGAAAACAGGTTTTTCGAAAAGTTTGCAAATGTAAAGATAAAAAATGTATACTTATTTACATAAGTATTCAGACCCTTTGCTATGAGACTCGAAATTGAGCTCAGGTGCATCCAGTTTACATTGATCATCCTTGAGATGTTTCTACAACTTGATTGGAGTCCACCTGTGGTAAATCCAATTGATTGGACATAATTTGGAAAGGCACACACGTGTCTATATAAGGTCCCACAGTTGACAGTGCATGTCAGAGCAAAAACCAAGCCATGAGGTCAAAGGAATTGTCCTTAGATCACCGAGGCAGGATTGTGTCGAGACATAGATCTGGGGAAGGGTACCAAAAAATGTCTGCAGCATTGAAGGTCCCCAAGAACACAGTGGCCTCTATCATTCTTATATGGAAAAAGTTTAGAACCACCAAGACTCATCCTAGAGCTGGCCGCCCGGCCAAACTGAGCAATCGGCGGAGAAGGTCCTTGGTCAGGGAGGTGACCAAGAACATGATGGTCAATCTGACAGAGCTCCCGAGTTCCTGTGTGGAGATGGGAGAACATTCCAGAAGGACAACCATCTCTGCAGCACTCCACCAATCAGGCCTTTATGGTAGAGTGGCCAGACAGGAGCCACTCCTAAGTAAAAGGCACATGACAGCCCGCTTGGAGTTTGCCAAAAGGCACCTAAACACTCTCAGACCATGAGAAACAAGATTCTCTGGTCTGATGAAACCAAGATTGAACTCTTTGGCCTGAATACCAAGCATCATGTCTAGAGGAAACCTGGCACCATCCCTACGGGGAAGCATGTTGGTGGAACAATCATCCTGTGGGATGTTTCGCAGCGGCAGGGATTGGGAGACTAGTCAGGATCGAGGCAGAAGATGAACGGAACAAAGTACAGAGAGATCATTGATGAAAACCTGCTCCAGAGCACTCAGGACCTGAGACTGGGGTGAAGGTTCACCTTCCAACAGGACAACGACCCTAAGCACACAGCCAAGACAATGCAGGAGTGGCTTCGGGACAAGTCTCTGAATGTCCTTGAGCGGCCCAGCCAGAGCATGGCCTTAAACCTGATCGAACATCTCTGGAGAGACCTGAAAATAGCTCTGCAGCAACGCTCCTGATCCAACCTGACAGAGGTTGAGAGGATCTGCAGAGAAGAATGGGAGAAATTCACCAAATACAGGTGTGCCAAGCTTAAAGCATCATACCCAAGAAGACTTGAGGTTGTAATTGCTGCCAACGATGCTTCAACAAAGTACTGAGTAAAGGGTTTGAATACTTACAGTACCAGTCAAAAGTTTGTACACACCTACTTTTTCTTTATTTTTACTATTTTCTAGACCAAGTCCATATTAAGGCAAGAACAGCTCAAATAAGCAAAGATAAATGACAGTCAATCATTACTTTAAAACATGAAGGTCAGTCAATCTGGAAAATTTCAAGAACTCTTAACATTTCTTCAAGTGCAGTTGCAAAAACCCATCAAGCGTCATGATGAAACTGGCTCTCATGAGGACCGCCACAGGAAAGGAACACCCGGAGTTACCTCATCAAGGACAACGACCCTAAGCACACAGCCAAGACAATGCAAGAGTGGCGTTGGGACAAGTCTCTGAATGTCCTTGAGTAAAGGGTGACGGAAAAGCAGCCAACAAGTGCTCAGCATATGTGGGAACTCCTTCAACACTGTTGGGAAAGCATTCAAGGTGAAGTTGGTTGAGAGATTGCCAAGAGTGTGCAAAAAGCTGTCATCAAGGCAAAAGGTGGCTAATTTGAAGAATTTCAAATATAAAATACATATTGGTTACTACATGATTCCATATGTGTTATTTCATACTTTTGACTGGTACTGTATGTAGTAAGTAAATGCAAACATTTCTAAAAACTTGTTTTTGCTTCGTCGTTATGGGGTATTGTGTGTAGATTGATAAGGGAAAAAAACGATTTAATCAATTTCAGAATAAGGCTGTAACCTCACAAAATGTGGAAAAAGTCAAGGGGTCTGAATACTTTCCGATGGCACTGTATATAAAGAAACCCTATCCAGGTGAACCCTTTTGCGTTTTGAAGGTGAAGGACCTGACCAAGGCATAACACTATGGATGAACTATATTTACCAGGAAGTTTTCAGCTATCATTTTATTTCCTCAAAACATATGAGATGATAATTAATGTCCTATGTTCATGGCTTGATCTCATTGACGAAGTGTGATAAATAAACTATGCCATTCACATAAAGCATAGGTAAAGGAAGGACAACATTGACAACTAAATCACAAGGGTTCCTGTACGGTTTCATGAATTTATAATATTGCTTTTAACACCTCGAGGTTGTGGCCAAATATATTGGCACCCTTCCACTTCTCTTAAATCATTTCGTATTTCTTCTAAATTAAGTCACCAAACATTGTTATTGAATTTTCAACATTGCAGAACAAAAGTTTAGTTTTTATTTAGAAACTATAGACAAATGGCATGGAAGGATTAGAGGCGTTTGCTGCTGAAAAGTGGGCCAAATTTCCAGTCGAAAGGTTCAGCAAGCTCATTGATGGCAGTTACACTACATTATCAAAAGTATGTGAATACCTGCTCGTCGAACATCTCGTTCCAAAATCATGGGTATTAATATGGAGTTGGTCCCCCTTTGCTGCTATAACAGCCTCCACTCTTCTGGGAAGACTTTCCACTAGACGTTGGAACATTGCTGTGGGGACTTGCTTCCATTCAGCCACAAGAGCATTAGTGAGGTCCGGCACCGATTTTGAGCAATTAGGCCTGGCTCGCAGTCGGCGTTCCAATTCATCCCAAAGGCGTTTGATGGGGCTCTGCGTAGGCCAGTCCACACCGATTACGACAAACCATTTCTTTAATATATATATTTTTTTGTGATAGCCAATTGGAAGTTACAGTCTTGTTCCATCGTTGCAACTCGAGCCACGCGTCCTCCAAAACACAACCCTGCCAAGCCGCACTGCTTCTTGACACACTGCTCGCTTAACCCGGAAGCCATCCGCACCAATGTGTCGGAGGAAACACCATCCAGCTGGCGACTGAGGTCAGCTTGCAGGCGCCCAGCCCGCCACAAGGAGTCGCTAGAGCGTGATGGGACAAGGAAATCCCGGCCAAACCCTCCCGTAACCCAGACGACCCTGGGCCAATTGTTTGCCGCCACATGGGTTTCCCGGTCACGGCTGGCTATGACACAGCCTGGGATCGAATCCGGGGCTGTAGTAATGCCTATGACAGTGCTACGTTGAAAGTCACTGAGCTCTTCAGTAAGGTCATTCTACTGCCAACGTTTCTCTATGGAGATTACATGGCTGTGTGCTCAATTTTATACACCTGTCAGCAACTGGTGTGGCTGAAATAGCTGAATCCACAAATTTAAAGGGGTATCCACGTACTTTTGTTTATATAGTGTATCTTGATCAAAGGCTGTGCAACAAAGGGCTAGCTCCGGGGTGGCAATAATTTTGTCCATGCTACTTGTCTTTATTTTCTAAATGAAAATTGTAAACTTCTGCAATGTCGAAAATCCAATAACAAGGTCCGAAACTTCAACTTATTTTAGATGATATTGGCAATTATTTAAGAAAAGTACAAGGGGTGCCAATATATTTGGCCGCAACTGTACATACCGATATTTATCCTTTATTTTCAAAAAGTGTCAGATATGCATTCATCATATACCTTACACAAGTCTGACATTCATTGTCACAAGCTACACCCCAAACAGTGAGACAAACTATGTTCAAGTCTGAATGAATACAAGTGCCCTTTCCTCCACATCATAAGTGTGTTTGTTAAGTGGGATTTGGTTATGAACAATTGTAATACAAATCTCTGGTCACCAATAACACGTCCACTCGGAAAAACCCTTCCACAGAACGCAGAAATATGAGTGGTAACATTGACCACAACAACACAGTAGAATGATGTTTGGCTCTTATGGTCAGTTGCTGACTTCTCAAAAGAACATCAAATCATCTATGCAGTAGCAAAGCTTTCACTAAAATAGAAATGACTGTTTATACACTTGACTTGTCTGTCTTGTTTGCATTGCCCTGAACATGACTGAGCATGTTGTGATCCCTCTTTGCTTGTAGCCTAGGTGCAGTTGAGGAGTTAGTGGTGAGGAAGCTACTGTAGTAGAAATGGTTCCTGACCCATTGGTTTTCCTCAGTGTACGATAGCACGATTCCTCTTCAAATGTGGCACTCCGGTGTTTGAGTGACATAACCCATGAATACTAAAAAAGAAGGATGGCCGCAACACGGATGCGGACGAACAAATAATAATTTGGGGGGATTTGTTTTGTATTGTTAGGTTTTACTGCACTGTTGGAGCTAGGAACATAAGCATTTCGCTACAAAATTTGTGTACGCAACCAATAACATTTCATTTTATTTTTAACAACAAGTCCCATATTCACAATCCATCTCCAGAATAGGAGTGACTTTTTGTCCCCTTTAGGGTTTATTTCTGAACTAGTTTAAAGTGGGTAAGAGAGCTGCTGTGTGGCCCTACTCCTGATTGGGACTAACCAAATCCTCAGCACACGAGAAATTGGCACGTTGAATTCCCCTTAAGGCCTTCCCACACTGTATGTCGGATTCAGTCTTTTACATGTCACACTGCGAGATGTTACCATTGTTACATGTCACACTGTGAGATGATACTAAATACAAATATTGATGTCAACCTGGTGAAATTGTACGATTTGTTTCAGTTCTGTCGTCACATTCTGCGATTGGCTTGCGAAGCTACGTCAGCCGACGTAGGCTACGTCAACTGCAGCGGTGTATTTCATCTGCACAAGGGCCAGCACCAGCAGCGCAAGCCTCCTGACTTGAGTTTTTAGAAATTGTTTTACATACAAACTTTATATGTCCAAACTCTGAATCAAATAGGCTTCCCAAAAAGAACATGGTCCCTGTGGTAGAACGTTTATATTGATTGACGATTTTGTGCATTTATCAAAAACCCATCAGGTAGCCTGTGCTTCTACACCTGCATTGCTTGCAGTTTGGGGTTTTAGGCTGGGTTTCTGTACAGCACTTTGAGATATCAGCTGATGTACGAAGGGCTATATAAATACATTTGATTTGATTTGATTTGAGTGATCTATGATTTTTGATTTTTTTTTAACCTTTATTTAGTCAGTTAAAAACCTCTTCATCCTACCCCCTCCTTTTTTGAAAATTCTGTTAAAAATCGCGCAACTTTTCAGCGTCCTGCTACTCATGCCAGGAATATAGTATATGCATATGATTAGTATGTGTGGATAGAAAACACTCTGAAGTTTATAAAACTGGTTAAATCACGGCTGTGACTATAACAGAGCGTGTGTTTCATTGAAAAACGCAAGAAAAACTGCTCTCTGAAAGCAAAAAATAATTTCCATAAGTCACTTCCACCAGTTGTTAAAGGAGAACAGAATTTAATGGGAATTTGCCTGCACCATCTACAAATTCCGCACGATGGCGCCATTGTACTAATTTTCAATCGAATTAATTGTTGGAAAATCCATCTGTCTGACCCCAAGTTCTCCAGTCTTCACCCGGATGCAGTTTAGCGAGAGATCAGATTGCATTGTTGTTGAAGTGAGGACCTATTGAAGAGACATCGCCCTGTAATCGTTTTGATAGATTATAAACGTTTACTAATACCTAAAGTTGGATTACAAAAGGATTTCGAAGTGTTTTGTGAAAGTTTATCGTCGACTTTTTTAATTTAAAAAAATTACGCAGCGTTTAAAAACGATGATTTTTTCTGAATGACACAACTTCCATACAAAGCTATTTTGGGTATATATGGACCGATTTAAACGAAAAAAAGACCCAATAGTGATGTTTATGGGGCATATAGGAGTGCCAAGAAAGAAGCTCGTCTAAGGTAATGAATGTTTTATATTTTATTTCTGCGTTTTGGGTAGCGCCGTCTATCGCAAAATCTGTTGTTTACGTGTCGAGCTGGCATTTTGGGGGGTGCATGCTATCAGATAATAGCTTCTGATGCTTTCGCCGAAAAGCATTTTAAAAATCTGACTTGCTGGCTAGGTTCACAACGAGTGTAGCTTTAATTTAATACCCTGCTTGTGAATTTTGATCAAGGTTTGAGTTTTAACGAGTACATTTAGCATTTAGCGTAGCGCATTTGCATTTCCAGGTGCCTACTTGGGACATATGCGTCTCAAGTAGGGGCAAGAAGTTAAGAACAAGTTCCTTTTTTTTCAATGACGGCCTAGGAACAGTGGGTTAACTGCCTTGTTCAGGGGCAGAACGACAGATGTCAGATGTACTTTGTCAGCTCGGGATTGCGATCTTTCGACCTTTCGGTTACTAGTCCAACGCTCTAACCACTAGGCTACCTGCCGCCCCACATTACAACAGTGGCCGCAGCAGTAATTTTGGGCACCGTGCCAGTGAACTAGAATAATACACGATCATACTGGTGCACCATTTCCACTCATTTGATTCAAATTTGTCTGAGTAAGTGGGCCAGTTCAGAGGTCATCTATCTGTCCCCGAAAATACTATGAGAACACACATACAAATACATCGATTTTTGAGTAAACTATCACTTCTTTGAGATGACTGTTCTTCACAGCTCAGGGATTCAATCTTGCAACCTTTCGGTTACTAGTCCAACACTCTAACCACTAGGCTACCTGCCTCCCCCAAGGATCAGGCCCAGCCTTTATTCATTATGCTCTAAAAGGCTAAACTGATTCTAAATCAGCACTCCTGCTCTAAAAAAAGCATCCCAGCCATCTAATCTAATCTAGCTGGACAGACAAAAAGGGAAACACAAGCATTGAAACAAACATACAGTAAGTTAAAACATCAAGTTGAAAATGATCCTCCTCCTTCACACACTCATTCTATCCCCTTTAGTCACTGGATGATGTACATTATAAAATAATTGTTGGTCTTCCCCTTTCGTAGTGCCAGTTTGAGTGCTCAGTTTACAAAAGCAAAGGCCCTGGGGCTTTTGATATTTTTTTTGTCCCCTTTAGGGTTTATTTCTGAACTAGTTTAAAGTGGGTAAGAGAGCTGCTGTGTGGCCCTACTCCTGATTGGGACTAACCAAATCCTCAGCACACGAGAAATTGGCATGTTGAATTCCCCTTAAGGCCTTCCCACACTGTATGTCGGATTCAGTCTTTTACATGTCACACTGCGAGATGTTACCATTGTTACATGTCACACTGTGAGATGATACCAAATACAAATATTGATGTCAACCTGGTGAAATTTTACGATTTGTTTCAGTTCTGTCGTCACATTCTGCGATTGGCTTGCGAAGCTACGTCAGCCAACGTAGGCTACGTCAACTGCAGCGGTGTATTTCATCTGCACAAGGGCCAGCACCAGCAGCGCAAGCCTCCTGACTTGAGTTTTTAGAAATTGTTTTACATACAAACTGTATATGTCCAAACTCTGAATCAAATAGGCTTCCCAAAAAGAACATGGTCCCTGTGGTAGAACGTTTATATTGATTGACGATTTTGTGCATTTATCAAAAACCCATCAGGTAGCCTGATTTCAGATGTGTCATGTAAACAAGATGATTAGAGAAAGCGTTCTTCTTGCTAAGCATGTACATCTTGAAATAAAACTATAATATTAAAATCAGTTCAGGCCGTTGTGTCTATTGGTCAGTCACCGGGAACAGCAAAAATTGTCTGACATTGACAGAACTTTGTCGGAGCCTACGACCGCACGCAGTGGTATTTAAATCGGTAGACCTAGACCCTGTCACGTTGAACGAGCCAAGACGTCCGACAATCGTTTATGACCTAAGAATTTGCCCACGATGTGGACATTTTGTCTGGGACAGCAAAATCAGGGTATAAGACGGCAACAATCCTACAGTCTGTCCGGGGCTTTAGTTCCCCTTGGTAGTGATGAAGCTCCCAGCTGGGCCTAAAAATGACAGTTTTTCATTAATTGCTCTGCCAATCCATTAAAACCCGCTATATTTAGAGGGCCATGGGAGATCGCGCCGTGAGATTAATGTAAGGGCGTGATTCAATTTGAAAGTGCACTTGCTACCTTTTAATTCACGACAGTTTAAGCATATCTCGGCTCTGTCGTTGAAAGCATAATGAATGCTTAATGTACACAAGGTCAAGTCATGTTGCAATTACTGCTGCATGTATCATGAAGAGGAAATACATTAATAGTTGTTGAACCAAGCAGATGGCACTCAGGGTCACTAGCCTTTCCCACGACAGAGGAAAATGAACTGCTGTACTGAACACTAAACCACAAGTTTGGTATCACTCTTGTTAACAATAAAGACAGAGCATACCTCTTGTTAACTTGATTTTGACCATTAATATACTTAACTTTAGACAATTTGCCCCGACTACAGCAAGGCTCATGAGATGGTTTCGTCAATGACCAATGATAGACAGAACTCACAAAATGTTCCTATAATGCCAAGACATAAGACATACAACGTCGATTTGGGCATATAAACTATTTCTAAAATGCATACTTCCAGTCTTTCCAAACTCAGTTGGGAAGTTTGCACTGCTGGTGCTGGCACATGCACAGATCAATTACACCGCTGCAGTTGAAGTAGCCTACGTCAAAACAGTACTATAATGCCAATATATTTTTTAAAAATCGTTTTTATTTAACTAGGCAAATCAGTTAAGAACAAATCCTTTTTTACAATGACGGCCTACCCCCGCGGCCAAACCCTCCCCTAACCCGGACGACTCTGGGCCAATTGTGCGCTGCCATACCCCAATCACGGCCGGTTGTGACACAGCCTGGGAACGAACCAATGTCTGTAGTGATACCTCTAGCACTGCAATACAGTGCCTTAGACCGCTGCATCACTCGAAAGGCCGAGTGATATAAAACACGACGTTGCACCTGTTAAGACTCCAGTGACGCATCTGACTAGATAGTTCAAGGGGATGAAACAGTCACCAGTAAAACAAAAACAGGAAGCTCTCCAAACAGTAATCTGAAGCTGAAAAAGAAACAAGTGGGAAAACACTTGGAAAGCACCTGTGACTGCAGAACAGCTCTGATCGTCTGACGCTAAAACAGTTTGTTTTTGTTCAACTGAAGACCTGAAGTGATTATCTGGCCCAGTGATGGGCTTCGGCAGCGCTGATCAAGTTCAGAGAGAACTGTAGCTCCCAAATTTCCATCATGACTCTCATTCTGTGGTTCAACTCTCACAGTCATACCAATACCGTGGCATCGTTGTGTTAGCCTGCTCCCAGATCTGTTTGTGGAGTCTTGGAAATGGCCATAGGAGTTGGAAAGACAGCACAAACAGATCTGGGACCAGGCTGTCATTGTGTCATATGCCTGAGAATAAATAAGGCACACTGGCGTACCACACATCCCCACAGCCCATGCAAGGCAGGGTGGCCCATGGGCTCTGGGGCCCCCTGGATGTCCCATGCTCAGACCTTGCGTGGGGGGGGGGGGGGGGGGGGGCACTGACTGTAGCCTTCAGCGCAGAACGTTTTTGCGACATTTCCATAACGTCTCCATCTGCCACAGTTTGGCAACGTTATGTTTTCACTCATCTGTCTCCGCTAAGTGGTTGTGGGAACACTCCTACAACATTTCCACAACCACTCTGCTGCAGCTAGCGTAACGTTTTATAGCTAATATCATGCTATTCTACACATATTGTCATGGGGCAGAGAGAAAATGTTGCAGTTTTGTTTTGCTAATCTTGTGCTATTCTACACATTTTGCAATGAGGTTGAGAGAATTTTTGCATTTTTAAAGCAAAGTTCCTGCTATTCTGCACATTTATTCTTGTATTTTGGGGGGGGCCCTAGAGCCCGCGGGACCTCCCCCAACTTGCGGGGGCTGCGGGGGTGTGTGGTATGCCAGTGCCTACAGTATGCATACTCACTTCCTGCCAAACATGCGCAGTGTGAAGTTCTTGGTGGTGTGGGGGCAGCGGATGGCGGCGGCGGCGGAGGGCAGGACCGGGCTGGAGGAAGAGGAGGAGGACGAAGAGGCCGGCGAGGCAGAGGTGTAGGGTTCGTCTCCATCCTGCAGAGTCTCGTCAGGGTCCGGGGAAGCCCCCGCTCCTTCCTGCTCCTCTTCGGGCTGCTCCATGGCCGATGTTCTTAAACGGTTGTTTCTCAGTTCTCTCTCACACACAGAGCTTCTCCTCTCCTTTCAGAGGAGTCACAGAGTCCACACAGCCCCAGGCCAGGCAGCAAGAGGCCATAAGAACAACAAAAAGTCCCCAGCAGCAATAAGCAGCAACTACACTCTGGCCGTTCCTTCCTCCATTCAAAAAAAAAAAGGGAGGAAATTAGAGAAAAAACAAAACAGGAAATCGACAATTAGTCTTCCGTATCCCTGTTTCCTTTCTCACGTGTCAAGTTTGACACAAGAGCGCAGAGGAGGGAAACTCTATAGAGACAAACTTGGTGTGTGCACTCCTCGTGTGGTAGTCGCTCACCACACACAGCTCTGTTGAGCTGCAGGCAGCAGTATCATTCGAACTGAAATGTCTCTCCTGTTCCTCCACAGGCGGGTCTGGTCTTCTCTCCCAACTGGCTTCCTCACTCTCTTCCTCCAATGCCACCGTCAGAGGAAGCCTCTCTCCCCGCTCTGCTGTTCGTGTTTCCTGGTCAGGCTGCGCTCTCTCCCTCTCTCTCCTGGCACTACTACTACTACTCTCACCACCACACAACACACACTGGCTGGCTCACCTTCTATGGGACTATTTCAAACAATCCAGGAAGTGTCATACCCAGATGAAGCAACAAGCAAGAACAAGGCCTACCTGTGGCTTCTTGTTCGCATACGTTCCCTCTCTTGCTTCAGTGTCATCTCGCTTCCTTTCACTCTCTTGCACATACTTTTATCTCCCACTCATCTCTGTAGCTCTCCCTTGCTTTCTCTCTCTGTCCCTCCCCTCCCTCTTACTTTCTCTCCCATTGGCCGAGAGTATTATGTGAGTGCGTTGCCACCTATTGGTCGTTAATGAAAAATGCCTAAATTGAGTGTGTGGAAGGGAACGAAAATGTTCTAAATGTGTCCAAATATCCAAATATAGACTAAAACATGTCGAAAGCTGAAAGCATACTAATTTATCAACCTAATTTATAACACATCCTGTTTAACCACAGAACCACACGTCTGCTTATTATGATAATAAGGACGTTGCAGGTCCCATTGCTTCACTATACAAGGGCATGAAATTAAACAAAAGCACCTCATTTTTTATTTGAACACATCCCTCTATTTAAAACCAGGCGGCATGTATAACTGCCTGACCAAAGTCCTGCCTCTCACTTCGATCACATTTCCAGTTCCCCACTCTCTCTCTCTTTGCAATGTACTCCGCTCCGGTTTCCCTCCCACATACGCTTTACATAAAGATGGGTGAAAAAATGCCCACGCCATCCATCCATCTATCCAGCGCTTTTTTTTTCCACACACACCACCCCACTTTTAGCGATAGAGAGTGCCGCAGCAGAAGCTGAGAGTTCACACGGCCGCAGCAGTGAGTCCCACGCAAAGATCTTCACCACATGCGCGTGGCTGCCACCTCCCCTGGGCTCCCGTTATGAGCTGGAGTTCAGCTCGGTGCACCGCTCTGAAGGATAGCCAAAGTTATTTTTTGACAGCCAATTAAAAAAAAAGAGGTGCAGTGGGCGCCTGGCGGATCAGCGCGATACTGTAATAATCCGGGGCTGTTTCCAGGATGGGTCGACCATCTCACTCCACAAAATTTACAACTCGGGTCATGATTGCGTAACAGAATTGGGTTATGATGATACCTCCAGGAATTATGGTGATGTGGTGCCCCAGTTTCAGTTTGTGTTGCGTATCAAGGATTATAGGTTGTGCCATGACAGTTACACAGGCCCAGACTGGAGGGATGCCCCAAGCAGATGTTTTCAAATGGAAATAAGAGTTGCAGAGCTCCGGGGGCACAGGAGGACACAGTAGAAAAAAAAGAGAGAAAAAAACGACACTATGGGTCTGAAATGGCACCCGAATCCCTACATATTGGACTACTTTGACCAGAGCCTTATGTAGAGAATAGGGTGCCATTTCGGACACACCTGGGTTGTACCTGAAGTAACCGAGGCAAGATATTTTTATCAATGACTTCGGGAAAGGTCCAAATTAATCTAAACAAACTTAGTGTGTATAGTGTATCTCGGTTTTATTGCTAATTATACCTCACTGCTCACTCAAATGTATGTTACATGAGCACACCACGCCACAGTAGTGGATCTGTTAGATAACACATTGCGGTGATTTGCACTGCTCAGGTTATGGAGGGACTCAGTCCTTCTCCTAGCTATTTAAGCTCTATGAAAATACAAGATCATTGATGCCAGTCCTCTCTCAGTGACCTGTAACCTTAGATAACTCATCACAGAGTATCAAATCAAAATCATCTACGCATTCGGTGCATTGCGTTTTCAGAATGCAGAGAACATGGTAGATGCTTTTGATTTGGTACTCTGTGACGTGTTATCTAAGTTCCTATTATCCAGAAGTCAAATATCAAAACCTCAACGAAACAATAACAAATGGGCCTACTACTAAGTAACAGCAGTCAAACATGCCTATGGCATTTTCTGTTGGAAATCACAATGGAACAGACACCAGTTTTGGGAATAGCTACATCCCCCTACTGTACAAAATGCAGTCTATACAAATGAGCACCCCCATGGACAAATCATTAAATCTACATTTAGAAGGACACATTTCCCAAAATCAGTAATCCCCTCATCCCTCCTCATTTGGATAAGTGAAACACCCAAACATAAGCCATGGGGAAATGAAGAACACTTTGCATGGGTGTACAGTCTAGTCAGTTTTTAGGCCATGCTGGTTTTCATTAGGGCACACCGTAACAAAATGTTTAAAAACATTTTGCAACAGAAAAATAAAACTAAAGCGTATTTCTTTGAAAACGTATGGAGGTTTCATTTCTGTTTTATTCCGTTTAGTGCCTTAATAAACATGACCCAGGTTATAGTTCATATCAAGCCTAATCAATAGATAATACAACAACAACAAAAAACTGTTAAACTTACTGTATTTCACAAGGTGAAAATTAATGCAGAGGTATGTGTAAAGAGGTTGTATGCATGTTACAACATACGTTCAGAGGGATGCAGAGGCCAAAAAATGTACAAGTGGGTGATGATGATAGCAGATATTTGGGGCAAACCATATTTGTAGTGGTTTGGGCTCCATCTAGTGAAGATACAGTGTAATTCAATCATTGAGGAAGATGCTGAGTGTGCGATGACAATTACTCACGCATCATGCCTCAATATTTAGACTTGAAAGCAGACTAAGGACTGAATTGACACGTCAACACAGCTAAAAGCGATAAAGCCAGTCAGACATAGAAATTAAATGTTCAGAGGATAAATGTCTAGCATAGGACCTTATACAAACACATACATTTGCAATAGAGGAAAACAAAGGCCATAAGTGAGCAACCATACAGTAGAGAAGTGATTTACTTTACCGGCAAACAAAAATCCATATCATCTGCTTTTTTTTTAGATTATTTTTTTTACTAACACCCACACATGAGCCCACGCAGACAGAGGACATATGCTTTCTCTGCTGCACCAGCGCCAACAGGAAACAACAAGGCAGCAGCCAATGTTCTAACGATAGGATACAGCACAGAACTACATTATTCCATTATTCAACGGGTACAATTTTACTTTGGTGTGTTTGGTCAAATAAATTGTGCAATTAATCAGAGTAGGTCGGTGCCTCCCACATTACCTGTGACAAGGCAAGATCATTTTGCACTGATGTTTCTCCATTTGTGTTTATATCCTTTCAGGCCCCTGTCTCTCGACGCAGACCACAAAAACCTAAACTCAAAGTCACCAAGAGCGAGCCACCCTTAAAGCCTTTTATTTGTTCTCCGTATCCTGATTCAACTTCCCCATTGTTACGGACAATATTACTAATCATCTTCTACTTGTTAAGAAACTGGAAACCGGTACTAAGTCATTACAAAACAGGTCAAGTGTCTTGTGAAAGGGATTGCAGTGCCACTTACTGCAATCACTAAACAAGAAACAGCTTAAAAAAGGACGAGAAAGGATTAATTGTTAGTGACCATTACCAAAGGCCTCTTTATTTCACATCACATGGTCAAACCATGTCATATAGTAAGCAGAGAAAAAGGATATGTTATACTATAGTATAGTCTCAGTGGTTTTCTATATATAGTATATGTGTGACTGGGTTAATAGCTATTCGCTTTGGTCATGGGGTGCACTTGTTACAAGGGACCTGCGATTAATGAACATGCCATGTTACAGCAGGCCCTCATTAGCCATGCAGGCATGGGTTAATAACAAGCAATCACATGGGCATGTACTGTATGTGCTGCTGTGGTTGCCTGACAGGTCATTTTGCCAGCCTGTGCAGTCAGTCTGCTATTTTCACAAGAACAGCAGCACTATTTCAGTCCTACCAGCTCCAGCCCTGGGGCTATAGAGATAGAGCGATACTCGTGGCTCCCACAATCGAGAACACCACAGTATTGCATGGCAGCGGATAGATGTGTGTTCTCACATTGATGACGGTTTCTTTTGATGATGAGGGAGTCGAAAGAAAAACAGGTCTTACCCAACAGGGTTGCGGTTTCCCCCGTTCTGTGCGTGGGCGGGATGGGGATTGTTTTTATGGTTTGACATTTAAGGTCACTTATCAATTTGAACCCTTCCAGCAAACCTCCTCTGCCTGGCTGACTGTCATGACACATCACTGACAGAGGTCAGCTCATGGGGCCGAGCAGAGTTAGTTATCACACAACAAAACACACAGACAGAATCGGATATTACGAGTAGGACACCATCTCAACACTGCATGGAATTGACAAGGAGCGGTATTATACAATGCTGGTCAGATGCTGTTCACATCTGAATACTGTTAACGATGCTGTTCTATTGCAACTGGTGTATTCAGTTACAATAAAACTACAAGGGGAAGTACACTGTGAACACTTGAAATGACAAAATAAGAATTGGACATATTCTGGCAAACTAGAGAAGCTACACTAGTCTATGGCTTGGTGTGTTGTGAAGTGCCATGTGTTTCCAGTGCAGGCATGATGAATATACAAAAGACACCAAGCACAGCTTCGATTTTCATCATTTTCAATCCGATACAGATTTTCATAAAACACACACACAAAAGCAAGCAGAACCACCACTCCACATATGCACACTTCATCAGCTATCCCAAATGAAGTAGAGAAAAAGGCCCTCCTCTTCCCTCACTCAGCACTGTACCAAACAGGAACGGGCAGATGGAACGTTCTGCGGTACAGCTGTGTCCACCAACCGGTGTGTGTGTGGGTTGTAGCATGCAGGCAGTGTGCATTAGAGGTTGACACGGGAACAGGACTCCTGCGGGACATGCAGGGAATGTCAAGTTCTTGAGTCAAGTTCAGGACAGTTGAAAAATTAAAGACTTTGTCCAAAACTTGAGACACAGCTAGTCAGCTAGTGTAACTGAAAGACTTTGTCCATTTCTTTAGAGACCAGGGGCCTCATTTCTAAGATAAATTGAACAGTAAATATCTGTGTGCCCCATTTATGAAAAGACAGTACACACACAAAAATAGAGATTTATAAACTCGGCACATGCCATACTTACCATCTTTCCCGTTATAAATCCAACCTGTCATAAAACTGTGTGCAAGTGAAGGAGCATTATAACTCTGCTTGATTAACACCCATAATTCACCTTTTCTGGTGACAATAACACCCTTATTTGCTGTATACTTTGGAAGTATTGGAATTAGGCCAAGATTGTATATCTAAAGGACATATCAGAAGGCGGACTTGATCAAATGTCTTTGGATGTTTTAGCAGAATGTTGTTGTTTTTTGCAGTGACATTTGCTGTATCTGACCGTTTCTGAAACACAAAGACATTTGCAAATTGTTGTGGACCTGTAAACAGATTATTTGAATTCAATAATGTTTTGCAGTTACTTTCTCCCAAACCTAAATATGCTGCACTGCCCGTAAATTCTGAAACATTGTCTACTCTATAAAAAAAAAATTAAGTGCAGAAGGCCAACACTTCAATGTAAAAGATCAACTGTCTGTTCACCTGTTCAATTCTACTGTATGTTATAAAACAGAGCTCCCTTTCAGATGCATAGAGCAAAAACTTGAAATTACAATAGCCTATCTATCTAATAGGCCCAACTAAATGAGATGTCCGTGGTATTTTGTTGTATTGCTACTTCGGGAATATGAACTCATCATGGTCAGAAAGGTGCAATAGTATGTATTGCGCTTATAAATTAAATATTGTCTATGCTGCTCGAGAAATTTGACATTGCAGTATCTAGATGTAGCCTACAAACGTCAATGAAAATGGTGAACCATCTATTCTACCATTAAGATGCGCTTCGAATCGGATCACATAGAGTAGGGGTCTCCAACAGGTAGATTGTAGCTACCATTAGCAGGTAGCTACCATTAGCTCGCTGCCCACCTACGATTAGCTCGCCAAACAATTCTGAAAGTACATTTTCTCATTTGTTCCATCGCAAACTGTCATAAACAAAAAGCTCCTGGCTACTATTCAATCAAAGCCACATTGACATGATCCTACCCCTGGTTAGCCACTATTGGCTTAAAAAGCCAAACGCAACACAATATCTGCCAATTAATTTTCCATTAATATTGCCCCAGTCTGTCTGTTTATCACGCCGTATGTAGCCAGTTAGCGATGCTAATGATAACAGTCGTGTGGGTAAACAGAAAGACTTTCCCCAAAAACGTTCTCAATTAAATGTTAACTGCAAAGTAGGCTTACCTGAACTAACTATATCATGATTATTTATATCAATTCGGTGGCCATTGTTTTACAAACTCTGCCATGACATGTGGTGCAGCAGTAGACCTAACAGACACATCGCCAGACAGACACATTACTCTCATGCTAGATGCGCAATTACATTTGTTAGTATTTTTTCCAGACCTCAAATGGTCTGCTGATGTGATTTAAGCATAGACATGGACTCAGAACATGCATTTTTGTTGTTTCTCTAAGAATAATTGTAATATTGAGAGTTAAAACACTGAAAGAAATCCAAAACCAGGAAAATTAAAAAAATAGAAAACAGAACTCGGCATAGGGAAAAATACTTTAAATACCGGCAGTTTGTTTGTTTACTACCGTGAAGAGGGTCCAATTAAACGAGAGATGGGGCAAATGGTAGCCTAACTTGTAGGCCTATAGGCTATTTCGCGAGAATGAAACCGTCAGTCAGAAAAGTTGAGGAATTTATTCTGCAATGATCATGGCAATGAAATAAATGACCGGAAATAGATTTCTAATTATTTTAGAATGCAAAGATTAAAATACATAGATTTTCACTCTTCTTACTACCAGCAAATGATTGCATCTTGTCATTATATTTAGCTACCTTTTTTGTTCTGAATAAGTCATCATATATTCTCCATTTGCACAAGGCTACTAGGCGACTTTTACAATGCAATACTTCAACCACTAGAAAATGGGCATATGCATGTTCTAAAGTTCGCGGGAGGATAGGCAACATTCTCAATATATTGTGCCTCTATGTTTAGCGGAGATCTTCTGTCTATAACGTGATGTGGGAGGGCAAAAAACGCATCTAACGAAGCACACCACAGCTGAGGCAGGCGCTAGATTACGAGCGTTTTCAAGTGGAACGTTAATAACGATGGTTTTGAGAAACAGCTTGGAGATGTAACGATGCAACCAGGAAGGTTATAACGATGTAGTTCGTCTTAAAATGATTTTGGGAAACCGATCCCAGGTCTGTTTGGTTCTAGGGTAGTGATGTGCAGTTAGCGAACGACTCGTTCTTTTTTAATTACTATTTTTACTGACTCGAGAGTCATGATTAATTTTTCAGAGTGACTCGTTCATTTTAGTCATTCGTTTCGCCTGCTGGCTGCAATGAATAAAACAGGATTAATAAGCAGTCTTCCGCAGGAAAATAGATCGTGCTGCAGAAAGTATCGGGAAAAAATATATACATGTTTTAAACTGTTAATTGATCGCATGGTGCAAGAATGAGTGCAATTAATTGACTATTGAATGTTATTGACTACCAAAACATACAGCCTGCTTTGCTCAACCAGCTCGAACTCGAGAACGAATCGTTTGGGGGGCTGTTGCAGTTCATGAACGATATTGTGCTTATCTCCTTCGCGGCAGTCAACTCATGCAATTGAGTCGTTCACAATCTAGTCCAGTTGCGGCAGCAACTAAACCTAATTTCAAAGGCAGTAACAAGAAATAATCGTAGTTGTATGCCTATCAATTATCTGAAGCACACTTTTAAAAGTCTCAATCACAAATGACAGCTGCAATAAGGCACCTATGGTGAACGAGGCTCGTAGAATCATAATTCTTTCGATTTTTTTTGTTCCTCGTTCGCCGGTAGGGGGTCCTCCTTACTTGCAGGATTAACCTTACTGAGTCAAATGAGCGAAATGACGAAAGATTTGTTATTTTGACTGAACGACTTGAAAAGATCTAAATCACTAAAAAGAGCCGAACTTCCCTTCACTATTCTAGGGGTACTTAAAATGTATTTGGAAACAAGTCGTTTTAAATATTTATAGAAATTATTAGAAAATACTTTCAAGTACTTCAAATAGAAGAAGTTGATTCTGACACAATATTTGAAAACTCACATACACAGAAAATAAGTATTTAAAATTCAAATATGCATGTATTTGAACGCAGCTAGTCAGCTAGTATCTACCAGAATATGATATAGGCTAATCTAAACTCAATGCAACCATCAGGTAAAATCATGACAGCCAATACGTCATTGTACGTCATTGACCATGTTATTTATCAGGTTACGTACGGTAAGTAAGTAATCAAAATCTGATACTTGAATGCAACAACTCTGCATGGCATCTGCCACCCAGGGAGCATCATGGATGAGCTCATTTCCTTTTATGCATCATTCCCTTTTATGTCTGAATCAGAACCCCCCCCTTTGAGGATTATCTCTGCTGGACACCGGGCTACTCTCTGTCTGTCCCTCTGATGAATTAAAGTAATTTAAAGGCAATGGTTTGATGTGCCAGCCCAGGTGTCCTGCCCAGTGCCCACCCTCTCTCCACAAATGAACACACCACCTCTGACTGATTCACACGAACCACTGCTCAGGTGATGTGCAACAGAGCTGCCTGATTCAATTAAGATGCCCCTGGTCAAAGTAGTGCACTCAATAGGGAATAGGGTGCTATTTGGGATGCAAGTAAGGTGTTACTGAGCTTTTACTTTTGGGGCTTGGTGTTCAAAGTTCAGTCAAGCAACCACTGTACTGCCGTTCTCCATTCTGTCAGTCAGTGAGTATGTTTACATGCACATTAATAATTATATATTAAACTGATCATGGCAGTAAGTTGAGTATGACATTAGTCATGTAAACACCTTACTCTGCTTATCTTAAATTGGCCTAAGGTCATAATCGAAGTAAGTATACACCAATTGTAATATATATAAACTGTATATATTAGTCCTGAGCGACATGGCCAAAATATCTTATCACAGTGTTTTTCAAATGTTTGACGGTACGATGGTATTTTATGTATTTGAATAATACAAATTGTAAATTTGCTTTATGAGTAGTATGTGACCATAGAATGAAATCACTTACAGTGGCAACACATCCAATGGGTCTTTCTCCATTCTGATTGTTTTATACTGTTCAATTCAACTTCAGCCTAAAATAATTTCCTGCATTTCCATCAATTTCTGCACTCATTTGAGATCAATCCACACTGCCATGAGATCAATCCACACTGCAAGATATGGGCAAAAAAAAAGGCTTCTTTTTAACCAAATTTTGCAATTGCGATTTGACTTGCAATTTAGATTAAAACACTTGGGTGAACTGTTGGAATCATGGAAATATAATGTTTATTCTAATTCTATAGTTAGAATATAATCGTGGGCACTTTGAATACAGTGTTGTTTGACATGATAACAAATATTTTTTTAAACAGGGAGGAGCTATTGTAAAAGGCTAGGATGATGTTCAGTGTTTCCTAGGGAACCCTATAATCTTTGCTACATTAAATGTTTCTTCATGTAGCCAACATATTCATGCTTCGCCTATTCCTCTTTGATTTAGAAAATACTGTTGCACAAACATGCTGATTTAGTCCAATACCAGAACTGGTATCAGGCTGTATTAGCTAGCTACGTTAGCTCCGACCCAGAACATTTATTAGCTAGCTAGAATGCCAGCTAACACGATTTAGTTTAAGTTGGATAATAAAGACAAATGAGCTGGTTTACAGTTTACAGTTGTAAGAAAAACAAACTAATTGTGTAATTATAGAAAGCTTGTGGATTTATATTAAGAAGTAAAGTGGAAACAACATCGTTGTCATCAACATTATTGCATGTGCTGCATTGACCATACAGACTGAACGCAAGTCTCTCGTGGTCAAGCAACAAAAGTGCTTGTTTAGTGACATGGGGACAGGGCTAGGTCTGTGTGGAAAGTGGCATGGAGAGAGAGAGAGGGAGAGTGAAGAGGGATGTCTCAAGTAGCGGTGTAAACTATAAAATTGGACATCACACACTGCATATCACATTTAACAAACCAAACATTCAAAAACTTAGCAAAAGTAAAGTCAAAACCCAAACCGGTCAACGCATCAATACCGGTATATAGTAAAATATGGTATACCACCTATCCCTAATATACAGCACCAGTCTGTCACGTTCTGACTTTAGTTCCTTTGTTTTGTCTTTGTTTTAGTATGGTCAGGGCGTGAGTTGAGGTGGGCAGTCTATGTTTGTTTTTCTATGTTGTATTTTGCGTTTGGCCTGGTATGGTTCTCAATCAGAGGCAGGTGTCGTTAGTTGTCTCTGATTGAGAATCATACTTAGGTAGCCTTTCCCACCAGTGTTTCGTGGGTGATTGTTTTCTGTGTCTGTGAGTTCCACACAGAACTTTTTCGGTTTTCGTTTCTGTCTTTCTATTTGTTATTTTGTATTTTCGTGTTCAGTGATTTTGTTCATTAAAACATGACGAACACGTACCACACTGCATATTGGTCCGATCTCTCATACTCCTCGTCAGAGGAGTACGAATCCCGTTACACAGTCAAAAGTTTGGACACAACTACTCATTCAAGGGTTTTTCTTTATTTCTACAATGTAGAAGAATAGTGAAGACATCAAAACTATGAAAGAACACATATGGAATCATGAAGCAACCAAAAAAGTGTTCAACAAATCAAAATATATTTTATATTCTTCAAAGTAGCCACCCTTTGCCTTGATGACAGCTTTGCACACTCTTGAAATTCTCTCAACCAGCTTTATGAGGAATGCTTTTCGAACAGTCTTGAAGGAGTTCCCACATATGCTGAGCACTAGTTGGCTGCATTTCCTTCCCTCCGCAGTCCAACTCATCCACAACCATCTCAATTGGGTTGAGGTCGTTTCATTGTGGAAGCCAGGTCATCTGATGTAGCACTCCATCACTCTCCTTGGTCAAATAGCCCTTACAAAGCCTGGAGGTGTGTTTTGGGTCATTGTCCTGTTGAAAAACAAATGATAGTCCCACTAAGAGCAAAACAGATTGGATGGTGTATCACTGCAGAATGCTGTGTGCCTTGAATTCTAAATAAATCACAGACAGTGTCATCAGCAAAGCACCCCCACACCATCACACCTCCTCCAGTTTCATCATAGCGCTTGATGGTTTTTGCGACTGCACTTGAAGAAGCTTTCAAAGTTCTTGACATTTTCCGGATTGACTAACCTTCATGTCTTCAAGTAATGATGGACGGTCGTTCCTCTTTGCTTATTTGAGCTGTTCTAGTCATAATATGGACTTGGTCTTTTACAAAATACGTCTCTATCTTCTGTACATCCACCCCTACATTGTCACACAATTGATTGGCTCAAACGCATTAAGAAGAAAATAAATTCCACAATGAACTTTTAAATTAACAAGGCACACCTATTAATTGAAATGCATTCCAGGTGACTACCTCATGAAGCTGGTTGAGAGAATGCCAAGAGTGTGCAAAGCTGTCATCAAAGAGGCAACTTTGAAGAATCTCAAATATAAAATATATTTTGATTTGTTTAACACTTTTTTGGTTACCACGATTCCATGTGTGTTATTTCATAGTGTTGATGTTATTTCATAGTGTTGATGTCTTCACTATTATTCTACAATGTAGAAAACGGTAAAATGAAGAAAAACACTGGAATGAGTAGGTGAGTCCAAACTTTTGACTGCTGAGTTTATATACAGTACCAAAAAAATAAACGTCCTCTCACTGTCAACTGCGTTTATTTTCAGCAAACTTAACATGTGTAAATATTTGTATGAACATAACAAGATTCAACAACAGACATAAACTGAACAAGTTCCACAGACATGTGACTAACATAAATGGTTCATTGAACAAGCATGGGAAACAGTTTTTAAACCCTTTACAATGAAGATCTGTAAAGTCATTTGGATTTTTACGAATTATCTTTGAAAGACAGGGTCCTGAAAAAGGGACGTTTCCGTACTGGCCAATGACTATAATGGCGATTCTGATCCAACCATAAAATACATTGTGCCCCTGGACTGAGAGGAAGAAGTTCAATATGTAGCTAGATGTAGAAGGCTAATGTTAACTAGCTAACGTTGCCCATGAAAGGAAGTTAGGCAAGCGAGCAAGCATTTTAGCCAGGTAGCCTAGTACAACAACAAAAATAAAAGCGTGTGCTGTATGACAGAGTCAGAATGGCATTGGCGTTTCTCTACAAGTAGGGTGAGGCAACATGTTTTTCTACTTGCGCAAACACACACAAATCAGAACCGTGGACAGCCCCATCTTATTTAGCTTACGTTGATTGGACTAAATTGTTTTTGGTATCTTTTAGTTGTCACTGTATTAGACTAAGCATTGGTGATTTGATGACATGAACTGTTGTAGTTGAAATGGTGCTGGAATATTGGAGGCAGCTCCTGTTTTCTTTGCGACTTGCAGTAACTCTCCGTGGTAACTAAATCAATAGTTGTTTGGTAGTCCGAAAAATGCTGTAGGTCATTAACTGTTTGTTACATGCAATATGCTTTGTAGACTTCACCATAAAGAGTGTGGTGTGGTTTAATTGAATCTTGCCTAGTTAAATAAAGGTTAATTAAAAAAAAAGATCACGTTCACATGGCATATGAACTAACAGGTTATAGAGCAAACAAAGCAATTATCACAACACATAAGTTGCAATATGGCTTTTTTTATGGCTTGGCTTAACGTTTGACTTTACCCACTCACCGATACTGGTTTTATGCGAAGTCTTTTCGAATCATTAGGACATGTAAACTAGAGGTCGACCGATTATGATTTTTCACTAGTGATTATGATTGATTGTTTTTTATAAGATAAGTTTAATGCTAGCTAGCAACTTACCTTGGTTTACTGCATTCGCGTAACAGGCAGTCTCCTTGTGGAGTGCAACGAGAGAGAGGCAGGTCGTTATTGCGTTGGACTCGTTAACTGTAAGGTTGCAAGATTAGATCCCCCAAGCTGACAAGGTGAAAATCTGTCGTTCTGCCCCTGAACAAGGCAGTTAACCCACCGTTCCTAGGCCGTCATTCAAAATAAGAATGTGTTCTTAACTGACTTGCCTAGTTAAATAAAAGGTATAAAAATATATATATATATAAAAAAATAAATCAGCAAATCGGTGCCCAAAAATACAGATTTCCGATTGTTATGAAAACTTGAAATCGGCCCTAATTAATCGGCCATTCCGATTAATCGGTCAACCTCTAATGTAAACCCCTTAATTCAGAGTCACAGCTGTGTATTTGCTAGCAGGAGCAGCACAAGGTTCCTTCTTTTGCGGGAGTGAAGTCTGAACTTCCCAATAATATAATGGTCGCTCGCTGTGGTAGAACTTGAATTTTGATTGGTGATTTTCTGCCCCATCAGGTAGCCTGATTTCAGATGTATCCATGTAAACAAGATTATTAGGGAAATCGTTCTTCCTACAAAGCATGCAAACTTTCAAATCAAACTATTATCTTAATCGGACTATTCAAAATAATATAATTATTGTGTGCATGTAACTGTACTCAGTGTGCCTGTCTTTTGAGTTTTGAATAGCTATATGGGATAGGCCTCCATAGAAGAACAGTGAATACCTAATATGGTTAGTGTGCGTCTACAGAAAGTTTTCTCTGACTCACAGTGTACTAGTTACATTACAATTCATGGGATATGCATGTAGATCAACATAATTCCCCCTTTTATCCAAACGACCTGAAATGACTCAAATGAATTGTGTGTCATTTCAAAGGCCTTGAAGGCACAGGAGCAAAACAACGTTTCATTATTTGTTTTGGTTCATCAGGTGCTTCTCGGGGCAAACATCAGGTTGACATCAGGTTTCTTACCAGTGAAATAACCCTGACACTCAGTTAGATCCTCAGATAACGAGATTACATTTGAAGGGTCCTCAGGAGACAGATATCTGTGAACCCAGTTCTCTCCTGGTCACTGTTCGCTCACTCACACAGAGTGAGAGAGCCTCTCGGAGATCTGGCATGACAACCTGAGCCTCCCCATACACTTCTCAACATGCAGGTTCATGTCTTTCATAAACATCCCCTTTGAGCTGCATTTCAGTGGTCATGTAAAATGGAAACCTGTTTCTGGCCAGTTAGCCTATCTATAATTTACATTTTAAAAAAGCATGACCACAGACCATTCAACCCACGTAGTATCATGTGTAGTTGGCACCAGATTTGTATACTATGAAGCAAGCTAGATCTGCTCAGGGTTTTCTAAAGCTAGCCAGCTCAGGCTTTATCCATATTACAACGGTGGATATTGCTTGTCAGCCTGCCGCTGACTCTAGCAGGCTTGTAACTGCTTGTGCATGATGCACGTGGCTAGTTCGAACTCTTCATCGAGACAATGCTGAAACGGCCATCAATGGACGAGTCAGTGCAACATTTTCATTTGTGCCAAAATCAAATTGAAAGAAAAGGATTCTATCAAATTCAGCAGGCTATGGTGTGAAATAGTATCAATAAAATAATTGTATTGTCATAAGAAAGTTTTACTGTGCGTGAAGTTTCAAATGCATTCTGTCATTTCTAAATGTTCAATGTGGTAGGTATTTTAACATTACAATATTTTTTACACACAAAAACAATATTTGAAGAATCAAATGTTTATCAGTCATCTTACTCAAATTAAGTGGATGATGACGCAATCTTTGCGAGACGGAGGGAATTTGATTTCATCGGTCCTCAACTCGAGGCTCAGACACTTCATTCAAAATAAATGGAGTTAGCCTGCCCCAGAGTTGAACTCGGGATAACCAAAGTTACCTCAAACCTGATTCGTAGTATAGGGCTTAGGTGTGATCGGAACCATGTATGCCAGACATCCTGCTTCCACAAACACACAGGCCCACCAACACAGGAAGTTGCACACAGATGGCATCATGAATGCAGCGCGGAGCGCTTGAAATGACACACACACACACACGTCTTTTAAGGTCTGATAATCAGATTTAAGAAGCCACAGCAGCACTGAAAATGCAGTCACTCTTTTTCAAAAGACACAAGACACTGTTGGAAACACATACAAAAAAACAAGTAGATGAGTCACAGTCCTATTAAAAGGGGCATTGGGCTTTAATATCATTAGGATCTTTTAATGAGCCCTGTGTAGGTCTTTCAAAGGGTATTGTTGTCTAAGTGGGATATGATGGATATAGGCTTGTATCTCAGATGACAGCTTTGAAGAAAAAAAACAGACAGATGCCTCCTAATTGGGTTAATGTGTGAACAAGAACAGGATATCACTGGGGAGATGATACGGGTCGCTTTGTGTCTGTTTATGGATGATCAAAGTGATGATGATACCAGAACTCTCTCTCTCTCTCTAATTACATTTAGCCTTAGTCGGTGCAAAATCCAGCTGTTGAGAAAAATGAATAGAAACTGAAAATATTCATAACCCCTCCTCTTCAGGAAGTGAATTGGAAAGAGTGAAGGACCATGACTCTTTCATGCTTTGTCCTCAAAAAAATGTATTTGACATAGATGAAGAAAAAAACAATTTCATTCTGTTATAATCAACTGGTCTACTAGCTACCCAAGTTGGGCTACTTCTGTTTATGGGTCATGTTGGTTGGACAAAGGAGCAGCCATTATTGACAAGCATGGTTCATGGAATTATCAACAAGCACTGTTATATTGTAGCCTAGCCTAAAACTAGTCTATAAAACTAGTCTATAATCTCATTCAAAACGTATTTAATAGTTATAAAAGATATAACATTCACATTGCTAAATGCAGTATTTCCCACTGTATGGTAATTAATTCAGACTTGAATTCATGATTCCGGCAGTCTGACTCCGAGGAAAAGCAATAGCCTAGGACAGCACTCTCATCCAAAGTTGACTGAAAGACACGGGTAACGGTAGTAGGCTATTTAAATTGTTATTATCGATATCCATTTACCTGTAGGATAGCCGTTTTCTTAGCGCGAGGTGCATGAACTCGTCCAGCTGGTTTTCCGTTGTCATTTTTGACAGCTCCCTTCCGTACTTTCCCGGACGCCTTTTCCACAAAACTCTATGTAGTTCCTATATAAAATACTAATTTGGCTTTTGTTGTTCAGGGAAAATATCCTCCTCATCGATCATCTCTTCTAACCTCGTGGTCGCCATCTGGTCAATGTGTGGAGGCTGACTGGAGTGACACATCTTTGAAAAAAAAGCAAATACGATTCCCAAAGCGGCACACGCACTCTCGTAGACACGTCCACCGCAGAGGGAGCTCGTCCAAATGTGAGGACCCGTTCATCGTGATAAGATTATTAGTTGAAAAAGAGTGTAAATGTACCCCAATTGTAACATTAGTTGTTACTTTCATTTGGGAATCTGTACAAATACAAAAACGAACATAGTAGGGAAGTCGATGGAATGGGCTGTTGCACAGTCACTATGGGGGAGCTTTTTCTTGATATGGACAGTATTAGGCCTACTACATTACACAAACTGACGTTTGACCAAATCGAATTGGGGGGAAATTACACATCCATTGGCCTCAGATTGGTGATGTTGGTATGAAAGCAATAATCAACACGATGACACAACATAAATAACTTAAAACAGATCATTAGCTTTGGTTTTGTAATGTTGATTTTGTTATAGGTGCTGGGATTCGCAGGATTTAGCTATAATTTTATCTCTCAAATGGCAAAGATAATTCGGTATGGTCTCTATAAAGGTTGCAGCCCACACACCAATAGACTGATTTTACAGTCAAACTATCACTTAAAGGTGCTACACAGGATTTTTTTTCCTGAATTGTAATTTCAGAAAATGTCCATAATATTACCCACAAATGTTGTGATTGGCTGTGATATTCACCTATTGATTTCTCCCATCAGAGCTGCATTTGTTGTCAAAATGGGAAAGCTGTTTTGACTTTGTGACCGTGCTATCTAGTGGAAATCGGGTCGAGTCACCAATGTAGAAATTACTCTGTAATTTCTAGGTTGCTAGTCATTGTACCATCTAAATCGCTGTGGAGTATATTTTCATTAACAAAAGATCAATATTAAAAGTCTCAAGTGCGACTCTCAGCCTTGTTATGGGAAAATGTGATGCGGGGGAAGGATTTGTTTTGAATGTGCCTAGTGCTGTTGCAATTCACCTAGCTTCCACAACGGAGAAATTCGGAGAAATTCTAGGTGTAGCACCTTTAAATAGCAGCCAACCTTTGCCACTGTTGATACCCTATGGCAAGTCATGGTTCGCTGAAGTTAACAGAAAAAGTTTATTCCATCTTCCATGATGGCAGCCTCCCGAAATCAATATCCGCCATTCCAAAATATAGGTATAAGCCTTCTACAAATGCTCATCTAACCAATCATGTATAGGTTATTCAAGTTTCCATGTGCCCTTTGAATAGTGTTTGCTAAAAAAGCGCTTACACCCCAAAAGTTTGCCTCCTGTTCTATTGATTTCAGCGTGATATCGATGATAACAAAAAGTGTTGCATTAGGGACAGATAAAAATTTACTGTTAAAAATATTTTCACTTGACTCTCCCCTTGTACTGTAAAATAAATTGAACACCCTCCCCCTCATAGAATTAACTCAAAATAATGTTTAGGCCCACAAATAACAATAACTGTAGCTACCCTGTGTTTATAAATGTGGATATTGACTTTGCCACTTCAACATGCTTTTGTGTCACAGGGCTATGGGCCAGAAGGTTCACTGACCACCACAGACAAGCTCACTCTCCCTGCCTGTTTCATTGCTTCACTATCAGAGATGGTTGCAGACAATGATCAGCTGGGGGAATCAGATTTTCAAAATGTTGATGTCATATTTATAATTATATAAAATATATGCAACAAATGTTACAATTTCTAGAATTGGCGGTGACGTAGTGTCCCCATGAGTGACAGATCACTGAGCCAATCACGGCCCAACGCTCTGTATTTTCTGCTGGCTTGCCCCACCACCTCAGAAAGCACTGAGCTAGGCTGAAACACCTGGATTTTGGAGCTGCCTTACTCAAGAAAACAAAAAGGAGACCATTATTGTACGCAGCTTTATTAACTCAATTATATATATTTTTTTATTACATTGTTTGCAAACTGATATGTGACACGTATTAATTCCAAAATAACATGCAAAACAGGCAAGTGTAACGCATGTGAAACGGCTAGCTAGTCAGCAGTGGCGCGCACTAAATAGAGTTTAAATCGGTGACGTCACTTGCTCTGAGACCTTGAAGTAGTGGTTCCCCTTGCTCTGCAAGAGCCGCGGCTTTCGTGGAGCGATGGGTAACGATGCTTCATGGGTGACTGTTGTTGATGTGTGCAGAGGGGCCCGGGTATGGGCGAGGGCACGGTCTAAAGTTATACTGTTACACAAGCACAAAGGCCTACTCTACTGACACTGACAACAGATCAATAAAAAATGACCTTGTTTTGAATGCAACCATGTAATCTAGGCTAAAAGGATCCAGCTTTTGTCAAATTAACGTCAAGTTTTTAATTTTGTATTTTAGCTAACCCTAACCCTTTTCCTAACCATAACCTAATTTTCCTAACCTGCTGTGTAAATTCTCCTAATCTGCTACGAAATGTCAAATATCACGTTAATTTTACAAAAGCTGGATCCCTTCTAGCCATGACCATGAAAAGGAAGACGCAAATAGTACAATATCACATCCATATACCCTGGAGACATTATTGTCCCCAAAAAATCCAGTGGTTATCATATATTCATATAATAACTCATCATAATTTGTTGCTCTGGACTACTGCCCTCTGCCTGCCCTTCACCTGTCCTTTGCCTGCCCCCCTGTTTCTGTAATAAACTGTATGCATCTGGGTCTTCTCCTGAGCCTTGATAGTTTATGATATTTTAAACATACTCTACTTAAATAATAGGCTATTGTTGTATAGGTGAAATTAAAAGCATTGTCATCTCTGCTTTGCCTAGCCCCATTGAATAAAAAGTATTTCTTATAGCCCAACTATTTTCTTTCATTTACAATTTAAACAAACTTAGCATAGACAATGTAATTGTTGTGGTCGTCTTAGGCAAACCATCTTCATTATCACAGTGGCACCCAAGTACTACTCAGACCTTCTGGGAGAAAAGTATCGGGCATTGAACTTGGATCCCATCTCCTACTTCCACACATTTCACCACCTAGATTACAAGGGTTGGTTTGCTTTATTAATTTAATGTCAGCACAATATATGTACAAAATCCAGTATAATGATTAGCCTCATGTACATTGTCTACTGCTATTGTTTTTAAATTGAGAACATAAAGCTGAACAATGTAAGAGTTAATCTATTATCAGCTTCAGGTGAACAAGAGCACCTCCTCCCAGCTGCCCACTGCAATGAGGCTAGGTAACACGGTCACAGCGCCCCCCCAAATCCAGACAGCAGATGTTCTGAAAGAGCTGCAAAACCTGGACCCGTACCAATCAGCTGGGCTAGACAATCTGGACCCTCTCTTTCTAAAACTATCCGCCGCCATTGTTGCAACCCCTATTACCAGCCTGTTCAACCTCTCTTTCGTATTGTCCGAGATCCCTAAAGATTGGAAAGCTGCCACGGTCATCCCCCTCTTCAAAGGGGGTGACACCCTAGACCCAAACTGTTACAGACCTATATCCATCCTGCCCTGCCTATCTAAAGTCTTCGAAAGCCAAGTTAATAAACAGATCACGGACCATTTCGAATCCCACCGTACCTTCTCCGCTGTGCAATCCGGCTTCCGAGCCGTTCACGGGTGCACCTCAGCCACGCTCAGGGTACTAAAAGATATCATAACCGCCATCGATAAAAGACATTACTGTACAGCCATCTTCATCGACCTGGCCAAGGCTTTCGACTCTGTCTATCACCGTATTCTTATCGGCAGACTCAATAGCCTTGGTTTTTCTTATGACTGCCTCGCCTGGTTCACCAACTACTTTGCAGACAGAGGTCAGTGTGTCAAATTGGAGGGCATGTTGTCCGGACCTCTGGCAGTCTCTATGGGGGTACCTCAGGGTTCAAGTCTCGGGCCGACTCTTTTCTCTGTATATATCAATGATGTCGCTCTTGCTGCGGGCGATTCCCTGATCCACCTCTACGCAGACGACACCATTCTGTGTACTTCTGGTCCTTCCTTGGACACTGTGATAACTAACCTCCAAAAGAGCTACAATAACCATACAACACTCCTTCCATGGCCTCCAACTGCTCTTAAACACTAGTAAAACCAAATGCATGCTTTTCAACCGTTCGCTGCCCGCACCCGCCCGCCCGACTAGCAACACCACCCTGGACGGTTCCGACCTAGAATATGTGGACACCTATAAATACCTAGGTGTCTGGCTAGACTATAAACTATCCTTCCAGACTCATATTAAACATCTCCAATCAAAAATGAAATCTAGAATCGGCTTTCTATTTCGCAACAAAGCCTCCTTCACACACGCCGCCAAACTTATCCTAGTAAAACTGACTAACCTACCGATCCTCGACTTCGGCAATGTCATCTACAAAATAGCTTGTAACACTCTACTCAGCAAACTGGATGCAGTCTATCACAGTGCCATCCGTTTTGTTACCAAATCACCTTAAACCACCCACCACTCCAACCTGTATGCTCTAGTCGGCTGGCCTTCGCTACATATTCGTCTCCAGACCCACTGGCTTCAGGTCATCTATAAGTCTATGCTAGGTAAAGCTCTGCCTTATCTCAGTTCACTGGTCACGATAACAACACCCACCCGTAGCACACGTTCCAGCAGATATATCTCACTGATCATCCCCAAAGCCAATAACCTCATTTGGCCGCCTTTCCTTCCAGTTCTCTGCTGCCAGTGACTGGAACAAATTGCAAAAATCGCTGAAATTGGAGACTTTTATTTTCCTCACCAACTTTAAACATTAACTATCTGAGCAGCTAACAGCTGCAGCTGTACACAGTCCATCTGTAAATAGCCCACCCAATCTATCTACCTCATCCCCATACTGTTTTTATTTTATTTACTTTTCTGCTCTTTTGCACACCAGTATCTCTACTTGCACATCATCATCTGCTCATTTATCACTCCAGTGTTAATCTGCTTATATTGTAACTATTCGCTCCTATGGCCTATTTATTATTGCCTACCTCCTCATGCCTTTTGCACACACTGTATATAGACTTTCTTTTCTACTGTGTCATTGATTTGTTTATTATGTTATTGGCTTGTTTATTGTTTACTCCATGTGTAACTCTGTGTTGTTGTCTGTGTCACACTGCTTTGCTTTATCTTGGCCAGGTCACAGTTGCAAATGAGAACTTGTTCTCAACTAGCCTACCTGGTTAAATAAAGGTGAAATAAAATAAAAGGTGCACAATGTCAAGGGCTGCATTTCAAATGCCCATAAGGCTAATGCCATCATACTGGAGTTGGGAACCACTGCTGTAGACCTATGGCTGCATTAGCGTTGCATGCCATTATCAGCTGCAAAATGGATTCACATGGCTGATATACTGACATTGTGACAATTAAACCTAATTGGAGAGCTTATGACTGAACATAAAGGGAATGTTAATTTGAGAATTCAACAAGGAAACAGACAAATTAGAGAGATTCCCTTCTTTATTGCAGGACTATGATCTGCTATTAATCAACATCGACACTGGTTCATCTTAAATAATAGTTAAGTTAACAATTAAAACAAGTTTAAACACTTAACTTCAAATAGTCAACACTATTTCATATCATTTCAAAGTGTACAAGTAAGCTAACTCATAAGTATTAGTAACAAGCAGGTTATTATACCCCAAGGCTCAATCCTAGGCCTCATGCTCTTCTCAATTTACAACATAGCTCTGGCAGTAGGAAGCTCTCATCCATTTACAGTGGGGCAAAAAAGTATTTAGTCAGCCACCAATTGTGTAAGTTCTCCCACTTAAAAAGATGAGAGAGGCCTGTAATTTTCATCATAGGTACACTTCAACTATGACAGACAAAATGAGAAAAAAAATCCAGAAAATCACATTGTAGGATTTTTAATGAATTTATTTGCAAATTATAGTGGAAAATAAGTATTTGGTCAATAACAAAAGTTTATCTCAATACTTTGTTATATACCCTTTGTTGGCAATGACAGAGGTCAAACGTTTTCTGTAAGTCTTCACAAGGTTTTCACACACTGTTGCTGGTATTTTGGCCCATTCCTCCATGCAGATCTCCTCTAGAGCAGTGATGTTTTGGGGCTGTTGCTGGGCAACACGGACTTTCAACTCCCTCCAAAGATTTTCTATGGGGTTTAGATCTGGAGACTGGCTAAGCAACTCCAGGACCTTGAAATGCTTCTTACGAAGCCACTCCTTCGGCGTGCGGGTGTGTTTGGGATCATTGTCATGCTGAAAGACACAGCCACGTTTCATCTTCAATGCCCTTGCTGATGGAAGGAGGTTTTCACTCAAAATCTCACGATACATGGCCCCATTCATTCTTTCCTTTACACGGATCAGTCGTCCTGGTCCCTTTGCAGAAAAACAGCCCCAAAGCATGATGTTTCCACCCCCATGCTTCACAGTAGGTATGGTGTTCTTTGGATGCAACTCAGCATTCTTTGTCCTCCAAACACGACGAGTTGAGTTTTTACCAAAAAGTTATATTTTGGTTTCATCCGACCATATGACATTCTCCCAATCTTCTTCTGGATCATCCAGAATGCTCTCTAGCAAACTTCAGACGGGCCTGGACATGTACTGGCTTAACCAGGGGGACACGTCTGGCACTGCAGGATTTCAGTCCCTGGCGGCATGGTGTGTTACTGATGGTAGGCTTTGTTACTTTGGTCCCAGCTCTCTGCAGGTCATTCACTAGGTCCCCCCGCGTGGTTCTGGGATTTTTGCTCACCGTTCTTGTGATCATTTTGACCCCACGGGGTGAGATCTTGCGTGGAGCCCCAGATCGAGGGAGATTATCAGTGAACTTGTATGTCTTCTATTTCCTAATAATTGCTCCCACAGTTGATTTCTTCAAACCAAGCTGCTTACCTATTGCAGATTCAGTCTTCCCAGCCTGGCGCAGATCTACAATTTTGTTTCTGGTGTTCTTTGACAGCTCTTTGGTCTTGGCCATAGTGGAGTTTGGAGTGTGACTGTTTGAGGTTGTGGACAGGTGTCTTTTATACTGATAACAAGTTCAAACAGGTGCCATTAATACAGGTAACGAGTGGAGGACAGAGGAGCCTCTTAAAGAAGAAGTTACAGGTCTGTGAGAGCCAGAAATCTTGCTTGTTTGTAGGTGACCAAATACTTATTTTCCACCATAATTTGAAAATAAATTCATTAAAAATCCTACAATGTGATTTTCTGGATTTTTTTTTTCATTTTGTCTGTCATAGTTGAAGTGTACCTATGATGAAAATTACAGACCTCTCTCGTCTTTTTAAGTGGGAGAACTTGCACAATTGGTGGCTGACTAAGTACTTTTTTGCCCCACTGTACCTACTGCAGCCCTCATCCTCCACATACAACACCGTTCTGCCATTCACATTCTGTTAAAGGTACCCAAAGCACACACATCCCTGGGTCGCTCCTCTTTTCAGTTCGCTGCAGCTAGCGACTGGAACAAGTTTTTTTGCAGCTCGTTCCTGTCGCTAGTTGCAAAAAACAATTTCATGATATCCAAACGCGATCTTGTCTCATGCAACTCCCCAACGGGCTCAGGAGAGGTGAAGGTCGAATCATGCGTCCTCCAAAACACGACCACCAAGCTACGGTTCTTAACACTCACTTAGGAAACACTGTTGAACTGACTACCGAAGTCAGCATAGAGGCGCCTGGCCCCCCACAAGGAGTCACTAGAGTGCGATGAGCCAAGTAAAGCCACCCCGGCCAAATTCTCCCCTAACCCGGGCAATGCTGGGCCAATTGTGCACCCCCACCCCATGGGATTCACTACTGGGTTGTAACACAGCCTGGGATTGAACCCCAGGCTGTAGTAATGCCGCAACACTGCGATGCAGTGCCTTAGACCATGCACCACTCCGGAGTCCTCAGGGTTTCCTTTAAGGAAAATTTGGCGGACAACATGCCCGGGAAGATGTTAATTTACTGGACATTTAAAGACATTTGAGAAATTTGGAGCAGCCAGCACCCCATTAAAGGAGGGATATTGGCTAAATGCGTGTGACGACTCTCCCACTCTGTCTGCCATATTCTCTCTTTGTTCTTGTTTCCTTATTAGGATGCCGGTGGGCGGAGTTGGGAGGATCGTCAGCTACATGGGAAACACCTGGGCCCGCTGTGTCATAGGATAAATACACCACTTCCCCATTCATGGAGGAGACTCCCTCAGGAGACCATCCGCCACCTCATCAGGAGCATGCCCAGGCGTTGTAGGGAGGCCACACAGGCACGTGGAGGCCACACAGGCACGTGGAGGCCACACACACACATGGAGGCCACACACACTACTGAGCCTCATTTTGGCTTGTTTTAAGGACATTACATCAAAGTTGGATCAGCCTGTAGTGTGGTTTTCCACTTTAGTTTTGAGTGTGACTCCAAATCCAGACCTCCATGGGTTGATAAATTTGATTTCCATTGATAATTTTTGTGTGATTTTGTTGTCAACACATTCAACTATGTAAAGAAAAATGTATTTAATAAGAATATTTCATTCATTCAGATCTAGGATGTGTTATTTTAGTGTTCCCTTTATTTTTTTGAGCAGTGTATATTGCCTATATAAAGGAAGAGAAGTTTAGGCCTATCCGCAGAGAGATTGCGATAGTGATATGCCGGTGGCACGTTACAACACCGACATGCAATTGTTTATGCCAGATGGCTACTGCATCTGCTGTACAGATTTAGGGCTCTATTTTCGGCTGGCGTTAGTTAATGCGGCGCTAGTGTCATACCCATGTTAGTTTGAAATTTCGTCATGTAAAAACTGGCGCAATGGCATTTTCCAGGCCAAACGCCAGGTTAGGCAATTTGCCTGTTTTATAGGCAATCAGCTCACTTGCGCCCAGATGGGAGGGGTGGAAATATTTGAGGTGTGTCTTTAAAAACACGATCCAAAGTGTTAATTTCAGGCAGCGTTTATAGCGATATTTAAGACCAACCAAAAGCAGGTTTTAGCGGTAACGCAGTTGGTTAGGGCATGAATTTTGACAGCGGAAACGCAGACTATCCAGCCTTGACGCACACTGTCCATATGCGCATGGAAAAACAGTAGCCGAATGTGCTTTTGGTGCCTGTATACTTTGAATTTAGAAACGTAAAAAACGAATGTTTTTTTCCCCATTTAATTTTATTTGGTTAAAAACCAAGGATAGTCTCCCTTCCTCTAGGTGAAAGTTGTTTTGTCCTGCCCAGTGCAATTAGTCAAGACTGTCGATAAAGGGTTTGGCTCGTGAGACCGCTTGGAAATACATATTAATCCCAAAGCATTATTAAAATATAAAGTTAGAGTGGAGTAAAACAGTGAGCTGATAGTCCCTTTTTTATTTATGCATTGTAGGCAGGCCCACATTATTTTAGCCACGCAGATCCCGTTTTGAAGATGCGTAAAACATATTTTAAAAACTCTTATGATGTAGGCTACGTGTCCACGCATCATGAGATGAGAGATTAGAACCTTGTTGAATACCGGTGAACCTCATTTAGAATGTATCTGTAACAGTTGCTTGTTTTGTGCTTCATATGTTCAAAACCCATGCCCTCCCTGAGGCCTACTATAAGGAAGGCTGGTTCAACAGCAATGCCTGTCTTTCTTATCCTGGTGGTTTTATGATATCATTACATTTTACACGTATTTATTATTGTCGTTTTCCCCAAAAATATATATTGTTTGTAATAAAATTTAACAAAAAACAAGCAATCTTATTAGAATGATTCACCTCCCTGGTTTTATGGTTACAACATCCATGTTCGCTCATGTAATTCAACTTCTGGAGATGTGTGAATGCGATCTGATCTGTAACCTGGTTCTGATTATGTCCATAAAACATAGGCCTGTTCTGATTGACCAGTGAGGGGTTGACCCACCCACATTGACCCACCCACAACGTGTTTATTCATCAAAACCCAGGCCCATAGAATTACAGGAGGTTAATTCATGCATTTTCAATCACAATATCTTGTATAAATATAAGCAATATATTGTTAGATTATAGGAGTAACTCTGCTAGGCTTGAAACACTATTAACACTAAGTTCAACTGTAGGAGTCAGTTGGAGCACCAGTGAGCACTGCCTTCCTATCATAGGCTTGCAGTAGCTAAAGCTTAATAGCCACATTCACACCAAACCTTCACAAAGGTTTCTGAACTTGATTAGGTTAATATCGAAAGTATTGCTTATAGAGAATACATGAGCAGGCTATTATGTTGTGGCAAACACAGCGTTACAGTTGGAATTTAATTTAGCTAAAGACCAAAATGATCAGAATTTAGGATAAGACTCAGATGCAGACAGGTCGACTCACAGAAGTGTATTTACAAAACGGGGGGCGGGCAAACGACAGGTCAAGGGCAGGCAGAGGTCGGTAATCCAGGGCAGTCCGTAAAGTACAGAACGGCAGGCAGGCTCAAGCCAGTCAGAATGGTCAAAACCTGAAGACCTAGAAATCAGGGACTAAAGCCAACTGGAGTATGGCAAACCTGGGACTGGCTTGACAAGACAAACTGGCAACAGACAAACCCAAAAAAACACAGGTATAAATGTACAGGGGATAATGTGGAAAATGGGCGATACCTGGAGGGGGGTGGAGACAAGCACAAGACAGGTGAAACAGATCAGGGTGTGACAGAAATAAATCAATTGCAAACTGGTTTAAACCTTCACAAAAGTGTTGAACGGGCAATATTGTAGCAATTACCAACAAAGGCTGGTGCCTACCCTACCCAACAAATGACAGAAATAGGCTAACGTTATTTATTTTATAACAGACCTAGTAATCTTAAATTAAATATGGAGCACACAGTTAAAAAGACAGATCGAATTTAATTTAGCCAATGAAAATGTCTCAACAGAATTAAACAAAACAGGTTTTGCATGTAAAAAAAATGGTTTTGATTAATAAATAGGCTTATATTAATAGCAATGATATACAATAATAATAATGAGAAAAACAAATATTATGAATAAATTTATGTTCCAAAATTGCATCCTATCTGAATAGGCAGTTGCATATTTTCAACTCTAGGCCTACTGATTTTTTTGCCACCAAAAATGTTGCATGGGTATAGCGAATGTGCCCAATCTGGTATTGGCGCGTGCGCTCTAGCCAACAGTTTGCAGATACAGTGCATGGTATAGCCTATTACATTATGAGATTATTATGTGCGAGATTATAAATGTGCAAGATTATTTTTTATTTGTCAAATGGTAGCTAAGCATCGATCTTCATGTCACCAGAATATGACCCTCCATATTTATTGGAAGGAGCATCAACCTCATCACTGTGGACTTTCACCACCCTGTGAAGTTCATCATAACTTATTTCATCTGTAGCCTAATAAAGTTCATGCTTACCCAAGATGTCAATCCCTTTTTTATCTGACATAAAAAGGTTAATACATCTTAAAGCCTAAAGTTAAGGCTATTTTACAAACAAATGTAACATTCAACCTTCAAATTAGTAACACATCCATGGCCACATTTTGAGCTTACTCTTAATTAACTATAAATGTATTTTTCTGTAATCATAGAAAGCATGCATGTTCAAGATAGCATGCATAGGTCGTCGCAGGTCTGTGGAGATCTTCACAATTGCTTTAATAATCTGAGCAGAATCTCGAACGGCATTGATCACTTGCACTTGTACTTCTAATGTAATCTCATCTGCAATCCAGGTCATGTGGTTCTGCTACTAGATGAAGCACAATGGCAACGCATACAGTTTTTGTATACTGTAAATAAACACAATTTTACATTGTATTCCTCAACTTTGCTGTGAATTTAAATGGTTGAAAGCGCAGTGATAGACATTTGGGTGACTAAACCAAAAATTGTTTTTCCATTGGAATTTGGTTGTGCTTTTAGATTGTTGAAAGTATAGAGTTAACACATTGGAAATATAACTAATTTTTGGCTGTCTTTTTAAATAGGTCAATATACACTGAGTGCACAAAACATTAAGGATGCCTGCTCTTTCCATGACATAGAATGACCAGGTGAATCCAGGTGAATGCTATAATAACTTATTGATGTCACTTGTTAAATCCACTTCAATCAGTGTAAATGAAGGGGATGAGACAGGTTAAAGAAGGATTTTTAAGCCTCGAGACAATTGAGACATGGATTGTGTACATGTTCCATTCAGAGGGTGAATAGGCAATACATAAGATTTAAGTGCCTTTGAATGGGGTATGGTAGTAGGTGCCAGGCGCAACGGTTTGTGTCAAGAACTGCAATGCTGCCAGGTTATTCACGCTCAAAAGCATCCCATGTGTATCAAGAATGGTCCACCACCCAAAGGACATCCAGACAACTTGACACAACTGTGGGAAGCATTGGATTCAACTTCCCTGTGGAAAGCTTTCAACACATTGTAGAGTCCATGCCCTGACAAATTGAGGCTGTTATGAGGGCAAAAGGGGGGTGCAACTCAATATTAGGAAGGTGTCCTTAACGTTTTGTACACTCAGTGTATGTTGTCAGCATATTGTAGTGAACGGCGGGGCTAGGAAGCAAACCCAGTTCGCTGGCTTGAAAGGCAAACACCCTACGCATGGCGCCAATAGGGTTTGTTTCCATGCCCTGACATTCCTTCCAATATTTTACATAAAGCATAAACAACTCCTATGAGGAGACCAATCACCTATTCAATAGAGAAACCATGGCCTAGCATACCAGCCACAGCACTGGCATACCAGACACCCCCGCAGCCCCTGCAAGGCTACAGGGCCCACCAGCTCTGGGGGCCCAATGCGCCTGTCATTGATGTACATTTTTTATTTCATAAATAATTTTGACAGTAAACTTCCAAAAAGTCCTTCCTAAACCTGTACTATGAAGCTAAGTATCTGTTTCTTGGGCTTCAACAATGTGACTGATCAAAGTGCCTCAGGCCTTGAAAAATAAAAAACTGAACTGATTGAAAGTGAGGGGATATCGGTGAACAAATGCCGTGGTCAAGGCTATGACGGAGCCAGGGCAATGAGTGGAGCTTACTCAGGTGTTCCATCAGCACATATCAGACGAGAGCTTCTTAGGTAGTTATTTCTTAGTTTTAGTTTAGAAAATTATGTCTTCGCATGAAGCGACAGTTACAGGGATGGTTAAAAACAACTTGATTGCTGAAGCAACATCAGGGAAACTGGGCTAAAGGGAGTGGTGCTTCAAATACAGCAGTTCTGCAACATCTTCAATTGAGCCGCATTCTCCTTAATTGTCGGCCTCAAAAAGTTACGGAAAGAGATTAACTGTATAGGAAGCTCTGTGACAGTGCGTTGGGATATTGGACAGACAATAAATTGGCAGATGCAAACAGATGATCATGTTTAGCAGACAACAGTTTTTTGGTGACAGTTCCACCTGTCAGCAGAATGCGGCAGAGACCATCCTAGAGACAATTATGACACTCAGGGGTGTCCTATTACTCATTATGATTTCCCTTTTAAAAGAGGTGTGTTTTCTGGTATCCCTTGCAGAAGCTTGAAATGTTTGCGTGCGTGCTGTTTTCGAGACTGAGTGTTGAGTTGTCCTCTCAGACTTCAGTTCAAGACAACTCGGAACTCTGAAAAAAACTCACTTCGACTGGGAAAATATGTTTGAACGGTCATCCAACTCAGCATTTTAAAACAGGGACTATTTCTAGAGCTCCATATTAAAGATCACTGATGTCATGATTCAACCTTGTTTTTTTAGGGTTCCCAGTTGTCTTGAAAGCACTTTTGACACAATTTTCCCACAAGAAGGATCACTGTGCCACCTTCCTGTTCAAGTGAGCAGAGCACAAGAACAGTGAGTCCAAAAATGTATTGTATTCTGTTGCATAAATTAGCTTATATACTTTTCAAGAGGGGATACTATATAATGTTATTGGGTAACCATGTTTGCCATTGACAGTCAGTAATAGACCCATGTACACTGAACAAATAAATACATGCAACAATTTCAAAGATTTTACTAAGTTATAGTTCATATAAAGAAATAAATGAATCAGGCCTTAATCTACGGATTTCACATGACTGGGTATGCATCCATTTGCTTCATGCAGCACGACACATCTCCTTCTCATAGAGTCGATCATGCTGTTGAATGTTGTCCCACTCCTCTTCAATGGCTGTGCAAAGTTGATGGATATTGGCGAGAACTGGAACACTGTGTTGTACACATTGATCCAGAGCATCCCAAACATGCTCAATGGGTGACATGTCTGGTGAGTATTCAGGCCATGGAAGAACTGACATTTTCAGCTTCCAGGAATTGTGTACAGATCCCTGCGATGTGGGGCCATTATCATGCTGAAATATGAGATGATTGGCAGTGGATGAACGGCATGACAATGGGCCTCAAGATCTCGTCACGGCATCTCTGTGCATTCAAATTGCCATCAATTTAAAATAAATATTTGTTGTCCGTAGCTTATGCTTGCCCATAGCATAACCCCTATGCCACCATGACACTCTGTTCACAACGTTGACATCAGCAAACCACTCGCCAACACACTGTTGAACATTGTCAAATGTATTGAAGTCGATTATGACGTCACACTGTAGTCAGGTCAAGACCCTGGTGAGGACGACGAGCATACAGATGAAGTTCCCTGAGACAGTTTCTGACAGTTTGTGCAGAAATGATTCAGTTGTGCATAGGCCTGTTGCGGTGACAGTATTACCGCCACACTGGCAGTCATGAGTCATGACGGCAGTCAATTTCCATGTGAACGTTTAGTCATGGTAATTAGGCTTCTCCAAGCTCTGATGCTGCTGAGACATGGTAACTTGGTACCTGCCTGGTACTCAGCACTCTATTGTCCCTCTAATCACTCTGACATCAATGCAAGTGCACAGATTACATGTATTTTTTTCTAATAGGTCCTGGATAGGTCCTGGATGGCAGGAAGCTTGGCCCCAGTGATGTACTGGGCCGTACACACTACCCTCTGTAGTGCTTTACGGTCTGATGCCGAGCAGTTGTCATACCATGCGGTGATGCAACCGGTCAGGATGCTCTCGATGGTGCAGCTGTAGAACTTCTTGAGGATCTGGGGACCCAGGCCAAATCTTTCCATTCTCCTGATGGGGAAAAGGTGTTGTCGTGCCCTCTTCACGACTGTCTTGGTGTGTTTGGACCATGAGAGTTCGTTGGTGATGTGGACAAGCCGCTCCACTACAGCCCTGTCGATGTTAATGGTGGCCTGTTCGGCCCGCCTTTTCCTGTAGTCCACGATCAGCTCCTATGTCTTGCTCACATTGAGGGAGAGAGAGGTTGTTGTCCTGGCACCACACTCCCAGGTCTCTGACCTCTTCCTTACAGGCTGTCTCATCGTTGTCGGTGATCAGGCCTACCACTGTTGTGTCGTCTGCAAACTTAGTGGTCGTGTTTGGCCATGCAGTTGTGGGTGAACACGGAGTACAGGAGGGGCCCGCGTGTTGAGGATCAGTGTGGCATATGTGTTGTTACCTACCCTTACCACCTGGGGGCGGCCCATCAGGAAGTCCAGGATCCAGTTGCAGAGAGAGGTGTTTAGTCCCAGAGTCCTTAGCTTAGTGATGAGTTTTGTGGGCACTATGGTGTTGAATGTTGAGCTATAGTCAATGAACAGCATTTTCACATAGGTGTTCCTTTTGCCCAGGTGAGAAACTGCAGTGTGTAGTGCTGTTGAGATTGAGTCGTCTGTGGATCTGTTGGGGTGGTATGCGAATCTGAGTGGGTCCAGGGTTTCCGGGATGATGGTGTTGATGTGCGCCATGACCAGCCTTTCAAAGCACTTCATGGCTACCGATATGAGTGCTATGTGGCAGTAATCTTTTAGGCAGGCTACCTTCGCTTCCTTGGGTAGAGGGACTATGGTGGTCTGCTTGCTGCTTGATCAGGGAGAGGTTGAAAATGTTAGTGAAGACACCTGCCAGTTGGTCCGCGCATGCTTTGAGTACACGTCCTGGTAATCTGTCTGGCCCTGCCTCTTTGTGAATGTTGACCTGTTCAAAGGTCTTGCTCACATCGGCTACTGAGAGCGTGATCACATAGTCGTCCGGAACAGCTGGTGCTCTCATTCAGTGTTGCTTGCCTCGAAGTGAACATAAAAGGCATTTGGCTCATCTGGTTGGCTCGCGTCACTGGGCAGCTAGCGTCTGGGTTTCTCTTTGTAGTCCGTAATAGTTTAAGCCCTGCCACATCTGAGCGTCAGAGCCGGTGTAGTTTGATTCAATCTTAATCCTGTATTGATTCTTTGCCTGTTTGATGGTTCGTCTGAGGGCGTAGCGGGATTTCTTATAAGCGTCCGGATTAGTGTCCCGCTCCAAATGGAGGGCGAGGGAGAGCGTTGTATACATCTCTGTGTGTGGAGTAAAGGTGGTATATTATTTTTTATTTTTTTATTTTTTTATTTTTTTTCTCCCCCTCCTCTGCTTACATATGTGACATGCTGGTAGAAATTAGTTTGCCTGCATTAAAGTCCCTGGCCACTAGGAGCGCCACTTCTGGATGAGCATTTTCTTGTTTGCTTATGGCCTTACAGCCTTTTGAGTGCGGTCTTACTGCCAGCATCGGTTTGTGGTGCTAAATAGAGGACTACGAATAATATAGATGAGAACTCTCTTGGTAGATAGTGTGGTCTACAGCTTATGAGGTACTCTACCTCAGGCGAGCAATACCTCAAGACTTCTTTTATATTTGCCAACTAGACACACCCCCGCCTTTCGTCTTAACAGACGTAGCTTCTCTGTTCTGCCGATGCACAGAAAATATAGAGCTGGCTGGGTTATCTGTATCGTCTTTCAGCCACAACTCGTTGAAACATAATATATCACAGTTGTTCATGTCCCATTGGTAGGATAGTCTTAAATCGTAGATGTATGTTCCAATGATTGCACATTGGCCAATAGAATGGATGGTAGTGAAGGTTGACTCACTCGCCCACGAATTCGCAGAAGGCAGCCTGACCTCCGCCCCCTTTTTCTGACTTTTCACACAAATGACAGGGATTTGGGCCTGTTCTCCAGAAAGCAGTGTATCCTTTGCTTCGGACTCGTTAAAGAAAAAATCTTTGGCCATTTCGAGGTGGGTAATCGCTGTTCTGATGTCCAGAAGCTCTTTTCGGTCATAAGAGACAGTAACAGCAACATTATGTATAAAATAAGTAAAAACATAAGTTACAAACAAAGCAAAAAAATAACAAAAAATAAATAGCAATAGCACAGTTGGTTAGGAGCCCATAAAATGTCAGCCATTCCCTCCGGTGCCATTGTACATTATCACTTGTGAATGATGCCCATCATAAGAAATTGTGCCTTTTTTGGCAAAATGTTCAATTCATAGTCGCCCACCTCATGTAGCCTAGCTATGGAGGTACATTTGTACTAGTGGTTGTTTTAATTTGGGACCTATTGCATCCCACAACTATCCTATGTTTGGAATATTTTTTTTCTCGCACAGAATAGAATAGGTGGATTTTTGTACTATGGGGGATAGTAGATTGACATAGGCTAGTGCTTTTGCTGTTCGTTAGGTGTGCTCATCTTGTTGACTGACAAAGCAAATGTGGATAGTTCTTCCAATATCTTCAATATGCACCTCGGAATTGGATAAGGACACTCTCAATTGCGTCAACCTCCACCACCATCCGTTCACGCAGCATTCAGGGCACAATGGCCACTGTCCGCAAAAGTCATGGATTTTTTTACCATTTTTAGGCCTCCCAGGTGGCGCAGTGGTTAAGGGCGCTGTACTGTAGCGCCTGCTGTGCCAGCAGCGACCCTGGGTTTGCGCCCAGGCTCTGTCACAACCGGCCGCAACCGGGAGGTCCGTTGGGCGACGCACAATTGACCTAGCGTCGTCCGGGTTAGGGAGGGCTTGGCCGGTAGGGATATCCTTGTCTCAACACGCACCAGCGACTCCTGTGGCGGGCCAGGCGCAGTGCACGCTAACCAAGGTTGCCAGGTGCACGGTGTTTCCTCCGACACATTGGTGCGGCTGGCTTTCGGGTTGGATGCGCGCTGTATTAAGAAGCAGTGCGGCTTGTTTTTTTTTTTTTTTAAGTCATGGATTTTTTTAGGGTGCATTACGGCCACTCAATGGGGATGTCACAGTGAAATTGGAGGCATTATCAAGTGCTTGTCAAATTGTGAATGAGAAACTGTACAGCCTGCGCAAAAAACTTAGCAGAGCTCATGCCTTTCAAGCTACTTTTTTCAAATCATTAGTCGCATCATGCAGCCTTACAATGTATTAAAAATCAAAACATATAGCCCAACGTTTGTAGAACAACTAAATAATTCTAAATTAACATTTTGTCTGCCAAAACTGCACATTTTTAGTGGCCTTTTATTGTCCCCAGCACAAGGTGCATCTGTGTAATGATCATGCTCTTTAATCAGCTTCTTGATATGCCACACGTGTCAGGTGGATGGATTTATCTTGGCAAAGGAGAAATGCTCACTAACAGGGATGTAAACAAATTTGTGCACCAAATTTGAGACTCTTTTTGTGCATATGAAACATTTCTGGGATTGCAAGTGCCATGCTCTACCAACTAAGCCACACGAGACCCTTCATGAAATGTTAGGTTTAACATGAAAAGATAGCAACTAAATAGGCCTACCAATAAACATGTATCCATTAGCTAAAGCAAAGCTATAGGCTACATGCCCTTGCACCACAGAAAGCCGATCATTGATTTGATAACCAGCTGCATAGACATGTTCCAATTTCGCACCATGGACAGCTTTCAGTAGTCTATACTTTGTGAATGGCTGTCTGGCTGAAAAACTGTAATACCAGTGTACAGCAGTGAGCAGTCCACAACGTTTTCAATCAAACAGGGACCTCTTGTGGTTTGTCTGAGTGTCACAGTTGCAAACTGTGAAACAGGATATTTTCGAAAGACTTGTCAAGGGCTTGACATACAAACTAAACTATCCATTGACTAAATTACTATTGTTTCATTGTATGAAAATTATATAATAAAAACATGTAACAATGCAGAATTCCATATTTGCCTCTCCTGAACTGTCAGAATGGAAGGCTCAGTGTGACTGGGACACTTCAAGTTTATATCATGCATTTTTTTTTGGTCTTGTTCTCTTCAAAGCTATTGTCAGATCCATAATACAATTTTATATAATCAACAGCAGCATTAAAGTGCAATGATTTGCAACCACATACAATATAGAACTATGTAAAGAATATAGGTTAAAACAGCCTGCAGATACAATGCCTGCTATACAAGCATCTGTCTTGTAATAAGGCTTATAGTATGTTATATCTCTGTCTCTCCAGATCATTAGATGACTATACAGACACTATAATGGGGTAAAATGCTCTTAACAAGACTTGTAATCCATTATAACTGCATCATATTGCTGTATGTAAAGTGGTGGCAGGTGGCTTAGCGGTTAGAGTGTTTGGGCCAGTAACTGAAAGGTTGCTAGGTCTACTCCCTGAGTTGACAAGGTACACATCTGTTCTGCCCCTGAACAAGGCAGTTAACCCACTGTTCCTAGGCTGTCATTGACAATAATTTGTTCTTAACTGACTTGCCTTGTTACCAAATATTGAACTCAAAGGTTTTATTTTTACTTTTATTGTATAGTTTAGCTCAGAACAATAAAAACATTGAACCAAACTGTATACTGGACCAAATTTATTGGGACATTAATGATATTAAGCCTGATATTTTCAGTTGTTCATTTAGCCTTGGCCTCCCAGGTGGAGCAGCGGTCTAAGACAATTCATCACAGTGCTAGAGGCATCACTAAAGACCCTGGTTCAATCCTGGGCTGTATCACAACTGGGTGTGATTAGGAGTCCTGTAGAGTGGTGCGCAATTGGCCCAGTGTTGTCTGGGTTTGGCAGGGGTAAGCCATCATTGTAAAATAATAATTTGTTCTTAACTGGCTTGCCTAGTTAAATAAAAAAAATAGCCTAGTTGTGGTTTTCTGCAGCTCAGTTGGTAAAGCATGTTGCTTACAATACCAGGATTATAGTTTTCATTTCTGCTGGGGCCACTCATACCAAAATGTATGCACGCACTACTGTAAATTGCTTTGGATAAAAACAAAAGCGTCTGCTAATATGGCATATATTATAATTTATTATTTAAAGACATGCTCTGGAACTGTGGTGACTACGACATGAAATTATTTTTTTAAACCTCCTGCTTTGGGCTGGATGTGTCAATGTGTAGTTCATACGTGAATAATCTATAAACTGAATTACTGTCTTACTTCAATTAAGAGGTAAGACATTTTCCCCACATGGGCCAGCCCCCTAGCAATTCGATTTAAACCAATGAGCTTCAGCCCCTAGCCATATGAGTGACACATAGCAAGAGGCACATCATGCACCCACAGCAGCGTGAGAGAGAGCAATGATGTGGTGCACAGTATGTAACACAGTACCAATTTTCGGGGACCACTTTTGGCTTGTGAGCGCTACTTTCAGAACTACTGGCTAAAAATTATACAAACATACTGGAGAATCTCTTTAAGCGATTTAATTGTTTATAACACAAAATACACATTACCAAATTGACTTTATATACAGTTTCAAATAATGAGTTAATTAATAGTGCACCATTAAATTACAACTGTATTATTTTGGAGAGCCTTGATGCATTGTAACAAATGGAAATGTGTTTCCTGAATTAGGTACAGTTTGCTTTTACTCAAAGGTCATGCATGACCTATTCTTTGAATCTTCTGGGAGTGTTTAAAATGGCAGTTAACAATGGAGAGTCATTATTTGCCCTATCCAAACCAATCAATATGACACAGTATAGGCCTCCATCTTGACACTATTCTTCCCAGTTCCCATCAATACAGCAACAGCACCTCTTTGGCACAGAACCTAATGAACCTTACTCTGTGTTTCTGTTCAACATATCCCCTACAACCACATTTCCCATTATAGTGGAAAATAATTAGTTGAGTAGCAACTTGTAGCCTCATTAATTCATCATTGAATGTTTTTATTTACAAAACAGATGGTGACCCCCTATCACACAGTCCAGTGGAGAATATCCTATTGACCCCTTATAAGTCTATTGATAGAGAATGTCCTGTGTTTTACCCTCCATAATACTCTAGTTTTAAATTAATGTGGTCAGTAAATGCAGCAGTCCAATTTTGTTGGATTGTGGCCCCCTGAGATTATTATTTTAGGTTAATCAAATTAGATTTCAGGGCACACAATTAACTGATGGTATAGAGACAATAATGACCAAAGGGACAAGGGACTTGCTACAGCATGTTATACATTTTGATATAAGGTATTGTAAACTAGAGCATACAGGTCAGTGGGTAGCCCGAACAGGCCTCGAACCTGGGTCCTCATGGCTGTCAGTCCAATACATTAGCCATTACACCAAGAGGTTCAAACCCTCTTGATGAGATATCTAAACGACCCCTTCCTTCAGAAAGTGCATCCCTGCACCTCACTCTTACATGTCCCTCATGCCCTTACCAATTGGCGATGGGACACACTTTCAATGGTCTCACCAAGATGCACTTCTAAAACCAGTGTAGAAAATTCAGGGAGTAGCCCGACCAGGACTTGAACCTGTTCTGCAACTGTCAGTCCAACACCTCATTCATAGGGAAGGGATCACTGCCACTACCTCAATTTCCAACCAAGGTGCAAACTGTTGTAGAAAGGAGATTCAGCAACACTTGAAGGACAAAGGAGGACTTGGAGGACCAATCGCAAAGAATATGCAAATACAAACACGATGTGATTGGTTAAAACAGTTGTAGAAAGAGCAACCAATAGATTGTGAGTGCATGTTGCTACGCCCTCAACCGCATGTCTCTCCAGAGTGTGTTCAAAGGAAGGCCAAGAAGATCATTAAGGACCTCAACCACCCAAGCCACGGACTGTTCACTTGGCTGTCGTCCGACAGACAGAGACAAAAGAGGTGCATCAGAGCTAAGACCAATGATATACAGTGCATTCGGGAAAGTATTCAGGCCCCTTCACATTTTCCAAATTTTGTTACGTTACAGCCTTATTCTAAAATGTATATATTTTTTAAAATCCTCAATCTACACACTGTACTCCATAATGAGAAAACAAACCGGTTTTTAGAATTTTTGCAAATGTATTTTAAAAAATGTATCCATTTTAGAATAGGGCAGTAACCTAACAAAATGTAGCTAAAGTCAAGGGGTCTGAATACTTTCTGAAGGTACTGTATGTAATGGGGAATTGATACACAGCAAACAATACACTCAATGAAGTTATGAAACAATAAATACCCATGAAATGGCAGGAGAGAGCACATTCTGGAGAGAGACATGCCTTGTGTATTATGAGCTACAATCCCCATATTCTTGGACTGTGGCATCCCTGCAGCCTCAATGGATTAGTCCACTGAAACAGGCGCAAATCATTCAGGAGTCTCGTGTGCCATGAAAAAATATATATTTGCGACTGCTCAACAAAAACAATTTGTTCAATACCAACCCCTTTTGTCATACAATATTTCATATAAGGCATCCAGACCTTATGAATGTTGCATAGTATACTCTTAATTGTAATACATCAAATCTAGTGATGCATAACTTGACATTTCTGCCATCCAGTGTGACATTGTGTGAGGATAACCAACCTTCCAATTAATGGCAATGGATTTCTTAGCTGCTGTAATTGCTAAGTTACACAGTTTCATCTGTTAACAGTTTCCAGTATCAGCATTTACAAGCAAACAAAAACAGAGAGAAGGGAGAAATACCTCCTGAGATAAAATAACATTCTTTGCCATAATTCAGCCAGCCTTCACAAGATCATAACATATGCAAATATATCCCCTTTTTTGTTTTACACTTCTGAGTGCATGATATTAATTTTCATTGGCATATAGTATGTTCTATGGATGGTCTTAAAGTGCAGTAATTTATGTCTGTGATTTATATGAACATGACTGGGCATTCAAATATATCTGTACCATTCATCATCAATAATGTCTCCCAGGTCTTCCTCCCATTTTTGTTTGGCATGTTTTTGTCACACCCTAATCTGTTTCACCTGTCTTTGTGCTTGTCTCCACCCCCCTCCAGGTGTCTCCCATCTGCCCCATTATCCCCTGTGTATTTATACCTGTGTTCTGTCTTTTGCCAGTTCATCTTGTCTTACCAGTTCCAGTTTGCCAGTTTGTCTTGTCTTACCAAACCTACGGGAGGTTTTCAGCAAAGCCAGTGCCACCTCGCTTCCTCCGCCATCGACCTTCTCCCGGGCACTACACCGCCTTGGGGGGAAGCTTTATTCCCTGTCAGGGCCAGAGACCAAGGCGATGGAGACCTATATTGAAGACTCCCTTGCTGCAGGGGGTATCCATCCTTCTGCCTCCCCTGCCGGTGCAGGGTTCTTCTTTGTGGAGAAGTAGGAAAAAACCCTGCATCTGTGTATCGACTACAGGGGGCCTGAATGACATCACAGTTAAAAAACATTACCCGCTTCCACTAATTGCCTCGGATTTCGAGCCTCTCCAGGGGGCAAAGTTTGCCCTCCGGAACGCCCACCATCTGGTACGGATCCAGGAAGGGGATGAGTGGAAGACCGCGTTTAACATGGCTAGCAAGTACTACGAATACCTGGTGATGCCATTCGGACTGACCAATGCTCCTGCTGTGTTCCAGGCCCTGTTCCGGGACATGTTGAACAGGTTCGTATTCGTCTACCTTGATGACATCCTTGTCTTTTCCCACTCGGCTCAAGAACATGTTCTCCAGCGTCTTCTGGAGGACCAGCTTTTCATCAAAGCGGAAAAATGTGAATTCCATCGCTGCATCATCTCCTTGGCTACATCATAGCTGCAGGCAACATACAGATGGATATTGAAAAGGTGAGAGCGGTGGTGGATTGGCTGCAACCCACCTCCAGAGGACAGCTGCAACACTTCCTGGGGTTCGCCAATTTCTACCCGGGGCTACAGCACCCGGGCTTCCCCCCATCAGCGTTCACCTCTCCTAAGGTCCTGTTTACGTGGTCTACAGCTGCAAACCAGGCTTTCTTGGACCTCAAGCACTAATTCACTGGGGACTATCCTAATCCATCCGGATTCGTCCCGGCAGTTTGTGGTGGAGATTGACGCCTCAGTTGTGGGGGCTGTCCTGTCCCAGCGTTCGGCCCAAGACCAAAAGCTGCATCCCTGCTCAATCTTCTTCACCCATCGTCTCAACCCCACAGAAAGGAATTACGACGTAGGTAACTGGGAACTACTTGCGGTGAATATGGCGTTGGAGGAGTGGAGACACTGGTTAGAGGGTGGAACACCCAGGGCGGAACACCCAACACCACATATGGACAGATCACATGAACCTGTAATATCTCTGCACTGCCAAGAGCCTCAACTCCAGGCAAGTTCGATGGGCCCTGCTGTTCACCCGATTCAACTTCACCATCTCCTACCGCCCGGGGTCCAAGAATGTGAAGCCTGATGCGCTGTCAGATATTCGTCCGACACCGTACCTGGAAGAGAGCCCGGTCGGCTCTTAAGACCACCACCAAGTATCGACAACCACCGGACCCCAGCTCATCCGTTATCGTTTCGGGAAGAGGGTATGGCTGGCCAAACGGGATCTGCTCCTCCAGGTAGAGTCCCGCAAACTGTCCCCAAATTATATCAGTCCTTTCCCAATCTCCAAGAGTCTTAGCCCCTTTGCTGTTTGTCTTCTGTTGCCCCGTACCCTCCGTATACATCACACTTCATGTGTCTAGGATTAAACATATGTCTCACAGCCCTTTGTCTCCTGTTTTTCTGACCCTGCAGGGACCCCTGTCACCATCTGATCCTGCTCAGATGAGGCATGACAAGTAATTACCTTGGTGTACACTTCTGCATGATATTATCCAAGAATAGAATCAATGGTTCAATTGAAGTGAAAAGTGACCATTGTGACCATTGTGACCATTGTTCCCAGATTCCAGACCATAGCTTACCCATGAACTCAAGATAGAACTTTGTATCCATTCACTGATTGTTATAATATACTGCAAAATTCACCTGAGCTCTGTAGACTAGTCTTCCCTGGCTGTCTGATCCTGCTGGGACACCTGTCACCATCTGATCCTGCTAAGACATGATGAGCAAGCATAGTGTTGTGTACTGACTGGGCACCTTGCCAAGGTAGCCTGTAGAGCTGTTTATCTAGGGAAACGGACACATCAATTACGTTACATTGCTATACTGACTCTAATAATAACTCACATTGCTCTGTCAAACGTCAGCATATCAGTCTTCAATCATTTGGCCGCTGGTTTCATCGTTTGGATCTCTCTGTACTTTGCTCTGTTCATCTTTGCCTCAATCCTGACTAGTCTCCCAGTCCCTGCCCCCTGAAAAACATCCCCACAGCATGATGCAGCCACAACCATGCTTCACCATAGGGATGGTGCCAGGTTTCCTCCAGGCGTGAAGCTTGGCATTCAGGCCAAAGAGTTCAATCTTGGTTTCATCAGACCAGACAATCTTGTTTCTCATGGTCTGAGTGTCCTTTAGGTGCACTCCAAGCGGGCTGTCAAGTGCCTTTTACTGAGGAGTGGCTTCCGTCTAGCCACTCTATCATGAAGGCCTGATTGTTGGAGTGCTGCAGAGATAGTTGTCCAACTCCACAGAGGAACTCTGGAGCTCTTTCAGTGACCATCGGGTTCTTCTACTAGGAAGAGTCTTGGTGGTTCCAACCCTCTTCCATTTAAGAATGATGGATGCCACTGTGTTCTTGGGGACCTTCAATACTGCTCGCCCTACTTCCTGGTTCCAAAAAAGACAAGGGGCTTGAGGCAGAATGAGAGCATGACCAAACCACCCTTTCACATGCTCATGAAAAAAAATGTCTGCTGGAATGTATCCACCTAAACAACTTTTGCATGAGTGTAGACCTGAAAGATGCGTACTTTAATGTGCCGGTGACACCACGCCACAGGAAGTTTCTCCTCTATGCCTTCCAGGCAATAGCCATTTGGTTACTATCAGGCCCCTCTAACCTTTGCCAAATGTGTGGAGGCAGCTATAGAGCTATTGGGTTGCTAAGGAGTCCTGGCATATTTAGACGAACTGTTGGTTCTTGCCCAGTCAGTAGACCTGGCAATCACACACAAGATGAGAGTGGTCATGCATCTCACTAGGTTTCACAGTGATTTGGAAAAAGAGCATGCCATTTCCCAACTCAGCGGATTGTCTACTTGGGGCTTCAGCTAGACACTTCGGCAATGTTGGCACGACTTTTGGACTCCAGCAGAGAGGCCCCTTCTCTCTGCTCTCATGCGGTTCCATACATTGTGCATGGTAACTAGGCAGAGTCTAGGCGCAGCTGGGCAAACCATCGTTGTAGCCTGCGCATGTGTAGCAGCCACAACGAGACTACAGCGTGGGCTGAAGACATAATTCACAACAGGGACATCATCGAGAGTGCTTAGAGCGGACATGAACCATTTGAAGAGACCAGTGTATACTCTCACACCCGGTGTCCCGATGGGAAGAGTCTCTTCTCACATTCCAGTCTCTACAGATGCTTCTCTGACTGACTGGGGGGGGGGGGGGGTATGCCAGACTCGAGCAGTGGAGAATGTGGTCTCCGTTGGCACGCCACATCTCCTACAGCTAGAGACTGTGCTGTTAGTTCTGATACATTTTTTCTCACAGGCTTCAGGGCCGCGATGTGTTAGTCTGGTCAGACAACCGTACAACAGTGTCATACATCAATCGACAAGGAGAGGTCAGGTCTTCTGAGCTCCACCTGCTGGCAGAGAGACTATGGTTGTGGGCGCACGGGCACCTCCGCTCATTGACAGACTGTCATATCCAAGGCAGCCTCAATGAAGTAGCAGGCCTCATGTCTTGAGGGGTCCACCGGCTTGTTGCCAGGTGGAAACAATTCTCTCATTCTTACAGTTCCTGTTTGACAAGCAACGTTCGCCGTATGAACATGTACGCCTCAGCGATTTCAGCTTGTCATGAGGGTTTCGGTAGGGTGTCTGCTTTCAGCCATCTTCTCGTCAAAAGTTTCCTTTTGGGAATGCAGCAACTGAGACCGGCAACTCGAACCACATTGGTACTCGATGCGCTCTGTGAGCCGCCATTCGAGCCCTTGGATCAGATTCCTTTTAAGATGTCTATTAAAACGGCGTTGTTACTTGCCCTGACCTTCGCTAAGCGTGACAATGATTTGTGCTCTCTGTCAACGCAACCCAACTGTCTCACCATCAATGACGACCTGAGCAGAGCAGTGTTACGTCCTAATCTGTCTTTTTAGCCTAAGATTATCAAGAGCCCCTACAGATCAGACTTTGGAGTTGTGGGCTTTCTCTTCACCTCCTCACATTGAGGAGAGCGAGGAACAGATGCTATGTGGAGCGTACGGCACCAATTTGATTATCACCTTCAGCTGTTTGTATGCCACAGTGCTGCAGCACTTGGAAAGCAACTTTCTAAGCAGTGTTTACCTCACTAGCTTTGATGGTATTGCACGGAACTGCAGGGCACCCCTTGCCTTCTGGCGTTAGGGCTCATTCCACACGCAGAGTTGCAGCCTCTGTGGCTGTCTTTAGAGGTGTGGGAGTGGAGGATATTTGTGCCGCAGAGTCGTGGTCGACACCTTCCCATTTTATCCGTTATCTCTTGAATGTGTCCTCGAGCTCTCTTGCGCAGTCTGTACTCGGCGCCACTGAGAGGACAGCGGTGGGGAGTATGGGTTATGTGCTGTCAGGACAGTGTTTTTGTACAGCCCTTCCTTGAGAGATTTACAGAGAAGCTGTTATGGGATTCTAACTTGCTGATGCAGTGTTTTTTGATCCATGGATATTTTTTCACCCACCAGTCTTCGACTGGGTGTGGCGATTTGATTGGGATTGCCATACCTCCAAAATTACGTCTTTGTCTTGCCTCCGTCGGTCATCTGGATAATTTTGTATTGCAAAAATGACTTGAATGGTCCACGGCAATATTTTGTTTGTTATATTTCAAGAAACCCCCCCACACACTCACACACACACACACACACACACCCGTAGAAGTATGTTATGTGCGTCACTGTTTCCCGTCCGGGTAGTTGCCAATGCAAGTTTCAAGTGCTAGTTTTCAAGTGTGGCCGACAGTCTGCGATTTTACATTTATTGAAATTGAAACAGGATAGGGCCTCCTGAGTGGCGCAGTGGTCTAAGGCACTGCATCGCAAGGCTAGCTGTGCCACTAGAGTCTCTGGGTTCGAGTCCAGGCTCTGTCACAGCCGACCGCGACCGGGAGACCCATGGGGCGGCGCACAATCGGCCCAGCATCATCTGGGCTAGGGGAGGGCTTGGCCTGCAGGGATGTTCTTGTCCAATCACGCACAAGCGACTCCTGTGGTGGGCTGGGTGCAGTGCACGCTGACACGGTTGCCAGGTGCACAGTGGTTCCGCCGACACATTTATGTGGCTGGTTAAGTGGGCATTGTGTCAAGAAGCAGTGCAGATTTGTTGTGTTTTGGAGGACACACGGCTTTCAACCTTCGCATCTCCCGAGTCCACACGGGAGTTGCAGCGATGAGAGAAGACTAACTACCAATTGGATACCATGAAATTGGGGAGAAAAACGGGTAAAAAATAAATGTAAAAAATTATAAAATTGAAACAGGATTACGCAGGTCAATTCAAATGTCACAACACGTTCTAAACCGCTCTAGTGACAAACACATTTTTAAAATTGTTTCCATTTGTCCACATGGCTGCTGGCTGCGCTTTGCCACCACCGAAAATAGTGAAGATTGCCCATTATTTTGTTTTTGTAAGGCCCCCCCCAAAAAGAGGCATTGTGAGAACCTATACAAGTAAATAAATACATTTTAAAATGATAAATTATTTATTATTAGCTAGCTGGTTACAGTAGGCCACGTTGTAGACCAACTCAACTGAGCTACTAGCTATCTAGCTAAGTTTACACACTGTTTTAGCTAAGTGAATTAAACATAATCAGCTAGCTAACTTCCTATTAGCTATCTTGATGTAATTATTGTAAATTAAAATGCATTTGTAGAGAACCGCCAGGGGGTGAAATTGCAGCTCCAGCTGTCAGTAAAGGGAGAGTGTAGGCTACTGTACTGGATAGGGCAGGTAATTATGTGGGAGGACATTTATGAAAAGATTCTCCACTTCCAGTCCCTAGAGGGGGAAAACTTTGAGGACAGAGAAAAAAGTAAGGGATAAACAACGATGTTCTTTACTTTACCTTGGAAATAATGAAAGACGCAGCGGAGTTAATTTTTCCAAGGTAATTTACAGAGCAGAGGCGATTATCCCGCTTATAGTTGCCAAAGAAAACAATATTAAAGCACACATTTACAAGTGAAAATTAAAAATAATCACTGATATTTTTAAGAGAATTCATACTTTCTCATCTTTTGGTTGCTAGAGAATTAGTTAGATATTTATGGACCTGACCCAGTTGTTCGTTCTTTATGTTCCATTGCCATGCTCGTTGGCAACGTTCTTATCCATTGCTTGCTAGCTAGCCAGCTAGGTACCACTAACACAGTCACGACCTAGTAGTTTGTTCTATATTTTCCGTTGCCATGCTCGCTGGCAAGGTTCTTGTCCCTTGCATGCTGCTAGCTAGCCAACTAGCTATGGCTACAAAGTCACTACCTCACATCCAGAATAACAGCAAAGTTTAAGCTGTTTATCCCGCTTTTACCACTGTTGCCAAAGTAAACAATACTAAGCACACATTTACTGGTAGAAATATATACATATTTTGTTGATATTTTCATTTATATAAGCAAATTCATGCTTTCTCATATTTAGGTTGCTAGAGATGCGACCCAGTCGTTAATTTTTGTTCCGTTGCCATGCTTGTTGGCAATGTTCTTATCCCTTGCTTGCTAGCTAGCAAGTTAGGTAGCGCTAACACAGTCACAATCTCTGCAGCCACAATAACATCTTATCTATTGACATTTATTTTGTATTTTATTTAACTAGGCAAATCAGTTAAGAACAAATTCTTACTTACAATGATGGCCTACCCCGGCCAAACCCTAACCCAGATGACGCTGGGCCAATTGTGTGCCGCCCTATGGGACTCCAAATCACAGCCAGTTGGATACAGCCTGGAATCGAACCAGGGTCTGTTGTGATACCTCTAGCACTGCCTTAGACTGCTGCACCACTCAAGAGCCCTAGAATATTTGGATACATCCATAATAATTAGATGATAATGCCCGATTTTGCCTGGCAAAAGTTTGCCTTCTCGTCAAGACACTCATCAACACTGACTGTTAATTACGAAGAGATTAAATTGCATATCAACCACCAGGCTAGAAGCTAGCTAAATAGTTTGTCACTAGCAAACCTTCCAATATGACAACCGAATTCAAAAATATCAGTGGCAGAGGGGATAGGAGAAATGAATGTTCATCACTCACCACGTTAGGCCATCAGATGCTCCAAAAAAATATCTCTGCAAATACAAATCAATGCAGATGCCTCACAAGTCCTCAACTGGTAGCTTCATTAAATAGTACCCGCAAAACACCAGTCTCGACGTCAACAGTGAAGAGGCGACTCCGGGATGCTGGCCTTCTAGGCAGAGTTGCAAAGAAACAGACATATCTCAGACTGGCCCCGCAAAAAAAATTAAGATGGGCAAAAGAACACAGGCACTGGACATAGGAACTCTGCCTAGAAGGCCAGCATTCCAGAGTCGCCTCTTTACTGCTGACGTTGAGACTGTTGTTTTGCGGGTACTATTAAAAGAAGCTGCCAGTTGAGGACTTGTGAGGCGTCGGTTTCTCAAACTAGACACACTAATGTACTTGTCCTCTTGCTCAGTTGTGCACCAGGGCCTCCAACTCTTTCTATTCTGGTTAGGGCCAGTCTGTGCTGTTATGTGAAAGGAGTAGTACACAGCATTGTACAAGATCTTCAGTTTCGTGGCAATTTCTTGCATGGAATAGCCTTAATTTCTCAGAACAACAATAGACTGAGTTTCAGAAGAAAGTCTTTGTTTCTGGCCATTTTGAGCCAGTAATCGAACCCACAAATGTTGATGCTCCAGATACTCAAATAGTCTGAAGATGGACAGTTTTATTGCTTCTTTAATCAGAACACAGTTTTCAGCTGTGCTAACATGATTGCAAAATGGTTTTCTAATGATCAATTAGCCTTGTAAAATGAATAACTTGGATTAGCTAACATAACGTGCCATTGGAACACCGGCGTGATGATTACTGATAATGGGCCTCTGTACGCCTATGTAGATATTCCATAAAAAATCTGCAGTTTCCAGCTACAATAGTCATTTACAACATTAACAATATCTACACTGTATTTCTGATAAATTTGATGTTATTTTAATGCACAACAAAACCCACATAACCCACGTACCCAAAGATATGTGGGTAACTTCCGGCGCCGACAGAGATGGCCGCCTCGCTTCGCATTCCTAGGAAACTATGCAGTTTTTTGTTTTTTTACGTGTTATTTCTTACATTGGTACCCCAGGTCATCTTAGGTTTAATTACATACAGTCGAGAAGTACTACTGAACATAAGAGCAGTGTCAACTCACCATCAGTACGACCAAGAATATGACTTTCGCGAGGCGGATCCTGTGTTCTGCCTTTCACCCAGGACAATGGAATGGATCCCAGCCGGCAACCCAAAAAAACGACTTCGTAAAAGGGGGAAACGGAGCGGTCTCCTGGTCAGACTACGGAGACGGGCACATCGTGCACCACTCCCTAGCATTCTTCTCGCCAATGTCCAGTCTCTTGACAACAAGGTTGATGAAATCCGAGCAAGGGTAGCATTCCAGAGGGACATCAGAGACTGTAACGTTCTTTGCTTCACGGAAACATGGCTCACTGGAGAGACGCTATCGGAGTCGGTGCAGCCAGCTGATTTCTCCACTCATCACGCCGACAGAAACAAACATCTTTCTGGTAAGAAGAGGGGCGGGGGCGTATGCTTCATGGTTAACGTGACGTGGTGTGATCATAACAACATACAGGAACTCAAGTCCTTCTGTTCACCTGATTTAGAATTCCTCACAATCAAATGTCGACTGCATTATCTACCAAGGGAATTCTCTTCGATTATAATCACAGCCGTATATATTCCCCCCCAAGCAGACACATCGATGGCTCTGAACGAACTTTATTTGACTCTTTGCAAACTGGAATCCATTTATCCGGAGGCTGCATTCATTGTAGCTGGGGATTTTAACAAGGCTAATTTGAAAACAAGACTCCCTAAATTTTATCAGCATATCGATTGCGCAACCAGGGCTGGAAAAACCTTGGATCATTGCTATTCTAACTTCCGCGACGCATATAAGGCCCTGCCCCGCTCTCCTTTCGGAAAAGCTGACCACGACTCCATTTTGTTGATCCCTGCCTACAGACAGAAACTAAAACAAGAAGCTCCAATGCTGGTCCGACCAATCTGATTCCACACTCCAAGACTGCTTCCATATGTTTCGTATTGCGTCAGACAACAACATTGACGAATACGCTGATTCGGTGAGCGAGTTCATTAGAACGTGCGTTGAAGATGTTGTTCCCAACGATTAAAACATTCCCAAACCAGAAACCGTGGATTGATGGCAGCATTCGCGTGAAACTGAAAGCCCGAACCACTGCTTTTAATCAGGGCACGGTGACCGGAAACATGACCGAATACAAACAGTGTAACTATTCCCTCCTCAAGGCAATCAAACAAGCTAAGCGTCAGTATAGAGACAAAGTAGAATCTCAATTCAACGGCTCAGACACAAGAGGTATGTGACAGAGTCTACAGTCAATCACGGATTACAAAAAGAAAACCAGCCCCGTCACGGACCAGGATGTCTTGCTCCCAGGCAGACTAAATAACTTTTTTGCCCGCTTTGAGGACAATACAGTGCCACTGACACGGCCCGCAACTAAAACATGCGGACTCTCCTTCACTGCAGCCGACGTGAGAAAAACATTTAAACTTGTCAACCCTCGCAAGGCTGCAGGCCCAGACGGCATCCCCAGCCGCGCCCACAGAGCATGCGCAGACCAGCTGGCTGATGTGTTTACGGACATATTCAATCAATCCCTATCCCAGTCTGTCGTTCCCACATGCTTCAAGAGGGCCACCATTGTTCCTGTTCCCAAGAAAGCTAAGGTAACTGAGCTAAACGACTACCGCCCCGTAGCACTCACTTCCGTCATCATGAAGTGCTTTGAGAGACTAGTCAAGGACCATATCACCTCCACCCTACCTGACACCCTAGACCCACTCCAATTTGCTTACCGCCCAAATAGGTCCACAGACGATGCAATCTCAACCACACTGCACACTGCCCTAACCCATCTGGACAAGAGGAATACCTATGTGAGAATGCTGTTCATCGACTACAGCTCGGCATTTAACACCATAGTGCCCTCCAAGCTCGTCATCAAGCTCGAGACCCTGGGTCTCGACCCCGCCCTGTGCAACTGGGTACTGGACTTCCTGACGGGCCGCCCCCAGGTGGTGAGGGTAGGCAACAACATTTCCACCCCGCTGATCCTCAACACTGGGGCCCCACAAGGGTGCGTTCTGAGCCCTCTCCTGTACTCCCTGTTCACCCACGACTGCGTGGCCACGCACGCCTCCAACTCAATCATCAAGTTTGCGGACGACACAACAGTGGTAGGCTTGATTACCAACAACGACGAGACGGCCTACAGGGAGGAGGTGAGGGCCCTTGGAGTGTGGTGTCAGGAAAATAACCTCACACTCAACGTCAACAAAACTAAGGAGATGATTGTGGACTTCAGGAAACAGCAGAGGGAACACCCCCCTATCCACATCGATGGAACAGTAGTGGAGAGGGTAGTAAGTTTTAAGTTCCTCGGTGTACACATCACAGACAAACTGAATTGGTCCACCCACACAGACAGCATCGTGAAGACGGCGCAGCAGCGCCTCTTCAACCTCAGGAGGCTGAAGAAATTTGGCTTGTCACCAAAAGCACTCACAAACTTCTACAGATGCACAATCGAGAGCATCCTGTCGGGCTGTATCACCGCCTGGTACGGCATCAAAGCTGGGACCGAGAGACTGAAAAACAGCTTCTATCTCAAGGCCATCAGACTGTTAAACAGCCACCACTAACATTGAGTGGCTGCTGCCAACACACTGACTCAACTCCAGCCACTTTAATAATGGGAATTGATGGGGAATGATGTAAAATATATCACTAGCCACTTTAAACAATGCTACCTAATATAATGTCTACATACCCTACATTATTCATCTCATATGTATATGTATATACTGTACTCTACATCATCTACTGCATCTTTATGTAATACATGTATCACTAGCCACTTTAACTATGCCACTTTGTTTACATACTCATCTCATATGCATATACTGCACTCAATACCATCTACTGTATCTTGCCTATGCCGCTCTGTACCATCACTCATTCATATATCTTTATGTACATATTCTTTATCCCCTTACACTTGTGTCTATAAGGTAGTAGTTTTGGAATTGTTAGCTAGATTACTTGTTGGTTATTACTGCATTGTCGGAACTAGAAGCACAAGCATTTCGCTACACTCGCATTAACATCTGCTAACCATGTGTATGTGACAAAAAATGTTTGATTTGATTGGATTGGATTGGATTTGATTTGAAGTCTAAGTGACCCCAAACTTTTGAACGGTATTGTAGTTCTTAGAGATTATTCTGAACTGAAGACACGTGTAAGTGTAACCACGTAACGTCTTAGCCTATTGGTGATAGTAATTTACTATAAGTAGGCTGAAATATATCATGTACACTGTAATTTTTTGAGTTAATTCTTTCATGACCAATAAATTATATTAGTTGAATTGAGTGAATGCATTCCTCATATTAGAGTAATTATTTGATTATACACTTAGTAGGTCTATTGGTAGTTGTTATATACACTACATATGCCTCAATAAATTAATGCTAGAACATTGGTCGCCAGGATTATCTATTTGTGTCCAGCCTCTTAATAATCGCGTAACGATCAATGTTGGACACATGTTCATTGTAGTCATACTGAGAGGGGAGAGAAGGCTCACTTCATTGACTAGATTCTTCCAGAGATGCACAGGGCCTTTTGTATTTTTTCCACATAATATTGGAGTCAGATTGATAAATGTAGTTTATTATATTCAACATAACACCGAACACCTACATAGTTGGATAACTTCCACCAACCTATATGTCTCTGTTCATTCATTGCCTTTTTGTCTAGTTGTAAGATCTTCAATCTGATTTATTTGATTGTCACGCTCTCTCTCTCAGTATATCAGCTATGTGAATCAATTTAGCAGCTTATCATATGGCATGCATCACCAATGCAGTCATAGGCCTTACAACATGATGGCATTACTGGCCTTCTGTCATCTGAAGCAGAGAATAGCTAAACTCACACATTGTTTACATGTTGAGATATATGTTCTAAATTTAATATGATACCAGTAGACAATGTATGATTTTTGTACATGGCTTTATAAGTGCTGACATATAAAATGGTTTAGTGCAAATCCAACCCTTGTAAGTTAGGTACAGTATGAAAATAAGATGACAATCAGGCTACGGGAGATAAGCATTACAGGTAGCATTTTATGAGCATTTTATTTAATTAATTTCAGCAATGTTGCCTGGGAAATGATTGCAGTTATTCCCATAGACAGTACATGGTTTCTCTATGTATCACTGATCCTGGATAAGCTAGTGACTGGGCTAACACGGCTAACCTTTAAGGTCAATAATATCCCCTAGAATCTATTGACGCACCGACGCGTCAATCTAAGTAACATAATGAATAAATCCCCATCAAAATCCGTCAATTTAAACTAGAGATGTTTTCTTCCATGGGCTGCGTCTCAATCCACCGTAACCACATATGGCGGCCTTCCGCATCTCGGTGGAAGGTGGACAAGCTACAGCGGTGTTTGTCAGACCATGAGACATCCCGAAAATCGGTCTTCTTGCGAAAACGTCTATAGCGTCTGAATGATGGTGTTTTCCGTTTTGCTCTACGAACCCCACAAGTATCACATGACTCGTCTGAAGGTAACCGTTTAAAAAATGTATGGTAGTATGGAGGTAGTTTTGTAGCTAAATGATCCATGGTATGACCCCCCCAAACGTCTTAGGCTCATAAGAAATAATAATATTCATGAACATTTTGTTGGATTTATAATCTTTAAAATTTAATTTCTAACTTAGCTAGCTAGTTAGTTATACATAGGTAGTTTACAAGGTTAGCTGACTTTTCTCAAAACAAACTTCAGTGTGCCTAGCTACTTCTTGTCCCTGATGCTAGCCTTTACTGCCAAATATCACTTCAGAAACATAAAAATAAAAGATTGTGATATAGCCAGCATTGCAGACCATTTCTCCCCTCTTGCTGCAGCTTTAGCTTATCTTGAAATAACAGAGAAATGCTGTGAAAACCCGCGCGCTGCAAACATTCCAAAATGTTTTGTCACCGTGCTTGTTTTGTTGATTTTTTTTGTCCTCACGGACTGTTGCGCCTTGGGCACTAATCTGGTGAGCACCTTCGGAGCTCCGCCCAAGCAAGGAATTTGATTGGCTGGACGTGTTGCTCGGCATCACTGATTTACACTGGGTTCCGGCCACTGAGGTATAATATGAACTGGAGTGTGCATCCAAGATGTCAGACTGTTTTCAAGGTAATCTACTCACGTTTCTCATACGCTGATTCATGGACAGTCTATCTGGGTTTCTTCCGGTTTAAACACCCTAACATCACATGCATACTAGCACTGAGGACGCAGTGCGAGCAGCGACAATGTCATCATGCTATCCAAAAACATGTCAGACATTGGATGAATATAAAATGTTAATACTGTATCTTCGGCTGCGCTTGCCCACACCTCCGCTACAATTATTTGAATAATTTGATGAACGTGATCTTATTAGGAATTTTTAAATCTGACTTCTCTATGTGGCCATTTATGAAAATTATCTTTCTGGGCCGGGTATCAGTTAAACTACAGTAACAAAACAACTCTGTAGGAGCAGTCGAAACTGTGCTTCTAGACCGGAACCTAGACCGGAACCTTGGTTCCGACCCCTCTTTAGCTGATTTCTGAAACCTTGGTCTCAGCCTTGGCTGGATTTGACCTTCTCATTAGATGGGAAGTGTTGAGTCCGGCATGGAGTACATTCTGGGCAACATAGGCGTTTGCCCTAAACCAATAGGAACGAAGCCCCTTATGGGGTGGAGTTTTACGACATACAGTACCAGTCAAAAGTTTGAACACACCTACTCATTCAAGGGTTTTTCTTTATTTTTACTATTTTCTACATTGTAGAATAAATATTGAAGACATCAAAAATATGAAATAAGACATGTGAAATCATGTAGTAACCAAAAAAGTGTTAAACAAATCAAAGTATATTTTATAATTGAGATCCTTCAAAGTAGCCGCCCTTTGCTTTGATGACAGCTTTGCACACTCTTGGCATTTTCTCAACCAGCTTCATGAGGTAGTCACCTGGAATGCATTTCAATTAACAGGTGTGCCTTAAGTTACATTTGTGGAATTTTTTTCCTTCTTGGTAAAATACCATATCATGGCAAGAACATCTCAAATAAGCAAAGAGAAACAACAGTCCATCATTACTTGAAGACATGAAGGTCAGTCAATCCGGAACATTTCAAGAAAGCGCTTGATGGTTTGAAGAAACTATGATGAAACTGGCACATGAGGACCGCCACAGGAAAGGAAGACCCAGAGTTACCTCTGCTGCAGAGGATAAGTTCATTAGAGTTAACTGAACCTCAGATTGCAGCCCAAATAAATGCCAAACAGAGTTCAAGTAACAGACACATCTCAACATCAACTGTTCAGAGGAGACTGCGCGAATCAGGCCTTCGTGGTCAAATTGCTGCAAAGAAACCACTACTAAAGGACACGAATAAGAAGAGACTTGCTTGGGCCAAGAAACAAAAGCAATGGACATTAGACCAATCCTTTGGTCTGATGAGTCCAAATTTGTGATTTTTAGTTCCAACTGTCGTGTCTTTGTGAGACGCAGAATAGGTGAATGGATGATCTCTGCATGTGTAGTTCCCACTGTGAAGCATGGAGGAGGATGTGTGAGGGTGCTTTGCTGGTGACACTGTCTGATTTATTTAGAATTCAAGGCACACTTAACCAGCATGGTACCATAGCATTCTGCAGCAATACGCCATCCCATCTGGTATGCACTTAGTTCCACTATCATTTGTTTTTCAACAGGACAATGACCCAACACACCTCCAGTCTGTGTAAGGGCTATTTGACCAAGAAGGAGAGTGATGGAGTGCTGCATCAGATGACCTGGCCTCTACAATCACCCAACATCAACCCAATTGAGATGATGCGAGATGAGTTGGACCGTAGATGCCCATATGTGGGAACTCCTTCAATACTGTTGGAAAAGCATTCCAGGTGAAGTTGGTGGAGAGAACGCCAGGAGTGTGCAAAGCTGTCATCAAGGCAAAGGGTGTCTACTTTGAAGAACCTCAAATATAAAATATATTTGGATTTGTTTAACACTTTTTTTGGTTACTACATGATTCCATATGTGTTAGTTCATAGTTTTGATGTCTTCACTATTACTCTACCATGTAGAAAATAGTAAAAATAAAGAAAAACACTTGAATGAGTAGGTGTGTCCAAACTTTTGACTGGTACTGCATAACGATACTTACTGGGAATTGTAACTCCAGTTATATGAGAAAAGTGGAGGCCCATAGGGCTTCGAGCCCTGCCCGATCTCAGGAGTCTCGTTGAAAATATTTTTGGGGGAGGGAGATTGAGGGGAAATAGCCTCAATATATTGGGGCACCTGTACTCTCATACCCTCAAGGTGTGTGCATAATTAATTATCTCAGGCAATGCTGCTGCTGCTGGTGCAGCAGGGTAAACCAATAGGAACGAAGCCTCCCTATCTACTCATATGACTGGAGTTACAATTCCTAGTAACTATCGTTCTTCTCTTTGCAATAAAGAAGCTTTTTATTTAATTCCATTTGTCCTCCAAGTATTGCTGAATCGCCTCTCAACACTTCCTTCATTACCAACAAGCTCAAACCTTTTGCAATATTACCATTGCATAGATCTTTTCAACTCATGAAGGAACAAACAAATCTTATTACATGCATGAGAGAATATAACAGTGTTATATCAGTGTGGAGATCTACATTATGAGTTTGTTTCTACTGTAACTCATCCTGTATCATAAACGTGTATATTGTATAAGCCTAGTATGGAATCTATCAGATTTTGAGACATTCTGTTACAATCCACTTTAGTTATACCATTATAGTGATCTATAAGAATATTTCATTATGCTTCACATATATATAGCTTGACATACAGTGCCTTCAGAAAGTATTCATACCCCTTGACTTAATCCACATGTTACAGCCTGAATTAAATATTGTTTTCCCTCACCCATCTATGCACAATATCTCATAATGACAAATTGAAAACATGTTTTTAGAAATTTGGCCATATTTATTCAAAATTAAATACAGAAATATCTCATTTACATAATTATTCACACCCCTGAGTCAATACTTTGTTGAAGCACCTTTGGCAGCGATTACAGCTGAGTCTTTCTGGATAGGTTTCTAAGAGCTTTCCACACCTGGATTGTGCAACATTTGCCCAAAATTCTTGCCTATTGGTCATTTCTAGACCACCAATTTTCAGGTCTTGCCATAGATTTTCAAGTAGATTTAAGTCAAAACTGTAACTCGGGCCACAGGAACATTCATTGTCTTCTTGGCAAGCACTTGCAGTGTAGATTTGGCCTTGTATTTTTGGTTATTATCCTGCTGAAAGGTGAATTAATCTCCCGGTGTCTGGTGGAAAGCACTGAACCAGCGGTCTAAGGCAATGCATCTCAGTGCTAGAGGCGTCACTACAGACCCTGGTTCAATTCCAGGCCGTATCACAACCGGGCGTGATTGGGAGTCCCATAGGGCGGCGTACAATTGGTCCAATGCCGTCCGGGTTATGGTTTGGCCGGGGTTGGCCGTCATTGTAAATAAAAATTTGTTCTTAACTGACTTGCCTAGGTAAAGGTTAAAAAATAAATGGTGTTGGAGGAAACACCTTACAACTTGTGACCGAACTCAGCGTGCATGCGCCCGGCCTGCCACAAGGAGTCGCTAGAGCACAATGGAACAAGGACATCCCGGCAGGCCAAACCCTCCCATAACCCGGACAACACTGGGCCAATTGTGCTCAGCTTCATCGGTCTCCTGGTCACAGATGGTGAAATCAGGGTTTCCTTCCTCTCCGGCAACTGAGTTCATAAGGATGCCTTTATCTTTGTAGTGACAGGGTGTATTGATACACCATCAAAAGCGTAATTAATAACTTGACCATGATCAAAGGGGTATTCAATGTGTGCTTTTTTTTACCCATCTACCAATAGGTGCCCTTCTTTTTGAGGCATTGGAAAACCTCCCTGGTCTTTGTGATTAAATCTGTGTTTGAAATGTACTGCTCAAATGAGGGCCCTTACAATTATCTGTATGTATGGGGTACAGAGATGGGGTAGTCATTCAAAAATCATGTTTAACACTATTATTGCACACAGAGTGAGTCCATGCAACTTATTAAACAGATGTTTACTCTTGAACGTATTTAGGCTTGCATAACAAAGGGCTTGAATTCTTATTGACTCAAGACATTTCAGCTTTTCATTTTGTATGAATTTGTATTATGGGGTATTGTGCGTAGGCCAGCTTGAAAAAAAACTAAATGTAATCAATTTTAAATCCAGGCTGTAACACAACAATATGTAGAAAAAGTAAAGAGGTGTGAATACTTTCGGAAGGCACTGTATCATAAACAACTATTCTCAAATTATAATAAAAACATGGCGCACTTGTAAAGGGCGCTTGCCCACGCCTCATATTCACAGAAGCCGTCACCAGAAATCATATGCAGCGGTTCTTCATGCATTTTTGATACTTGGCATAACCGTTTTATTATGTCGAACGCCCATTCAACACTGAAAATGAATGCAGATTGACTAGCTATGAAAAAGAGACGAAAGTAATTGGTGCTTTTTCATCAATCGACAATAAGGACAAAATAGGGTAAATGCGCAGGATTGGGACCGTGGCAAGTCAAAACAGCAACAAATTGCTCCGCGTATTTCTATGAACCGAGTGCTACTTCTCTCCAGATGAGTTTCACTGAGTTTACATCCGGGTTTTTTCCCTAGGCAATGGAAGGCGTAGTACCCATGTTCCTTAGGCAAAGTGAAATAAATTCGCAGCACCGTGACAAAAAAATAGTTCGCTTTTCAAACACATTTTCGTTTCACCTTGTGACGAAAATCGACTCAAAATTAATAACTTCAACGATATAATATTAATGAATCAATCGATTTGGGGTACAACGGCTACAATTGTCACATTTAAAAATAGTTTTCCTACCCCCTTCTTCTCCCTTCTCTTGAGCGCATTGATAACAGTTGTGCTCAGGCTGTGGTGAATGAGATTGAAGAAGAGTTCTTGTTTTGTATCTCAGTTTCTCTCTTTTTGGACAAATTTTATTTAAACAAATAAAAATATACTACGGAGATCTCAGACTCTAATCAATGGAGGGTATTTTAATATTTACATCATAATTGTATCGGATATTCGGTAGAGAGGTATTGGGCTGTTTTGTAAATATTTATTTAATAAATTTCTGAGGAGAGAAGGACTGCTGCTGAGTAGAGTGGAGGGTAAGTGCACGTTGGGATCTTTTATTATCATTTGAAGTTTCATTTTCATTGTTTAGAAACTTTCATTGTTTTCACATGCATTTGATCCCTATATCCGTAAATCGTCGTGTGTTATTATAGGCAAGATGGCTTGAAGGATACTGTTTTTTTGTTCATAGCTATTTCTTATGATAGGAGTTGGATGATACTGTAGCTAGCGAAGTGCCCTGCTATTGGAGGGCAGCGGACATGGCTAGCTAGAAAGGGGTTGATTCTAACTTGTAACCACCAGCGCGTGCCTATTTGTGATAATTTAGTCAAATGTTATATTTGAAACTATCCAAAATATTTTTCTTAATTTTATGCTACCGGTGTTTTTTATTTTATTTTATAATTACTTAGGTACCTAGATTGACAGCTAGCTTGTTTTCTAACGTACATTTAGGGTTGACAGTTTTATGTAGCGAGCTAGCTAGCTTGCTCTTGTGGTGATTGGCTGCTGTGAAAGCTCGACCTGTACTAGCCGGTTATTTTAGCTTGCGAAGAGGCTAGCTAACGTTGATGTCTATGTATACCTTTTTTTTAGTTGGTGATAGCTCATTTTTGAAACGAGTTTTAAATCGTGAAAGTTAACTAATAAAGTCTGACTCCATCCCATTGGCTAACAACGTGATGTTGTTCTCTCTAGTTTGCACCAACTAGCTATGTAACAAGCCATTTCTAGCTAACGTTACCTGGCTAACGAAGTCGAATTAAACGTGCGCAAGATGGCTAGCTATTTGTACTCTTATAAATGAAAGTTATAAAACACTTGTTTTGTTGACGCTGAAATACTGTTAGTATAAAATATTATATAATAACATGTTAGCTCAGTATGAAAACATTACAATTCGAAACCCATCATTTCAAATGTCTTAGGTACATTTCTATTTTGATACACATCTTACCTAGGCCTAGCGCTCAATGGTATGTGATGGTGCCTGAAGTTTACCTAACCGGCTAGCTAGCTACCTACCTACCTAACTTATTCAGATCCAAAGAGACTGCGCCTTGAAAGCAGTCTAACTAGATAGTGGTATTAAAACAAGCCAATGAGAGAAGTCGCTGTTATCTATTTCAGACAGAAAAAGACAATGCAACTGGTAGCATGGCATTGTGCAAAGCCGGGCCAAATAGTGATATAGAGGAGTTTGGGCCCTTATGTTATGAAAACGAATCAACATGCTCACTGAGTAATTTTATAGACTGCACGCTATATTAATCATTATGAAAAATGTAGCTTACTGTTTGCCTTCCAAAATGCTTTAAAATGGCCAAAGTGAGGGCCATTTAGGATGTTTGTGTAAGGTCATGTGTCTATGCAGTACAGTTTATTTATAAGGTAACCTTATTTAACTAGGAAAAGTACGATGAGGTCCTCATCAAGGCATCATAAAGGTTCCAAATCCTTACGCTTCACAGAACTGAACAAAAGTGGATTGTCCCTTTTGTGTGGGTGTATGTAGGCCTAGGCCTGTGAGTGTGCATGTGTATTTAGATCAATCCCCAATGCTGGGGATTGAAAAATAACCCCAAACCATAAAACAATACTGTGAGGTTGTAATCTTCTATCTCTAGCATAAATGAAGTGAAATCGTGTTGAATGGAAGAGAGCGAGGTTGATCTGTTGGCACTGACAGGGTAGGAGATGAGGTGGCTGTCGTTCTGTGCGTCTCAGCTCGGCAGGTTAATTACTAGACTGAACCGCATGCCGTTACTCTGATAAAGGCTACCTGCTTAAATGGTCTTGTAATCTATTATTTTCTGAACATTAGATGACGTACAGATTACTTAGATCGTGTGAAAGTGAAATTTGATAGAAATTATACCCCCAATTGTAAGCTAAGTAATGGGTTTTTTAGACTGTTCTACTGCTGGTCTGTAGGATGGCTCCATACTGTAGAATGGCCACTGGAATTGTTATGAAGTGACTCAAGCTTTAAATTACACTTACTTACTCAGCTTTTCTAGCTTCATAAAATCAACCTCTATAAAGAAAATACTTTCATGGAAAGTAACTGTAGCCCACCTAATGAACTATGTGAGATTTCCTGATTACGTTTCACACTAGTAGGTTTCAAACCAATCTTTGTCATTAGGAAGCATGGGTACTGGATTGTACAGGTGGTATAGATAAGAAGTAGGGAAACCGAAAGGAGCCAAGGGCTAGTATTGTGACCCACTGCTACCGATGGACTGTTATACGTGATATTATTGTCTGTTATGACCACAACCATACATGAGAATTAATTTTTGGTTAACCCACATTTGGTTGTGATTTGTCCTGCAGGTTGTCCACTCATGTTTAACATGACATACTTCAGTATGGCATCGCTGTATTACTGTCACCTTACAAGTGACTTTGGCTCGGTTGCTTTGGTGGATTTCCAACATTGGGATAACTTAAACATGCTGAAAGTCCCATTTGTGATGGTGGGGAATCTCATGTACGCCTAATGGGCTCTGCTTGTCCTGTCTTGCAGGGAGTCGGAGAGATTGGAGACCAGTCACACTGCCAGGTGGTGAGTACTGCAACAGCTCCCGTTGTAATTGTTCTCTTGGCCCGGAAATCAATCGGACTGGACGGCTGTAACAAGGCATCGGACAGACTCGCTGGTTTCCTGGTTCTCACTGTCTATTAATTGTTGAGCCACGGAACTAGCCAAATGGATGCTTTTGTGAACTTGGCTTTTAGTCATTGCTCTGCGAATGTCATTTCCGAGTTGTTTTATTTACTCCTGTGCATGCGGAGAACAAAAATCCCAATTCAGAAGACAACGGATTTGTCTATTTTTCTTTCTTTTTTTTTTTACATTGCACGCAGATCCATAAGCCAAGGCGGTCGTGCAGGATTTAAAGTGCTGTCTCTTTGGCATAGTAATACACTGGGCCTTTGAATCAATGAGCTTTACACAGATGCATATCATAATTACAGTCCCTTTAGATCTGTCAGGCGGGCAGTTGGCGTAAACACAAGTTCCCTTTCAGTCGGTACTCTCGGTCAGGTTTTCGGTTAGGAACATGTGGTTCCGGACAACGTGACTGGCAAGATTTTGATTTACAGGACATTTGAGAAATTGACCGGACATCCAAATGCATTGGGTGTGTAACGCATACGTTTGGCCACCCACGGTGCTCAATCACATTTCTATTATTGTAATTCACCATAACAGAATATAAATTAGCCTGTTAAGTTGTAATAAACTATAATGATGTTCTTACACCAACGCAACAGGGTTTATGAAAAGCAAAACATTTCCCGTTGGATTTTCATCTCTGCTGTATATCACAAATGAATATCATTTAAAAAAAAATGTAGCCCAGAAGAACAAGTCGCATAAACAGAAAAAAACTTCAAAATATATTTCTATAATATAATTTGCGAATGACCTGTCCTATAGGATATTTGTATAAATATTTTAATTAATACATAACAAAACAGCTGTTTTCGAATACAATCTATGCCTCTCATTTAATTTAACTTAGGCATGAACATTTTAATTTGGTCTAATAAATAATAAAACATGTCTGTCTAGGAACTCCAGGGCCGGCCCGCCCCACACCCCATTTCTGCTGTGATTCAGTACCACAGCAGTGGAAAAATGCCACTCTAGGCACCCACAAAATTAAGAAATTATTAAATTGATGTAGGACAATAAAATTCAATATATAAGTAAATAACTAAATAAACCAAATTTGTTAAGTATTCTTCATTGAGTAAGCATATTTTACAATGCTCCTGTGAAACGAGCGCCTTGCATTTATGAAAGCACTTGTTTCCAAAGATCTAATTTTATCTCACTCCTTTAAGTTCTACTGGATGATGTTAATAAATGTTATGTTTATTGTACACTGAACCAAAACATGTAAAGTGTTGGTCCCATGTTTCATCAAAGCAAAGTTTATTTGTCACGTGCGCTGAATACAACAGGTGTAGTAGACCTGACAGTGAAATGCTTACTTACAGGCTCTAACCAATAGTGCAAAAAAGGTATTAGGTGAACAATAGGTAAGTAAAGAAATAAAACAACAGTAAAAAGACAGGCTATATACAGTAGCGAGGCTACATACAGACACCGGTTAGTCAGGCTGATTGAGGTAGTATGTACTAGAGGTCGACCGATTGATCGGAATGGCTGATTAATTAGGGCCGATTTCAAGTTTTCATAACAATCGGAACTTGGTATTTTTGGACACCGATCTGGCCAATTTTTTAAAATGTAAATTATTATTTATTTTTTTACACCTTTATTTAACTAGGCAAATCACTTAAGACACATTCTTATTTTCAATGACGGCCTAGGAACGGTGGGTTAACTTCTTGATGCACCCATTCCGTTAGCGGGATAATTTTCGTCAACATCCGCTGAGTTGCAGAGCGCCAAATTCCAATTAAATTACAAAAAATATTTAATTTTCATGAAATCACAAGTGCAATATAGCAAAACACAGCTTAGCTTGTTGTTAATCCACCTCGCGTATCCGATTTCAAAAAAGCTTTTCGTCGAAAGCATACCAAGCGTTTATGTAAAGACATCTCTCTCAGCAGACAAAACATTACAAACAGCTAGCAGCAAAGTAGATTGGTCACGAAAGTCAGAAAAGCAATAAAATGAATCGCTTACCTTTGATGATCTTCGGATGTTTGCACTCACGAGTCTCCCAGTTACACAATAAATGTTCCTTTTGTTCCATAAAGATAATTTTTATATCCAAAATACCTCCATTTGGTTGGCGCGTTATGTTCAGAAATCCACAGGCTCGAGCGGTCACGACATCGCAGACGAAAATTCCAAGTAGTATCTGTAAAGCTCGTAGAAACATGTCAAACGTTTTTTATAAACACTCCTCAGGTTGTTTTTACAATATATAATTGATCATATTTCAACCGGACCTTGGCTTTTTCAATAGGAGTGAGAGAGAAAATGTCTGCTCCACTCTGTTGGCGCATGCAAAACACTGCTGGCACCCAGCCATCCACTGACGCGATGTGATCTTTCTCGCTCATTTTTCAGAATAAAAGCCTGAAACTATGTCTAAAACTGTTCAGACCACGTGGAAGCCATAGGAAAAGGAATCTGGTTGATATCCCTTTAAATGGAGGGAAGGCATGCAATGGAATAGGGAGCTTTCAAAATAGAAGGCACTTCCTTTTTGGATTTTCCTCAGGCTTTAGCCTGCAATATCAGTTCTGTTATGTTCACAGACAATAATTTTGACAGTTTTGGAAACTTTAGTGTTTTCTATCCTAATCTGATATGCATATTCTAGCTTCTGGGCCTGAGAAATAGGCAGTTTAATTTGGGTACGTTTTTCATGCAAACATCAAAATACTGCCCCCTACACTCAACAGGGTAACTGCCTTGTTCAGGGGCAGAAAGACAGATTTTTACCTTGTCAGCTCGGGGATTCAATCTTGCAACCTTACAGTTAACTAGTCCAACTCTCTAACCACCTGATTACATTGCATTCCACCAGGAGCCTGCCTGTTACGCGAATGTAGTAAGCCAAGGTAAGTAGCTAGCTAGCATTAAACTTATCTTACAAAAATAAATCAATCAGTCATAATCACTAGTTAACTACACATGGTTGATGATATTACTAGTTTATCTAGCGTGTCCTGCGTTGCATATAATCGATGTGGTGCGTATTCGTGAAAAAGGACTGTCGTTGCTGCAATGTGTACCTAACCATAAACATCCATGCCTTTCTTAAAATCAATACACGGAAGTATATATTTTTAAACCTGCATATTTAGCTAAAAGAAATCCAGGTTAGCAGGCAATATTAACCAGGTGAAATTGTGTAACTTCTCTTGCGTTCATTGCACGCAGAGTCAGTTTATATGCAACAGTTTGGGCTGCCTAATTTGCCAGAATTTTACGTAATTATGGCATAACATTGAAGGTTGTGCAATGTAACAGGAATATTTAGACGTATGAATGCCACCCGTTAGATAAAATACGGAACGGTTCCGTATTTCACTGAAAGAATAAACGTCTTGTTTTCGATATGATAGTTTCTGGAATCGACCATATTAATGACCAAAGGCTCGTATTTCTGTGTGATATTATGTTATAATTAAGTCTAGGCTTTAATAGAGCAGTCTGACTGAGAGGTGGTAGGCACCAGCAGGCTCGTAAGCATTCATTTAAACAGCACTTTTGTGCATTTTGCCAACAGCTCTTCTCTGTGCTTCAAGCATTGCGCTATTTATGACTTAAAGCCTATCAACTCCTGAGATTAGTCTGGTGTAACCGATGTGAAATGGCTAGCTAGTTAGCGGGGTGCGCGCTAATAGCGTTTCAAACGTCACTCGCTCTGAGACTTGGAGTGGTTGTTCCCCCTGCTCTGCATGGGTAACGCTGCTTCGAGGGTGGCTGTTGTCGATGTTTTCCTGGTTCGAGCCCAGGTAGGATCGAGGAGAGGGACAGAAGCTATACTGGCAATACTAAAGTGCCTATAAGAACATCCAATAGTCAAAGGTTAATGAAATACAAATGGTATAGACAGAAATAGTCCTATAATTCCTATAATAACTACAACCTAAAACTTCTTACCTGGGAATATTGAAGACTCATGTTAAAAGGAACCACCAGCTTTCATATGTTCCCTTGTTCTGAGCAAGGAACTTAAACGTTAGCTTTCTTACAACATTGAGAGCATCCCATATTGAACATGTTTCATTATTTGAGGCTAAATTGATTTTATTGATGTTTTATATTAAGTTAAAATAAGTGTTATTTCAGTATTGTTGTAATTGTCATTATTACAAAAAAAAAAAAACGGCCAATCAATCGGTATTGGCAATTATCGGTATCGGCGTTGAAAAATCATAATCGGTCAACCTCTAATTACCAACCTTTCAAATCACTTCTTGGCTATGGACGTCTTTTAGGCAGGTTGCCTTTGTGTTCTTGGGCACAGGGACTATGGTGGTCTGCTTGAAACATGTTGGTATTACAGACTCAATCAGGGACATGTTGAAAATGTCAGTGAAGACACCTGCCAGTTGGTCAGCACATGCCCGGCGCACACGTCCTGGTAATCCGTCTGGCCCCGCAGCCTTGTGTATGTTGACCTGTTTAACCTATCTGGGATATGTGGGACACTAGAAAATGCAGAGTGCCAAATTCAATTAAATTACTTTAATGAAATCACACATGTAAGATACCAACTTAAAGCTACACATGTTGTGAATCCAGCCAACATGTCAGATTCCAAAAAGGCTTTTTGGCGAAAGCAAACGATGCTGTTAGCTGAGGATAGTAAACAAAGCGAGAGAACATAATTTCAACCCTGCAGGCGCCACACAAAATGCAGAAATAAAAATAAAAATCATGCCTTACCTTTGACGAGCTTCTTCTGTTGGCACTCCAATATGTCCCATAAACATGACAAATGGTCCTTTTGTTAGATTAATTCCGTCCATATATATCCAAAATATCAATTTATTTGGCGTGTTTGATCCAGAAAAACACTGGTTCCAACTTGCGCAATGTGACTACAAAATATCTCAAAAGTTACCTGACCCAAGTTTGCCAAAACATTTCAAACTACTTTTGTTATACAACTTTAGGTATTTTTTAAAGTGTTCAATACAGGAAGAAAAAAACTGACGCTATCTTTCTGTACAGTACACTTGAAGTGACCCTTGTTTTGAACATGGCTACTTCATTACACAAAGGAAAAACCTCAACCAATTTCTAAAGACTGGTGACATCAATTGGAAGCGGTAGGAACTGCAAGAAGGTCCCTTAGAATCTGGATTCCCAATGAAAACCCATTGAAAAGAGAGTGACTTCAAAAAAAAATAATTCTGAATGGTTTTTCCTCTGGGTTTCGCCTGCTACATAAGTTATGTTATACTCACATACATGATTCAAACAGTTTTAGAAACTTCAGAGTGTTTTCTATCCACATCTACTAATACTATGCATATATTATCTTCTGGGGATGAGTAGCAGGCAGTTGAATTTGGGCTTGCATTTCATCCGTACGTGAAAATACTGCCCCCTGTCACCAAGAAGTTAAAGGTCTTACTCACATCGGCCACGGAGCATGATCACACAGTTGTCGGGAAACAGCTGATGCTCTCATGCATGCCTCAGTGTTACTTGCCTCGAAGCGAGCATAGAAGTGATTTAGCTCATCTGGTAGGCTCGTGTCACTGGGCAGCTCGCGACTGTGTTTCCCTTTGTCGTCTAATAGTTTGCAAACCCTGCCACATAAGACGAGCGTCGGAGCCGGTGTAGTATGATTCAATCTTAGCCCTGCATTGACTCTTTGCCTGTTTGCTGGTTCAATGCAGGGCATCGCATCCCGCTAGCTGAATATCCATGTCGTCGTTCAGCCGCGATTCCATGAAACATAAGATTATACAGTTTAGTAGGATATTCGTGATCATACCTCGTCTGATTTATTGTCCAATGATTGCACGTTGGCGAGTAGTATTGACGGTAACGGCAGCTTTCCCACTCGCCTTCTCCGGGTCCTGACCAGGCACCGACTCTTTGTCATCTGTGTCGCTTCCTCTTGCAAATAACGGGGATGTCAGCCCTGTGGGGTGTTCGGAGAATGTCTTGTGCGTCCTCCTTGTTGTAGAAAAAATCTTTGTCTAATCCGAGGTGAGTGATCCCTGTTCTGATATCCAGAAGCTCTTTTTTGCCGTAAGATACGGTTGCAGAAACATTATGTACAATAAGTTACAAATAACGCGGGAAAAAACACATAATAGCACAATTGGTTGGGCGCCCATAAAACTGCTGCCATTTATTCCGGCGCCATTTTATGAGCTGAAATACAAGATCCCCCAAATTTTCCAGCCCAGGACCTCCACATACGGCTTCTTCACCCATGGGTTTGTATGAGACCAGCCACCCGGACGGCTGATGAAACTGGGTTTGCACAAACAAAGAACTTCTGCACAAACTGTCAGAAACCATCTCAGGGAAGTTCATTTGCGTGTTTGTCGTCCTTACTAGAATCTTGACCTGACCATGCTATTATCCCACAGCTCACCCCGAAATGCTTTTCATTCCTGGTAATTTCATTCAATAACAAATCACCCCCTGTCTGTTACCACAGAAGGGGTCTGTTTTTAAGAACTGTCTGCCCCTTTCCTAGCTAGGTTACAAGGCGCTTTGTTGCCTGAACCTATGACTGGTCGGTAGGGTAACCTCGATGATGAAGTCTATTTTTGTGCAGTCCAGCCCTGGGTTCCAGACAGTTACCAGAACACATCTTATCACCTAAATTGAGTGAGGTTTGTTGTGACAACAGTACCCACAAGTGGCACTGCCAATCGGGGTACGTCACTGATCGCCAGAGCCCTTGTACCCAGAGTAGGCCAGGCTTTAGGAAAACCTTTGTTCATGAACAGTTTCAGCTACAAGTTCCACAGTGTTCATGGGTGTCAAGTGTTGTCTCCTGTGTTAGTAGTTCAATTAAGTGTCCCTTCTCCACATCCAGACACACGCCCTTCTGCTGCGTTATCACGTCAACTGTTCCCGAGGCCTCAGCGCCTGTTTCTAGGGAGGAAATATCCTCCCTTCTCCAGGAGCAGGCAATCCAAGTGGTTCCTATGTCGGAGATCCAGGACGGCTGGTATTTCCTGGTTCCGAAAAGGGACAGGACTTTGCATCCCATTCTAGAGCTAAAGTACCAGTCAAAGTATGGACACACCTACTCATTTAAGGTTTTTTTAGTTTTTTTTGTGGTATTTTCTACATTGTAAAACTAATAGTGAAGACATCAGAACTATGAAATAACACAAATGGAATCATGTAGTAACCAAAAAAGTGTTAAACAAATCTAAATATATTTGCCTTGATAGCTTTGCACACTCTTGGCATTCTCTCATCTAGCTTCAAATGGAATGCTTTTCCAAACAGTCTTGAAGGAGTTCCCACATATGCTTTTCCTTCACTGTTTGGTCCAATTCATCCCAAACCATCTCAATTGGCTTGAGGTCAGTTGATTGTGGAGGTCAGGTCATCTGGTGCAGCACTCCATCACTCTCCTTCTTTGTCAAATAGCCCTTACAGAGCCTGGAGCTGTGTTGGGTCATTGTCCCGTTGAAAAACAAATGATAGTCCCACTAAGCCCAAACCAGATTGGATGGTATATTGTTACAGAATGCTTTGGTAGCCTTGCTGGTTAAGTATTCTAAATAAATCACAGACAGTGTCACCAGCAAAGCACCATCGCACCACCTCTTCCATGCTTCACGGTAGGAACCACACATGCAGCGATCATCCGTTCACCTACTCTGCGTCTCAGAAAGACACGGCGGTTGGAACCAAAACTCTCAAATTTGGACTCATCAGACCAAAGGACAGATTTCCACCGGTCTAATGTCCATTGCTCATGTTTCTTGGCCCAAGCAAGTCTCTTCTTATTGGTGTCCTTAAGTAGAGGTTTCTTTGCAGCAATTTGACAATGAAGGCCTGATTCACGCAGTTTCCTCTGAACAGTTGATGTTGAGATGGGTCTGTCACTTGAATTCTGTGAAGCATTTATTTAGCCTGCAATTTCTGAGGCTGGTAACTCTAATGAACTTATCCTCTGTAGCAGAGGTAACTCTGGGTCTTCCTTTCCTGTGGCGGTCCTCATGAGAGCCAGTTTCACCATAGCGCTTGGTGGTTTTTTACGACTGCACTTGAAGAATCATTCAAAGTTCTTGACATTTTCCACATTGACTGACTATGTATTAATAATGGACTGTCTTTTCTCTTTGCTTATTTGAGCTGTTCTTGCCATAATATGGACTTGGTCTTTGACCAAATAGGGCTATCTTCTGTATACCACCCCTATCTTGTCACAACACAACTGATTGGCTCAAACGCATTAAGAAGGAAAGTAATTTGTGGAATTTATCTTTAACAAGGCTCACCTGTTAATTTAACTTCTTATGGGCAGGTGGGACGGTAGCCTCCCACCTGGCCAACATCCGGTGACATTGCAGACCGCGAAATTCAAAAATACTAAATTCAAATATTTAACATTCTTGAAAATATATGTTATACATCAAAATAAAGCTTAACTTCTTGTTAATCCAGCTGCTGTGTCAGATTTCAAAAAGGCTTTCCGGCGAAAGCACACCACCATGCGATTATCTGAGGACAGCGCCCCGCATACAAACAAATTATTTTCATGTTTCAACCAGGCAGGTGTGACACAACTCAGAATCAGCGATATAATTAATGCCTTACCTTTGAAGATCTTCTTCTGTTGGCACTCCAAAATGTCCCAGAAACATCACAAATGGTCCTTTTGTTCGATAATGTAATAATTTTTATTTGGCGCTTTTGATTCAGAAATACACCAGGTTCAACTCGCCCAACATGCCTACAAAGTATCTAATAAGTTACCTGTAAACTTGGTCCAAACATTTCAAACAATGTTCCTAATTCAACCTCGGGTACCCTAAAATGTAAATAATCGATCAAATTTAAGACGGAATAAACTGTTTCTAATACTGATTTAAAAACAACGTGGAGCGCGCTCCTGTTCACGCGCATCAAAACAGTAGAGTCCACCTGGAGTGACACTTACACTTACTTTCTCAAAAGAAAAACAGAACAATTTCTAAAGACTGTTGACATCTTGTGGAAGCCATAGGAACTGCAACCAGGTTCCTAATAATAAGAGTATCCCATAGAAAACCATCGGAAAATCCTATGACCTCAATTCCCCCCTCCCCCGGATGGTTTGTCCTCTGGGTTTCGCCTGCCAAATCAGTTCTGTTAACTCACAGACATGATTTTAACAGTTTTAGAAACTTTTGTGTTTTCTATCCAAATCTACCTATTATATGCAAATCCTAGCTTCTTGGCCTGAGTAACAGGCAGTTTACTTTTGGGCACGCTTTTCATCCGTATGTCAAAATTCTGCCCCCTACCCAAGAGAGGTTAAATGCTTTCCAGGTGACTACCTCATGAAGCTGGTTGAGAGAATGCCAAGCGTGTGCAAAGCTGTCATAAAAGCAAAGGATGAATACTATGAAGGATCTCAAGTATAAAATATATTTTGTTTAACACTTTTTTTACTACATGATTCCATATACAGTGCCTTGCGAAAGTATTTGGCCCCCTTGAACTTTGCGACCTTTTGCCACATTTCAGGCTTCAAACATAAAGATATAAAACTGTATTTTTTTGTGAAGAATCAACAACAAGTGGGACACAATCATGAAGTGGAACGACATTTATTGGATATTTCAAACTTTTTTAACAAATCAAAAACTGAAAAATTGGGCGTGCAAAATTATTCAGCCCCTTTACTTTCAGTGCAGCAAACTCTCTCCAGAAGTTCAGTCAGGATCTCTGAATGATCCAATGTTGACCTAAATGACTAATGATGATAAATACAATCCACCTGTGTGTAATCAAGTCTCCGTATAAATGCACCTGCACTGTGATAGTCTCAGAGGTCCGTTAAAAGCGCAGAGAGCATCATGAAGAACAAGGAACACACCAGGCAAGTCCGAGATACTGTTGTGAAGAAGTTTAAAGCCGGATTTGGATACAAAAAGATTTCCCAAGCTTTAAACAGCCCAAGGAGCACTGTGCAAGCGATAATATTGAAATGGATGGCCCATGATCACTCTGGATGAACTGCAGAGATCTACAGCTGAGGTGGGAGACTATGTCCATAGGACAACAATCAGTCGTATATTGCACAAATCTGACCTTTATGGAAGAGTGACAAGAAGAAAGCCATTTCTTAAAGATATCCTTAAAAAGTGTCGTTTAAAGTTTGCCACAAGCCACCTGGGAGACACACCAAACATGTGGAAGAAGGTGCTCTGGTCAGATGAAACCAAAATTGAACTTTTTGGCAACAATGCAAAACGTTATGTTTGGCGTAAAAGCAACACAGCTCATCACCCTGAACACACCATCCCCACTGTCAAACATGGTGGTGGCAGCATCATGGTTTGGGCCTGCTTTTCTTCAGCAGGGACAGGGAAGATGGTTAAAATTGATGGGAAGATGGATGGAGCCAAATACAGGACCATTCTGGAAGAAAACCTGATGGAGTCTGCAAAAGACCTGAGACTGGGACGGAGATTTGTCTTCCAACAAGACAATGATCCAAAACATAAAGCAAAATCTACAATGGAATGGTTCAAAAATAAACATATCCAGGTGTTAGAATGGCCAAGTCAAAGTCCAGACCTGAATCCAATCGAGAATCTGTGGAAAGAACTGAAAACTGCTGTTCACAAATGCTCTCCATCCAACCTCACTGAGCTCGAGCTGTTTTGCAAGGAGGAATGGGAAAAAATGTCAGTCTCTCGATGTGCAAAACTGATAGAGACATACCCCAAGCGACTTACAGCTGTAATCGCAGCAAAAGGTGGCGCTACAAAGTATTAACTTAAGGGGGCTGAATAATTTTACACGCCCAATTTTTCAGTTTTTGATTTGTTAAAAAAGTTTGAAATATCCAATAAATGTCGTTCCACTTCATGATTGTGTCCCACTTGTTGTTGATTCTTCACAAAAAAATACAGTTTTACATCTTTATGTTTGAAGCCTGAAATGTGGCAAAAGGTCGCAAAGTTCAAGGAGGCCGAATACTTTCGCAAGGCACTGTATGTTATTTCATATTTTTGATGTCTTCACTATTATTCTACAATGTAGAAAATTTAAAAAAATAAATACTCTTGAATGAGTAGGTGTGTCACCTTTTGTCTGGTACTTTACGTACCCCCAACAGGCACCTCAGTCTACAAATTCAAAATAGCCACCGGCTATTACAGTGGATTATTTGGTGGCAGCAGAGTATAGGGAACAAGCAGTGTAACATACATCCATGCTTCTGCTGTATTGTCTCAAAGCTGAATACGAAACCAGATAAAGAGTTGTCTCACTCCATCTCAGTGCTTTCCTCTTCTGGGTCTCGAGCTAGATTCATTCACCTGTCACGCTTTTCTATCCCCACAGAGGGTGTTCCGGGCTCTGCTCAGCCCAATCTCGGCTGGTCACGCAGTGCGTTTTCGCCTGTGCCCGTCGAACCCTCCTTTATGCTTAAAAAAAGGTAAATGTAACCTTTATTTAACAAGGCAGGTAAGAACAAGTTGTTATTTACAATGACTGCATACATCGGCCAAACCCGGACGACGCTGGGCCAATTGTGCGCCACCCTATGGGTCTCCCAATCATGGCCAGTTGTGATACAGCCTGGAATCGAACCAGGGTGTCTGTTGTGACGCCTATAGCACTGAGATGCAGTCCCTTAGACCGCTGCGCAACTCGTGAGCCCATTTCCCCCAATGAAGCTGATTAACTCCACGTTGGGGAGAGTGACTGGTGGGCTTGTCGTGGATTTTTGCGGCCTGCTGTTGGCCCAAGCAACCTTGGTTCGTGGAGACCTTCTGCCTATTGGGCGAGGTCCTGTGGCAACTCAAGCTGCGCGGAGATCTTTTATCCCAGACGCACGGGCAGGTTTACTACCGTTGGCTAGAGATTTGGGGTCTATGGGCTTGTCCACTGAGCGTTCCAATCTCGTGGATGGTTTACCTCTGTACGTGATCACTATTCGTCCGTACAGGAGGCCTGTATAAGTGGCAGGTGTTGGCACTTTGATGCCAAAATAAAGGAATGATTCCTTTTTAAGAGTATTCTGGGGGACATTTTAATGATAGGTGTACATGGTTGCTATTTCAGTGTGTCATGTGGGAATTGATGGCGTCACGCCAGGCCTATAAAAGGTGTGCGCCATCTCAGACCAGTTTCTAAACCTGTTGTGCCTTTTTGGGATTTAGCTTTGGTTTTGGATGCTCTTTGCGAGGCCCCCTTTTGAACCACTGGAGTCTGTTGATCTGAATATCCTCTCCTACAAAACCTCCTTGCTCGTGGCTTTGGCCTTGGCTAAATGTGTTGTGGACCATACACCCTTCCTGTGCTCAGTTCGCACCGGTCGACTTGAAGGTGACGTTGAGTCATTATGTCCTACAGGTCTTTAGCTTTTTAGTTTCCTTTTTCACCGCCTCCTTTTGCCTCTGTGTCCAGAACAAGCTTTACGCACGTACATTGAGCGGACCCGAGATATATCTGGCTATGTGACCAAGGTTTTGTCTGTTTTGCAGCCAGGGTTCGATACAGCGACCAAAACAGTCACAATTGCGACTGTTTGACTTGGCAGTGCGACAGACATTTTGAATTGGTCGCAAAGGTGCCAGTGAAAATAATGTACCTGGTCACATTAGTTTTTGGTTCACAAGTTTGACTTTTTAATATTTTTTATTATCATTATTTATTTAAACCAACTTTTTAAAGAGGAAACCATGTGTGTGTGGCCTATGTCTATCAATTTGTGTAGCCGTTGGCCTAACTGGCTTCGAGTAGATTGAAAGGTAACTACAAAGTAGCGTATGCCTACCTGGCAGAATTTTTATTATTTGCATTAATCCAGTGGCCATAATGTTGTTGAAAACTGAATTACAAATGCGTTATAGACATAAGCTAAGCTTCCCTAAAGTAAATTGAATTAAATTTGACAGGCAACATTTGAATTTTACCAGACATTTGAGAACTTTACCCCATCCATGTGCATAATCTCGTTATGGCATCCACCCACGGTGCTCAGATTGACAGATCACATTTTAAAATATGGTGATGTTAATTAACAAAACATCTAAGTTGAGGATGCAACGATGTGCGGTCCTTCTTCCCGAATTCTGATGTGCACTTTGAACTTGTTAGATTAAGTGTCCACATTTTACTTTTTTCCTCAGCCAACAAGATGAGTAATGAACAGCAAAATCACTAGCCTACTATGGTTCCTCCTTTAAAAGTTGCGAGTTTATGCCATGGGATTTAGAGGTAATTTGTGGTTTAGTACACTACCCTGCGTCACCACTTCATTGCTCCAGACCAGCGCAAGGGGGAGTTACTGTGTCTCTAACTGGCAATGAATGGGCGACATAAACCTAAATGGAAACTGATAATTGTGCATGACATCAGTATTACTTACTAAAACTGTTACACTAAGGTTTTTATTTTATTTTGTTAGGATTATTTTGCTCGTACTGTAGGCCACTCCCGACCGGTCACGTTGTACAGCACCTGAGTGGCTCAACGGTTAAGACCGTGCAAGCTGTGTTGCTACAGATGCTGGTTCAATACCTGTGCCGGCCTCGACTGGGAGACAGACCCATGAGATTAACTTCTTGACCATACTTGAGACGCAGACGTCTCAAGTAGGCACCTGGAAATGCAAATGCGCTACGCTAAATGCTAAATGTACTCGTTACAACTCAAACCTTGATCAAAATTCACAAGCAGGGTATTGAATTAAAGCTACACTCGTTGTGAACCTAGCCAGCAAGTCAGATTTTTAAAATGCTTTTCGGCGAAAGCATGAGAAGCTATTATCTGATAGCATGCACCCCCCAAAATGCCAGCACGACACGTAAACAACAGATTTTGCGGTAGCCGGCGCTACCCAAAACGCAGAAATAAAATATAAAACATTCATTACCTTTGACGAGCTTCTTTCTTGGCACTCCTATATGCCCCATAAACATCACTATTGGGTCTTTTTTTCGTTTAAATCGGTCCATATATACCCAAAATAGCTTTGTATGGAAGCTGTGTCATTCAGAAAAAAACAGTTTTTAAACGCTGCGTAATTTTTTAAAATTAAAAAAGTCGACGATAAACTTTCACAAAACACTTCGAAATCCTTTTGTAATCCAACTTTAGGTATTAGTAAACGTTTATAATCTATCAAAATGATTACAGGGCGATGTATATTCAATAGGTCCTCGCTTGCAAATCAATGGCTGCCAATGTCTTCATTAACAACATCCGGGTGAAGACTGGGAAAATGGATGCCAGATAGATGGATTTTCCAACAATTAATTCAATTGAAAATGACGACAATGGCGACATCGTGTGGAATTTGTATGAATTGCAGGCAGGTCGATATTAAATTTTGTTCTCTTTTAACAACTCGTGGAAGTGACTTATGGAAATTATTTTTAGCTTTCAGAGAGCAGTTTTTCTTGCGTTTTTCAATGAAACACACAATCTGTTATAGTCACAGCCGTGATTTAACCAGTTTTAGAAACTTCAGAGTGTTTTCTATCCACACATACTAATCATATGCATATACTATATTCCTGGCATGAGTAGCAGGACGCTGAAAAGTTGCGCGATTTTTAACAGAATGTTCGAAAAAGGAGGGGGTAGAAGTAAGATTAATGTAGGTTTTTGTTTTTTCTCTCTCAAAAAACAGAAATAAATATTTCTAAATACCGAACTGCCATTATTTACAAGTTAGTTACAATGTCTCACCCCATGTTCAAGAATTGCCTTTTTCTCGCTCATTTTACGTTATTTGAAAACAAAATCATCTCCAAAATATTATAATTTTTTAAACAAAGCGATTTATTATTAATTTAGAATTAAATAAAAGCCTGTTGGATATTCTCACAGATATATATTATTAACCCTGTTTTTAGCAGGACAATATATATTGGTAAAGGATCAAGTTTTACAACTTGTAAATGTTTGTTCCATAATGCAATTAGCGGGAAAACACTTGTCAAAAGGGAATTACAGTTTCATGTGACAGAGACAAATATCCGTTTGAACGAGAGGAGATCTAATAGGCTACTTTGACTCAAGGTAAGACATGCCTCATATGTATTACAACGTTCAGGTTTCAAACAATTTAAGTATATATTTTCAAAATGCATACTGCCTCCAGCTCATTGCAAAGTGTTGTGTGATGAGCTGATGAAGCCTGCCTTCTGTTGCTGTTTGATGTCGCATTAAAAACAACTGGAAACCCAAATCTCCGACTTCAGTGTGTTCAAGACCACTGGGGAAAAAACAAGTTCCGACTGGGGGAAAATCTTTTTGAACGGTCATCCAACTCTGGAACTTGAGCCTCTTTCTAGAGCTCTGACTTTCTGACCTGAAGATCACTGACGTCATGATTTGACCTTATATTTTTCAGAGTTCCAGGTTGTCTTGAATGCACCTCGAGATGCTTATCTGTCTATAGGTTAATTTGATAGGTTTAGTGGAATTAAATTGGCGTGTTTACGGTTTCGTTATGTACCTTATTTTTCACACACATACAGATAGAGCTTTTGAGTGGAAAACACCTTCTCAAACAGCAAATGCATAGGGAATGGAAGGCAGGCTTCATCAGCGCGTCACACACAGTATTTTGAAAACATACTGTATACTTAATTGTCTTGCCATGTCTTGCCTTTTTTCAAAGTACCCTAGCCAAAACCAGACCATTTCCATTGAGGCAATTATTTTATTTCAACTTTCTTTCATTGTCTGGTAGCCAAAGGCACAATCCTAGTCATATTAGCAATCCATGCTAGTTGTTGCATATTAGATCTCCCCTGTTCCTAAAAGATATTTATCTCTTGTCTCATGAAACCGCTCGCATGTACAAGGTGCTTTTGTCTTGTTTTCCCGCTAATTGCATTATGGAACAAACATTTGCGTGTAGCCTACCGCCTTGTGCGCATTGCACCCTCAATTTGCATGTTTGGTTAATATGAATTACTGTGATCTAAATGGGATTTCTGTCAGTCCTATAAAGTGTAGTAGAATTGCATGAAATGTGTTTATAAAATGCCAAGAAATGTATCTGATATAGCCTAGGCCCACATTATGCCACTACGCAGTTTCTTTTTTTTTGTGATTGAGTTGTATTGTTAGCCTAAATTATGTCTATCCAATCTGTTCATCACGTTAGGAATGGTAGGCTGTCTTACATAAGTTTGCGAATGCGATGATGCATGGAATGCCTTTGTTATAAAGGTGCATTTTTAGAATAAAAATGTGCCTCTCCAAACTTGAAACTCACGCACCGTCTATGGCTATAGAAATGCGCCCTCTGCACCAGGGGTCTAGCGGCGTCTTGGGTGCTATTTAAAGGGTTGACTGTAGGGGATATTTGGGCTGCGGTGTGTTTGGAATCATCACATTTTTTGTGAGGTTTTATAGCTTGGATGCCACTGCTCCCAGTGTAGCCTACAGTGTGCTTACAGCTGGGACAGGAGAGGGTCATTAGGCATCACGCAGTGTGCGAAATACCCGGATCTTGTCTGGATAGTCTGCCATGGGCCATTTCATTTGTTATTTGTTGTGGCCGGCTTGAGGCGGGATTCCATTTCCCCATAGTTGTGTGGTACAAAGAGTACCGACTGAAAGGGAACGTAACGTTATGCCTAACTACTGTTCCCTGAAGGGAAACGAGATACAACACCTGTTTGGCCCCGCCCCGCGCCACCCAGTTTTGGGCTCGGTGAAGAGCGGTACTGAAAGAATGAATCTGAGCCTCAGGGTTATCACCCGTGAAAGGCGGGGCTTCCAGCGACGTGTGTGGATTTCCTTGGCCTCGAGTGTGACTCCCCATAGTTGTGTTGTACCTCGCAAATGCACTTACAACCCTTATCACTCCATTGAAGCAAAAGAAACAACACTTGACTTTCAATATAAATCCAGGTTAAATGGTTTAAAACAGGTTTTTGAAAGCTAATGCAACCCCTGGTTATAATAATGTTACATCATAGACTACCCTCTTTTAAAAATGGATAACAACAGGGGAAGGATTTCTTGTACTTATCCAAAAACGCAGGCTTGTTTTCTGTTGGAAACCGTGCACCCTAATCGACAACCCATTTGTTTTGTTACTGAAACGTGAATTGTAAAAAGTCAGTAACTTTGTCGTTTTCTGTTTTGCGTACAGCGGCTCTTTAATGCTTCAATTGGATGGTATTCAACCTGGAGACGGTGTGAAGGTAAGAGATGGAGTTAATTAGCTCATTCCCTCACCATTTTTAACATTCACAAGGTTACATCATTCAGTTTTTTTTTTGTACGTCCTAGGCTATGGTGATGAATATCCTAAAAGACTCAAACAAAAAGTGAATAGCTGTTGTTTGAGGTCGTTTGACTCATAACCTTGTTTTGTTACCAGGATGTATTCCCTTCTAGACTTATGGAATGCACTGTACTCAATGGACATGATTCTCTATGATGTAGATGGTTAACCTCTCTAGGGGGTGTGGGACGCTACCGTTCCACCTGGCCAACATCCGGCGAAATTGCAGAGCGCCAATTTCAAAAACAGAAATATTCATAATAAAATGTATAAAACATACAAGTGTTGTACACTTAAAGTTTAAAGATGAACCTATTGTTAATCCAACCGTTGTGTCAGATTTCAAAAAGGCTTTACGGCGAAAGTATACCATGTGATTAGCTGAGGACAGCGCCCAGCACCACAACATTACGTACAGTTACCAACCAAGTAGATTAGTCACAAATGTCAGAAATAGCAATAAAATGAATCACTTACCTTTGATCTTCATATGGTTGCACTCAAGACACCCAGTTACACAATAAATGTATGTTTTGTTCGATAAAGTCCCTCTTTATATCCAAAAACCTCTGTTTTGTTGGCGCGTTTTGTTCAGTAATCCAATGGCTCAAAGGCAGTTACAACAGGCAGATGAAAAATCCAAAAACTATCAGTAAAGTTTGTAGAAACATGTCAAGCGATGTTTATAATCAATCCTCAGGTTGTTTTTAGTCATAATAATCAATAATATTTCAACCGGACAATAGCTTCATCGATATAAAAGATAAACCAGAAAGGTGCGCTCTCGGTCGCGCACAGCAAACAGCTCTATGGACTTCCCACTATCCACTGACTCAGTGGTCTTACTCCCTCATTTTGCAGAATACAAGCCTGAAATAATTACTAAAGACTGTTGACATCTAGTGGAAGCCATAGGCTCTGCAATATAGGTCCTAACCATTGACATACTGTATAGGCAGGCAAGAGAAAAGCACCCACATCAAAAATATCCCACTTCCTGGATGGATTTTACTCAGGTTTTCGCCTGCCATACCAGTTCTGTTATACTCACAGACATTATTTTAACAGTTTTAGAGTGTTTTCTATCCAAATCTACCAATTATATGCATATCCTGCCTTCTGGGCCTGAGTAACAAGCAGTTAACTTTGGGCACGCTTTTCATCCAGTGGTGAAAATAGTGCCCCCTACCCTAGTGAGGTTTAGTATAAAACCAAGTCGTTATTACCACCTACTGAGTATTATGTTCAGAGTCCGATGGGGACAGTGTAATTGTTTGAACTCTCCACATATTGCCAACAAAAGGGTTCCCATCATGGATTGTGTGATCGCATTGGAAACAGGGTCCGACATTAATGCTGGGCCGTGGCCAGTAAAAACACTTCTCGAGCAGTATATAAGTTGATGCCCTTACACAGCACACGTGAGCTGTCCAGAGCAAAAAAATGTGCCCATCAATCTACTCTCCGAGCTGATTTATTTTAGATATGGAAAGGGATTTCCAAAAGTAAAACTTCAATAGTGAACATGCTTGCAATATGTTGGCTACTGTTGATAGTCTGCAAAGAGAGAACTACAAAAAGACATATCATTTGTCTTGGCTAGCTTATTCTAGCCAGGTCGATATCTCTTTTCAACACATTTGTCTTAAAGGGGTTGTGTCCTTTTTTGAGATGTAAAAGAACATCTAAAAATGGCTTACTATTCTAAAGAATAGAGTAATTACTTAAATGTTGAAATTATATTTGTTTTCTTTTTATACACGTCATAGTAACCAAAATGTAGCCTATTAGAGATTCTCTGGTACCTTTTTTGTATACTTCTTAGCCAGTAGTGGGGAAAGTAGCGAAAATTGCGTATCTGTAGGTGCAGATATGTGCATTACGTCATTGCTCTCTCTCGCTCCGCTGTGTGTGCATCTTGCTAGCTGTCATTCAAATGGCAGGAACTCTAATCGCCAGGGGCCTGGCCCACATGGCGGAAATGGAAAGCGACTGTTTACTGGAAGCAAACTAGGGATTTCGTGGCTAATTGAGGTAGGACAGCAATTCTTCTCATAGATTATACATGTATAAAGTACACATTGACACATCCAGCCCAAAGCGGGAGGTAAAAATAAAATAAAAATGACTAGGCCCAATGCCTTTTAAAAACTACACCATGTCCGGACCAGTAGATTTTTGGACAACTGGCCGTGACCGGGCCAGTGAGAGAAAATAAGTTACTGATGGACTCTGTTTGGAAATGTTTAATAATTTCTGGTTGCTATTACTGCAAGCTTGAAACCACTGATTCGACTCTTACAGATATTCACCATATAACAAAATGTAATATTTGTGAGAATTAAAGGGGATTTATTTTAATGTGTTCCCCATTCTCCCTCTGTCTCTGTACACAGGCTGAACGTTTCCCCGGACTGATAGGCACACTGACTGGCTCAATGATGGAACTACAAACATTACAGGAGGCCCTGAAAGTGGAAATTCAAGTCCATCAGGTAGGAGGAAAACATCCCTAGGTGTTCCGTAGTTTTTAAATTTATTTGTTGTTCAGCTGCTATTTGTTAGGCCTGCAAATTATTAAAATACTTTTAATCATCTGGGCTAACTCAAATATTGAAGGTTACCACTATTATGTGGTCATCCCTATTATGAAGAGTGCTATTGATAAGATCCACTGAAGACCATTGCATTATGGGGCAATTCCAAACGTCCACTTAAACTGAATTTTCACTTTGTCTCCCATTTGATTTCAATGCATGACTAGGTTCAAATTTGACTCAAGTGGAAGTTAGGATTTGCCCCTATGTTTCAACTTCAGGCATCCATTTGTATTCCATGTTCGTTAGTGAGTAAGCATGAGTGTAATGGAGGTTCTCCTCTGTATGTGCTATGATAAGGGATGCGTCCTAAATGACACCCTATTCACTGCTTTTAACCAGGGCCCATAGATAGGGGATAGTGTGCCATTTGGGACGAAGGCCAGGTCTTCAGCCTCCTTGCTGTTGAGCAACTAGCAGGTCAGGCCAGCATCTTATAGTGAGCTCAGTCCCTAAAGTCCCATAACCACACTCAGCACATTGAACAGGCATCTCCCAGAGGAGTGGTCAGCCACGTAGAGTAGACCTGGCATCAGCGCATTGATAGGCCAGCTAAGTAAGGTCCTCTGCTTAGTAATGTCCCCAATCACCTCATAGCGATAGGAACCAGAGTTTAGCACCCAGTTTATGAAGGTCTGGGGTGACCTTGGCATGTGGGGTTAGTTTTAAAGGTAATTTTTCATTACAACCCTTATCCACGCTGTTTTTTTGTATTTATTTGTTGTTTGTGTTAACTGTTCTCTGCAGGATGAGTAGGCAAATTTAATATCTCTGCAGTTTCTTTATAAAATTGGATGTAAAGTGTATGGGTGAGTAATTCCTATGTAAGAAGTCACACATTTCACTATTTATAAAGTAATATCCTAATCTGATATTCAAATAATCATATTTATACTATATGCTATTCAGTGTTATGCCTGTTCAAACTGAATGATGGCCACTCACAATTAGGTATGGGACAGGATTAGATGTATTAGTCACATGCTCATAGTCGCAGATGTAATTGCAGGGTACAGTGAAGTTCTTAAACTCTGAGCTCCAACCAACAGTTCAGGTCAAAAAGAGAAATGAATGAAACAATAATAAAAGTAATAATAATATACACATTTACGACTGTAACAATGATAGGGGGATGGGGACAGGGTAGATGTCTGTTGGAGGGGGGTGTTGGTGTGTAAGAAGGTCCATAGGGGGATGGGTGCAGTTGCCGTAACAGTGCTCTCTCGATGGTGCTCCTGTAGAACTCTGAGTGCCCTCGGGACAGGCTGAATTTCTTCAGCTTCCTGAGGTTGAATAGTCACTGTCGTGCCTTCACCACTGTATCTGTGTGGTTTGACCATTTCAGCTCCTCTGAGAGAAACTTGGACATTTTTGACCGTCTCCAGAGCGGCCCTGTTGATGAAGATGGGGGTGTGCCCAGCCTGGTTCCTCCTGAAGTCCACGAGCCACTCCTTTGTTTTAGTGATGTTGAGGGAGAGATTGTTTACCTGGCACCACGGAGTCAGAGTACATACTTCCTCTCTCTAGGCCCTCTCAAAGTTTTTGGTAATCAGACCTACTACTGTCGTGTCATTAGCGAACTTGATGATGGAGTTGGAACTGTGAGGCCACACAGTCTGAGTATACAGGGGGTATAGAAGGGGACTGAGGACGCACCCTTGCGGGGACCCCAGGTTGAAGATCAGTGTGGAGGAGTTAATGTTGCCTACCTTCACCACCTGGGGACAGCCTGTCCCCAGTCATTCCCAGGGCCTTTGAGCTTTGTGTTGAGCTTAGAGGGCACTATCGTGTTGAAGGCTGAGCTGTAGTCAATGAACAGCATCTTCACATATGCATTCCTTTTGTCCAGGTGGGTGAGGGCAGTGTGCAGTGCCTGTAGGATCTGTGGATCTGTCGGGGCTGTAGGTGAATTGGAGAGGGTTGAGTGTGTCGGGAAGGGAGGAGGTGATGTGGTCTTTGACTAGTCTCTCGAAGCACTTCATGATGAAGGTGCACTGGGTTCAATGCAGTGCCTGTAGGTGTCACTGTCCACAGGGTGTAGTATAGTCTTGTGGAATGTCCCTGAATGCATTTGTTATTCTACTGACATTTTGTATCCTTTCTTCTACAGAAACTGGTCGCCCAAATGAAACAGGACCCACAGGTAAAGACATTTATCATTAATAATTGTTTTTGCTATTAGTAGACATGGAAATGTTGCCAACAAAATGCATATTGACTCCTAGATAGTTTGATACAATACATTTACTCTTATTCAGAGCGACATACAGGGGCAATTAAGGCTACGCCTTGCTCAAGGGGACATGGACAGATTTTTAACCTAGTCGGGTCGGGGATTTGATCCGGCAACCTTTCGGTTACTGGCCCAACGCTCTTAACGCTAGGCTACCTGATGCCCCATACATTTCTTACTGATAAGATACAATTTATTTGGAGATGTAAGTGCATGTGAAGCATTAGTGTGGTGAATGTTACAAAAGTGTTGAAATTAAGTTTGAAATTGTTGGTCAGGTTTAAATGAATCAAACTGCCTTTTCATGTTAACCTGGATGTGAATTGCTTGAGTTTGGAATGAAAGTGCCCTAAAAAGAGCTTTGCCTTCCTTTGCAGAATGCTGATCTGAAGAAGCAGCTCCACGAACTTCAGGCTAAGATCACAGCGCTTAGCGAGAAGCAGGTATTTCAAGACACCCTGCTGACACAACACAAGGATATCTATCCCAGGTTGCCCTATATGAGCGCAGACTCACACCATGTGTTTGATAAACAGGATATTTAAAAATGAAGATTCAAATGCTTAACCAGTTGGTTATTTTACTCATTTGTTTATTTTAAAGGCCCAATGCTGTCAAAAATGAGATTTCCTGTGTTTTATATATACAGTACCAGTCAAAAGTTACTCATGCCAGGGTTTTTCTTCATTTTTTAAAACTATTTTCTACATTGTAAAATAATAGTGAACACATCAAAACTATGAAATAACGCATATGGAATCATGTAGTAACCAAAAAAAGTATTAAACAAATCAAAATGTATTTTATATTTGAGATTCTTCAAAGTAGACACCCTTTGCCTTGATGACAGCTTTGCTCACTCTTGGCATTCTCTCATCCAGCTTAACCTGGAATGCTTTTCCAACAGTCTTGAAGGAGTTCCCACATATTCTGAGTACTTGTTGGCTGCTTTTCCTTCACTCTGCGGTCCAACTCATCCAAAACCATCTCAATTGGGTTGAGGTCGGGTGATGGTGGAGGCCAGGTCGTCTGATGCAGCACTCCATCACTCTCCTTCTTGGTCAAATAGCCCTTACAGAGCCTAAATGTGTGTTGGGTCAATGTCCTGTTAAAAATCAAACGATAATCCCACTAAGCGTAAACCAGATGTGATGGTGAATTGCTGCAGAATGCTGTGGTAGCCATGCTGGTTAAGTGTGCCTTGAATTCTAAATAAATCACTGACAGTGTCACCAGCAAAGCACCATCACACCACCACCTCCATGCTTCACGTGGGAACTACACATGCAGAGATTCATCTACTCTGTGTCTCACAAAGATTTCCACCGGTCTCATGTCCATTGCTGGTGTTTCTTGGCCCAATAAAGTCTCTTCTTCTTATTGGCATCCTTTAGTAGTGGTCTCTTTGCAGCAATTTGACAATGAAGGCCAGATGCATGCTTTCTCCTCTAAACAGTTGATGTTGATGTGTCTGTTACTTGAACTCTGTAAAGCATTTGTTTGGGCTGCAATTTCTGAGGCTGGTAACTCTAATGAACTTATCCGCTGCAGCAGAGATAACTCTGGGTCTTCCTTTCCTGTGGCGGTCCTCATGAGAACCAGTTTCATCATAGTGCTTGATGGTTTTTACGACTGCACTTGAAGAAACTTTCAAAGTTCTTGAAATGTTCCGGATTGACTAACCTTCATGTCTTCAAGTAATGATGAACTGTCGTTTCTCTTTGCTTATTTGAGCTGTTCTTGCCATAATATGGACTTGGTCTTTGGCCAAATAGGGCTGTCTTCTGTATACCACCCCTACCTTGTCACAACACAACTGACTGGCTCAAATTCTCACCAAGAAGGAAATTAATTATACAAATGTAACTTTTAACAAGGCACACCTGGCACACCACATGGAATTGAAATCAATTCCATGTGACTACCTCATGAAGCTGGTTGAGAGAATGCCAAGAGTGTGCAAAGCTGTCATCAAGGCAAAGGGTGGCTACTTTGAAGAATCTCAAATATAAAATATATTTTGCTTTGTTCAATCATTTTTTTTTGTTACTACATGATTCCATGTGTGTTATTTCACATTTTTGATGTATTCACTATTATTCTACAATGTAGAAAAAAGTCAAAATAAAGAAAAACCCTGGAATGAGTAGGTGTGTCCAAACTTTTGACTAGTATTGTATTTCCACACTGAACTTGGAATAGTAATGTGAAAATTATGATAATGCTCTTTTTAGTGTTAGAGCTGTTTTTAGAAGACCTGTTTTGTTGGGATGGTGTTTTGGCCTACTTGGTGACATCACCAGGCAGTAAATTAGTTAATAGACCAATAACATAGCTAGTTTTCAGCTTTCCTCTCCACTCAGAACAATCCACAACAAAATTCTTGCTTGAGAAGTTTCTCATTTCTAAGAAGCTATTTTTAAAAGTTTTAATTGAAAATAATCACAGTAAGGTATATAATTTCTACCCAGAAATGATTTGATATTGAGATAAAAACGGCTGTATTAGACCTTTAACATCATATTCGAAGATACCCACAAATTAATTATACATGTTTAAATTTTAACAGTTTGTCTTAAAGGAAATATGCACCCATTTTGAATGTTATATAATTTGTAGGCATCTCTGAGCAATGTTCTATCAATTCCCAGGGTCATTTCATGTTTATCTGAGCTCTTGCCGTTCACACGGGCAGAAATGTAGCTGGTATGACTGCCTTTCTAGGGAGTTTTTCCTAGCTTCTGTGCTTCTACTAGAGGTCGACCGATTAATCTGCGTTTTTCAAGTTTTCATAACAATCGGTAATCTGCATTTTCGGAAACCCAATTATGGCCCATTACGTTGCATTCCACGAGGAAACTGCGTGGCAGGCTTGAGCAGCTGTTACGCGAGTGCAGCAAGGAGTCAAGGTAAGTTGCTAGCTAGCATTAAACTTATCTTATAAAAAAACAATCAATCTTTACATAATCACTAGTTAACTACACATGGTTGATGATATTACTAAGTTAACTAGCTTGTCATGCGTTGCGTATAATCAATGCGGTGCCTGTTAATTTATCATCGAATCACAGCCTACTTCGCCAAACGGGGGATGATTTAACAAAAGCACATTCGCGAAAAAAGCACAATCGTTGCATGAATGTACCTAACCATAAACGTCAATGTCTTTCATAAAATCAATGCACAGAAGTATATATTTTTTTAAACCTGCATATTTAGTTAAAATAAATTCATGTTAGCAGGCAATATTAACTAGGGAAATTGTGTCACTTCTCTTGCATTCATTGCACGCAGAGTCGGGGTATATGCAACAGTTTGGGCTGCCTGGCTCGTTGTGAACTATTTTGCCAGAATTGTACATAATTGTGACATAACATTGAAGGTTGTGCAATGTAACAGCAATATTTAGACTTAGGGTTGCCACCCGTTCAATAAAATATGGAACGGTTCCATATTTCACTGAAAGAATAAACGTTTTGCTCATAAGCATTCATTCAAACTTTACTGCGTTTGCCAGCAGGTCTTAGCAATGCTTGAACCACTGCATCCAGTTTGCTGAGTAGAGTGTTTGAAGCTATTTTGTAGATGACATCGCCGAAGTCGAGGATTGGTAGGATAGTCCGTATTACTAGGTTAAGTTTGGCGGCGTGAGTGAAGGAGGCTTTGTTGCAAAATAGAAAGCCGATTTTGGATTTGATTTTGAGTCTGGAAGGAGAGTTTACAGTCTAGCCAGACACCTAGGTATTTATAGTTGTCCACATATTCTAGGTCAGAACCGTCCAGAGTAGTGATGCTAGTCGGGCGGGCGCGTGCGGGCAGCGAATGGTTGAAAAGCATGCATTTGGTTTTACTGGCGTTTTAAGAGCTGTTGGAGGCCACGGAATGGCATTGAAGCTCGTTTGGAGATTTATTAACCTTTTGCGTGTAGAGGGCAATATTTTCATTTTTGACTAAAAAATTTACCCATTTGAAACTGCATATTTCTCAGCCCCAGAAACTAGAATATGCATATAATTGTCAGATTATGATAGAAAACACTCTAAAGTTTCCAAAACGGTCACAATATTGTCTGTGAGTATAACAGAACTGATATTGCAGGCGAAAACCTGAGGGAAAATCCAATCAGGAAGTGCCTCTTATTTTGAATCCTCTCAGTTCCTATGCATGCCTATCCTCCATTTAAAGGGATATCAACCAGATTTATTTTTCTATGGCTTCCCTAAGGTGTCAACAGTCTTTAGACATAGTTTCAGGCTTTTATTTTGAATAATGAGCGAGAAAGATCACATTGCGTAAGTGGATAGGTGTGGGCTATCAGAGTGAGTTTTGCGCAACAGAGTAAAACAGCCGTTGTTTCTCCCTGTCCTATTGAAAAACCTACACTCTGGTTGATATATTATCGAATATATATTTTAAAAACAACCTGAGGATTGATTATACATTTTTTTTTTTACATGTTTCTGTGGACATTATGGATATTATTTGGAATTTCCATCTGCGTTGTCGTGACCGCTCTTCCCAGTGGATTTCTGAACATAACGCAACAAACAAATGGAGGTTTTTTGGATATAAAACTCATCTTTATGGAACAAAAGGAACATTTGTTGTGTAACTGGTAGTCTCGTGAGTGAAAACATCCGAAGATCATCAAAGGTAAACGATTCATTTGATTGCTTTTCCGATTTTCGTGACCAAGCTACCTGATGCTAAGTGTACATAATGCTATGCTAGGCTATCGATAAACTTACACAAACGCTTGGATTGCTTTTGCTGTAAAGCATCATTTCAAAATCTGAGACGACGGGTGGATTAACAAAAGGCTAAGTGCAATATTGCACTTGTGATTTCATGAATATTAATATTTTTTTAGTAATATTATTTGACTGTGGTGCTATGCTATTCAGCGGTTGCTGATGTCAATTATCCCGCTTAAGGGATGGGTTGTGTCAAGATGTTAACCTTTTACGACTAGGGGGTGATATTTTAATTTTTGGATAAAAAACATTCCCGTTTTAAACAAGATATTTTGTCACGAAAATATGCTCGACTATGCATATAATTGACAGCTTTGGATAGAAAACACTCTGACGTTTCCAAAACTGCAAAGATATTGTCTGTGAGTGCAACAGAACTGATGTTACAGGCGAAACCCAGATAAAAATCCAATCAGGAAGTGCCGCATTTTTTGAAACCGCCTCATGCCAATGACTCCTTATATGGCTGTGATTGAGCTACGAATGAGCTTACGTTTTCTCCGTATTCCCCAAGGTGTCTACAGCATTGTGACGTCTTTTTACGCATTTCTGTTGAAGAATAGCCGTAAGGGACCACATTTAGCAAGTGGTCACATGATGTCTCCCGCAGAAAATATTGCGTAAAATACTGAGGTAGCCATTTTCCCAATCGCTTCTTATGAGAAACCAATTGCCTCGACGGATATATTATCGAATATATATGTTAAAAACACCTTGAGGATTGATTCTAAACAACGTTTGCCATGTTTCTGTCGATATTATGGAGCTAATTCGGCATTGTAGTGATAGCATTTTCCGGTCGATTTCTCAGCCAAGCATGATGAACAAACGGGAGCTATTTCGCCTACAAAAATAATATTTTTGGAAAAAAGGAACATTTGCTATCTAACTGGGAGTCTCCTGAGTGAAAACATCCGAAGTTCTTCAAAGGTAAATTATTTAATTTGATTGCTTTTCTTATTTTCGTGAAAATGTTGCCTGCTGCCAGCAGAGCCTAGCATAGCATTATGCCATGATAAACTTACACAAATGCTTGTCTAGCGTTGGCTGTAACGCATATTTAGAAAATCTGAGATGAGTGTTATTAACAAAAGGCTAAGCTGTGTCTCCAACATATTTAATTTGTGATTTTCATGAATAGGAACATTTTCTAGGGGTATTTATGTCCGCTGCGTTATGCTAATTCGTTTGAGGCTATGATTACGCTCCCGGATCCGGGATTGCTAGTCACAAGAAGTTTAACACATGGTCCAAAGAAGGGCCAGATGTATACATAATGGTGTCATCTGCGTAGAGGTGGATCAGGGAATCACCCACAGCAAGAGCGACACCGTTGATATATACAGAGAAAATCGTTGGCCCGAGAATTGAACCCTGTGGTACCCCCATAGAGACTGCCAGAGGTCCGGACAACAGGCCCTCCGATTTGACACACTGAACTCTATCTGAGAAGTAGTTGGTGAACCAGACGAGGCAGTCATTTGAGAAACCAAGGCTATTGAGTCTGCCGATAAGAATGCGGTGATTGACAGAGTTGAAAGCCTTGGCCAGGTCGATGAAGACGGCTGCACAGTACTGTCTTTTATCGGTGGCGGTTATGATATCATTTAGTACCTTGAGCGTGGCTGAGGTGCACCCGTGACCAGCTCGGAAACCGGATTGCACAGCGGAGACGGTACGATGGGATTCGAAATGGTCAGTGATCTGTTTATTAACTTAAGTCAGGGCAGGATGGATATAGGTCTATAGTAGTTTGGGTCTAGAGTGTAAAGGGGGATGACCGCGGCAGCTTTCCAATCTTTAGGGATATGTTCTGAGCAAGAAACTTAAACGTGAGCTTTTTTACATGGCACAAATTGCACTTTTACTTTCTTGTCCTCTGTGTTTCTTGCATTATTTAAACCAAATTGAGCATGTTTCATTATTTATTTGAGACTAAATAGATTTGTATCTATTATATTAAGTTAAAATAAGTGTTCATTGTTCATTCAGTATTGTTGTAATTGTTATTATTTTATTTATATATATAAATCCGGCAATTAATCAGTATCTGCTTTTTTTGGTCCTCCAATAATCGGTATTGGCGTTGAAAAATCATAATCGGTCGACCTCTAGCTTTTCCATCTGCATTGCTTGCTCTTTGGGGTTTTAGGCTGGGTTTCTGTATAAGCACTTTGTGACATCTGCTGATGTAAAAAGGGCTTTATAAAAACATTTGATTTGAAGTCAATACGAATACGACTTTTAGATCACGGAAACCTCTCATACATGTATTTCAATACTGACAATGTTATAATGCGGGAGGTTGTCTTGATCATATTTTTGCAATATTCCTACCTCTATAAATATGTAATTTAAGAGGTTCCACCACATTTTTCCTATTTTTATGCCTCTTCAGGCCAGGGTGCATTGCTTAGTGCCGTTCCATGGCTGTTGCTAATCTGCAGGGTGAACATGGTGAGATTGTAGACTCCTAACTAGCTACTAGGGCTGTGACGGTTATGGAAATTTGTAAGACGGTAATTTCCAGCTAAATGACCACGGTCTCCGTAATAACCGTTCGAATAAACATTTTCTATTTGACCATTTTTAAAAGGGTAGATTCTGCGGCTAATGGGCTTTGGAAAAACGGGGTCATCTTGTTACGAAGTTGCCTTGATGTTGCTATGCTTCTCACTGAAACCGGCATTCTATTTTTCAGCAAGGAAACAATGTTTCTGCCTTGTATAAATGCTTTATAAACAATGTAGCTAGCATAAATTGGGACTAAAAGACAGTTGTTACTACTGGTCTCTTTTACCGGGTTTGGGTGGAAGAAAAGCAACATAATAGTTATGGCTAATATGGCGATTTTATATAATTGTTAGTAATCAAGTGAATTGTTAGTAATCAAATCAAAATCAAATTTATTTGTCACATACACATGGTTAGCAGATGTTAATGCGAGTGTAGCAAAATGCTTGTGCTTTTAGTTCCGATTCCAAAACTACTACCTTATACACAAGTGTAAAGGGATAAAGAATATGTACATAAAGATATATGAATGAGTGATGGTACAGAACGGCATAGGCAAGATGCAGTAGATGGTATAGAGTACAGTATATACATATGAGATGAGTAATGTAGGGTATATGCGGTCAGCTGTAGGGCTGGCTCAGGGAAGAGGACGCCCCTGCCTTGCATAGTCCCGTGGGAAATATTAATTGGGCATGGGACACAAGCTAAGGCTTGATCACCATTTAGCTGGCCACCTTTGATGAGGGTGTTTAGTGATTAAAGGCCGAAACACCCACTGATTCAAAGGCACACTACTGAGGATGTGTCCCAAAATTGATATCTTAACCCAGTCTAAGAAATAAACCTCCCATGCCACTCTGTCAACATCACGGCAAATCTCATGTGAGTGCATACTATCTATTGGCACAATGGACAGTTTTTAACATCTCGTCCCGTGTTTTATGAATCTTCTATAAACAAAGTGGCATAGTTTAAAGTGGCTAGTGATACATGTATTACATAAAGATGGCAAGATGCAGTAGATGATATAGAGTACAGTATATACAGATGAGTAGTGTAGGGTATGTAAACATTATATTAAGTGGCATTGTTTAAATGGCTCGTGATATATTTTTACATCAATTTCCATTATTAAAGTGGCTGGAGTTGAGTCAGTATGTTGGCAGCAGCCACTCAATGTTAGTGGTGGCTGTTTAACAGTCTGATGGCCTCGAGATAGAAGCTGTTTTTCAGTCTCTCGGTCCCTTCTTTGATGCACCTGTACTGACCTCGCCTTCTGGATGATAGCGGGGTGAACAGGCAGTGGCTCGGGTGGTTGTTGTCCTTGATGATCTTTATGGCCTTCCTGTGACATCGGGTGGTGTAGGTGTCCTGGAGGGCAGGTAGTTTGCCCCCGGTGATGCGTTGTGCAGACCTCACTACCCTCTGGAGAGCCTTACTGTTGTGGGCGGAGCAGTTGCCGTACCAGGCGGTGATACAGCCCGACAGGATGCTCTCCATTGTGCATCTGTAGAAGTTTGAGTGCTTTTGGTGACAAGCCAAATTTTATTATTTTAGTTATTTTCCTGATACCGCTCTCCGAGGGCCCTCACCTCCTCCCTGTAGGCCGTCTCGTCTTTGTTGGTTATCAAGCCTACCACTGTAGTGTCGTCCGCAAACTTGATGATTGAGTTGGAGTCGTGCATGGCCACGCAGTCGTGGGTGAACAGGGAGTACAGGAGAGGGCTCAGAACGCACCCTTGTGGGGCCCCAGTGTTGAGGATCAGCAGGGTGGAGGAGATGTTACCTACCCTCACCACCTGGGGGCGGCCCGTCAGGAAGTCCAGTACCCAGTTGCACAGGGCGGGGTCGAGACCCAGGGTCTTGAGCTTGATGACGAGTTTGGAGGGTACTATGTTGTTAAATGCTAAGCTGTAGTCGATGAACAGCATTCTCACATAGGTATTCCTCTTGTCCAGATGGGTTAGGGCAGTGTGGTCGCGATTGCTTCGTCTGTGGACCTATTTGGGTGGTAAGTAAATTGGAGTGGGTCTAGGGTGTCAGGTAGGATGGATGGAGGTGATATGGTCCTTGACTAATCTCTCAAAGCACTTCATGATGACGGAAGTAAGTGCTAGTCATTTAGCTCAGTTACCTTAGCTTTCTTGGGAACAGGGACAATAGTAACTTACAATGTCATGCATGCAAGAAGCCTTGACCTGGTGCACACGTACACGATTTTTACAAAAGTAACTGTTTAACTAACTCTTCAGTGGATTTGGCTATATCAGCTACACCCGTTGCTGACAGGTGTATAAAATCGAGCATACCGCCGTGTAATCTCCATAGACAAACATTGCCAATAGAATGGCCTTGTTGAAATTCACTGAGCTCTTTAGTATGGCACCGTCATAGGATGCCACCTTTCCATCAAGTCAGTTCATCAAATTTCTGCCCTGCTAGAGCTGCCCCAGTCAACTGCAAGTAAAAGTGCGGTTATTGCACTTACTTGCAGCAACGGCTGCTCCTAGAAGTGGTAGGCCTCACAAGCTCACAAAACAGGACTGCCAAATGCTAAAGCATGTAAAAATCTTCTGTCCTCGGATGCAACGCTCACTGCCGATTTCCAAACTGCCTGTGGAAGCAACATTGGGAGCTTCATGAAATGGGTTTCCATCACCGAGCAGCCACACACAAGCTCAAGATCAACATGCGCAACGCCAAGTGTCAGCTGGAGTGGTGTAAAGCTCACCGCCATTGGACTCTGGTGCAGTGGAAACGTGTTCTCTGGAGTAATGAATCACGCTTCTCCATCTGGCAATCCAACGGACAAATCTGGGTTTGGCGGATGCCAGGAGAACGCTACCTGCCAGAATGCATAGTGGCAACTGTAAAGTTTGGTGGAGGAGAAATAATGGTCTGGTGCTGTTTTTCATGGTTTGGGCTGGGCCACTTAGTTCCAGTGAAAGGAAATCTTAACGCGACAGCATACAAAGGGCATTCTAGACAATTCTGTGCTTCCAACTTTGTGGCAACAGTTTGGTGAAGGCCCTTTCCTGTTTCAGCATGAAAGGTCCAGTGTGAGGTCCATACAGAAATGGTTTGTTGAAATTGGTGTGGAAGAACTTGACTAACCTGCACAGAGCCCTGACCTCAACCCCATCGACCACCTTTGGGATGAATTGGAACGCCGACTGCGAGCCAGGCCTAATCGTCCAACATCAGTGCCGACCTCACAAATGCTCTTGTGGCTGAATGGAAGCAAGTCCCCGCATCAATGTTCCAACACCTTCCCAGACGAGTGGAGGCTGTTATAGCAGCAAAGGTGGGACCAACTCCATATTACTGAGCATGCTTTTGAATGAGATGTTTGACAAGCAGGTGTCCACATACTTTGTCATGTCGTGTATCTTCTTCCATCACTCCAGTGTCCCTGCACATTATAAATATGGAATTGGAGTTCACTTTTTACAAACATTTCCTGTATATAGTATGCCCCCCCCATTTCTTGTAGTCCACGATCAGCTCCTTTGTCTTGCTGATGTTGAGGGAGAGAATGTTGTTCCGGCACCAGGCTGCCAGGTCACTGACCACCTCCCTGTAAGCAGACTCACTGTTGCTGGTGATCAGGCCTACCTACCACTTTTGTCGTCAGCGAACTGTATGGTGTTGGAGTCGTGCTTAGCCATGCAGCCATGGGTGAACAGGGAGTACAGGGGAGGTTTAAGCCCACACCCCATGTGAGCCCCCTTAACCTCATCACCTGGGGTCGGCCCGTCAAGGATCCAGATGCAGAGGGAGGTGTTTAGACCCAGATTCCTAAGCTTGGAGGGGATAATGGTGTTGAATGCTGAGCTGTAGTTAATGAAAAGCATTTCTCACATAGGTATTCCTTTTATCTAGGTGGGTGAGGGCAGTGTGGAGAGCAGTTGAGTCTGTGTCGTCTATGGATCTGTTGGTGCGGTATGCAAATTGGAGTGGGTCTGATGTGGCTGGGATGGCATTAATGTGTGCCGTAACCAGCCTCTCAAAGCACTTCATGATTTAAAAAGGGAGTACTACAGTTGTCGTTGTGGCATGAAGCCTTAGAGTTCTTAGACTGAAGTGATTGTGGTCATCTTAAAACATGTGGGGATGACAGACTAGGAGGTTGAACATTACTGTGATTATGCCTGCCAGCTGTTCTGCGCATGCTCTGAGAATGCTCCCTGGAATCCCGTTGGGCCACTCAGTCTTGCAGGTGTTGACCTGATTTTAAAGACCCTTCTCACGTCGGCCTCAGAGCGAGATCACCCAATCCTATGGGCCGAGTGACGGCCCTCACACCCGGCTCGATGTTGCAGTCAAAGCGTGCACAGAATGCATCGAGTTCGTCTGGTCGAAAGGCATCGCTGGGCAGATCACGGTTGGGTCTGTAATGGACTGTAACCCCTGCCACATGAGGCGGGCGTCGGGGGCCTGTGTAATATGATTCCAACATTATTCCTATATTGTCCTTTTGCTCTTTTGATGACTCTGCGGAGGTCATACCAGGACTTCTTGTACTTATTCCTGTCCTCGGCCGTAGCCTCAGGGTTGTCTATGATAGCTCTGTGTTGTTAGCTTGTCAATGTTATCGGCGTAGTCTCTAAACATATTTCAATTAGCACTAGCAAAGCAGTCCTGTAGCATAACCTTGGATTCTGGTGACCATTTCTCAACGGAGTGAATCGTGGATACTTCCTGTTTCAGCATCTGCTTGTAAACAGGAAGCAAGAGTACAGAGCCATGATCTGATTTGCCGAATGGCGAACGAGGGAGGGCCTTGTATGCTTGGTTGTGGGTAGAATCGCAGTGGTTTAGGACTTTATCGCCCCTAGTGGTGTTGGAGACGTGTTGTTGGAACTTGTCTTAGTGATGCCAAATTTAAAATCGCCGGCAAACAGAAAGGCAGCCTCTGAATTGGCAATGTCTGAAGAAGCCACACTATAGTAGGTCTATGTGCTGTATGGACCATGTGGTGTGTTTTTTTTCTATTTTTTTTTCTTCTTTTTTTCTTTTTTTTTCTCCCCCTTCCTGCTTCTCAGGGGCATATAAGAACTTCCCTCCCTCTGCCTCCAGCTGAGCCCTCCTGGCTGTCTCCCTCCAATGTGGAGGGCTCTAACAAAGGTTACTAAGAGCTCAAGTGTAGCTCTCAAGTGTCCACAGGACGAGACCGTTTCAATCGCATCTTTGAGGGTTGCCCTTTGATGGGCTAGTAGGCTATTTATACCGACCATAAAGATGCTTTTCCCCCAGATTCTCCTACAACGGCTGTCTTGTTTGCTGTTGAGGTAATAGGGCCAACTATGATGTCAGACTTGATTTATAACCCTATTTGATTAACAGTATTTAAGGCTACCCCCTGCCAGGTCCCATAAAAAGGACAAACACACAGTAAATCGTCCCCCCCCCCCCCCCCCCACCTCGGCTGCTGTTTAAAGGACTCTTGATTAACATGGAAATTGGCTTCTTGGCAAGAACACCAAGCCATGTCTCTCCGGGAAAAAACTGCCAACAGCCTGAAGCATGAAAGGCAGCAAAGCGATTTGCTGAATCTCTTGTTTGTAGCACATTTTGTTAGATTGGCTCTGCAAAACCACTTTAGGCGCATCCCACTTTTCTTTCTTCAAGCGAAACCCTCCAATGCAGAAAAAAAAGAGCAAAAGCTCTATGCAGACTGCAGATAATATAATGAGCAAAGAGAAGCAGTTGGAAGTACAATTTTCCCCCCAAGAACAGGAGACGGTGCATTTGCTTGCTTCAGACCAGCGCACGTCGTGGTTTTCCTCTAAATGCATATCCAATGGCCTAAGTCAGGTTCCATGGGTAAATATTTACCAAAAATGATGAATGTGCACTGCAACAGTACTTATTTCATATTTGCTTGCTCCCCAGTCTCTACCCTTCCAAAGAGCAGATCTAATTCCCTGTCCGGAAGAGCATTTTGTGTCTTCATAATAGCGGAATTAGCCGTTGAAGTGACTTGGCAGTGTCGTGGATGCTAATTAGCTTTTTTTACTCTTGTGAGAGCTGCAGTTGATGCCAAGGTGAAAGGTCAGAGTCTCCTCGAATGTAAGTCATGGAAGCCTGTTTGATCTTGAAGCCGAGGAACCATCATCACATTTTGGTATTCTCAACGTGAAATAACCAACTTGGTCAATGTAAAACTAAAGAAAGTTCTAAATGTGCAGTGATTTTGATTTGACATCCAATTTTTTGCAAATGTTAATGAGTCTTGTTTAGTTACTCATACGTTTTGAGTGAGTGGTGGGGCTAAAAAGGAGGTTACCCGAGCACCTTGTGCTGCGACTTCTTGACACACTTCTCTCCCTATCCGCTACACCCCTCCCCTCTGCTTTCCCCATCCTATACACCCCTCTTTCTCTCCCCCTCTACTCTTTCTCCCCCTCTCCCTTCTGTTCTCCAGAAAAAGGTGGTGGAGCAGCTGAGGAAGGACCTGCTGGTGAAACAGGAGCCGGAGGTGAAGGTTCAGGTGCTGGCTACAGACAAACACGTCCTCCAGATCCCCTCCTCCACTACTCTGCAGGCCCTACAGCAGACCACACACACCCAGGCCCTGCAGCAGGTAGCTGCACAGACACTGTCGACCTCTACTCAATTGCTTGTTATGTTGCACAGAGGCTCGTAACTTTGCAGTAGCCTACACAAGGTTTGCAAAATTCCCTAGGTTTTCAGAAATCCCCGTTAGTGGAACGTTGCAATGGAGAGATTTTTGGTCATGTTTGTGGAATTTTGCAAACCTAGCCTACCCTAGCCTCAAACTTGTCAGTGTTCACAAACTTGTACTACTATAGAGCAGGGGACTTCAACCACTTCTTACCCAGGGACCCCCTCCCAGGAAAAATGGCGACCCAGGGAGCCCCATCATACGTTAGCAAAAAATGGTCTTATCATCAGGTCAATGATAATGGAAAGGAAAAGTAATTAACATTTGTAAATGAGGGGCCTCCCGGGTGGCGCAGTGGTTAAGGGTGCTGTACTGCAGCGCCAGCTGTGCCATCAGAGTCCTGGGTTCGCGCCCAGGCTCTGTCGTAACCGGCCGCGACCGGGAGGTCCGTGGGGCGACGCACAATTGGCCTAGCGTCGCCCGGGTTAGGGAGGGCTTGGTCGGTAGGGGTGTCCTTGTCTAATCGCGCACCAGCGACTCCTGTGGCGGGCTGGGCGCAGTGTACGCTAGCCAAGGTGGCCAGGTGCACGGTGTTTCCTCCGGCGCATTGGTGCGGCTGGCTTCCGGGTTGGATGTGCGCTGTGTTAAAGAAGCAGCGGCTTGGTTGGTTGTGTATCGGAGGACGCATGACTTTCAACCTTCGTCTCTCCCGAGCCCGTACGGGAGTTGTAGCGATGAGACAAGATAGTAGCTACTACAACAATTGGATACTACGAAATTGGGGAGAAAAAGGGGTAAAATTCAAAAAAATATAAATAAAAAAAAAAATTGTAAATGAATAGATTTTGACCTCCCGCAATATAATTGGAAGAGGAAGTGTAAACTCTAACAGCCTGTTTTCTAGAAAGGTAACTCCAAACACATTTTATTGTTTAGCTGGTTAATCGACTAAGGTCGATGTCCACATGGAAATCTAATTGGCATAATAAAATAATCCCAATAAAAGTCTGTCATCTTAAGCTAGAGATCTGTTATTTTACATTGGATGTATCTCAATCCACCGCATCCACCTATGTAACACTTCCCCGTTTGTGGTGAAAGGTGACCGAGCTTGAGCGGTGTTTGTCAGACCATGAGACATCCCGAAAATCGGTCTTCACACATAATCGTTTGTAGCGTCCGAACGGTTTGGCCTAAGTATGACCCCTCTATGGAAAGATGAGACACTAACGAGCACGTACATGTTGCTCTAGGGCGCCCACAGGCCTCAAGACTCATCTGAAAAAAATGTATGGGAGTGTTTAGCGTAAATAAATAAGAATAGGGGTTTAAATACATTTTATATTTGTTTTGATATTTCAAGGGGTCTTAAAATTCTAAATCAAATGGCAAAATTATCCTTGGTATGACTTTTTTTTTAAACAATCCCATATAGCTTAGTAAACACCCCCGCCCCCCCGGCCCAGTTTAGAGGGTCTCGGGCTATATATATCTTATCTTGACAGACTCTTCAGAACACACCTCCTTTAGATTTTTTGAGGGAGACTATCTGTTCTATGTAGTGAATCTGTTATTCATTACTAATATTGGCTAATAGCAGCAAGAAATAATAATAGGCCCCAAAAAATAATTTTCATCAATTATTTTTCGGAATTGTTTTGGATACTACAAGGGGTCTTTTTACATTTTTTAAATCGAATAGAAAAATGGTCCTTGGTATGAGCTTCTTAAAACAATTAAATCACCCTAAGAAACACCATCAGAGGCCCCTGGTCAAAAGTGTCTGACTTTCTGGGTTGTTCCTTGTACTGACATTAGTTACGTTATGAGATGTCCTTCAGCGATGCCAGTTCTTTTCGGCAGTACTTCTTCGTTCTCAGACCTTGCAAACCTCGATCCCCACTAGACGGACACAGCTGTAAAACCTCAAACCTACGTCATTCATGGCTCTGTAGATTTATCTCTAGCTCTTAGCGCAATGGGAAGTGCTCAGCTGGCAGGTTTCCTGTGGCGTTTGATGTAATCAGAGCTGCATATGTCTGCGGCGCTCCTCTGGCTCAAGCCTGCCTTCATGGCAATGGGAAACGACTTGGCCGATAGACTTGCTGACTAGGCCCTGTTCCTCTGGGTCCTGTTGAGGGGGGAGGTAGGGGATTGAGGAAAGGGAGGGGACTCCCTACAGGGAATGGTTTGAAGTTAGCCCTAGTATTGAGTCCCCAGGCTTCACATTACAACATTTGTTGTATCTAGCTTAAGCAATCTCACTTTTCCACTCCCTTTTTCAACACAATCTCATTACTCTCTCCTATTTTTCTCTGTGCTCCGATGAATCAACTATTTCCTTCTTTCTTTCCTTTCTCTCCTCTCTCTGTCAGAAGACGCTGACAGTCACCCCAGTCATCTCCACTAAGACTCTACCTGTAGTGCTGAAAGCTGCCACTCCCACCATGCCTTCCTCTGTTGTGGCGCAGCGCCCTGCCACCGTCGCCATGGTCGCTGCCATCAGCCATGCCTCCAAGCCTAGTATCGTCAACTCCAATTCCCAGAACACACCAGTGAACCTTCAGGTGGCTAGCAAATTGACCAATCAGTGTTTTGAGCCCGTCCGACTGGTGTCGAAGAATGCACTTGTGGTAAGGGTCATTCATTTCCTATCATTGTCATCTTTTCTAGTTCAACTCTTTCAAACACTTATATAATAACTGGTAGCAGTTTGGGGACCCCAAAGTGTTTTCAAATTAAGCAGTAAAGATTCAATCTGTTTTTGTTTTTGGTCTCTTACAAAGTTTATTAGAGAAAAGTGGCTAGAACGTGTTTCCTGTGTAGATGTGTATGGAAATATGCATGGTCAAAATTGAGATTTCTTTTATTGAAAACCATGTCTCTTAATGAGGAGGTGCTTTGGGGCAGTGGTGTGTGGTGGCGCTTGGTACAAAGTCATCTTTCTCTCTGTAAAACTACTTGCAGAAGTCTGAGTATAGATATATAATTGTCTGCAGCTCAGGTAGAGAGAATACAGTATTTGCTGTGGTTTTGTCTCAGGTGCAGGCCACCACCACCCCCACCTCAGCACAGCCAATCAAAGTTCCTCAGTTTGTCCCTCCTCCTAGACTGACGCCTCGACCCACCTTTCAACCACAGGTGCGTCCCAGTAAGACCCGCCCCCTAACCTTAATCCCCACCAACAAAGATTTTCTATTATATTGACATGATAGTGAAGTGACCGCTCTAACAATGGAAATGCATGTCCTCAAATGTGGAAGACAGGTGGGAGGAGGCCATGTGGCAGGCGGGAGAATGCCATGTGTGTCCACCTATATCAGTGCATTGGTAACAACCATTACGGAACTTATATTAGATCAAATAAGCATTTTAGCAAATTAGCTATTACATTTTTTGGTTGACCAAATTTGACACTCATTGACCTCTATACAAAAATGTGTGGGGTTATTTTACTATGAAAATGTATGCACTCACTACTGTAAGTCGCACTGGATAAGAGCGTCTGCTAAATAAATGACATGTACATTATCGTGGACAGATTTTGGGCAGATAAAAACCTCTCACTTTGCCGCTTCCACTCTGCCATCAATACAATCCAATGTGAGAGTGGCCACATGAAATTTAAGCTTTTAACTCAGCAGTCACTAGAGGGCGACAGTGTACACAAGGACAGTGCAGTCAGTCTTGGCTCCAAGTTATTGTTTGTTGCTTTTTTCATAACCTTTCCTCTTGTCTTCTATTGCTTTCAGAATGTGTGCTTGTGTTGTTGCATTTGTCTGTGTTAATACATTCCTTTGCTGCTGTTGTGTGTCTTTGTCTTTATGGTGAAATCTCTTGTTGTCCAGCAGCTTCTGAATGTTTTGCGTTTTGGCTGTTGGTATAAGGGTAATTCCACGGTAACAGAGTGATGCTGAGACTCAAATGTTTCACTTTTAAAATGTATGTTAAACAAAAACCAATGATTGCTAAGTTAAACAAACCATACAACTCGATAGCTGGATGTACAAGGACTACTTTTAACAATTTCCACAGAACATTTGACAAGCACATTTACCCGAAGACCAGTGCAGATCAGGGTTTCCGTTAGGAAAATGTGGTGTCGGACAACATTTTGGGGATAAAAAATAAATAAAAAAAACGGTCATTTTGAGGGACCCATATACGGGACCCATATACTTTGGGTTCATAACCCATTAGGGCATCTACCCACGGTGCTCAGAATGATGGAAATCACATTTATATTATGGTAATGGGTCTTAACAGAAAATGCAACTCATGTAACGAAGAAGCCAATAAAATGTCCTTTTCAAACGTTTGCCAAAGTGCAATTTACGAGAAAAGACCATTCTAAATAGCGCACCTGATAGCGGTTCCATATGTCACAGAGATCTGTTAGAAACTTAGAAAGAGGGCAATCTAAAGATGCAACAACTATGATGGTTTGCTAATATGACTAGGATTGTGCTTCTGGACAACGAAAGAATGTTGATATGAAAACCAATAGAACTGGAGAGAAATGTCATAGCGGCGGAAAATGGAAATAAATTGGCCGAAATTATGTAATTATCCCTGTCTGTACAGAAATAAATAAAACGATTCCAAATATTTCACCAGAAAGCCTGACTTAGCCACAGAGGAATCGAGGATCATTAATTTATTTACGTTGCTGTGGATTGTTTCAAATCACGAGCTCGTCGGCCTATGCCTATTGGGGAAGCCTGCAATTTGGGCATTGCGCATGGCAATAGGCCTTGCTGATTATTGACTTGCTGCTGTCAGTGAAAAGCATCTAAAATATGTGTGAAGGTAATGTCTTCAGTACAATAAAAAAAATGGTAGATATAGGCGAGTCTCTCCAGAATGGCTCCGCTGTCTCCCGCAAATTCATGCGCAGTCATTGTTTCATTGAGTGAATTGTTTGCCCTTCAAATTTTTCGGGGGGGGGGGGGGGGGATCAATTCTCCATTACATAGGTCACCAGTAGTAAATGTACCTGTTAATCCCTGTCAGTTGGTTACATACATTTCTGTTAATGCATGTATTATTTACAGTCCTATCATTCACGGAGTGGAAATGTTTGCACAGTTCACAACCTGCTACACCTATAGAAACAAGTTTTGGCTTATTTCATAATCTGTCTTTAGTTTGGAGTGCTCCATGTGAGCAATGAGTGTGTCAGGTTTCTCTGTCATGATAATGTTGAGGTAGCGAGCGCGCCTGAGCACGCATAGAAGTACCTGGCCTGCTGTGTGGAAATGTAGGAGAGTTTTTTTTGTTGTTTTTTAACATCCGTTCCGAATTATAATATATCAGCTTCGATTTATTTTTGGCAATTGCCAGTTTACAGAAACCCTGGTGCAGATGCAAAGTTTAACATAATGACAATTTGTTCTGTTTGTGCCATCATTCTGTTACCAGACTTTGCGTCTGCACTGTTCTTCGATTAAAAAAAATAATTAAAAGTAGTCGTGCATAGTTGCATGTTTTGTTTAACCCTTTAAAACCCATAGCGGCCGTCAACTGCCTTTCTTTAAATGACTTTAGCCGCTGGGAACAGTCTTGTTTTTCTAACAATAATATTGGTGTCAAATATCGCAAAATGTAGTTGCTAACAACCTGTTGTCGTATTCGCGTGGCTGTTGTCATCAACCGGAAACTGGGGTATGTTTTCATTTGGACTTTTAAAAGTTGCGCCGAGCGGCTACGATTTTTCACTGTGGACACGTCCTTGCACTTTGAAAGCGATAATGTCGAGGTGAGTGAAATAAGTAAACAGCAGATATGTTTGGTGTTGATGTTAGACGCTGTGAAACAGCTCTCAGCTTAGCAAATCCTGTCATGATGAGCACATCAACAGTGGAGCAGGAGCTTGAATGATTGCGGTCTCTCATGGAAATAATTGCAGTGTTTTGCTGGATATAGTCTAGAGGTTGACTGATTTAATTGGCAAGGTAGATTAATTGTGGCAGATTTTAAGTTTGGACACCGATTATGGCCGATTACATTGCAATCCACTGCGTGGCAGGCTGACCTGTTACGCGAGTGCAGCAAGGAGCCAAGGTAAGTTGCTAGCTAGCATTAAACTTATCTTGTAAAAAACAATCACTCTTAACATAATCAGTAGTTAACTACACATGGTTGATGATATTACTAGTTTAACTAGCTTGTCCTGCGTTGCATAGAATCAATGTGGTGCCTGTTAACCTGTCATCGAATCACAGCCTACTTTACCAAACGGGTGATGATTTAACAAAAGCGCATTAGCGTCAGGGTATATGCAGCAGTTTGGGCCGCCTGGCTTGTTGCAAACTGTGTGAAGACCATTTTGTCCTAACAAAGACCGTAATTAATGTGCCAGAATTTGACATAATTATGACATAACATTGAAGGTTGTGCATTGTAACAGCAATATTTAGACTTAGGGTTGCCACCCGTTCGATAAAATAGGGAATGGTTCCGTATTTCATTGAAAGAATAAATCATAGTTTCCGGGTTTGACCATATTAATGACCTAAGACTCGTATTTCTGTGTGTTTATTATATTATAATTAAGTCTATGATTTCATATTTAATAGAGCAGTCTGACTGAGCGGTGGTAGGCAGCAGCAGGCTCGTAAGCATTCATTCAAACAGCACTTTCCTGCGTTTGCCAGCAGCTCTTTGCGATGCTTGAAGCACAGCGCTGTTTGACTTCATGCCTATCAACTTCCGAGATTAGGCTGGCAATACTATAGTGCCTATAAGAACATCCAATAGTCAGTATAGGAAATGCAAATGGTATAGAGAGAAATAGTCTTATAATAACTACAAGCAAAAACTTCTTAACTGGGAATATTGAAGAGTCATGTTAGAAGGAACCACCAGCTTTCATATGTTGTCATGTTCTGAGCAAGAAACTTAAACATTAGCTTTTTTACATGGCACATATTGCACTTTTACTTTCTTCTCGAACACTGTGTCTTTGCATTATTTAAACCAAATTGAACATGTTTCATTATTTATTTGAGACTAAATTGATTTTATTTATGTATTATATTAAGTTAAAATAAGTGTTCATTCAGTATTGTTGTAATTGTCATTATTACAAATATAAATATATAAATCGGCCAATTACTCGGTATCGGCTTTTTTGGTCCTCCAGTAATCGGTATCGGTGTTGAAAAATCATAATCGGTTGACCTCTAATATAGTCAGGTAACTAGTTGGCTGTTTTGTCTTATTTCTACCAATTTAATTCATATGGAAATGGCCCAAGCTTCTTCCTATAGCTAGCTAGTTTGTCAGACAAGAAAAGTTGTATGTGGCGGTAAATTTGTTCTGCGTTTGCGAAGCGCCAAACTCAGCTGTCACTTTCACTAGCTAGTTATATAGACAACCAACTAACTAGCCACCAAAATGGAGATGAAAGTCATTTGTGTTTATCTGTTGGACTTAGGTTCGGGTTTGTCAAGTTTGCTAGGTACAGATGTTCATAGGATATACATTGCCTCGTTTTCCTATTATTTGACAGCCTAGCTGTCGCTTAAGGGTAGATGCCCGTGCAGTTGAGCTCATATAATATTGCGTTGCGTTGATATTTGTTTACATTGCCAGCGAAAAACTTGCTTGTTTTGTCATGTTACTACCGATTCAATTCATTTGGAAATGAATTTGTCCCAGCTTCGTAACTAATCAGTCAACACTGGCAAACTCTGTAGTTAGTCTGTCAGGCAAGAAAACGAGTTGAAGGCGACATTGTGCTTCGCTCATAATGCTGTCACTTGATCGTCTCACTCCCTCCCTACAAAGACTAACATCTAACTCTGCCCATTGAAGTAGATGAAGTAATATTCTAAACGTGTTTGGCTAAATTGCACAGAGTCATCTTTGTAATCTTTTTCTTTCAACATCCTATATAAACAATAGTTGATGAGTGGCGGGAGAGGAACATGGAGAGAAGGGTGCAGAGGAGGAAGCAAGCAGACTGAGCATACCCAAGAAGGGAGCCTATGTTTCCATGGAGTGCGCCTGCCCCAAGTCCCACCATTGTTCACCCTTGAGCTACACAGCTTGGTCCTAAAGTGACTGTGAAAGGGGTTTTGGAGTTGTTTTTAAAAGTGGTATGAGTCTTTTTTTTATTATATTTTTTTTATTTATTTTTTCTCTCCCACATCTGGTGTTTAAACATCAACCTGTCCGTCGCCACATATAATTTACTGAGGAGTTGTCAAAGTAGGCTACTATTTAAACTTTTTGTCAGACCTAGTCTGTACTAAATCTTACTGAGAGCGGTAATCTACATTTTGAAATACTCTGAATAGTTGTTTGCATTTTTACATTGTTACAGTAGTAAGAATCTTTGTCAATACGATGGCCTACTTTGTGTGGGTGCGTTTTAGATTTTTTCCTCTTAATGCAACAAGTATTAGATGAAGATTAACTGAATTGTTGTCAAAGTAAGCTACTATTTCTGCATTTGGTGTCAGGCCTGATCGGTACTAAATCTTATTGAGAGAGGTTATCTACATTTTGATATAGTTATTTACATTGTTACAGAAGTAAGTCATTGGCAGTCAAATAGCCTACTTTGTTTGGATTTTGAAATGCATTCTGAATTGTCCTCGTCACATTTTTTGATAATTTTAAATATTTATGTGTAAATACTATTTCTACGTATAATATTTTATACTTGGTACATTTTGAGTCAGTAACTTAGTCAAATTTACTACAATTTGAATACTCAAGTTTTATGTTGTGTGTTTATCGTTTTTTGATAGTGAGAGTCTTTACACAATGGAAGACAAAATTAATGTTGTTCCTATAGGCATGAATGTGGTGTCATATTAAAGAGGTTGTGCTCTTTAAAACTACACTGAACAAAAAATAGAAATGCAACATGTTAAGTGTTGGTCTCATATTTCATGAGCTGAAATAAAAGATTCCATAAATGTTCTATACGCACAAAAAGTGTATTTCTCTCAAATGTTGTGCATACATTTGTTTACATCCCTGTTGGTGAGCATTTCTCCTTTGCCAAGATAATCGATCCACCTGACGTGGCATATCAAGAAGCTGATTGAACAGTATAATCATTAGACAGGTGCAGCTTGTGCTGGGGACAATAAAAAGGTCACTCTAAAATGTGCGGTTTTGTCACACAACACAATGCCACAGATATCGTGTCGAGATCCTGAGGCTCATTGTCGTGCTATTCATCCGTCGCCATCACCTCATGTTTCAGCATGATAATGCACTGCCCCATGTCTCAAGGATCTGTACACGATTTCTGGATGCTGAAAATGTCCCAGTACTTCTATGGTCTGCATACTCACCAGACATGTCACCCATAGAGCATGTTTGGGATGCTCTGGATCGACGCGTACAACAGTGTATTCTAGTTCCTGCCAATATTCAGCAACTTTGCACGTCCATTGAAGAGGGACAACATTCCACAGGCCACAATCAACAGCCCAGTCATGGGAAATCCATAGATTAGGGCCTAATGAATTAATTTAAATTGACTGATTTCCTTATATGAACTGTAACTCAGTAAAATCTTTGAAATTGTTACGTTTACTTTTGTTCGTGTGTAACTTATCTTGTAATTGTCATTTGTTCTTTGTTTTTGTGCTATGTCTGTTTTGAAATATATGTGATTTGTTTTATCTTAAACTCTTAATTCTAGAATGTTGCTGTAGATTATTATTGAGGTCTAAAGGATTACATTTGCAATTATTGATTTTTGTTTCACATCTTGAAGTGAAAAATCTGAGTCTCTGTATCACTCATTTACCGTGGAATTGCCGATAACCTGTTTTTAACCCTGGGTGTGAACGTTTGATTTAATGCCCTGTTATTAAGGTGTGTAATGCCACTGGGAGCTCAGCATCCCTCAGCAGTGGGCTCATTCTTAGTCAAGCTTTAGGCATTCCAGTCCAGCGCGACTCACAGTAAGTCCATCCAACCAGGGGGTTAAACTAAATCGTGGTGGGCTATGGTGTATTGAACTCCTAGGAAATAACAACGCGACTCTAACAGGCCATGTCGACTCCTGCAAGATATTTCTGCTTATATGGATAAGGAACACCAGCAAAGGCAAAAGGAACATTAGCAAAACCACAAAGGTTACCAGTATTTTTGCTGGTTTTGATTGTGTTCCTTTTAAAAATGAATGACTGCTCACATCTGTGGTGTCACTTTTACTTACAACTGACTTACCTAAGTGTTCATAGTCAAGTGGCGACTGTAGTATGCCTCCACCTACAGTCAGTGATATCTCAGCACCACGTTGGCATTACCTGTCCCTGGTCAGTCCCTTTTACACACGTTTATGAAGACCCCTAAGCTCCAAAATGACACGTAATGCCTTATCGACTAATTGGCTAATCTTTGACCCCTATCCTCCCGACTCAGGTCCGTCCGAAGCCCGTCACGCCCAATAACAACGTGCCAATCGCCCCGGCACCCCCTCCGGCCATGATGGCGGCGCCCCAGTTGCTCCAGCGGGGCCCGGTGATGCTGACCACCAAGTTGAGCTCCTCCTCGCTGACCTCCAGCGCCGGGCCCATCCACCAGGTTCGCATTGTCAACGGCCAGCCATGTGCTTCCGCTGGCGCCAAAAGTGGCCAGCACACAGGCACTGTGACAGGCATCGTTATCACGGCCCCGGCATCGGCACGCCTCGCCACCCCCAAGCAGACACTGCAGATCAGCAGCCTCTCCTCAGACACCAAGGTCAGTACCATGGTTAGGGGATGGGGAAAGCGACTTGTCTCCTTTTCAGAATTGAAGTCATTCTACACTTATAACTCTTACTTTGTTGGTTTGTGATTTGAGAGCTTTGTTTTCCTCTCACATGTTTCCAGGCTGTTAAAGCTCACAGGGGATTGGAGCAGAAAATGTTGGCAAGCAGCACCCCTCCTCTGTCTCCAGCACCCAGACAGAAGAGAGAGGACAATCCTCAGGTACACTGGAGTTGGCACTAATGCTTCATTGTAAACTTGGGATTAAACCAGCAAATCAAATGCATACTTTTACATTTTGGGGAGTATCAGCCTACTGATAGAACCTCAGTATTAGACAATCCTTCACAGATAACATTCTGTAATGAGGCAGGCTCTGCCAAAGATACAGTATAAACATATCAAGTAAATTATAGATAGTGCCTTCAGAAAGTATTCACACCCCTTGACTTTTTCCACATTTTGTTGTTACAAACTGGGATTAAAATGGATTTGTAAAAAAAAAATTCTGTCAAAGATGTAGCCAAAATACACAGAAGGTAAAACACAGGAGGTAAAAATATATGAAAAATGAAACACATCTTGATTAGAAAAGTATTCCTTGAGTCAATACATGTTAGAATCATCTTTGTCAGGGATTACAGTTGTGAGTATTTTGGGGTAATTCTAAGAGCTTTGCACACCTGGATTGTACAATATTATTATTTACAAATTCTTCAAGCTCTGTCAATTTGGTTGTTGATCATTGCTATACAGCCATTTTCAAGTCAACTGAAACTAGGCCACTTAGGAACATACAATGTCGTCTTGGTAAGCAACTCCAGTGTATATTTGGCCTTGTGTTTTTGGTTTGTGTCCTGGTCGAAGGTGAATATTTCTCTGTGTCTGTTGGAAAGCAGACTGAACCAGGTTTTCCTCCACAATTTTTTTCCTTTGCTTAGCTCGATTCCATTTCATTTTAATATAAAAATAACAACCCTATTAATTTCCGATGACAAGCATACCCATAACATGATGCAGCCATTTCCATGCTTGAAAATATGAAGTGTAGTATTATGTGATGTTGTGTTCAATTTGCCCCAAACATAATATTTTGTATACAGGACATGAAGTTAATTTCTTTGCCACATTTTTATCCGTTTTACTTTAGTACCTTATTGCAAACAGGATGCATGCTTTGTAATATTTGTATTCTGTACAGGCTTCCTCCTTTTCACTCTGTCAGTTAAGTTCGTATTGTGGTGTAACTACAATGTTGTTGATCCATCCTCAGTGTTCTATCACAGCCATTCAAATTTAACTGTTTTAATGGTTTTAAAATCACCATTGGCCTCATTGTGAAATCCCTGAGCGGTTTCCTTCCTCTCCGGCAACGGAGTTGGGAAGAACGCCTGTATCTTTGTATTGACTGGGTGTATTGATACATCAAGTCACTATCCACATGTAATTAATTACTTCACCATGCTCAAAGGGATAGGCCTATTCCATTTTTAACAATCTACCAATAGGTGCCCTTTGCGAGGCATTGGTCTTTGTGGTTGGATCTGTGTTTGAAGTTCACTACTCAACTGAGGGACCAGATAATTGCACGCTATACAATGCCTTCGGAAAGTATTCAGACCACTTGACTTTTTCCACATTTTGAGTTTACAACCTTATTCTAAAATTGATTAAATCGTCCGTCCCCCCCTCGTCCCCCCCTTGTCAATCTACACACAATAACCCATAATGACAAGGCAAAACCCGTTTTTTTTTTTACATTTTTGCAAATTATTATAATCTTTAAAAATGAAATCACATTTAAATAAGTATTCAGACCCTTTACTCAGTACTTTGTTGAAGCAGCGATTACAACCTTGAGTCTTGGATATGAAGAAAAAAGCAATTACAACCTCAAGTCTTCTTGGGTATGATGCTTCAAGCTTGGCACACCTGTATTTGGGGAGTTTCTCCCATTTCTTCTCTGCATATCCTCTCAAGCTCTGTCAGGTTGGTTGGGGAGTGTTGCTGCACAGGCATTTCCAGTTTTCTCCAGAGATGTTCAAGTCCGGGCTCTGGCTGGGCCACTCAAGGACATTCAGAGACTTGTCCTGACTGTGCTGCTGCTCCAGTTTCAACTGTTCTGCCTTATTATTATTCGACCATGCTGGTCATTTATGAACATTTGAACATCTTGGCCATGTTCTGTTATAATTTCCACCCGGCACAGCCAGAAGAGGACTGGCCACCCCACATAGCCTGGTTCCTCTCTAGGTTTCTTCCTAGGTTTTGGCCTTTCTAGGGAGTTTTTCCTAGCCACCGTGCTTCTACACCTGCATTGCTTGCTGTTTGGGGTTTTAGGCTGGGTTTCTGTACAGCACTTTGAGATATCAGCTGATGTACGAAGGGCTATATAAATAAATTTGATTTGATTTGTCCTGAAGCCACTCCTGTCTTGTCTTAGCTGTGTGCTTAGGGTTATTGTCCTGTTGGACAGTCTGAGGTACTGAGCGCCCTGGATCAGGTTCTCATCAAGAATCTCTCTGTCCCTGCAAAACATCCCCACTGATGCTGCCACTACCATGCTTCACTGTAGGGATGGTTTAAGGTTTCCTTCAGACGTTCAATCTTGGTTTCATCAGACCAGAGAATCTTTTTTTTATTTTTTTTTTTTTACACACCTCCCTGACCAATGCCCTTCTCCCCTGATTTCTCAGTTTGTCCGGTTGGCCAGCCCTAGGAAGATTCTTGGTGGTTCCAAACTTCTTCAATCTCAGAATGATGGAGGCCACTGTGTTCTTGGTGACTTTCAATGCTGCAGATTTTTTTGGTACCCTTTTCCAGATCTGTGCTCGGCACAATCCTGTCTCAGAGCTCTACGGACAATTCCTTCGACCTCATGACTTAGTTTTTGCTCTGACATGCACTGTCAGCTGTGGGACCTCATATAGAAAGGTGGACTTACCACAGGTGAATTTGCCACAGGTGAACTCCTATCAGGTTGTATAAACATCTCAAGGATGATCAATGGAAACAGGATGCACCTGAGCTCAATTTCGAATCTCATAGCAAAGGGTTTAAATACTTATGTAAATAAGGTATTTCTGTTTATGTTTATAAATTGGCAAGAAATTTAAAAAAATATGTTTTCACTTTGACATTTTGGGGTATTGTGTGTAGATTGAGAGAGGAAATAATAATCAATTTTACTAAGGATGTAACGTGAGAAAGTCAAGGGTGTGTGTTTTAAATATATTTTGGGGGAATTCTCCTCACACAGGGGCACCATTTTTGTGGGGGGTTGTCCTAATACCCTTTCATTGTTTCCCCCAGAAACTTGCCTTCATGGTTGCCCTCGGACTTGTCACCCATGACCATATGGAAGGTAAGTGCGGCCGGTTAGGCCTAAATTTAAATTCCAGTTGCTACATTCAACTACATTCCCTAGAAGTTTATACTGCAATGCTTGTATTAAGATGCTGCTCTTTGTTTATAGAAATTCAAAGCAGAAGGCAGGAGCGTAAGCGAAGAACAACGGCGAACCCGGTGTACAGTGGAGCTGTGTTTGAGCCCGAGGTATGGCTGTTCTTCTACTTATCACATTAAAAAAATATATATACAGTGCCTTGCGAAAGTATTCGGCCCCCTTGAACTTTGCGACCTTTTGCCACATTTCAGGCTTCAAACATAAAGATATAAAACTGTATTTTTTTGTGAAGAATCAACAACAAGTGGGACACAATCATGAAGTGGAACGACATTTATTGGATATTTCAAACTTTTTTAACAAATCAAAAACTGAAAAATTGGGCGTGCAAAATTATTCAGCCCCCTTAAGTTAATACTTTGTAGCGCCACCTTTTGCTGTGATTACAGCTGTAAGTCGCTTGGGGTATGTCTCTATCAGTTTTGCACATCGAGAGACTGACATTTTTTCCCATTCCTCCTTACAAAACAGCTCGAGCTCAGTGAGGTTGGATGGAGAGCATTTGTGAACAGCAGTTTTCAGTTCTTTCTACAGATTCTCGATTGGATTCAGGTCTGGACTTTGACTTGGCCATTCTAACACCTGGATATATTTATTTTTGAACCATTCCATTGTAGATTTTGCTTTATGTTTTGGATCATTGTCTTGTTGGAAGACAAATCTCCGTCCCAGTCTCAGGTCTTTTGCAGACTCCATCAGGTTTTCTTCCAGAATGGTCCTGTATTTGGCTCCATCCATCTTCCCATCAATTTTAACCATCTTCCCTGTCCCTGCTGAAGAAAAGCAGGCCCAAACCATGATGCTGCCACCACCATGTTTGACAGTGGGGATGGTGTGTTCAGCTGTGTTGCTTTTACGCCAAACATAACGTTTTGCATTGTTGCCAAAAAGTTCCATTTTGGTTTCATCTGACCAGAGCACCTTCTTCCACATGTTTGGTGTGTCTCCCAGGTGGCTTGTGGCAAACTTTAAACGACACTTTTTATGGATATCTTTAAGAAATAGCTTTCTTCTTGCCACTCTTCCATAAAGGCCAGATTTGTGCAATATACGACTGATTGTTGTCCTATGGACAGAGTCTCCCACCTCAGC